>NC_057865.1:291935717-292605300 GCF_019393635.1 Dromiciops gliroides
ATGGAGCACCGGCCCTGGATTCAGAAGTACCTGAGTTCAAATCCGGCCTCAGACACTTAACACTTACTGGCTGTGTGACCCTGGGCAAGTCACTTAACCCCAATTGCCCCTCAAAAAAAAAAAAAAAAGGAACCCGTGGAACAACAAGAGCTTCCTTTCAGTGGCATGGGCTGTCTATATGCCCTCTCACCCAGAATGGTCATTCTGGTGCCATGCTGAAGGGACTGGACTAGATGCACTCGAAGGGCCCTTCCAACTTTTTACGAGTCTGTGCCTGATGAGCAATGATATTTTCTTTTTTCATTTTAAAATATATATATATATATTTAGAATTTTTATTTTCCCAAATTACATGTAAAATACAAATTTTTACATCAAATTTTTTTAAGTGAGGCAATTGGGGTTAAGTGACTTGCTCAGGGTCACACAGCTAGTAAGTGTTAAGTGTCTGAGGCCAGATTTGAACTCAGGTACTCCTGAATCCAGAGCTGGTGCTCTATCCACTGCGCCACCTAGCCGCCCTTGACATCAAATTTTTTTTTTAAAGCTTTGTTTTCCAAATTGTCTTCCTCCCCCTCCCAATTTCAAGCAATTCAATATAAGCTATACATGAGAAGTCATGCAAAACATTTCCACATTAGCCAGATTGTGAAAGGAAACAGACAAAAACAAAACTTCAGATGAAGGAACTAACAAAAAAATTCTGCTTCAATCTGTATTCGGATACCATCAGTTCTCTCTCTGTAGATGGACTGCATTTTTCATAAGACTTTCAGAGTCGTCTTGGATCATTGCATCGCTGAAAATAAGCAAGTCATTCACTGCATATCATCTCACAATATTGCTGTTATTTTGTATACAGTACATTTCACTTTGCATCAGCTCATGCAGGTCCATCCAGGTTTTTCTGATAGCATCCTACTCATCATTTTTTTTTAAATAGTAAACTACATTTATATAGTACCTTAAAGAGATATTTCCTTAAAATAAACCCATGAGGGGGCAGGTAGGTGGCGCAGTGAATCATGCACTGGCCCTGAATTCAGGAGGACCTGAATTCAAATCTGACCTCAGACACTTGACACTTACTAGCTGTGTGACCCTGGGCAAGTCACGTTTTAACCCTCACTGCCCCACCAGAAAAACCCAACAACAACAAGAAACAAAAATATACCCATGAGGTTGACTATTGCAGCAACAGTAAGAGATAACATTTATATGGTACTTTATACCTGACAAAGAATTTTCTTCACAATAGCCCAGCAAAGTAAGTACCATATGTTGTCATCATCTCTTCAATCAATTCTCCTCATCATCAATTGATCCTCACCTTCATCATTCAATCCTCCTCCTCCTCATCTTACATTGCTCTTGCCTTGAGCAATATTTTCCATGAGGCTGCAGACCCCAAGAAATGGGCCTAATTGCACTTGAATCAATATTTCAATTCCAATGAGACATGAGGAATTTGGGCATGGCAAAATGAAGAGGACGGATTGGAATCTGAATGGAGAAGACGGTCATGAAGTATCTAATTTAGAAAAGACAGCAATATTACTTCGGAGAGCAAGCTAAGAGAAAGGGCTTCTTGTGTAACTGAGATAGTGGAGACCAACAGACTCTCCAAGAAGACATCCAGCAGCTTTATATGGGGATCTTTTCAACCTGTCCGCCCAGCCTTTTCCAAACTGAAGCAGAAACCTCAGGAGAAATTTCCCCACACAGTATTCACTTGGAAATGAGACCCTAATGCCAGGAGTATATGTTAGCATTGTTTATTTAAACTGTTTTAGTACCGATTAAATGTCTTATTTTGGAAATGCATGCTCTTTATTCAATCTGCTAGTCAAAGGAAATGTGTTTAGATGACCCACAAAGTTCCCAGCTAAACTGACTGAGATGGGGACCTAAAGCAAACAAGGTGGTTATTATCATCCTTATATCTCACAATGTTATAGTGAGAAAACAGAGTTAGGTGACAATTAGATACCATTCCCCCCTTCTCCTCCTGCTCTTATCCAATGTTCCTCTAATAATCAATGGTGTCAAAAACCAATCTAAAGCAATGTGGACACATTCTTTAAAAAAGCTCGCTGGCCCATATCTTTCACAAATTTAAGATCACGTTTTATTTTTTAAATCAAAATGCCTTCATTTTTGGTTCTTGCATGGCAAAGATTCTGTTTGTTTAAACAGAAGTACTTCAATGTCAAAAATTATTTCAAAGAATAATTTGCCAAGGAAAGTCCCCATGGATAATTTCATAGATAATCAACCCTCAGAACAATTGAGAGCTGACTAAAATGCCAGATTTTCCCATCATCCACAAAGATTCCATCACCTCCTAAGGCTATTTTCCCTAAAAGAAATGCTTGGAATTGCTCAAAGTCTTCCCAGCTTGCCTCCTGTTTCTTATCCATCTACAAAGTAGGGTTAGTCAACCAAAGCTCTCTCATACCCAACACACTGAGTTTTCTTTTCCAGTTTTGAATTGCTTTTATCAGGGAAGACATTTCTAAGTTTTCACTTAAGTGACTATCTGAATGCCTGAAAGCTATTTTCAGGGAGTTCCTCAAATACCTTTAGGGGAGAACAGAAACAGATTTCTCTTGCCTCTTTACAAAAACTTCCCCAACATCTCTGTTTTGGCAGGTCCTGACAAAATCCCCTTTCCCTATACACCCCTACAGGGAGGGGAATTTGGGTCAAGAACACTGCCAACATCTAGTTGCCTTAGGCAAATTTCCAAACCCAGATCAAGTCCATGAGGTTAAACATTTCTCAATGACGCAGTACTCCTCAGAGGGAGGAATAAGGAAAAGGTCCAAAAACCTATTCTTCTCAAAGCAATAAAAAAAAGAAGCCAAATCAAGTCTTTGTCTTGTTCCAGAGAAATAAATTAATCCAAATCATGTTTTATTTACTCCCATCAATGTCCCCACTACAGGCAAAAAAATGAGATGAGAAAAGAGGTAGTTGCAGAAACATAAGATCAATCTAATCAATAAATTAATTTCTAGAGTCTAAACATATCCTATGATTTCCAGTCATGATATAAGTGTGTGTGTGTGTGTGTGTGTGTGTGTGGGTCCTATAATAAAGGATAGGAAGGTATGGGATAGAATCAGCTAAAATTGAAAAAATATGTTGGGCAATGAGTTCAGCTCAGAGAGGAGCAGAAATCCACATCTGAATCACATCACGTGGACTATTTAAAATTGAGAGAGCATGAGCGCTAGACCATACTGCCTTTTGAACCCCATTTTACAGACAAGAAGACTAAGGCTAGGTTAAATAACACAGTCCTAGTCACACAGCCAAAGTGTCTGAACCAGGATTCAAACCCAAGTTTCTTGATTCCAAGTCTAGGACACCTCCCATAATACCAATGAACCCCACTGCTTTCAATCCACTTCTCCCTGACTTATTAAAAAGAACCTAGGCCACCATTTCCAGAACATGTGGTTGTAGGATGAAGGTTCCTTAAAGAAAAGTTTTTCCCCCTTTCCATGAGAACTAGTATGGGAATAAGATGTTGGGAGTCTCCAAGAAGAGAAGCATTTCCCAACTTCATTCCTACGGTATATGTCACAGCCGGGAAGGGAGCCTTTGGAAAAAGATGCTTTCACAAGTTGCCAGAAGCCATGCCCTAGTCTCAGGGGATGACTAACTAACTACTCAAGTCTTATGGTGTTGACGTCATGCTGGCAGTGGCCAACGTTTCACTGGTTGAACATGTTGACTCTTGCTATCTAGCTACAGGGCAAAGGGACGAACATCCTGTAGAAACCAAGAAACTCACATGCATAACCATAACAACACTTAGCAACTTTCATCTCAGAAGTAATGTGCAAACCTTAACAAATCTATCTCCACCATGAGTAGTTTATGGAAACGTTTGTTGAACTGTAATTTTTCTAATTCTTATTTCACATAATAACTCACATGCTAGACAAAGATACTTCCAAACACTTCCAAAGGGCAAATGCAACTAGGAACTTGGTTTAAAGTAATAATACACAAAAAAGTTATTTGGAAAAGGGAAGTTTACCAATGAAAGATCCTCTAGCATCTGAACTCTATCATGAGCATAGCGAGATCAAAGGTGTTTGACATGCCAGAGAAATAAATTTTGAGACAAGTTACAATCAGCCAAAAGACCAGTTCGCATTCCATGAACACTACCCAATCTCCTAATTGCCAGCCTCGCCTTGGGAACACCCTGGCACTTGCAATACTCCAGGGGGCTGTGGGGGAGAGTCAAAGGAAAAGGCCAGTAGTAGGCAAGATGCAGCAGTACACTAACTGCATATATCCAAACTGGTAGGACTGGACTTAAGGATCACTGGGATGGCTCTTATTGCTTTAGTGACTAGTTGGGGAGCTTTGGGGGACAGCTCATTAAAGATGCTTTCCAAGAGGGTGAAGCAGGAAATCGTTCTAGGTGGCAAACTGAAGCATATCAAAAAGAAACAACGAACAAACTCCTTAATCTCTAAAGCAAAAGCCAACTAAACTATACAGGGCTTCTGTGTGCCAGGTACCAGCCTGGGACCAAGTCACAAGTGATGAGGTGGGCACAGAGACTGTCCTTATTTCTATATCTATAAAATCTGATACAAAACTGCTGTGTGACCTGGGCAAGTCATCTGACCTCTGCTTACCTTGGTTTCTGCATTTGTAAAATGAAGATAATAACAGTACCTACACCTCACCACTGTGAAGCTCCTCAAACTTCTGACCTTTAGAGCAAGAAAGGGGGGAGGAGGGGATTCAAGAGATCTCTTTTTAGTCTAAAGTCAACAATGACCAATGTTCTTACTATAGCGATATCATGGTTTAAATTTATTTCCCATCCAAAGAAACTGCTTTGCCACATCGGAAAAAATTCCTAATGTGTGTTTATGGCAAGAAACGCAAGTGGCTTTGCTTAGGATCAGGGCTATTCAAATACAGAACTTTGGTTATGGGCCAGGAGAGATGGAACTGGATATTTTACTTCATTGCAATTCAAAAAGGTAACGGTTCCAATCCTTTCAGCTGGTAACAGTCATGACTGGAAACAGCAGCCTCCAAGGGATTGCCTAGAACTTAAATGAGCTTTATAAGGGATATGAGATGGAATCAAGAATCTCCTGGAAAGTAGTGGGGACCTAGGACAAAATTAATTCAAGCCCAACAACCCCTCCCCTCTGACATTTTAAAATCTCTTCGAAATTATAAAGCACAGGGAGAAGAGGACTGGTGGGGGCAGGGGCGGGGGGAGAGGAAGCAACCAAAGGAGGAAAAATTCTAACAAGTCCAAAAAGAAAAGGAAACATGAGGACATCGGGCAGTCGGCACAACTTTCCTGGTGCCCTCACTGTCAGGCACAAGTTCACTGCTAAGCATTTCACGGCTGATCTTTTTTTAGCCCCAGGTGGCATGACTTCTTGCTCCCTACTTCCCAAAGTTACTGAGCTGCTCCATTTCCCAAGAACCCATGGGAGTACAGCTTTCCCTCTTCCAAAGGGTGGAACTCAAGCTAACTTGCCTTACCCAAGGATGGTTCTACTTGTAATGCAAAGAAAAGGAAATAAAATCCAACAGAATGATTCATGAACTTAATGAAAGATAATAAAACCCAATCAATCAACTGTGTCTGAGTTTTGAAGTCTTTAACTACAGAATTAAGAAACAGAAAACAAAATGAGTCTGCACACAGAAGAAAGGAAAATGACCAAATTAGTTCTACTTAACCAACTGCCTAAAAGGCAAAGAGGGAAAAAGTAATAAAAAGGAAGAAAACCTTTTATGCTGTTACTGCAGCTTAAGCAGCTAGAGGGCACAGTTACAAAAATGGCTTTTCCCCATGAAGTCACATGCATTTCTAAAGTGACTCTTCAGTCCTTTTCTAACATAAGCCATAAATTAGTTAGAAATGGGGGAAATGGGGGCAGCTAGGTGGCGCAGTGGATAGAGCACCGGCCCTGGAGTCAGGAGTACCTGAGTTCAAATCCGGCCTCAGACACTTAACACTTACTAGCTGTGTGACCCTGGGCAAGTCACTTAACCCTAATTGCCTCACTAAAAAAAAAAAAGAAAAAGAAAAAGAAAAAGAAATGGGGGAAATGAAGAGATGATGCTTTGGCAACAATAACCATGGTGCTCTCTGCTGTTTCCCTCTCCTTTCAGGTGAACTCAGGGCAAACCAAGAGGCATCCCTGCTTCCTCTAGGGAGCTCAGCTGCAGGAAGAAGAGGAGGCAGTTTTCCAGCCCTGCTTCTGGGATAGAGAGGCAGGAAAGGACTTCACCTTCGGATGAGCTCAAAAGCTCTAAGCTGGGTTCAGCACAGGGCAGAATAGCATGACTGGACAGGGAAGAAAGAGGCAGCGGTTTTAGCTTAGAGCCTTCATTTCCGCATCTGTAAAATGAACCTCCATTCTGTTCTGGAACTACCCGACCAAGAGATCTTGTAAGACTGAGCCCTTTCTTCGCTCACAGCTTTTACCAAAACGATGAAGCAAACCCTCCCAAAGAGGGTGGTGATGCGCCACAAACACTTTGCATGGGGTAGGGGTGAGAACACCCCAATCTTACCATTGGCTTGCATAATTAGTTAGAAATGATTTGTTCTCTCTAAATAGTGGGCCACCTTCTCCCATGAGAGCACAGCAACTTTTATTTTAAGTTATGCTTACCAAGCAGGCTGCTCAGTAATGCAGAGAGCTTGAAAATACTTCCCCCACCCTTTGCTGAACGCCGAGCAAACGGGCCAAGCCATTGAAGTCTTGGTGTCTATGTGGGGAGTCTGACTTAAACCTAACACCTCACACTGATTCACACTCCTTCACTCCAAGTCGCTCACTACACTTCAGAAACTATTTGAAAGTTGTACGGAGGAGTTCTAGGCAAAGCTTTCTAAAAGCAAACAGAAGAAAACTGAACTAAATGACTAATATAGCAGGATCATTCACATCTTCAGGCTCAAAAAAGAGATTAGGAAATATTCCATCTTAGGTTCCACTGGCGAGGCTAGAGGTGATCAAACGGAGGCCTGGGGTGTTACATGTCAATCAGTCAAACAGAAGAGGAAGAGAGAGGGAGAGACACAGAGAGACAGAGCCAGAGACAGATGAGGGGGAAGGGGAGGGGAGAGAGATGATGATATGGTGATGCTGATGATGAAAAGGAAGAGGAAAGGGGAAAAGAGGGGGGAAGAAGAGGAGAAAGAGGTGGCAAGAATAAGGAGGAGGAAGGGACAGGGTGATGAGGAGGAAGTGAGAGGGGGAAGGAGGAAAAGAAAGGGAGAGACAGAGACAGAGACAGAAGACAGAAAGGAGAGAGGAAAAAGAGGAAGGGATGGGGGTAGGGGTGGAGAGGGAAAGGGAGGGAGAGCAAACACATGAGCACTTTTTCCACATGCTCCATGGTCTCATACCAAGCTGTCCCACAGAAATGCCCTTTCAAGCAGTTTAAACACTTCAAAATAACGTCACTATTTTATGCCCAAGGGAGCTGAGATTATTCTTGCCCATCAAAACCAAAAAATAACTTTGTGTGCTCCTAGTTTATCAAACTTCTGAAAGGCTTAGCTAATTGAGGGTACATTTGTGTGCAGAGGAGGGATCACCGGCTCTGCCAAGAACACAGGCTAACACAAACACTGCAAAGATACATTTTAATAAATCTTACAAAGAAGAAACAAAGGCCAAAATGTGAAAGGGATTTATACAAACTCTACTGGTCAAAGAGAATGGCTTAATGGCATGGAGTTCCTCCTCTGCCTACATTCTTGCAGGACAGGGGGAGTGCCCTGGCTGCCCAGATCTCAAACACCAGCGCTCCTTCCTTTGCCAGGAGACTCTACCGCCAAACGCTTTCTGAAGAGAACATTCTGTCCAAGCTGGTGGCCATTTTCATTTCAGAATCCTTTTAGTAGTCACTCAATTATTGGACTGGAGAGCCCAAGGCAACACAGCAGGATCTAGACGACCCGAACTAAGTTCGCAGGAGTATCCTCTGCCCTTCTGACTGCAGGGTGGAGCATCAAACTCTTCCCCAAACCTAGAGAATTCTTCATTTCCCATCGGCTGCATTCTCTGGATTCCATTCCACCAGAGGCACCTTAACAAATATTTATTGTATTGTATTGTAAGTTAGAGCATCCAAACTAGCAGAAATATGCTTTCTTGACCCAGTCTTTCATTAATCTACTCCCTGAAACAAATCATGTACTAAACATACCTTCCATAAGGATGTGGATGCATAAATGATATACAAACACATACATTCATAAAGACAGGCTTTTATTGGAAGACAGACTTCAATTGCGGGGTCAAGTTATCCCCACATTCTAATTCTTGTCCAATACTTGGACCCAGCAAGAAAATCATGTAAGCAGAGCTGAGCCAAGATGGCGGAATGACAGGAAGCCATGCAGTAAGCTCCCCACCCCAAATGTTTCAAGCAGATCTAAAAAAGACACCAGACTAAATCCTGAAGGGGAAATGCAGAAAAACACAAGCCTTTGGCCAGCCCAGGTCAGCACAGAGACAGAAAGGAAGGTCTGCAGACACTGGGGTGATACCAAACCAGAAGCATGCCAAGTCAGGCCACCCCGATGACAAGAATGCCTGTGAACCAAACCTGGACCCGGACCTGGCCAGCCTCAGGCCCAATGAGACAGGTGTTAACTGGCAGCTTTGTCACCCCCCACCCAGTCCTGGGTTACAGACTCAGGGTGGATTTGCAGAAGGGGGTGTCATTGCCAGGTAGGAAGCCCCAGAGTATTATACTGAAAAAGGGAGGAAATTCAGAAGCCAGCATCAGCAGTGGCATGGCTCAGACCTCAAGATCAGAACTGAGTCTGATTCCCAGCATTTAGCTCAGCCTGTGGAGCTAAATCAAGACAGGAACCCAGATCAAAAGGGAGGTTACAGTTCTGCCACTCAAAACCAATAGAGCTTTCCCACTGGCTAGTCCAGCAGTATCTACTCTTGATTGGATTCAAAGCCAGGTTGGGCACTTGAAGGTAATAGACAAGGAGGGCAGCCATCAGACTTTGCCCCAAATCAGACCAGTCTAGGAGCGCTGAAAGTCTGCCAAGCCCAAGTCTGCCCCTCAGACATTGGAATAACACAACACTCAAGAGGATTTCCAATTGTTCCTGATGGAAAAGACCAGAGCTGCTTGAGAAACTCTTAAGTTCAAATTCAAGAGAGAAGACAAACACAAAAAGGTAAACCTGAATGAACAAAGATAAAGGACTAAACAAGGATAAACTACTTACATTTGAATATAGGGAGAGGATACATGTGTCCCTGTGAACCCCATCATCATTAGGGTTCACAGAGGGAGTCCAATTAGACAAGGCCTAGGAATGCTTCTGTTATGTCTTTGTGATTAATAAGAATGGAAAAGTTGGGGGGGGGGTACAGCTAGGTGGCTCAGTGGATAGAGTACTGGCCCTGGAGTCAGGAGGACCTGAGTTCAAATCCGGCCTCAAACACTTAACACTTACTACCTGTGTGACCCCGGGTAAGTCACTTAACCCTCATTGGGGGGAGGGGGAGGAAAAAAAAAAGAATGGAAAAGGGGAGAAATACACTGACCAAAAGAACACTCACAAGCACACGAAACACACACACATGCACAGAGATGGGAAGAAAAATACATCTCACTAGAGAGGGAAATAAGAGACCGTGGGAAGGGTAATTAGAGGGAGCTTAGATTAAGGGCAAGAAAAGAGTCCTAAGCAAAACGAACTCTGTGGCTAGCTCTTTTTGAGGTGACAAAGAATGGTCATCTGAGGAGATGCCCATAGACTGAGGACTGATCAAACAACTTAGGGTCTATAAACATGATGGATACTAACTTGTTGTGCTGAACTCTCTGAGCATAGTGACCAAGCAGGACTGCAGAGGACTAAGGATGATAGAGAAGCGAAGGACTCGGGATGAAGAATGAGACCAATCTCTCTCTGGACACTGCCAATGCAGAAAGGTGTTTTGATTGACCATACATCTGTAACGAGTTTTGTTTTTCTTGTGTTCTCAACTGGGAACCAGTGGTGGGAATGGGAGGGGGAGAAGGTGGATCTTGGCTAATGAAAACAAAACATTTTAGAAAAAAAAAATGCAAGTAACTAAAAACCACTCTCTCTTCTCTAGGTTTACATGACCCTCCTCTTTCCTGGTTCTCTTCCTATCTGTTTTGACCGATCCTTTTCAGTCTCCTTTGCTGGATCATCCTGCCTGAAAACCAGGGATGTCTCTCAGGGTTCTGTTTTGGACTCTCCTCTCTTCCCCCTCCTTCCAGTATTATCACTTGGTGATGTCATCAACTCCACGGGCTGATGATTCTCAAATCTGACCTCCAATCTCAAATCTCCAACTGCCTATTAGACATCTCAGACTGGAATTTTCCACAGGCATCTTAAACTTAAAAATGTCCAAAACTGAACTGATCTTGTTCCCCCAAACCTTCCCCCTCTTCCTAAATTCCCTATTCCTATAGAAGGCACCACCTTCCCAGTCACTGAGGTTCACAAGTCAGGCATCATCCTCGACTCCTCATTCTCTCATCCCACCTCCATATCTAATCATTTGTCAGGTCTCGCATAAAGAATCTTTCCTCTTTTGTGACACTGTTACCACCATCACTTAACATTATTGGAATAATCTGGTTTATTGGCATAATCTCCATCCTCCACTCAGCTGTGAAAGTGATCTTCCTGAAGTGGATCATGTCACCCCCTACTCAATAAACTTTCTTTATACCCTCAATGCTTAGCACAAGGACTGACACATGGTGGATGCTTCATATATGCAAAGTTTAAGTTGGCAGTTTAAGCCACAGAATAAGGCAAACAACAAGAAACCTCTTTGCACGTCTTCTACTAACAAATATGTGTGTCTGTCCAGCCAGACAGTAGGTCACATGCTATGTTAATAAAGGCAGGGTCACAGGTTCTAGCAATATGAGAACCACTTAGTTTTATTCTCTTCCATGATCTCTAATGATGCCAAGAAGCCAGCCTGCAAATAAATGTCAGTCTCAGCTCAGTTTCACCTGGCTCCTCTCATGCTGAACTTCTTTGCCTCACCATGCCCATGGTGAACTCATCACTGGGAAATCTAACCATCTTACAAGAACCAATCAGCCTTGGTTCTCACACACCTGCAGTATCCTCAGCCTCTGTAACTGAAGGGTGGAGCCATTAACGTCTTGACCTCCATTTAAGAAATTGAGGAGGGGCAACTAGGTGGCATAGTGGATAAAGCACTGGCCCTGGATTCAGGAGGACCTGAGTTCAAATCCAGCCTCAGACACTTGACACTTAATAGCTGTGTGACCTTGGGCAAGCCACTTAACCCTCGCAAAAAAAAAAAAGAAGAAGTGGTTTTGGGGGGTGGGGGTACACAGACATCTCAGACGTGACCTCATTTCCCACAAGGCCACACTCATTTTGGACTGCTTCTTTGGCTTTTTCGCCATGTCCCCATGCCAGCTACCTCCCCCCACTCCTTTTTAGCTTTCTTTTTTGTGTTGTGTTCCCCCATTATATTGTAAGTACCCTGAGGGTAGGGATTGTCTTTTTCATATTTGTATGCCCAGCACTTAGTACAGTGTCTGACACATATTAATCATTTTTTAAAAATGTTTCCTGAATACTGTCACTGGTCGCAAAGGGCACTGGGCAAGAGACTCTCAATATAAATCCATCCTCATTATTGGGGGGAAAAAAATCAAAGCAGATACTAAATCTGAGTCCAAAATAATTTTTAAACGGCTAAAAAAACCCCAGATTAAACAACTGCATAACAGCCACACAAAACCAAGCATCAAAAAAAGGAAAACTAGGCCAGAGCCCAGAGTACCATAGGTCTAATCTAATTTCTGCCACTAAACTGTCTATGTGATTTTAAACAAGCTGCCAGATTTCACCGGGCCTCAGTCTTCTCACCCATCAAATGAAGATGTGTTATCTTAGCAAATTCCTAAAGCTAGTGTGAGGTTTTCAAAAAAGAAAAGGTTTGTGAAAGCATCTCATAAACTGATGCGAGTATTAGAAACACACATTCATGCAGGCAATGTTAGAATCTAAATGTGCTGAGTTTATATCCAGAGCTTTTATTAGACTTATTCTTCTCAACTGGAAACCAAGCTTGATGAGAGGTACGTATTGGATAAAGTGAGTCTTTTTCCAGACCAGCTCCACACAGAGACAACCCCATCAAACAGGCATATAATAATAGCACCTACTTTCCAAGGTTGTTGTGAGGATCACATGAGATATTTGTAAAGTTCTTACCACAGTACCTGGCACATAGTAGGTGCTCTATAAACGTTAACTATTGTTGTTACTAAAAGTAAGGTCTCTCTCATCACCTGAAAGGCCTTTGCTCTCAGCATCTTGGTTAAGTGTATCTGGGCATCAGTTTCCCTATCAGTAAAATCCAGAAGGTTGGACTAGATTGTGGATTGGCTACTGGTAACTTCCAAGTCAAATGAAGCTCTTTAAGCAGATCTCTACAACTTGTAAAGCCCAAACACTGGAGTCTGTTTTCACAAGCTTCTCTGGCCTCAGGCAAATACTTCCCTTCACACCTAAGTCAGACCTTCATCTCCAAAATGCTCTTACTATCTACCTCACAGTGGTGTTTGGAGTAAGTACTTGTAAACTGTACATCAGTATGGGCACTTGAAGTACCATCATCGCCCGTGGGTCGAGGCACCTCAATAAAAGGCACATGGGCTACATATTACAAGTAATGAATTGAGTGAATCCCTTACCTTGGAAGCCGAAAGCTGAAACCAAAGGCAGAGCTGAGGCCTGGCGTTCTCTTGCTCCCCAATCTTGCCCAAGGTAAAGCCCCCTGGGGTGGACCTCCCTGCCCTCCTTATTCACTACCCCCATTTTACAAACAGACCTTTTAACCATTCTGGCTTGCGCTCCCATGAATGTTCTTCTGCCTCCCACCTCTTTCTGTCTCATACTTGCCCCTCAGAAACAGGCTCATCCTGCCTTTAACATGACAATTAGCTAAACTAACAAATTTAATGTATTCACAATAACAAAAAGAGTATAGCAGATCTTTTGAACTCTCTCAAATTCCTAGACCACATATATTCAGGGTAATAAGTGGCTTCTGGAAACAACAAATAATTACTAGTTGGCCAAAATTTTACATTATACAAACTGAGTAAAATGATAAATGTAGGTGATATGGCTCTTCAACAAGTTATTTTCTAAGACTACAACCCCAGAATGGCTCTCCTCCCTGAAAAGATGGCCAGTCTCTGAACTTGATGGTTCTGTAAGGTTCTTTTCAGGCCTGAAAGCCTGTGCTCCAAAGACATGGGCTCTGGAAACAGGCAGGCTCATTTTTCTGATAATAATGACTGCCTCATTTGCTTCTTACAAGAGCCCTATTAATATTATAAGAATGCTCCCTATTTTGTAGATAAGGGAACTTAGGCTCACAAAGATGATGCGACTTATCCAAAGTTCAGTAAGAGAACGGATTCTCTCCTAACTCTAAGTCCAATGATACTTCAACTACACCATGCTACCTCTCTCTATTTTAGAAAACTACCTATTATACCTGGGGGAGGGGTGTTAATAAAAGACTCATTTATATTTTCTTGTGAATCCTTGTCCTAATATGGATATGACCCTGGGCTCTTTTTTTGGGAGGAGAAAAGCAAGGTAATCAGGATTAAGTGACTTGCCCAGGGTCACACAGCTAGCTGCCCCATCCCTGGGTTCTTGAAGGCTATAACAACAGAACCCAAGCTCTAGTAGGTCTTACACCAAGCTGGCTTCAAATTTGGGCAGAGCAATGGACTATATATCTACCATCCAAGCATCACCCTTACTTTTCACCAAGGTAGCCAAAGGGTGATTAATTTTTAGAGCCCAGCTACTCACAAAAGCTGACTGATAAATAGAAGAGGGTTAAGAACTGTATCAGGGGGACAGCTAGGTGGAGCAGTGGATAGAGCACTGGCCCTGGATTCAGGAGGACCTGAGTTCAAATCTGACCTCAGACACTTGACACTTACTAGTTGTGTGACCCTTGGCAAGTCACTTAACCCTCATTACCCTGCCAAAAAAAAAATAACTATATCAGGAGATGCCTTTCACCCAGATTCCCAACTTGTAGTCACACTCAACTCCTCCCTCTCAGTCACCCCCCAAATCCCATTAAGTTACTGTATCTTGTTATGTATAACTCCCTAAGCTCTCTTGCATATGTCTGTGTGTTTCTATTCCCAAGCCACAACCTTGGCTCAGGCCCTCATAGCTTCTCACCTGGTTATACTGCAAGGGCCTTCTCCTTAGTGCTCATGCTTCAGTTCCCTTCCCCACTTGAAAACATCCTCCACACAGCCACCAAAACGGTTTTCCTAAAGCAAGGTTCTGACCACATCTCTCCCCCTCCCCTTTCCCCTCCCCTCCCAGTCCTGGTCCATTGCCCAGGTTACCTGGCATCTGTTGTACAGACACTTAGAGATGTCTACGTTTTCCCACCTGTTCAAATGTAGGCTCCTTGAGAGCAAGGAGTGGTTTGCTTGTGCACGCAGAGCCTCAGAAGGCCTAGCCCGGTGCCCAGCACATAAGAGAACCTCAATTCCCCAAGGGCAGCAATGGTTTCATTTTTGTATTTGAATCACCTGATACCTGGAAGACAGTGGCCACTTAATAAAAGCCTGACGACTGACTGATGGAGGGCACACACCAGGACTAAATTAGAGCTCCCTGAAGTACTGACGAATAAGTTTCTGTGAGTCACATTTTCTGGGCTCAGACACAGGGTTAAAGGAGAGTCTAACTCCCATGGACTCCTGCCATTATTCAATGCCTGTGCCAGTCTGGGAAGCCTGGGTCTTCATGGACTCCCTTAATGGAAGAAAGGCCCATAAATTTTGTTTTATTAATTTCATGACTATCATAAAAACATCCAAAAAATAAACTGCACCTGGATGCCATGAGAGTAAAGCCACACATTAAAAACTGCTAAGTGGGGCGGCTAGGTGGTGCAGTGGATAAAGCACCGGCCCTGGATTCAGGAGTTCCTGAGTTCAAATCCGGCCTCAGACACTAGACACTTACTAGCTGTGTGACCCTGGTTAAGTCACTTAACCCCCATTGCCCTGCGCAAAAAAGAAAAAAAAAACTGCTAAGTGTATTATCTTTCTTCTACACTTTTAGTTTACACCAAAATATTTCTATTTCAAGTAAACATGCAAGAGCTTCTAGCAACTAACACACAGTCTAGCATCGGGAGGGCTTGCCTCCCCAAAGGAAAAGGAAGGGGCTGGGGAAAGATGGAAGCAGATAAATCACTGCAAAATCCTCTATCTGAGCCCTAAGTCTCAAGGGGCCCCAGATAAGGCCACATGAGTCAGGGCAAGAGCAGTAAAAGGCAATAATCCAAAATACTGACGACAGCAGCCAACCTTCTGGCTGACTACCTGTGCTCTGAGATCATTACAAAGGCCAGAGAAGGAAAAGGCCCACACAAGGCTTATAGGGATTGGAGCACAATAACCAGCCCGATTTTACAAATGCAATGGACACCCACCCCTATACTGGTTTTGATGGCCAATTAAGACCTGAGCTAATCTGTGGAAACGTAGAAAAACTCAAGAGTAAAATCAGATAATTTGGGGAAATGCATAGCTGATCCTACGTAGGTAAGACATCTCTATGTTTCCTTAGTCACGAAGGTTAGAAGGTGTAGTAGGAAAAGCTCTCCGAGTCAAGAAGCCTTTGTTCTAGTTTCAGTTCTTCTAATAACACAACCTCTGTGACCCTGAAATAAGTCCCTTCCCTTGTAGGTGCGTGATTTTTTTCCTTTTCTTTTTTAAAATTTCAAATATATTACTTATTTTTAGCATTCATTTTTTAAAGTTTTGAGTTCTGAATTTCCCCCCTCCCTCCCACCCCTGCCTCATCAATTGTGAAGGCAAGAAATGTGATATTATTAAACATGTGAAGTAATGCAAAACTCATTTCTGTGTTAACCATTTTGCAAAACAAAGGCAAGAAAAATAAAGTGAAAAAACTATGCTTCAATCTGCATTCAGACTCCATCAGTTCTATCTCTCTAGAGATGAATAGCATTTTTTTTTTCACAAATCCTTTGAAACTGTACTGATCCAAATTGCTATGCCAGTCACAGTTGATCATTGTATAATACTGCTATTACTGTGTACTATGTTCTCTTGGTTCTGCTCATTTCACTTTGCATCAGTTCATGTAAGACTGCCCAGGTTTTAGGGCAGCTAGGTGGCACAGTGGATAAAGCACTGGCCCTGAATTCAGGAGGACCTGAGTTCAAATCCAGCCTCAGACACTTGACACTTACTAGCTGTGTGCCCCTGGGCAAGTCACTTAACCCTCATTGCCCCACAAAAAAACACAAAAAACAAAAGACTGTGCAAGTTTTTCTGAAAGCGTCCTACTCATCATTTTTTACAGCATAATAGTATTCCATCACAATCACACCACAACTTGTTTGGCCATCTCCTAATGGATAGGCATCCTCTCAATTTCCAATTTTTTGCCACCACTAAAAGAGTTGTTATAATTGTTTTCAAACACAGAGGTACTTTTCCTTTTTCTTTGATCTCTTTGGGATACAGACCTAGTAATGGTATTACTGGGTCAAAGGGTATGTATAGAGCTTTAAAAAAAACAAGTTGAATTCAAAATTGGGGTATAGTTGAACAAACTGTGGAATGAGATTAGGATGAACACTATTGAGCTGTAAGAAATGATGAGCAGCATAACATGAATAATGCAGAAATATGTTTAATGTGATTGTACATATATAACCTATATCAGATTACCTGCTGTCTTAGAGAGGAGGGAGGGAGAAAAATTTGAAACTAGAAATCTTATAAAAACAAATGTTGAAAACTATCTCTAAATGTAACTGGAAAACAGTAAAATATTTATATGGAAAAATAGAAATGATGAGCAGGATGTTATCAGAAGGACTTATGAAAAATGCAGTCCATCTACAGAGAAAGAACTGATGGTATCTGAAAACAAATTGAAGCATAATTTTTGTTCTAATGTGGAAATGTTTTGCACAACTGCGCATATATAACATATTGAATTGCTTGAGTTCTTAAGGAGGGGTGGGAGGGAGGGAGAAAGAGAATTTGGAACACAAAGTTTTAGAAAATCAATGTGAAAATTTGTTTTTACATGAAACTTGGGGAAAATTCTAAATAAACAGGGGGAGGGGCCAGAAAATAAAGCAAAGGGTATGTACAGTTTTATAGCCCTTTGGGCATAGTTACAAATTGCTCTCCAAAATGGCTGTATGAGTTCACAACTCAACCAATAGTGCATCAGTGTCTGAATTTTCTCACACAGCCTCCAACATTTGTGATTTTCCGTCATATTAACCAACCTAATAGGTGAGAGATGGTACCTCAGTTGTTTTAATTTGCATTTATTTAATCATTTGTGATTTGAAGCATTTTTCATATGAGTATAGATACCTTTTATTTCTTCATCTGAAAACTGACTTCATATCCTCTGACCATTTATCTCTTGGGAAATGACTTGTATTTTTTAAAAAAATAAATTTGAGGGGGCAGCTAGGTGGCGCAGTGGATAAAGCACCGGCCCTAGATTCAGGAGGACCTGAGTTCAAATCTGACCTCAGACACTTGACACTTACTAGCTGTGTGACTCTGGGCAAGTTACTTAACCTTCACTGCTCCACAAATGAATGAATGAATGAATGAATGAATGAATGAATGAATGAATGAATGAATGAATTTGATTCTGTTCCCTCTATATTTGAGAAATGAGGCCTTTATGAGAGAAACTTACTGTAAAAAAAATTTCTCCCTAGTTTCCTGCTTTTCTTCTAACCTTAGCAGAAATGGTTTTACAAAAACTTTTTAATCTTGCATAATTAAAATTATCAATTTTATATATCATGATCCTTTCTATATTTTGCTTGGTCATAAATTCTTCCCTTACCCATAGGTATGTCAGGTAAATTTTTCCATTGCTCCCCTAATTTGCTTGTGATATCACCCCTTATGTCTAAATTCTGTTCCCATTTTAACCTTTTCTTGGTATAGGGTGTGAGATATTGGTCTATACCTTGTTTCTTCCAAACTGCTTTCCAGTTTTCCCAGCAATTTTTATCTATAGTAAGTACTTGTCTCAAAGCTTGGGTCTTTGGGTTTATCAAACACTAGATCACTATGGCCATTTATTACTGTGTATTGTGTACATAATCTATTCCAGTGATTCACTACCCTATTTCTTAGCCAGTACATGGTTTTCTTTTATTCAAATTTTCTTGTACAAAATGTCTGATATGGTAATGTTTTACATGTATGACCAACATCTGATTACTTAATATCTCAGGGAGGAGGGAGGGGAGAGAGGAAAGGAGGGATAAAATTTGGAACTCAAAACTATAAATAAAAATGTTTCTTATTTTAAAAAGTTCTTTCTTTCCTTCCTTACTTTCTTCATTTCTTTCTTTTCTTTATCTCCTTCCTTCATTTCTTTCTTTCTCCTTTATTTCCTTCTTTCTTTTCTTCCTTCTTTCACTTTTTTTTTGGGCAGGGCAGTGAGGGTTAAGTGACTTGCCCAGGGTCATACAGCTAGTGTCAAGTGTCTGAGGCTGGATTTGAACTCAGGTCCTCCTAAATCCAAGGCCAGTGCTTTATCCGGTGTACCACCTAGCTGCCCCCCCTTTACTTCTAACTATTTTAACATCCCTCCCCCCCATAACAAATGAAGAAGCTAAATCAGGAAGAAATTAAATTACTTGCCCAGGGTCACACAGTTTAGCAACTGTCTGAGGCTACAGTTGAACTCATGGATTCCTTAGTCCAGGCCCAATGATCTATCCACAGAACAATGGCTCTGCTTCTTAAAGCCTTAGAAAACGTTCAGTTTCTCTAAGTACATTGTTTTCATGATTACCTTTGTAATACAATTTGGGATCTGATACTGCTAGACCACCTTCCTTCATATTTCTTTTCATTGATTCCCTTGAGATTCTTGACCTTTTGTCCTTCCAGATGAATTTTGTTATTATTTTTTCTACCTCTATGAAATAATTTCTGGTAGTTTGATTAGCATAGCACAGATTAAGTAAACTAATTTAGGCAGAACTGTCATTTTTATTTTATCAGTTCAGCCTATACACGAGCAATTACTAATTCTCCAATTATTTATATCTATCTTTATTTGTGCAAAAAGTGTTTTGTAATGGCGTTTATAGAGTTTTGGGTTTGTTGACTCCCAAATATTTTATATTGCCTGAAGTTATTTTAAGTGGAATTTTTCTTTCTATCTCTCCCTGCTGATCTTTGTTGATAATATATAGAAATGTTAATTATTTGAGGGTTTATTTTATATCCTGCAACTTTGCTAAAATTTTAATTGTTTCAAACAATTGTTTTTAATTGATTCTCTAAGGTTCTCTAAGTATACCATCACATCTTCTGCAAAGAGTAATAGTTTTGTTTCCTCACTGCCTATTCCTTCAATTTCTTTTTCTCCTCTTATAACTATAGCTATAGCTATCATTTCGAGCAAAACACTGAATAATTGTAGTGAAAACTGGCATCCTTGCTTCGCCCCCGATCTTACTGGAAAGGCTTCTGGCTTATCCCCATTACAGATGATGCTTGCTGATGGGTTTAGAGAGATACTGTGTATTATTTTAAGTAAAGTTCCATTTATTCCGATGCTTTCTAGTGTTTTTAGTGGGAATGATTACTGTATTTTGTCAAAAGCTTTTTCTGTACCTATTGAGATAATCATGTTTTTTTAATTGACATTATCAATTATGCTTAAAGTTCCCCCAATATTGAACCAGCCCTGCATCCTGGTCTAAATCTCACCTGGTCATAGTGTGCAATCTTTATGATATACTGCTGTAATCTCCTTGCTAGTATTTTATTTTAACCATTGGCATTAATATTCACTAGAGAGATTGGACTATAGTTTTCTTTCTCAGTTTTTGCTCTCCCAGGGTTTTGGTATCAGCAAAATATTTGTGTCATAAAAGGAATTTGGTAGGACTCCTTCTTTGCCTGTTTTTCCAAATAGTTTCTATAGTATTGGAACTGTTTGGAATTAATTGGAAGTGGAATTAATCAAATGTTTGATAGCTTTAACTTGCGAATCCATATGGTCCTGGGGATTTTTTTCTTAAGGAGCTCACTGATGGCTTGTTTAATTTCTTTTTTTAAAGATAATTATTTAAGTATTCTATTACCTCTTCTGTTAATGGACAGTTTATAGTTTTGTAAATGTTTATCCATTTCATTTAGACTGTCAAATTTATTAATGTATAATTGAGTAAAATAGCTCCTAAAAACTGTTTTAATTTCATTTTCATGGTGGAGCATTCAACCTTTTTATTTCTGATGCTGATAATTTAGTTTTCTTTCTTTTTCTCAATCTAAATTAACCACTGATTTATTTTATTGTTGTTGTTTTTAAATAAAACCAACTTCTAGTATTATTTATTAGTTTGATGATTTTCTTACTTTCACTTAATCTCTCCTTTGATTTTCAGGATTTCCATTTGGTATTTAATTCAGCATTTTTAATTTTTCCTTTTTGTAATTTTTAAAAACTGCATGCCCAATTTATGGATATACTCTTTCTTTTATTGATATAAGCATTTAGAGATGTAAATTTTCCCCCTAAATGCTGCTATAAAGTTTGATATGTTGTCTCACTGCTGTCATTCTGTTTAATGAAATTATTGTTTCTATGATTTGTTCTTTTTTTTTTTTTTTTACTTTTTTTTGTGTGTGTGTGAGGCAATTGGGGTTAAGTGACTTGCCCAGGGTCACACAGCTAGTAAGTGTTAAGTGTCTGAGGCCGGACTTGAACTCAGGTACTCCTGACTCCAGGGCCGGTGCTCTATCCACTGCGCCACCTACCTGCTCCCAGGTCAATTGTTTTTCCAATGAGATATTCCACATTTTCTGTTTTTGTTTGTTTTTTTTTTCCATTCTTTTGATTTTTTTTTATTGTTTCTTGATGTCTCATGGAGTCATTAGCTTCTAGTTGCTCAATTCTGCTTTTTATGGAATTCTTTTCCTCAGTGAATTTTTGTCCTTCTTTTACTATTTAGCCAATGTGGTTTTTAAAGTGTTATTTTCTTCAGGTTTTTTTTTTTTTCGGGGGGTGTCTCTTTTACCAAGCTGTTGACTCTTTTCATAATTTTCTTGTATCACTCTCATCTCTTTCCCCAATTTTCCCCCTACCTCTCTTATTTTATTTTTGGAGTCCTTTTTGAGCTCTTCCAGGAATTTTTGTTTGGCTTCTGTCCAATTCACCTTTTTCTCTAAGGCTTTGCTTATAGTTGTTTTGACATCATTCTCTTCTTCTGAGTGTCTCTTGATCTTCCCTGTCACCATAGTAGCTTCTTATGGTCAAGTTCTTTTGTTGTTTGCTCATTTTTCCAGTCTATTTCTTATTTTTAACTTTAATATATTAAAGTTGAGCTCTGTTCCCAGGGTAGAGGTGGCATTGTGTCTAGCTTCAGGGTTTGCTGGTTTTTTCCTACTTCTTTTTTCAGAGCTAGTTGAGGGGTCTGTAAGTTTTTGGTGCTTCCAAGGTCCTATGATCTAAGGAGAGATGTGGGTACTGCTCTTCTGGCTTTTGCTCTGGTCTTTATCCAGGAAATGCTCTTGTTCCCCTACAGCTTCAAATGCTAGCATTCTCATTGTACTGAAATTGTAACCAGGTCTCTTGCTCTCCTGCAGCCACAAGCACTAGTGCTCCTTTCTGCCTTGGAACTGAGAACAGGGCCCCTGCTTCCTTGTGAGCGACCACAGACACTTTTCTGTCCTGAAACTGACTCAGGCCCCTCTCTCCTGTGGCAGTAAGTGCCAGTGCATCTCTTCACCCTGGAACTGCAACCAGACTGCACATGGGCAATTTTAACAGGGTCCTGTACTCAATGATAGCAAAGGGTCTCTTGTAATCTTTCTGGCAAGTCATCTGACCCCCTTACAACCTGTTGGCTGAGAGCTCCTGCAGCTGCTGCTGCCACTGTTACCACATCAACATCTGGCTGGGCCAATCACCACCCTAGTGTCACAGTCCTCTCCTGCAGACTTCCTAAGTTGTCCTGGGCTGGAAATATATCTCACCCCAACCTTTTATTGGCTCTGCCACTCCACTATTTGATTTGACACGGTATTTTAAGGTTGTATGGAAGGGAACATTTGTAGAGTTCAGCTGGATTCCTGCCTGTACTTTGCCCTCTTGGCTCCATGTCCAGTGCCACGTTTTCTTCAAACAGAAAAAGAATGATTTGAACTAGATAGTTCCTAAGATCCCTTCCAATATGAACTCTTCAATTTTATAATTCAAAACTATTTTGATACTTGGGAAGTTTAAGCTAACATTAGACAAGCTAATATATATATATAGACCATAAAGTTTTTACTAGCTAAAATTACATTAAATGAAAGGGACCCAAACAGAAACCTAAGTCTTCCTTAAGTTAATGTCTTACACAAATTCACATCTCAATTTAATATGGCTTTATTTTTCCAGCAATTTATATTGTATCTTGCTTTATGTCTTCCTTTTGCTACCTTTTTTGTTTTGGTGAGGCAATCACAGTTAAGTGACTTGCCCATAGTCACACAGCTAGTAAGTGTCAAGGGTCTGAGGCCAGATTTGAACTCAGGTCTTCCTGAATCCAGGGCCAGTGCTCTATCCACTGCACCACCTAGCTGCCCCTTGCTACCTATTTTTTTTTTTTGGATAGGCAATGGGGGTTAAGTGACTTGCCCAGGGTCACACAGCTAGTAAGTGTTAAGTGTCTGAGGCTGGCTTTGAACTCAGGTCCTCCTGAATCTAGGGCTGGTGCTTTATCCACTTCACCACCTAGCTGCCCTGCTACCTATTTTTAAAATAAATTTATTTTTACAAGGATTTATAATCTGTCCCTGTTCCCTTCTCTCCTATCTCCAATGCCCGCCAAAGAAAAAGGATAAAGGAAAAAATAATGAAACTCTCATCAAAAACACGCATAGTCCTGCAAAACAAATTTTCCCAAATTGGCCACAAGTGAGAATGTATGAATCTCTCTTTATAGCGATTCTTCATAGAGATTCATAGAGGCCTATAGCCTCTCTCTATGCTGGAAGTTGAGCAACATGTTTCACCTTCAATCTTCTGAACTTACACTTTATCAATGTGTTGATCAACACTTAAATTTTTTTCAAACTTATTTTTTTTCTGTAATGATGTCATTTCTTAAATTGTTTTCATAGTTCTGTTCACTTTGCTCTGTATCAATCAGTTCATAGAAGTCTTCTTAGTGTCTTCTGAAATGTCCATTTCACCTTTTCTTATGGCACAATTAATATCCCATTACATTCATATACCATAATTTGTTTAAACATTCCCCTGTGGGAAAACAGTCCCTTAGTTTCCAGTTTGGGGCCACTATGAAAAGAGCAGCTAGACCTACTTTTGTACATCGTGGTCTTTTTCCCTCTTTCTTTCATCTCTATGAGGATATGGGTCTAGAAGGGCTATCTGGCTACTTATTTTTTCACCATCAATCTTCTTCAATTTAGTCTCATTACATTTCCCAAAACAGGTAAATTCACAAGTGATCTAATCCAATAAACATTTTTTTGTTTTTGTTTTGTGTGGGGCAATGGGGGTTAAGTGACTTGCCCAAGGTCGCACAGCTAGTAAGTGTCAAGTGTCTGAGGCCGGATTTGAACTCGGGTACTCCTGAATCCAGGGCTGGTGCTTTATCCACTGTGCCACCTAGCTGCCCCCCAATAAACATTTATTAAGTGCCAACCATGTGCCAGGCCCTGAGCAAAGCACTGGGGATACAATTAATAAAAACAGAGCTTCTACCCTCAAGGAGCTCACAATCTAAAGAAGGAGACAACACACAAAAGGAGACAAGACACTGAGAATTAGAATGACACCCCCTGCTGGGAGGAATATAGTGAGCTCTGCTCTGAAAAGAAACCATGTGACTTTAGCGTCCAGAAGTGACCTTTTCTGGGGTTTCAAAGGTCAGTTCAGTATCAGGAAGTGATGTTTGCTCATGGGTCCTGTCAATCAAAGTTACCATCCAATTAGGTTGGAGCTGTGTGTGTGTGTATATGGCCCGGTTTCTCAGGAGGCTTGGGGGGGGGGGGGGGGGGGAAGCCGCTGAGGCAAGGTCTTTTGGGTTCCTGACCTCAGTATGGCGGGTTGGATGCTGCGGTTTTTAGAGATAATTAGATTTTTACCCCCCTCTCTCCTCACCAACTTCTTATGCACTTTAATAAATACTGAAAAGTCTAACTTCTTGCAAGCTTCTAATTTATGGCGACCACTCATTAGATTTTAGACATCATAACTAGAATTTTAGCCCCATACAACACCCTGTAGTACCCAGCTTTGGGGAATCTTGTTCCACAAAACTGAAAGCAGGCAAGGCAGCAGATGCCAAGTAGAGTGAACTGAGTCCAGTTTCTTTCTGCCTTTAAAAAAGGCATTGGGGGGAGTTTGGTACTCCACCTTCCAGCCCTCCAATCAGAGGGGAGACAAGGCTTTGAGAGCTGGTACCAATGAAGGCCAAGTTAGTAGCATGGTGGTGAGTTGAGAAGTGATGAGCTTATCCTAGGAGGGGCATCTTGTTCCCTGGAGGTGGAAGCAGGCAGGGCAACAGATACAAAGTGGAGTAATCAGAGAAACAGGAGATAAAGAAATAATCTTTATGTTCTTGATGCTGATTTACCACAGGTGAATTTGCTGAAGAGGAAAAGACTACTACAGCCAAATACTTTACCCACACTCCTCTATCCTCAACCCAGTCATCTTTTCTAGAGCCTTAGCTCTAAGAGCTTTCCTTCCTCTTTTGTGACTGAAGTGCAACACTCTAGATTTTGTAGATGAGGTAGAAAGGGAGGGCAATGATGCTTCTTTCTGCTCCTGGCTTCCTTGAAGGAATGCTGCCAAGACTGTATGAGATGCTGTGGACAGAGAAGCCACAAAGGCTCCATACCCACTTCACGAGATAAATATCTGCCTAGGATTGCTCTTGGACCCTGGACATCCAGGGAACATGACAGTATTGGGAAACACAAGGGAACCCCTACAGGTGAAGAGAGAGGCACCAAGAGGAGAAGGCCTAGCAAACCATCATGCACACAGACGCTATAAACTTCTGTGGAACTGAATTAAACTGTGCAAACAACCCTTTCTTTACAAGTAGTCTTTATTCTTAGCACCTAGGCTGAACTATTATTGCATACTGAACCTTGATCTGAAATACAGTCACATAAAGCTTGTGGTCACTGGACAATATAGTAGCCTTTTTTTGTTTGTTTGTTTGGTTTTTTGGTGAGGCAATTGGGGTTAGGTGACTTGCCCAGGGTCACACAGCTAGTAAGTGTTAAGTGTTTGAGGCCAAATTTGAACTCAGGTCCTCCTGAATCCAGGGCCAGTGCTCTATCCACTGTGCCACCTAGCTGCCCCCTGCAACATTTCTTAAATACACCCTTTTTCTTCTGGTGCAGACCTTTATCACTTCATTGCTGGCCTACTGTAATATTATCCTACTGGTCAGACTGCCTGCCCCAAGTCTTTCCCCACCATTGTCCATCCTCCACTACACTGCCAAAGTGATCTTCCTAAAGTGCAGGTCTGACCACCGTCATTCCCCTATTCAAATAAAATTCAGTGGCTCCTGATCATATCCAAAATAAAATATAAAATTCTCTTTTGTAGCAGCCAAAGTTCTTCAAGCCTGCCCCCGCCCTTTTCCAGTGTTCTTGCATCTGCCATTCCCCTCCCCCACAAGTTCTGCAATCCAGTGACACCAGCTTCCTGGCTGTTCCTACCACAAGAACCTCCTCTCAATTCCAGGCGTGTTCTCATGCTTGGGATATTCTCCCAACTCACCTCTGCCTTCTTCCTTCTCTGGCTTTCTTCAAGCCCCAGCCATAAGTCCCACCTTCTAAAAGAAGCCTTTCCTGGTTCCTCTGAATTCTCAGGCCTTTCCCCTGCTGATTATTTCTAATTTAACCTGTCTGTAGCTTGTTTGTATTTGGATACAAATTATTTGCATGTTGCCTCCCCCATTAGATTGTGGATTCCCTGAAAACAAGGATTGTCTTTTACCTATTTTTGTATCTTCAGTGCTTAGCACAGAGTTTGGTTCATAAAAGGCACTTAATAAATGTGTACTGACTAACTGGTACATGACACAGATGCTAACTAAGTTCACCAAAGTCACACCAAAGGCCTCTGTCAATTCAACTGAAGATGGTGCCTGTAAAAGGCCAAGCTGACAAGCGCACAATACAAAGGAGACCACCCTCATCTACCATAGGTACATCACTGTTATTTGGAGATCTCAATTGTCGAGACATAGAGACAGAGCCGATTAGTGACTATATGCCTGAAGTCTCCCTATGCATCAACATCAAAGTCCTAATTGTAACGACTAGAACGACGCCACCTGCTGGAGACTAGCTGTAGGAAAGCTCCAACATGAGGAGAGGGCCTCTGAGGGCAGGACCATGCGGCTTTTCTTGGTTGTCAGGAAGTGACCTTTGCTTGTGGGAGGAAGAAGGGGGAGGCTGGCGCTCCGACTCTTTCTCTTTTGTGTGGACTCTGGTGGAGAGCGGAGCTAGGAATGCGCTCTCCCTTTAATAGATAGATGAATCTAGGCCTTTCTCTCTCTCTTTACCAAATTCTTATTCTCCTTAATAAATGCTTAAAAGTCTGACTCTTGCTAAAGCTTATAATTTATTGGCGACCACTCAATGGATATTTTAGACAGACTAGCTGGAATTTTATTTTTGTTTTTGTTTTTGTTTTTTGAGGGGCAATGGGGGTTAAGTGACTTGCCCAGGGTCACACAGCTAGTAAGTGTCAAGCGTCTGAGGCCGGATTTGAACTCAGGTACTTCTGAATCCAGGGCCGGTGCTTTATCCACTGTGCCACCTAGCCACCCCTAGCTGGAATTTTAGCCCCTTACATAATGTTATGATTCTGTGAAACAGACACAAGTCCCACTGCTTTGCCTCAGTCTTCCCTTACTCTTGGTTTACAAAGTCCCAAGATCGTCTTGCTCTCTCCTCCCCAAAGGAGTACCAGCTGCTGTCTCCCTTTCTCATCACAGCTTAGCAGAACACCTAAGAAATAGCAATAATGCCACTGAAGATGTATGCCAAGTGTCTGACCATGAGAAGCTCTTAACACCACAGTACTCACAGCAAAGAAACAAACCAGAAAACAAAACAAAACAACACCCCCCCCCAAAAAAATGATGCAGGCAAGGATTAATAGGTACAAAGGGTGTAGGCTTTATTTTCTTAATGTGGAAACAACCTTGTCTACAGGATGCTTATAGAACCAAAGCCTAATTTGTTCCTGCTGTACTGAGGGAAATTTCCTTCTTTTTTTTGCAGGGCAATGAGGGTTAAGTAACTTGCCCAAGGTCACACAGCTACTAAGTGTCAAGTGTCTGAGGCCAGATTTGAACTCAGGTCCTCCTGAATCCAGGGCCACTGCTTTATCCACTGCACCACCTAGCTGTCCCCCCTTTTTTCTTTTTTTTTTCTGAGGGAAATTTCTAAACCCAAGCTTTCCAGCATCAATACACCAAACAGGCTCACAGTAGAACACCTGGGGAACACTTGGGGATAACCCAACAAATAGTCACATTCAAATACGAGAAGAGAGGTTAGCCTTCTTCTGCTTCTCCCAGAATCACAAAGCTAGAAGTAAGGCCCAGTGGGGAGGGGAAGGAGCGGGAAGAGATGGTTTTTGATTCCATGCATGGAAAAACTTCCTCACATAACTGTGAGCTGTTCTAAATGGGTTATCCCAAGGGTGATGAGTTCCTCTTCACTAGAGGTTTTCAAGTTGAGACTAAACGACTACTAGCCAAGGTTGGCCCAGGTGACCTTGGAGAGCCCTTTCAACCCTGAGGTTCTTGAACTCATGCCTTTTTCTTGGCCCTCTCTCTGTGTACAGACCATATAAAAAGCTACTGAGGTTTTGCTCTAATAGTGTTTATGCACTAGAGCACATAATCTCCTATGGGGCAGGCCCATCATGGATGACCATTCAAAGGGGTCATAATGAATCAAAAGTAATTCATCAGAAGATAGTTGAAGCACACTTTTACAGCCACCATTATCAGAGTAGGATCCAGAATATTACTGTGGGAAAATTAGTGCCTCGTGCCAATTATTGCCTTCACATTTCTGACCGACTGGTTTACCTTGAATCCCGTGAGCAACTGTTTCAATTTTTCTAAAATCCACCCCTTTGCAGTTCATCCAAGAATTTCTTTTTGTTTCCTTTGCTTAATGACTAGTACGTCATTGGACAGCTGCAAGATAGCTTCCACATTCCACAAAACAGGCTACAACCTTTTAGGAGTGAAAAGGGAGGAGAGGACAGAGAATTCTGCCGAGACTTTTCATCCTATTCTTTCCTGCTATCCATGTCAATTTTATCTATCCTGCCCTGCACACTATGCTTCACTGAAACTTTTATGAAGCGGCTGGCCAAACAGATGGGTTGCTAGTCTAGCCTAAACATATGTCATTGGGGAAAAAAGCTCCTAGACTGGAAACGGAAAGATTTAGGAAATCTTAGTAAATAGAGTACTGAGAGACCCATGAAGAAAGCAAATATGTTCCTGTCACTTGAAGGACTACTAAAAGAGGGATACTTGCATGTTCTATAATAAGTTCTGTAACTAAAAGTAAATAATCACTAAAACATTGTTCCAATGCAAAATGGACACCTACCTACACAGAGTAAGACTAAAATATTGCCATAAAAGAAATCATGCCAGTAAGTAAACAAGACCCATTTTGTCAAAACAGATGTGAAGGGGCAGCTAGGTGGCGCAGTGGATAGAGCACCAGCCCTGGAGTCAGGAATACCTGAGTTCAAATCTGGCCTCAGACATTTAACACTTACTAGCTGTGTGACCCTGGGCAAGTCACTTAACCCCAATTGCCTCACTTAAAACAAAACAAAAACAAAACAGATGTGAAGCATTAAGATGGGGACCAGACCCAGGAGATGTAGGGAGAAGGAAAAGGTAAGGCAACTTGGAATACACAAAAAAACACATTTGGAATGTCTCACTAAAAACCAGATTGTGGTATCCTTATTATTTAGAGTCAGAGAGAAGAGGAAAGGAAAGGTGACTGGTTTTTGCTGCCTCCTTTCCCTTCTGTACAGGGATGCCTGGTGGAACCTGAGGCTTCTACTGATGAGTATCTGTAGCATTCACTTTACCTAAGCACTACCCAAGGAAAACCGTGAGACTGCTTCTGCCAGAACCAACAAGGAATCTTATTCTCCCCTCTGAGTAAAGGCTAGAGGATGGGAAGAGGTTATCAAATGCCATTTGTATGAATCTTGCAAGATATGTTCTCAGTAGGAGGAAAAAAAGGGAAAATACTCAATTATATTTCAACCCAAGTCTAAAAATAACATAAGAACATTCCCTTATTTTTAGAGCACTATCTTGAAAGTTTAAAAATACTAACAACCTAGACAAATCCATTAAAAACAAAAGGAGTAAAAAAAAAAGTTTCCTTCTGAGGTAGCAAAGTCTATTGCAAGAAAAGTTGTGCATCACAAGTCTCCAGACTTGTGCTTTCTTCCTTGGCTTTTCTCACCCCATAATGTGTACTCACTATCTGAAGGGTCTCCATGATAAACAATGGGCAGTAAATGAAGAAGATACCCACAACCCAAGAGGAGCTGGGCACTGAGAGTCGAAGGAGCCCTTTCTCAGGACTCCAAGGAGATATACAAGCATTACTTCGTGTTTAAGGGGCGCTTACTCAACGTTTGTTGAACTGAGTAGAAGCAGACCTGAGAGAGGCCCCTAAAGACAGCAATTCATAAAACAACAAAAGCAGCTTCACTCTCCCTTGTGAAAGTAATGTTTACAATACTTGATTAGACTAAGTAAAACAAGCAGCTTTATTTCCACTCACTTCTTTACTGAAGAGAGCCTTGAGTTCAGTAACCATAATTCCTCACTGATTCTGAATGTTTGGATTTTTAAATAGTAGGAAATTATCAACTGTTAATTCATAATAAAAGATGGAAAATGCCAGTGAAACAAACATAGTTCCTGCCTCGCCTTCACCCTGCAGTCTAACCCTTAGGTCATCCTCATCCACCCGTCCTAACGGTGCTGCGCCCAGCCCAGGAAACAGGGCTCAGAAAACAGCTTACAAGCAAAAGCTCTGGGGATTACCTGAGCGCACAGCCGTCATTAGCATTTCAGGCTCCAGCAGCGTCATGACAGCCCCAACTAAGCAACCGACACACTTCGACTAAAGAAAAGTTTGAAAAGGATCTTGTCTTCAGAGGCCACAGAGAAGCTTCCTTAAGGCCACCCTCATGCGCCTTCTGCTGAGATCTGTCTGAGAGCTCTCCCTGGAGAGGGTAGTTCCCAGTTTATCCAACCCACAGGCAAGCTGAGATGGCCCGGAGTTGAAAGACTGCTCACAGGAAGTTGAAAAGCACTCAAGTCAAGACTCCCAAGTGTGCTTAGAGCAGGGAGCTCCTCCCCTCGCTAGCCTTCTTTGGGGGAAGGGGAAAGACACAAACAAAAAGACACTGAAAAGGAGAGGAAGAGTTTCCCTCTCCCCAGTGCAGAAAACAGAATGAGATTTTGTACACATTCCCCATCCTCTAGGGATCCTGCTAATGGAGGAGCTTAAGTCTGGGGATAAGAGACAACATCTAACACACTCCAGGCACTCAGGGACCAGATTCCAGACCCACTAAATGTGGACAAAAAAAGGCATACATCACACACAAATGTGAATGCTATGTGAGCATTATATATTACACCCTGAGTCTGTGATATTTATAGAAGCCGGCCCAGAGAAGCTAACTATTTGCCTACAGAATCCGAGCTATTCCCTCCTCCCCTCACCCACTGAAACATGGATCCAAAAAATTATCTAAATACTCTCCCAGGTCACTCTCCTGCAGTACAGTCCATTTATAAGCACCTAAAACCCCATGTGATCACATTTAGACATTCAACACTTTTTGTTTCCTTAGGAATATGCAGATCTTATTAGCGTGATTAACATATTTTAGATGGCAAATGAAAAAGCATAATCCTGATGCACAGCGACCTTTCTTATGAACGTTGTGTTCTTGCCTCAATCTCTGTTTACTAATACAGAGTGTCTTCTGAGTTGAAATTAAAAGTAGGTGAAATGAGGACTGATCAAGGCAATGAACCTTGGAAGTAAAGATTCTTCTAGAAAACCCTTTAAGTTACAAGAAATTCCCTTAGGTCAGACAGTATACAAAAATTCAATAATCATACTTTCCTTCTCCTATCACATCCTATACAAAAATCAGTATTCAGAATGATAATCCAGGTTTAACATATTTGCTGCTGTTCCAGCTCATTTTACAGATAAGGAACTGAGGCAAACAGAGTTAAGTGACTTGCCCAGGGTCATACAACTAGCGGCCAGAACTGAAGGAGGATGATGAGGCTGCCTGACCCCAGGCCACCTAGAAGCCCATGTTTGACATACCAGTTGACCAAAACCTTCCGATAATTAGAGCACCAGCAATTTTTTGCCAACATCCTATAATGTCAGGAGTCGACTTTATCTCCATAGCACAGCACCATTCGAATTTTGGTGAATGAGTGCTTCGATGCCAGCTAGACAATGGCAAAAGGAGACCTCCAAAGGTTAACCTAACGGCAAACAGATGAGCAGCAGGAATAGAGAGCTCTTCTACCAGATGAGAGGCTCAGAACTACCCAAGGCCCCACTCTGTTATGCCAAAGGGGAAAGTTCATGCCGATTTCTGGGGGAAAATTCCTCAAGGCCTCAAGGGAGAGAAGGAAAGGTTCTTCCCTCCTCTGCCCACCCTCCTCCAAGAATGTACTATTTCAGACAAATCAGGAAAGCTCTTTTTAGAACTGTGGGAGTGAATCAACAAGAGATGGAGCTGTAGCCAGCGTGGGCCAAAAAGCTGCCAGAAGACACGATTTGCCACAGGGACGTTCTCACTCCCCCCTCCTCAGTGTTCAAGTCAATAATGCCAAATAGGGCTGACTCATCACTTTGTCCCTCCACAGGATGTCCAATGTGCTCCATGGTGGGTTTTCAGCTGAAACAGACGTTTGGTCCGTATTCTGTGGACAAAGAAGTGCTAATTACAGGTCTCTGTCCGAGAAAAGGAATAGGGTCTACTACCTATTGACAAATTCCCTCCCCTCTTCACAATGGTAGTGCTCTAAACAGCCTGATTTGACCCCATGGGAGATACAGTAACTTTGGAATACCTACATAATGATAAAAAGAACATATGATACCAAGGATTCCCTCTTATCAAAATGCTTTCACACTTAGGATCATTTTCATGTTTGTAACCCCAGGATCTAGCACAAAGGTCTAGTACTTAGTCAGTACTTTCCAATTCTTCTGCCTATTCACTTGATCCCATCCTCTCTCATCTTGTCCAGCAAACTGCTCTATCAATCAGCCCCCTCTAATCTTCAAACTGTTATTTGCCGGTTCAAATTGTGATTTGTCAGTTCTTTTGCTGGCTACAGATCTTTATAGGTCTCCCTAGCTAGGTGTCACAGTGCATAGTCTGCCCACCCTGAAATCAGGAAGCCCTGAGTTCAAATCTAGCCTCAGACACTTACTAGCTGTGTCACTTTGGACAAGCCACTTAACCTTGTTTGCCTCAGTTCCTCATCTGTAAAATGTTCTACAGAAGGAAATGGCAAACCGCTCCAATATCTTTGCCAAGAAAACCCCAAACAGGGTCACGATCAGTCAGATACAACTGAAATGACCAAACAACATTCTTTAAAAAACAAAAACAAAACAAAATACTTCCTTCAAGTTAATGTCCTATATCTTTCCTTCCTCTCCAAGCCAAACTCCTAGAAAAAGCTGTATACGCTCTCTGCTACAACTTACACTTCTCCCAACCCTTTGCTGCAAACTGCCTTCTGACCTCATCACTCAAAAGAATCTGTTCTTGGCCACTTCTCTCATTAATCTTCAATCTCTCCTGTGTAGTGACTACTCCCCTACCGCTTACAAACACGTCCATATCATCCCTCTCCTCAAAAAGCCTCACGTGATCCCTCGATCTCTGATAGCCGTGGACCTCTATCACTTCTGCCCCTTCACAGCTCAATCCCCTGCCTTGCCTTTCCCTCTCACTCCCTGTGGGATTCTCTGCAGCCGAGCTTACAACCTCATCATTCAACAGAAACTGTTCTCCAAAGCTACCGATGATCTCTTAACTACCAAGTCCCTGACACAACTGATCCTTCTCTTCTCCTGGATACTCTCTTCTTTCCACTTCCTACATTTTTATGGCTCTGCTCCCTCTCGGTTTGCTGGATCTTCATCCACATAAGGCCCACTAACCAGGAGTGTCCCCCAAGGCTCTCCCCTGCGCCTTCCTGCCTTCTCCCTCTATGTAATTTCACTTGATGATCTCATCATCTCCACAGATTCAATTATCATCTCTGGTGATTCTCTGATCTACTTATTCAAGCAGGTCTAATCTCTCTGCTGACTTCCAGTCTCCCATTTCCAACTGCCTGGTAATCTTCTCAAACTGGATGTCCCACAGACATTTTAAACTCAACATGTCCAAAATTGAACTCATCTTTCCCCCCAAAACCTCTCCTCTTCCTCAGCCTCCCATTCACCCACACCTCACTCCCTGCCCCCCCCCACACACACATCCAATAGTTGTCAAGTCTGGTCATTGCTCCCTCCGCACCATCTCTTGTCCGTGTGCCCTCTCTCCCCTGACACTGGCACCACTCTGATGCAGGCCCAAATCACCTCTAGCCTTGACAGTTACACCAGCCCCTGACAGATCTCCCCACCTCAGGACTCTCTCCACTCCAGTGCATCCTTCTCTCAGTTGTTAAGGTCATTTCTCTTTCTCTTGCACCCTCCCTGCACACCCCTCACCCCCCAGGCTCCCTAGTGTCTACAGGATCCAATAGGAAGTATTAGTCTGGCCTTTAAAGCCCTTCATATTCTCGCCTCTTTCTGTTTCTCCAGTCTTTTTACGCCTCTCTCCCCTCCACGGACTGAGCGATCCTGTGACACTGGCCCCAGCTCTGAATGTGGAAACATGGAAAATGTGGGAACCTCACTGTTGCCCATGACAAACATCCTCCTTCCTTAATTCAGCCTCCTAGTTTCCTTGGCTCCCTCCCATCAAGTTCTGCTAAGAGCTCACCTTCTGCAAGAAACCTTTCCCAGTCCTCTTAATCTTAGGGCCTTTCCCTGAGACTAGCTCTGACTTACCTGGTGCAGAGTTTGTTCAAACGTGGTTATGTCCACGTTGTCTCCCCCATCAAACTGAGGGTTGCTTGAGGGTAGGGACAATTTCTTCCTTTCCTTTGTACTTCCAAAGCTTTGTCCAGTGCCTGCTACTGAGGAGGCTCTTCAAACCAGGGACTCTCCAAAGCCACCAATAATCTTTTTTTTGCAGGGGGAGGGAATCAGGGTTAAGTGACTTGCCCAGGGTCACACAGCTAGTAAGTTTCAAGTGTCTAAGGTGGGATTTGAACTCAGGTTCTCCTGAATCCAGGGCCAGTGTTTTATCTACTGTGCCATCTAGCTGCCCCTATCAATAACCTTTTAACTGTCAAACGTGCTCAGTCCTCATGCTTCTTGACTTCTCTGTAGCATCTGACATTGTTGATCAGCTGACTCTCCTGAAGAAGCTCTCTTCTCCCGGTTTTCAGCATGCTACTCTTTCCAGGTTCTCCTCCTACTTGTCTTGCCATTCTGTCTTGGGCTCCTTTCCTGGCCTTTTCTCTACACCCACCCCCCACCCCCCATTCTGTCTTCATCCTCCTTTTCCCTTTTGTTGGTGACCTCAACAACTTCCAAGGGTGTAAGCTTCAAACAATGCCTTACATGGATCATTACTGATCCCCAACGAGCGGAATTTCTATCCAAGTTTTACTTTATGAAATAATCCCCAATGAGCTGCAGCCCCCGATCTCAGGCTTTGATACCTTTAACCACAGCACGCTGACTTCTAAAAAATAGGTCCTATTTATCAATGCAATCTTATCCTCGGTGACCTAAGTGTTCCAAATAATTATAATGGAAGAGATATGAAGCACATAGCCTAGGCAGCGACTTATAATGACTTGGACTTTGTTAATGTTTCATGGTTTAAAAGCACTTTACGTATTCTCCTGTGATCTTTCTGAGAGCCCTGTGGGATACAAAGGACAGGTTACTATCATACTCAGGACTTGAACCCGAGTCTTGAGACTCCAACCCTGAAGTGTTTCCCACATGACTACAACAAGGTCAAAGCAGAACGGGCCATCAAAGGTTAGATCAAAGGAACAAGCTAAGCCCAATCGATGACAAGAAGCTAAAACAACATGGAAACGATGTCTTCTGCCATGAGAACATAAGCCTCAGAAGCGGCACTAAGATGTAGAATCTGCTGAGATCGTTTTGGGGCCCTGGTTATTGGGGTGCTCTCTTACCTGCCCCACAGTAAACTCCAATATGGACAGGCTGGAGACAGTGTGAGGAGACAAGCAGTCATGGTGCACCAACACCACTCCTCCCCATCACTGAATCTTGGAGAACTATGCACTTAAAGGTGGAGTGACCTGACAGGGTCACACAGCCAGCAGAAGCCAGAAAGAGGACTTGCACCCAGGCCTTCCTGATTCCAAGGCTAGCCCTCTATCCATGAGCTGGTGCCACAGTGCACAGAATGAAGCACCAAATCCGGCCTCAAACAATTATTAGCTATGTGACCCTGGGTAAGTCACTTCACTTCAGTTTCCTCATCTGTTAAATGGGGATTATAATAGAACACGGTTTACCTTACAGGGTTTGGCACAGTGTAGGAACTCTACAAATTCTTATATTCTTCTCCCCAACATTATGCCATGCTGATCCAATGTAGCTGGATGTGTGTGTGTGTTTTCGTGGTAGCAGATGAATATAACACATTTCCCAGTTACTCAAGAGTGATGTCAGAGCCACAAAAGGCACAGTGAATGTTCAATTAGTGAACAAAGAAAGCTTCTGCTATATGGCATTTTCCATCTGATGATCACATATTCCAACATCAGAATAAGCTGGGGCGACTCTGAAAACAGCCACTATCCCCAGTGTCATCTATCCCATCAAAACTTACTCATTTCAAAGACAAAGCAGTCCTAGATGAAGGCTGCTGAATCAGAAATCAATCTCTCTCTCTCTCTCTCTCTCTCTCTCTCTCTCTCTCTCTCTCTCTCTCAATCTCTCTCTCTCTCTCTCTCTCTCTCTCTCTCTCTCACTCTCTCTCTCTCTCTCTCTCTCTCTCTCTCTCTCTCTCTCCCCGAAGCAGGAATAACAAAATCTAAAAATGATCTAAAGTTCTCAATTTAGTCAACAGGATTTCTTGCTTACTTCTACCACCAAACTTTATCTTGATGCATCCTAAAAATTCGATTGTATTTTCTCTACCCACCCGGTTATTTCACTGCTAATAAACAGAAACAGTTGTTTCACTGATAATGATAAGTCTAAAGACAAGACAGTAGATGGCAATGAAATGGGCAGGTCTGGATCACACATATATTGACCCAATCAATCCTAAACACCTGAGTGTTATCCATACCTCTAATAATTAAACACTGGCACAAAAGCAATTTACACAGGGAGGCTGAAGCAATATATTCTTTTTTTTTTCCAGTTTCCACAGGGCTACAAACAGCTGAAATGCCATCTCACTCTCTTGCCCGTTTCTGATAAACACATTCCCAAGCATACTTGCAAGTCCACTGTTTACTGTTCCAATGAAATCTAATCATATGGAAATGCCACGGGTTCTAACTAGTTAGGTCTCTTCCCCCGAACACCTGGTGTTGTGCAAACTTAAAGGATCCAGAAGATAACAGCAAGACACACCAGGCTCTAGGACACTTCCAATGTCCTATGGCCCAATCAATGCCTCCAAGCCATCAGAACTCATCTAACATGGAGAACTGCAATTGCCACCAACTTTTAGGTGTGCTATTCAGCCCCAGGACAGACAGAGACAGCCGATTCTGTTAACTTTTAGGGACAAAACAAATGTCAAGAGCCATAAAATTATGACTGCAAATATCCACCTCTTCAGAATTTTTTTAGATCCTTGATGGTGTTGGTCTTTTAGAACTCCAATGTGAATGTGGGTGTTTTTTTAAAAAGCATTTTGATAACTAAATTTCAAAATAATTCATTTCCTTCTTAATCCGATTTTATTTGGTGTATTCAGAAATATGATTCTATGAAGGGGATCCAGAACACACAGAGAAATTTAAGAAAGCTCAGCCCTAGACTATGTGTACCCTAGAATATTTTGGCTCAAACTTTCAACTACCACAAGTGACATCTTTTTGGGTAAAAAGGATGCAAGACATTTAAACATAACTATTCCTGAAGTCAGGATTCTTTATTCTGTATACAGTTCAACTGCCTTGAAGAAGAAATGAAGAACTGGCTATTTCTAAGTACCAGGGCCAGCCTCTCGAATTTCAGAGAGGGTTCTGAAACAGTATTAAGAGCAATGATCATTTTTAGTTTCCTAATATACTGTAGTCTCTGATTAAGAAACAGAAAATTCAGGGGGCACCTAGGTGGCACAGTGGATAAAGCACCAACCTGGATTCAGAAGAAGAAGAAGAGGAAGAAGAAGAAGAAGAAGGAGGAGGAGGAAGAGGAGGAGAAACAGAAAATTCTCAGGGTCATCATCTCTCAAGAATCCATAACTTCAAGGGGCAGCTAGGTGGCGCAATGGATAAAGCACTGGTCCTGGATTCAGTAGGACCTGAGTTCAAATCTAGCCTCAGACACTTACTAGCTGTGTGACCTTGGACAAGTCACTTAACCCTCATTGCCCCACTAAAAAAAAGAATCCATTACTTCTAACCACAAAGATTAAAAAGTGCCAAGCATTCTGGATAGAACTGCTACTCCATCATTTCCAAAGGATGGCTCCTGGGCCTCTTAATGAAGGTCTTCCCCAAGAGTCTGCCCCTAGGCCTCTTGCTAGCCTCTCTCCTGACAACCAGGCCCTTCTACGGAGCAGGCACTTCACAACTGCCTCTGGGACTGACTGTTCTCTTGGATGCTGCCTTCTCTTCTGAGCTCTGTACTTTCCCCTGCATCTGCCCTAGGACTCAAATCAATTCAACAAAGCAAACATTAGTACATTACAAGGTGTAGATAAGGTCTTCTGCTAGGCATTGGCAATGAAAGCAAAGTCCAAAATCAAAGAGTCCCTGCCCTCAGTGAGCTTCGAGTCTCCTGGGAGGCACTACATGTAAACTAGGAAATAAATGCCAAGTACATAAAAATAAAAGAAAATCATGTCATGATGGAGAGAATCCTAATGACTAGGGAAAGAATGGAAAGTCTTTATGTAGGAGGCACCATATGAGCTGTACTTTGAAGGAAGACAGAGGGAACAGAGGGGAAGAAGGGGTGCCTCAGGAATAGCTAGGCTGACCAAAATGGAGTGTGTGTGAAGGGGCTTAAAATGAAAGCAGACAAGAAAAGTCAGAGAAATCAGACTGTGGGTCCCTTTAAACACCAGGCTGAGGATTTTGCATTTTATCAAAGGCAAAACACTGAAAACTGCTGAGCAGGTAAGTGGTATGGTCAGTGCCATCTTTTAGAAATATTAATTTGGAAGTTGTACCAAGGATGGATTGATTAGAGCCATCCCCCAATTGATGGGCATCCCTTCAATTTCCAATTCTTTGCCACTACTAAAAGAGTTGCTATGAATACTTGTGTACATGTGGTGCCTTCTCCTTTGATCTCTTTGGGGTACAGACCTAGTAGTGCTATTGCTGGGTCAAAGGGAATGCACAGTTTTATCCCCCTTTGGGCAGAATTCCAAATTGCTCTCCAGAAGGGTTAGATCAGTTCACAATTCCACCAACACTGCATTCAGATCCCAATCTTCCCACATTTGTCATTTTCCTTTTCTGTCATATTAGCTAATCTGAGAGGTGTGAGGTGGTACCTCAGAGTTGTTTTACTTTTCATTTCTCTAATCAATAGTGATTTAGAGCATTTTTTTCATATGGCTATAGATAGCTTTGGTTTCTTTATCTGAAAACTGATTATTTGTATGTTTTGGCCATTTCTCAATTGGAGAATGATTCATATTTTATAAATTTCACTCCATTCTCTATATATTTGAGAAATAAGGCCTTTACCAGAGAAACTTGCTGTAAAATATTTTTTTCCCAGTTTCTGGCTTTAATTCTAATCTTGACAGCATTGGTTTTGTGTGTGCAAAAATTTTCACACTTAACGTAACCAAAATTATCCATTTTACATCCCATGATCCTCTCCATCTCTTGGTTAGTCATAAATTCTTCTCTTATCCATAGAAATGACAGGTAAAATTTTCGATGCTCCTTTAATCTGCTTATGCTATCACCCTTTATGTCTAAACCATGTACATATTTTGACTTCATCTTGGTATACAGTGTGAAATGCTGGTCTATACCTAGTTTCTTCCAAACCGCCTTGCAGTTTTCCCAACCATTTTTGTATAACACTGAGTTCTTGTCCCTAAAGCCTTTGGGTTTATGCAAGACTGCATTACTATGGTCATTTCCTCCTGTATATTGTGTACCTGATCTATTCCACTGATCCACCACTCTGTATCTTAGTATCACAACTGTTTTCATGATCACCACACTGTAATAGTTGGAAATCTGGTACTACTAGCCAATCCCCTCTGGTCACAGCAAACACTCTTTTCAACAACCCAAAAGGTGATTCAACACAGGTACATCACCAGATGGCCAAAAGCAAAATCAGAATGATAATATTCTTTGCAGCCAAAAGTGGAAAAGCTCTAAACAGTTAAAACAACTCCTGGAGGAGCAGCTAGGTGGCGCAGTGGATAGAGCACCAGCCCTGGAGTCAGGAGGACCTGAGTTCAAACCTGGCCTCAGACACTTAACAATTACTAGCTGTGTGACCCTGGGAAAGTCACTTAACCCCAACTGCCTCACCCCCCCCCCAAATAAATTAAATTAAAAAACAAAACAAAACAAAAACAACACCTGGAGCTGATTGTGGCTCAGATCATGAGCTTCTTATTGCAAAATTTAGACTTAAATTGAAGAATGTAGGGAAAACCATCAGATTATGTAGGTATGACCCAACTAACATCCCTTATGAATATGATGGGGAAGTGATGAATAGATTGAGGGGATTAAATCTGGTAGAGAAGGGGCAGCTAGGTGGCGCAGTGGATAGAGCACCAGCCCTGGAGTCAGGAGGACCTGAGTTCAAATCCATCCTCAGACACTTAACACTTACTAGCTGTGTGACCCTGGGGAAGTCACTTAACCCCAATTGCCTCACTAAAAATAAACAAACAAACAAACAAACAAACAAATAAATAAATAAATCTGGTAGAGAGAGCCCCTGAAGAACTACAGACAGAGGCCTGCAATATTGTACAGGAGGCAGCAACAAAAAACATTCCAAAGACAAAGAAGAGCAAGAAAGCAAAATGGCTGTCTGAAGAGGTTTTACAAATAGATGGGGAAAGGAGGACAGTGAAAAGTAAAGGAGAAAGGGAAGGACACATCCAAGTGAATGCAGAATTCCAGAGAACAGCAAGGAGAAATAAGGGGACAGCAGAGGATGAGATGGAGAGACAATGTCATGGAAGCCATGAACATGAGCTTGGAATACTTGTGAGAATCCTTTGGACAGCAAGGAGATCAAATCAGTCCATACTTAAAGAAATTAATTCAGTCTTTTCACTGGAAGGTCAGATACTGATGCTGAAGCTCAAATACTTTGGCCATATAACAACAAGATGGGACACAATAAGAAGATCAGAAAAGCCCCTGATGTTGGGAAAGATTGACTGGGTCAAATCAGACTCAAAGGCCCCTCCAACATTCCTCTAAGATGTAAGTACCTCATCTACGGTCCTCAGAAGACTTAGGGGTCCACAGAAAGCTTCTGAGAGGTCCATGAACTTGGATGGGAAGAAATAGATCCCTTTATTTTCATTAACTTCTAACTGGAATTTAGCCTTTCTTTTGATTATGAATTTTTAAAATCTTTATTCTAAGAAGGGGTTCATCGGTGTCACCATATAGCCCAGGGTGGCTATGACACAAAGAATCCCTGCTACAAGCTAAAATTCCTTCTTTCTCTAAGGGGTCAGCTAAGATCCTGACATCTTGAAGTTCGATGCAGTCCTTCTCATCTCTCTAGTCTGTATTTCTATGATCTCTAAATCCCTTCCATCTCTATGGTCACTCCCATCTCCAAAGCCGGGCTCTCTTGGGACTCGAAGGCTTGATTGAGCAAACTCCACCAAAAGGCAACAGTGCTTATCTTTCTACTCACCATTTTTCCGCTCGCTGAGTGGCGGCAGGTTGGGATTCCTGCCAGGATGGAGGCTTAGGGTCAGCTCAGGCTGCAGGGAAAGTTCCTGAAGCTCATTGGCAACAGCTTCACTCTGGGGGCTTGGTGCCGCAGCCAGAGCCACCAGGACTGGCTCGTCATCGTTGTCGCCAGCCCCTCCTCCGTCCAGCCCATTTACAGCAACGACGGAAGGGGGCAGGCACACCACACTGGAGAAATCCACTTTGGCTTCTGTGATGGCAACCTGGGAACCAAATGAAAAACAAAGTTCAAATGTCTAATGCTTTGTAGATGATCAAGTTAATACTCTGGGGTTCTTAATTTATTGATGGATCTCTTATCAGGAAGGTCTGGAGAATACAGAAGACTTAAAAGCAAAACAACAAATGATGCCTGTAGACAGGACTCAGGCACATCATTAACCATAAGCACCAGAGTTGGCCAATCGGGTTTGGAAATGGCTCCTCAACTATGAAATGATACATTATTTTAAACTCTACTAATTTACAATGTTTGACAATTCAACTTGCATTGGAATGCAATTTACTTTGATATTGTCTGTGGAGACAGTTTACCAAGCTGGTGTTTATCTTAAATAGTGTTAACCTATTGAAAAGAACATTTCAAACTATAACGGATAGTAACCATTTGTTACTTATTACACATGCAGAGCAGGCTGGGGTGTTTGGAAAAGCCGGATCCAAACCTCTGCTCTGCCACTTTTTGCCACTGCAACTGTAAGCAAATCACTGGAAGCATCAGTCTCCTCACCTATTACAATAATGAGGCTGGACCACATGACCTGCTGAGTAAGACATCTGCTTAGAAATAAATTATTACTAAGTAGTTCAAGTAGTGGGACATACTTCTGAGAGCAGGAAGAAGGCCAGGGCCCCCTTTCCCTACCTGCCCTGGGCTCCTCCCATAAACAACTCTGAGCACTAGGCTGGAAGAATGGAAGGGGGAATGGGCATCTCGGTTTGCTGCCTTCCCCCACCATTAAGTCCCCAGGCTGCCCAGACCCCAGCAGGAAAGTCCAACAGGAACAGAAACAAGAGTGTTCCTAGTACTTGGCTAAGTGGGTACTGAAGAACTGAAAGCCTTCCACTGACATGAAGGACCACCAGGCCTGTCATCTGCATTCAGGCTTTTCCAACTGTCCAGTAGCTGGTTCCTTTCATCTGAGTTGTTTCTTCCAATTAGAGTGTGAGCTACTTGAGGGCAAGAACCATCTCATTATTTTTTCTAATTTTATTGCCAATGGTTGGCACTAAGTCCTACAATGTTTTTCATTCATTCACTTTAAAAATATTCTGCAAGTCACTTTCTTTTTTTTTGTTTTTTTTTTGTTTTTTGCGGGGCAGTGGGGGTTAAGTGACTTGCCCAAGGTCACACAGCTAGTAAGTGTCAAGTGTCTGAGGCCGGATTTGAACTCAGGAACTCCTGAATCCAGGGCCGGTGCTTTATCCACTGCGCCACCTAGCCGCCCCCTGCAAGTCGCTTTCTATATTAATTCAATCAAATAAATACTTGAGTGCAAAGCCCCCTGTTAGGCATTAAAAGAGATCCGAAGATAACTAAAATGAGTAAAACATATACTCAAGGAGTTTCTAATCTAGTCAAGCAGATCCTATTACAAATAACAGAATCCATCAGGCATCCTGTGCAAAGTAACAATGCCATGGAGGCTGGAAGGATTAGAGAAGGACCATCAGAGGTGTGCTTTGAAGAACAGCCAGGAGTAGACAAGGAGAGGAAGAAAATGCCAAGAAGAAAGAACAGATTCAATGGAAAAGAAGGCTAAGGGTTCAAGATAGTAGAGTAGCAGAAAGCAATAAAGCTGAGCTTCTCTCCACATCTCTCTCAAACAAATCTAGGAAATGCACCAAACCAAATCCTAATGGGGAAATATAGAAAAACTCCAGTGAGTCTTCTGTCTGGTTGAGGTCAGCATAGGTAGACAGAGAGAGGTCAGGAGCGTGTCCTAGCATCCAGAGAGAGATTGTACAACAAGGCAAGAGGAGGTCTCAGACCTCAAAAGAGACCTGGACACCATGATAGTGATATTACTGGGTCAGGAGGCCTTGTGTGGGATCCTGAGAAAGCAGTTAAGAAAGAAGCTCAGACCACAGGAACAGAACAGGATCTCAGTTCCAGCCTCTGGCCCAGCCAGCAAAGGAATAACCAAGGCAGGCGTTCTAGAACAAAGGGTGGCCTACAATTGAATACTGAAAGCTTTCAAGTTCCCAACCTGAGATGACCCTCAGTACCCTAAGAAAGCAACAAAAGGACAAGCCCAAGCCTTCCCTCCAGAAGTGTAGAGTCCATCCCCAACATCAAGTCTGAAGTCAGGAAGTAGGCTGGAAGAAAGGGACAAAAAAAAGAAACAAAAAAGAACACCACTATAATGGCAGGTATCATCAAAGACACACAGAAGAAGAGAATGACTCCAGGACATCTACAAGCAAAGTGTCAGAGAAAAACACAGTTTAGGCACAAACTTAACCAGAATTCCTGGAAGAGATGAAACAAGAGGGTTTTTTGAGGGGTTTTTTGGTGGTTGTTTTTTAAGTAATAAACATTTTTATTTATAGTTTGGGGTTCCAATTTTTATCCCTCTCTCCTTCCCTTCCCTCCCCTCCCTAAGGTGGTAAGCAATCAGATATAGGTTATACATGTACGATTATGTAAAAGAAACAAGAGTTTTTAAAAAGTAGAGTTATATAAGTGAAATGAAAGCACTTGAGGGAAAAATTGGAAAAGAAATAAGAGCTATAGAAGAAAGAATTAGAAAAGGAATTAACAGCTTGGCACAAGAGATACAAAACCATCTCCAAGCAACAAACTCCCTGAAAATCAATAACTTCACAAGGCAACAAGAAATAGTAAAACAAAAATTAAAAAACAGGGAAAGGGGCAGCTAGGTGGCGCAGTGGATAGAGCACCGGCCCTGGAGTCAGGAGTACCTGAGTTCAAATCCGGCCTCAGACACTTAACACTTACTAGCTGTGTGACCCTGGGCAAGTCACTTAACCCCAACTGCCTGACTAAAAAAAAAACAAAAACAAAAAAGGGAAAAATAAAAGAAAATATAAAATACCTCATAATAATTTTTTAATAAAACTGACCTGGGAAACAGAACAAGGAGGGGAAAAAATGCCATGACAAAAAAAAAAAGGGCCTAGACATCAAGAAACCTTTAAAGAAAACTGACCAAATCTCTTAGAAGCAGAGGACAAAGTGGAAATAGAAAGAATCCACTGGTCACCATCTGAAAGTAACCTCAAAATGAAAACTTCCAAGAACATCAATGCCAAAATCCAATGTATCCAGGTCAAAGGAAAACTAATGCAAACAGCCAGAAGGAAAGAATTCAAGTATCTACAAGTCAAAGTCATTATTACACAATTTAGTAGCCACTTCAGCAAAGGAATAGAGAGTTTGGAAGATGTATTCCAGAAAGCAAAGAATATAGGTTTACAATCAAGGATAACTTACCCAGCAAAGCTGAGTATATTCATCCAGGGAGGAAAATGAATCTTTAATAAATTAAAATACTTCGGGGCAGCTAGGTGGCACAGTGGATAGAGCACCGGCCCTGGAGTCAGGAGTACCTGAGTTCAAATCCGGCCTCAGACACTTAACACTTACTAGTTGTGTGACCCTGGGCAAGTCACTTAACCCCAATTGCCTCACTAAAAAAAAAAAATTAAAATACTTCCAAGGATTCCTAATGAAAAGAGCAGAGATGAATAGAAACTTTGAAGTCCAAAGAGAGAAGTCATGAGAAATATAAAGAAGTAACCATAAATGAAAACAAGGATAAAGTGCTTATACAGATGAGGGGATGAGGAGCTAGAGTCTAACTAGACAGAAGGCCTAGGAGTGTTATAGAAATCCATTCAAACAAGGAGGAGGCAGTAGAGAGATCAGGTGACATTTGAACCTTACTTTCATATGAACCAGTCCAAGCAGGGAAGAACACACTCAGGCACAAATACATTTCTCTCAATAGGAAAACAGGAGAGAAAGGGGTGGATACAAAGGAGATTCAAAGGACAGAAGGATGAGAACCTATAGATGAATTCTTGAGAAAGGAAAGAGAAGTGGAACAAAGGAGCAATGGCAGACTTCATCAAACCTAGGGTTCTGGTGCTGAGCACATTCCTTTTCTCCCACCACCCTCACCTTCTTTGTAAAGAGGGACAGCAAACTCTGATATCAAGGGAATGATTAACTATTATGATCAAAAATACTACCCAGGGGCAGCTAGGTGGTACAGTGGATAAAGCACTGGCCTTGGATTCAGGAGGACTTGAGTTCAAATTTGACCTCAGACACCTGACACTTACTAGCTGTGTGACCCTGGGCAAGTCACTTAACCCTCATTGCCCTGAATAAATAAATAAATAAATTTAATTTAAAATAAATAAATAAATAAATGCTACCCACTTCCAGACTGAGAGGTGATTGAGACATGTGTCTTTTGGACATGGCCAATGCAGGAATTTGTTTTGTTTGACTATGCAAATTTATTGAAAGGATTTTATTTTACTTTCTTTTTCAATAGGAGAGGGAAGGGGAAGAGGAAGATTTTTGTTCATTAAAGAAAACTAAAATTAAGTTTTAAAAAAGGTTGCCTATTTCTTACAAGGGTTTTGTTTTTCTTTTTTTAATGGGGGGAGGTGGCTGAAGGGGAGAGAAAATACTGTAAATACTTATTAATTGTAGGGGGAAGAGAAAAACTAGTGAGTCTTGAGAGAGTAAGAGTATGCAGGAAGGGGCAGCTAGGTGGCGCAGTGGATAAAGCACCGGCCCTGGATTCAGGAGTACCTGAGTTCAAATCTAGTCTCAGACACTTGACACTTACTAGCTGTGTGACCCTGGGCAAGTCACTTAACCCCCATAGCCCCGCCAAAAAAAAAAAAAAAGAGTATGCAGGAAGAGAATGGTCAAGAATGCCAAATGAAGCTAACAGGTCGAAAAGGCTGAGCACTGAGAAAGGATGTCTGAGTTAGACTTTATAAGTAAAGGATGATGAGAATAGGCTCTGGACTCCTCTCAAAAAGGAAAAGGTTTAAGTCTAGAGACTTGAGGCTGGGTAAAGGTAATTTCCTTGAGATAATGTCAGGACATGGTGAAATGAGAGTAGAGGAGGACTTAGATGGAAGGAGGAAATGCAAAATCAATGGACTGAGAAATACTCTAAATTGATTGAATATTAAGACATTGAATAATTCTATAAACAGGTTTTCTAAAGGTGCCCTTTGATTAACTAGATTTTGGCATCAGATTTTAACTCTAGTAACCTGCCAATGGTGAAGAAGGGAGGGACTTAACATGTGTTAGGGGAATAGGATAAAAGGAGCTTGCCAGCTCCTATTCTTTGCACTCACTTGCTGCAACACTGAATGACTGCTCATGGTGCCCTTTCTCTCAAGAAAGAAATAAAAGAACCTTTGGCACTTCTATGCTGAGTTTTAGAAAATTACTGAGTGGGGGTCATTTTCCTCTGAAGGATCATAGCAATTTTAGAGAAGCTGTTTCAATTAAGTGATAAGCCAGAAGCTAAACTCTATAAAGTCAAGAAGTGAGTAAAAGGAAAAGCAGACACAAAGAGTGGTTGAGAAAGGAAAGAGAGATACACAACACAATGATAGCTTTCGAGAATGGTAGAGGCCAGGGACAGAATGGAAAGAGCCAGTCAATAGGGGAGGCCAAAGATTGGGGCAAGAGGGGAGCTTTCTGACGCTGCATTCTGCTTGAGCAGACAGAAGAGATATGGGACCAAAGACACATACAAAGAGCTTGGCCTTCATTGTCAGAGGCCAGGGAAAGGAGGAAAGACTGGGGACTGATGTCACAGGCTTTTGAGTTGAAGGGAAAGGGAGATGAAGTTCCTCCTATCCAACAGTCAAGTAGGAGGCTGAGTGAGAAGGAGAGGGGGAGGCATAAGAAGGTTAAAGAGAGAAGAGAAGGCTTGGAAAAGCTTTTGTGATAAGTGAGAAAGGGCATCGATTAGGGAAGAATAAAATGACCGCACAATGTGCCTAGTTCACCATGGTTACGTAACTTCCTCCCGCTCTGATTTGTAACATGTAAGTAGGAGCAGCAGGGGAAGGTGGTGGGAGTAATCCAGGCCTGAGTTTTGGGAAAGGAAAAGCAACCACTAAACAAGGAGAAGAGGGATTAAACAATAGAGGGTGGCATGGAATTTCTCTTTAAAAGATTTCTGTCAAGGAGAGCTTTCGTTTCTATCCTTTGATTTTTTTTTTTCCTGGTGTTCTAACCACTCCATTTTTTAGCTGTGAGATACAGCTTAATTACAACACTAACACATTTCCTTTTCTAAATATCACAGCACAAGACAGGCCAGGCTGCCGCATTAAACCCTCATGACAAATCTGCAGAGAATCCGAGTACTCCTGTCATGCCAACTACACCACCCATTCTGAGGTAACTTTTACCCCTACAATAGAAAGGTACATCCAGAGGGTGAAGGAAGAGGATGAAAAAAAACTAAGAGACATCCTGGCCACTGCAGACTCTGTTCCGCTAGGAATAAACATGTACAAAAAGGAGATTTCTTTCTTTCTTTCTTTCCTGTACATAACAGTTTGGAATGAGGAACTTGTTGAAACAAGCTGGAGCAGGGATGAAGACAGGCAGCAATTGGAAGAGGAGGTGGGCATTTAAAGGTAAGGCTTTGTTTGCAATGAACCAGTTTAATTATTTCTCTGACAATGGACCATTTGAAGGAGAGCCCTACTTTCCACTGCCAGGGGCCCCAAGTCATTAGGTTTCCCAAGCTGAACTCCCTCCCAACTACAAACTGAAAGAAATGCCCCTATTTTGGAAAGAGACCCAGTGTCAATAAATATTTTGAAGCCAATTAAATATTTTAAGCATTGCTAATAGGCCTCTCACTTTTAAAAAATTATCCCTATTTTGTAAGAACTGAGAAACACACTCAAGAGCAAGAAAGCCACTTGGGCAGGCCCTTGGATGTCTGTCATGATTTTGTTAGATCAGAAGCCAGTGTGGCTTCCAGAAGCCAAAGCCTCTGCTCCATTCACTCGACCTCACTCCCTCTCCCAGTCTTCTGGCTTCGAATAAATACACAGAACTGACAGGGTCCCATGGTACCTCCCATTCTAGGAGAGAACAATTAGCAAATTCATGAATTACTCTGTTTAGGCTTCAATTACAATGTCAGCCTTGACTAGGCCTCATCCAGACCGCCAGCTTCACCTTTGATTCAGAGTTGGCTCTTTTTAGTTAAGAGTTCTACAATTCACTCAGTCTCCCTCACCTCTTATATTCAAGCAATATGAGTTAAGTTGTGTCAATTGAATCCCCATAACTCTTCTCTCATTCGATTGCCTTTGACAGGAAAAGGTGGGTTCCTCCTGACTCCAGTCTCCTCTGCTCTGTTACCAGACTGACCCTCTTTATCAGTAATGTCACTCCTTGGCTCAAAACTCTTCAGTGGGGGCAGCTGGGGGCGCAGTGGATAGAGCACCGGCCCTGGAGTCAGGAGGACCTGAGTTCAAATCCGGCCTCAGACACTTGACACTTATTAGCTGTGTGACCCTGGGCAAGTCACTTAATCCCCATTGCCTGCAAAACAAACAAACCCAAAACAAAAACAAACTCTTCAGTGGCTCCCTGCTGCTTTCTGAGTGAAATTCAAGCTCCTCTTGCCCCTATTTGATGCCCCCCCTTCTCCAACCCAGTACTACACCCTGACCTCTACTTACCTGCCCTCAGCTCCACACACCAAACCGCTGCTCACCTGCCATCCCCCTCCCCACAATAACGTTCCTCACCCCCTCTCACCCTTCTGCCTGTTTAATCTTAAAGCCCAACAGAGCCAATCAACCAATGAGCACCTAAGTCCCCAGGCACTATACCAGGCACTAGGGAATCAGAGACAGAAATGCAGCAGCCCTTGCCCTCAAGAAGCTTATAACCTATAGGAAGAGACAACAGGTACACACGAGTCTATTAAAAATAGCTGCAAAATAAACACGAGGCAGTTGGGGTGAGGAGGGAGCACCTGCAAGCCATTTCCAAGTCATGGAGACAGGACACGCTGTCACACTCGGCAGCCAGGGATCGGCTCAGTCCCAAAGAACCTCTTCCAATGAGCTTCGTTCCTTCAGGAGTGCTGACAATTGCTTGGTAATCACAGTCAGCAAATACACTTGTGACAAGTCTGGGACATTTTTAGTACTGTGGGATATGGTGAGTTCACTGGCGGCAACTGGTTGTTCTGTCCCTACACCTTTACCTACTGGGGTGGTTCATTCCAGTTGAAAAATTTTCTTTCTATCTATCCTCTCCAGTCTAAACATCACCACCCACTTTGGATAAAACAGGAGTTGAATGTTTTCATATTTTCTCCACCAGCAGCCCTACAAGCCTAGTCAAAATAGTGATCTGCCCGGAGACAGGCAAAGGGTATCATAAACCAGAGAGGCCAAACCACCACTACCTCCCTTCAGACCCCAGGAGAAGCAAGCCAGAGTACTTCAGGAAGAAAGTATCCTCTCTTGGTCCCAGAAATAGCAATGGCACTCAACCCAAGCCTTGCTTCCGGCTCACCTGAGATGGTCAGCATCCAGGAGAGCAGTTTCTTTCTTACTTTCTTCCTTCCTTCCTTCCTTCCTTCCTTCCTTCCTTCCTTCCTTCCTTCCTTCCTTCCTTCCTTCCTTCCTTCCTTCCTTCCTTCCTTCCTTCCTTTCTCTCTTTCTTTCTTGCTTTCTTTCTCTCTTGCTTTCTTTTTTTTTTTTTGTGGGGCAATAGGGGTTAAGTGATTTGCCCAGGGTCACACAGCTAGTAAGTGTCAAGTGTCTGAGGCCAGATTTGAACTCAGGTCATCCTGAATCCAGGGCCGGTGCTTTATCCACTGCACCACCTAGCTGCCCCACCAGGAGGGCAGTTTCTGCCAAGACACCCACCATCCCACCAACAATACCGACAGCAACCTCAAACCAACTGCCAAGGGCCCCAGAAACAGTAGCACCCCGAGATCACTGGCCTGGCTTCCAGCCCACTCCTGCATCCATTGTCCAGGGAATTAACCCTTGTGGAACCTTGATCTAGGCAACTGCCTCTGTACCTGCTGCATTCCCCGCATGCCCAAAAGCCCACAGTCACTGAGCCTCCAGAAAAAAGAGTTCTCACCATCAGCATTCTTGTCACTGTGAAAAGGACTCGCATGAGAACAGGACACAGCTTTTATCAATTTCTACTCTGATCCTAAAGAAGACATACCCCCGCTGCTGTGCCACTGCATCCCAAGGATCACTGAGCCTTTTCATCTGAACCCCCATATGAGATGTACTAAGCACCCTGAGAGGGGGAACAGACTTGCTTTTCACTGTGCATTCCCAGTGCTTTACACACAAGAAGTGCTTTCAGAAGGTTTTTTCTGGGGCTCTAGTGAAGGGGACAGCCAACCCCACCAACTGCCAACCACCTGCCACCCACAGGACAGGCAAGCCAGCTTTGCTGAAGCAGCAGGACAACCAGAGGGTGAAACAAGTGGCAGCCAATGTCAGTCAAGTCAAACCACCAATACTGCCCCGGCCATCCATTTCACTGGGACCCTGACAGACACTGCTGAAGACCCTAACCCAAAGAGTCTCAGGAATAGCCACGATACAAGCCCAGTGTCCTCCATCGCCAGTCTGGGGATGGGCTCCTTCCTTCAAGGGCTGCAGCTGCAGCTCCAGCTCCAGAAGACCCAGGAAGGAGAGTTCCCATCACCAAAGGCCTTAGCCCTGGACAACCAGAAAATAAGATGATTTTATTAGTGAAAATGATATTGAAGAATAGACCTGACCGTCTGTTTTGTCACTGCACCCCAGGGACCATGAGTTCCTTCCTCCATTAGACCATGAGGCTTCTCTAGAATTGGGACTGTCTGACTTTTCTATTTGTATCCTTAAATGCTGCTTCATTTCTTCATTTTTCAGTCATAAATTCATAATCCCACCTGTCTCTTGATTATCTTCTTGCCCCAAAGACAGCTCCCCCAAATCCTTCTTTCTGTCTTTTTGATATTCATCATAAGTCCCAGAGCCCACCAAGCTTAAGGCCCTTGATACAACTTTGCCACAGTTTTGTATTTGTCCTTAATTACCTACCTTCTCCTTTCTCGTATTAATATTTAAGCATACATAAAACACTGCATTGATTTCAAAATTTAAAAATCCTCCTCTTTAAAACTGAAGAATGTTTTTACTTCTCAGCTGAAAGGTAACAGAAAATCTGTTAAATGTCCTCGCAACCTATAAATAAAATCTAAGATTTAAGGAATCTTATCTAACTTAGCAGAACCTACAAACTTTCAATCTAGGGACCTGGAAAACCTTCTTATCTCTATGTTAAATAGCCAAGAAAGATGCAGCTAAAATCATTTCCATTTTCCGCAGCTATTCATTCTATATTCATCTTTATTAGGCTCTTGTGCACCAAGCTGGCTAGACGCGAAGGGAGGAATAAGGTTTAGGTATGGCAGTTTCTACTCTTGACAAGCTTACCATGTCCTTTTCCATCCAAACGGTCGTTGTTCAGTCATTTTCAGCCATGTCCAACTCTTCATGACCCCATTTTCTCAAAAAAGTGCCTTTCAATTATGAGCAACTGTGGTATCCAATCTTTTCAGAGTTATGGAAACCTTTCCAAATTTCAATGTCTTATAAATTTCATCTCTGCATTCACTTGGCTTGCCCCTGGAAGAAGTGGGCAAAGCCATGTTTCCAAGTTCAAACTCTAACTTGAACTTTAACTCATTCCAAAGCTGTGGTTTCTGGTAAATATACACAATTCCCTCTAGCTCTACAGAACCTTCTTCCTGACCCAAGAAGCATGTTGAAAAGTATACTTTTAAACCCCCATAAAGTTACACTGCTGAAAATACCACAAATATACATTTAATGAAGTGGCTATATTTTTCTGTTCCCTTTAAGGACATTAAGTAAGCCAGAAAGAACTTAAATGGCTCAAATCAATTCAACAAACATTTACTAAAAGACAATTATGTTCCAGGCCCTGGGGATTCAAAGACAAGCATGAACACAGTCCCTGCCTTCCATGAGTTTGCATTCCACCTAGGGTAATCAACATGTACCAGGATAAGGAAAGACAAAATCTATACAACAGAATTATAAATTCCTCTCTAAGAGAAGCGATCTTCACTGGGGGCAAGGGGGAACCCACCTCCTAGAGGAGGGAGCACTTAAGGGAGGAGTCTCAGTGCCATAAGTCATTTCCAACTTCAATCCATCACCAAGCATGTACCAAGTGGCTGCCTGCTGTGTCAGATTCTACTTGGTAAAAAGACAAATGTAAAACAGGCCTGTTCTCAAGTAGTTTGTAGTCTGGAGGGGAGGGTTAGAGTATACATAGAAGTACATGCAAAATAAATCAATACAAGGTCATTTAGGGGGAAGGTACAAGCAGATCCTGGGGACACCAGGGAAGGCCTCATGGAGGAAGGAGCATAAGCGTTGATCTTTGAAGGAAGCTTGCTATTCTAAGAGGCAAAGGTGAAGAGCGAACACCTTCCAGGCAAGTAGACAGCTTCTCCAAAGGAACAGGGACAACAAGAAAATGAGTCTGGGGGCAGCTAGGTGGGGCAGTGGATAGAGCACTGGCCCGGATTCAGGAGGACCTGAGTTCAAATCCGACCTCAAACACTTTACACACTTACTAGCTGTGTGACCCTGGGAAAGTCAACCCCAACTGCCTCACCAAAAACAAAAAAAAGTCTGGCTGGATCATGGAATGTTGGGGGGGGGGAACATAATAAGGCCAGGATGATCATGTTGGGGTGGGGGGAGCCATTTAATAAACACTTTAAAAAGTGCTTAGAGGGGGGCAGCTAGGTGGCGCAGTGGATAGAGCACCAGTCCTGGTTTCAGGATGACCTGAGTTCAAATCCGGCCTCAGACACTTAACACTTAACTAGCTGTGTGACCCTGGGCAAGTCACTTAACCCCAACTGCCTCACTAAAAAAAAAGTGCTTAGAGGTGTGGAGAAGGAAGTTCATTAAGAAGCATGATCATGTTCTCAAAGTTGACAGGTTGGATTGACTATGTATGCCTTTTAAAAAAGAAGCCCTTGGGAAGAGATTCAAGGTTTTACAGACCAGGGCTTCTTAGACCTTTTCCACTCGTGACCCCTTTTCGCCTAAGAAATTTTGACTTGACCCTGCTTACAATTTCTGCCAACCACCCCTGTCCTCCTCCACATTCTCCACTCCCCTGATTTGTGGGATATTACTCTCTGCTGTTTTGACGCATATGCCTTCCTGATCTCCTAAGTGGGAAATGCCTTGTCCTTCCTCACAAGATTCTGTATTTACTTATCTCTATACATATTGTACTTTCCCCTGCCCTCAATGGAATGGAAGCTCCTTTCAGGCAGGGATAATTTAACATTTTTGACTCTGTATGACTCATGCCCATTAAGGGGAGCTTAATGCCTACTGAATTGGGGGAACTGCCAGAAAGGTAATTGGCCAAAAAATATTTACAAAGCTTGGGCCAGATGCCAGTTAAGTACTGGGTGGGTTGGAGTCAGGTTGTGAAGAGCCTTTAAACAGAGAATGTTCTATTTGCCTCTAGAGAAAATAGCGACCCACAAGAATTTAACAAGCAGGGAAGTGAAATGATAGAACAAAAATAGAACTTTGAAAATGCACTTCCTTCCCTTCCCTGCACAGGTGGAGGTCTATAGGTGGGGAGCCTTGCCTATGCTGTAGAAATCAAATAATTTGTTGATTAGTTTTTCTTCATCTGTTTATTTTTTTAATTAATTAATGGGGGGGGGTGAGGCAATTGAGGTGACTTGCCCAGGGTCACACAGCTAGTAAGTGTCAAGTATCTGAGGATGGATTTGAACTCAGCTCCTCCTAAATCCAGGGCTGGCGCTTTATCCACTGTGTCAACTAGCTGTCCCTCTTCAACTGTTTATTGTCCTTTTTCTTTTTAAATCTTGGTTACAAGGGAAGACTTGTTGGAAGGGGATAAGGGAATGATCTTGAAATTAAGGTAATACTGAAACAAAATATAACAATAAAAATGGAAAAAAATTCAAAGAATATTACTTTGGGGGGCAGCTAGGTAGCATAGTGGATAAAGCACTGGCCTTGGTTTCAGGAGGACTTGAGTTCAAATCCAGCTTCAGACACTTGACACTTACTAGCTGTATGACCCTGGGAAAGTCACTTAACCCTCACTGCCCCCCCCCCCAAAGGATATTACCATGGCAGCTGAGTAGGAGAGGGATTGGAGAAGGGGAAGGATGAGACAGAGATATAAATGAAAAGATGTAGTATGGCCAGAAGGTGATGAAAGCCTGAACTAAGATGGTAGCCATGTGAATAGAGAGTTGAGAGATGTAAGAGATATCATGGAGGCAGAAACAAGATTTAACAATTGATTTAATATATGGGATGAGGGATAAAAAGGAGTCAAGAATAATGTTAAGGTTGTGAACTTGGAAACAAGACGGAAGATGGTAACCCTGACAGAGACTGAGAAATTTTTAAGAGGGATAGGTTTGCAGGAAAAGATGAAATCTAAGTCAGATATGTCAAGTTTGAGATGCTTACAAGAAATCTAATTTGCAAAGTCCAAGAAGTAGCGGATGATGCAGAACTAAAGCTCAGAAGTAAAACTAGTGCTAGCTAAGTCTTCTGCACAGAGACGACTTAATCCATGGGAGCTATAAAGAACAAAAGAGGGCCCAGGACCAAGTTTTTGTGGTACACCCTTGGTGAGGAGGCAGATAAGGAGACTGAGAAGGAATAGCTGGGCAGTTAAGTTAGAAAAGAGTAGAGCTGACACAAAAGCCCAAAGAGAGGGTATCTAGAGAAACAGACTGTCAACAACATCAAACAGTTGCAGTGAGGTAAGAAATATGAAATACAAGAAAAAGCCACTGGATTTGGACATTAAGAGGTCACTGGTCAAGTAGGGAAAAAAAACTTTGTATCAAATTTCTCTCATAATGGTTTGATATCCAAGATACATAGATAACTAACAGAAATATATGCAGCGAAAAGCTATTCCCCAATAGATAAATGGCCAAAGGATATTAACAAACAGTTCTTGAAAGAATTGCAAATAATTAACAATCATATGAAAGTATGGCCCAAGTCACTAACTATAGAATAGAGGCACATCAAAACAACCCTGAGATAGGGGCAGCTAGGTGGCACAGTGGATAAAGCACAGGCCCTGGATTGAGGAGGGCCTGAGTTCAAATTTGACCTCAAACACTTGACACTTACTAGCTGTGTGACCCTGAGCAAGTCACTTAACGCCCCATTACCCCACCCAAAAACAAACAAACAACCCAACCCTGAGGTTTCAGCTCATACTCAGCAAACTGACAGACTACACAAGGTGGGAATAATTAGTCCACAGCAGCTGGAAGCAGCAGGGACATTTATATAACACCTACTATATGCTAGACACTGTGCTAAATACTTTATAATTATTATCTCATTTGAGCTTCACAATATGAGAGAGTAGGTGTTATTATTACCCCCATTTAACAGATGAGGAAAGTGAGGTGTTAAGTGACTTGACCACACAGGATCATACAACTGAGGCCACATTTGAACTCAGATCTTCCTGACACTAGGCCCAGTGCTCTATCTATTGAGCCACCTGCTGAAAGAGCTATGGAAAGACAGGCACACTGATGCATTGTTGGCGAAGCTGTTAGTTAGAACACCCATTTTAGAAAGAAATTTGGAATTGTGAAATAAGTGATTAATACGACATACCTTTGGCCCAGAAATTCCACGATTAGGCATATACCCCAAAGAGCTCAAAAGTAAAAACAAAGGCACTATATACAGCAAATATTTATAGCAGTACTTTTTTATGGTAGCAGAGAACTAGAAATAACATACATAACCACTGACTAGGGAATGCCTAAACAAATTGTGGTATATGAATACAATGGAATATATTACTATGCTATAAAACAGGATGACTACAGAAAACCATGGACTTATATGAACTGAAACAAAGCGAAGTAAACAGAGCCAGAAAAAACAATATACAAGATGACTACAACAATGTAAATGGAAAGAACAAACATAAAACCACAGAAAATGAGGATGATGAAAAATTACAAAGAACAAGTATAGCCCCCCCCAAAACAAACATGTGAAGACATCTCTCTTGCCTCTTTGCAGAGGTGGGGAGGAGGAGAATCTCTGTGGAACACTGTATCTATTTCCAGGTTTTACCTATGTATTCATTGGCTTTACTGATTTTTATTCTCTTCATCTCTTTATTTTGAACAAAGTTCTTTGTTCTGAGAGATGGGTCTCAGGAAGGTTTGAGGAGAAATGTGAGATGAATTTAGATGATTAAAAACAAAAAATATCGGGGCAGCTAGGTGGCGCAGTGGATAGAGCACCGGCCCTGGAGTCAGGAGTACCTGAGTTCAAATCCGGCCTCAGACACTTAACACTTACTAGCTGTGTGACCCTGGGCAAGTCACTTAACCCCAGTTGCCTCACTTAAAAAAAAAATTATCAACAAAATTTGTTTTTAAAAAAATTTAAAGAGATTATTTATGTCATCCATCCATTCATCCATTCATTCCAGCTCAGCAGTCTTTAAAGAACATTCTAGTTTGGGGGAAAACATTATGCTGTTTTGTGGGGTTGGTGGAAGGAGAAGAGGTTCAAACTTGAAAATGCAACCTAGAAGATTCAACAATTTGAGGGATAAATGAAACTAGATTAGGCCAGGCTTAAAACATTCCCTACGCTAGAAAACAAAAGAAAGTTCTTTGTCTCCCCTCCAAGACTACCAGGAAAGAGATTTATGACATTGCCACAGGACCGACTGCAGGGCCAAATCTGTAACTTAGAAGTACATAGGGGAATGTACAGGTCATGTAAAGGCATGTAGACTTTACGCTGTTTCTCTGAGCTTTGTTTTAGATTCACATTAACTGCTGAAAGAGTAAACATGAGTTATTCCCCACACATCTTTCCTGGGCACTGAAAAAATTTTAAGCCCTAGCTCTTCTAAAAGCACAATTTCTTCTGAGTTTTGGAATTAAGAAATTAAAAGATAGAGTGGAGGATCAATGGAATAGGCTAGGCACAGGAGACACAGTAGTAAATGACACTAGTAATGTAGTATTTGATAAACCCAAAGACTCCAGCTTCTGGGATAGGAACTCAGTATTTGACAAAAACTGCTGGGAAAACTGGAAGATAGTATGGCAGAAATTAGGCATAGACCAACATCTTATACCTTATACTAAAATAAGGTCAAAATGGATACATGATTTAGACATAAGAGGTGGTACCATAGGTAAATTAGGAGAGAAAGGAATAGTCTACCTTTCTGATCTTTGGAAAGGAGAACAGTTTATGACCAAACAAGAGATAGAGAATATTATGAAATGCAAAATGGATGATTTTGATTACATTAAATTAAAAAGGTTTTGTACAAACAGAAGCAATGCATCCCAAATTAGAATGGAGGCCGAAAGCTGGGAAACCATTTTTGTGGCCAGTACTTCTGATAAAGGCCTCATTTCTAAAATATATAGGGAACTAAATCAAATTTATAAGAATCCAAGTAGTTCCCCAATTGAGAAATGGTCAAAGGATATGAACAGGTAGTTTTCTGATGAAGAAATCAAAGCTATCTATTCCCATATGAAAAAATGCTCTAAGTCACTATTGATTAGAGAGATGCAAATTAAAACAACTCTGAGGTACCACCTGACACCTATCAGATTGGCTAAAATGACAAAAAAGGAAAATAATAAATGTTGGAGAAGCTGTGGAAAAATTGGAACACTAATGCATTGTTGGTGGAGCTGTGAAGTGATCCAACCATTCTGGAGAGCAATTTGGAATTATGCCCAAAGGGCGATAAAGCTGTGCATACCCTTTGACCCAGCAATACCACTCTTGGGTCTTTTCCCCAAAGAGATCATGGAAAAGGGAAAAGGACCCACATGTACAAAAATATTTATAGCTGCTCTTTATGTGGTGGCAAGGAACTGGAACTTGAGGGGTTGCCCATCAATTGGAGAATGGCTGGACAAGCTGTGGTATAAGAATGTAATGGAATACTATTGTGCTGTAAGAAACGATGAGCAGGAGGAGTTCAGAGAAACCTGGAGGGTCTTACGTGAGCTGATGATGAGTAAGATGAGCAGAACCAGAAGAACATTGTACACAGTATCATCAACATTGAGTGTTGATCTACTGTGATGGACTAGATTCTTCTCACCAATGCAATGGTACAGAAGAGTTCAAGGGAACTCATGATAGAAGAGGATCTCCAAATCCAAGAAAAAAAAAAGAACTGTGGAGTATGGATGCTGATTGAACCATATTATTTCTTTTGGTTTTTGTGCTGTTGTTTTTCTATTTTGAGGTTTTTCCTCATTGCTCTGATTTTTCTCTTATAACATGACTAATGCAGAAATATGTTTATTATTATTTTATATATATATATATATATAGCCTATATCAGATTACCTGCTGTCTAGGGGAGGGAGGAGGGAGGGAGAAAAATCTGAAATTGGAAAGCTTGTATAAACAAAAGTTGAGAACTATCTTTACATGTAACGGGGAAAAAAATAAAATACTTTTATCAAAAAAAAAAGAAATTCAAAGATAAATAGTAACATCACTACTACGGAGAATTGCAAAGCAATCTAACAATATGCTAGTGTGCTAAGTGTTTTGCCAGTACCCAGCATAAGCATATGATAAAAACAGAGCTAGGAGGGACCTTTTGGGACTCCTGAATTCCCTCTGGCAAGCAGTCTGGAGAAGGTGATGGACCCCTTCTCAGAATTTTTAAAAATATATAAAATAAAACACATAGTTTTACAAAGGAAACCAATTATACTGAAAAACATTTTTCAAAATATTTTTTAAAAATAAAATTATTGACCCCAGGTTAAGAATTCCTAATGTAGTCCAACCTTCTTACTTTAAGTAAGGAAATCAAGTCTCATTAAATTAAAGTGATTTCCCCAAGGTCACAATCTCAGATGCTCTAACCCCCAAACCAGCAATGTTTTCACTTCATTCTGCTATCTTCCCTATGTTATATACCCTATCTTAGAACTTCTAGGAAGATCACAATCTACAATGATTCTTCCTTATTTAGCAATAGGCTTACAATGCTACCCTGAAGCCATTGAGACTTGTTTTAAAAAAAAAGGCAACAATACTGATTTTTAAAAATTAACATCTCTAAATACCCAAGAAAATATTTTAACAGTCATGATCACTTGCACTTATCATAAACGAAATCAACCTATAAGTCAGGTTATAAGAGTTTCAATAAAAATGTAAAAGAAAATACAAAGAACAGATACCATATTGTATCAGAAAATAAACTATTTTTTAAAAATATTCAACAGCTTAAAAAAGAAGAAAAATTTTTTAAATGCATCTATACCATTTTCCCTCCTTGTCCTCATGTGTATGTGATGCATCATCACCGTGAACAGGAAACTCACTCCTGACAATTCACCACATACAGATGAGGAAAGGGAGGGAAAATGGTGTATCTGATTCTTTAAAATTTTTGTTTTCTTTTTTAAGCTGTTGAGTTTTTTAATAGCTTGTTATTTTAATTTTCCAAGAGATGGGTTGCTCTTTTTTTAATTAATCTGTCCTTCCCACTACTTTTCCCCATTGAGCAAAATTAAAAAGAAAGGGGAAGGGAAGGGGCAAGTAGGTGGTGCAGGGGATAGAGCACGGGCCCTGGATTCAGGAGGACCTGAGTTCTCTTGACACTTCTTAGCTGTGTGACCCCGGGTAAGTCACTTAACCCTCATTGCCCCACCCCAAAAAGAAAGAAAGAAAGGGGAAGGAAGGGAAGCCTCAACAGATGGCTGAACACATCTTCCTGCATTTTAAGTTCATCACCTGTCTGTCAGTCTCATTCTCCTTCCATTTATCACTGCATAAGTCAGTGTTCTAAAGCTTTTCAAAGTTGTTTTTCTCTGTTTTCACTGTATACATTGTTCTGCTCACTTCCTTCTACATCACTTCATAAAAGGCTTCCCAGTTTCCCCCAAAATGTCCATTTCGTCATTTCTCATGGACACTAACATCTAATGACAGTCATATGCTTCAATTTGGTTGCTGTTGTTAAATCGTTTTTCAGTTGTGTACAGCTCTTCATGAACACAACTGGATTTGTCCTGGCAAAGATTCTAGTGCAGTTTGCCCTTTCCTTCTCCAGCTCATTTTATAGATAAGGAAACTGAGGCAAACAGGGTTAAGTGACTTGCCATGGGTCACACAGCTGAGTTTCTGAGGCTGGATTTGAACTTGCGAAGATGAGTCTTCCTGACACAAAGGCCAGCACCCAATCCACTTGCACCACCTAGCTGTCCCATTACCCAATAGGCCACTCCCTTAATTTTGAACATTGAGTGACCATAAAAAGAGTGGTTCTCAATATTTTTGTATACAGAAATCACTTTCTTTTTTTTTTTTTTAACTTTAGGGCACAGGCCTGGCAGTAGGATAGCTGGGTCAAAGTGTAAGCACAGTTTGTAGTTTTCTGGATTCCTTTCTAATTCCAATTGCCTTCCTGAATATGACTGGACCAATACACAGCTCAATCAACAGTGCACTTAGTGAACCTCTTTTCCCAATAGTTCCTCCAATCTTTGTCCTTTTCCTCTTTCATCATCTTTGCCAATATGATGAGTATGAGGTGGAACCTAAGAGTTGCTTTAATTTGCATTTCTCTAAGTATTAGTCATTTAGAGCATTTCGTTTCATAACTATTCATAGTCTGAATTTACTTCCTTTGCAAACTGCCTGTTAATCTGCTTTAACCATTTATCTATACTGGGAAATGGCTCAGTCTCACAAATTTGAATCGGTTCTTTATATATCTTGGAAATATGACTTTTATCAGGGATACAATACAAATATTTTCCCCCCAAGATACCTGTTTTCCTTCTTAAGTTTTACTACATTAGCATTTTTGCAAAACCTTTTAAACTTAATATAATCAAAATTGTCTGTTTTGTGATGATGTCTATTTTGTGATACTTCTCTATTCCTTGTTTACTCATGGAACTTTCCCCCCTATCTATAGATCCAATATAAATTTCTTTGTCACTAGCTGAGGTGATCTGATGTTTTTTATAAACTAATACAAATATGATTTTAATCTTAAACAAACTATTGTTGAATGACACACAACAAAAAACTAAATGTTCATGTATAAGTCTGAGGTGTTCAGGCTACTTTCCAAGAGAAATTCATCAAATTGACCTTACTCCTAGATCAGGGCTCCTTAAACTTTTTCCATTCACAATCCCTTTTTTTTGGTTTTGTTTTGGTTTTTTGCAGGGCAATGGTAGTTAAGTGACTTGCTCAGGGTCACACAGCTAGTAAGTGTCAAGTGTCTGAGGCTGGATTTGAACTCAGGTCCTCCTGAATCCAGGGCCAAAGCTTTAACCACTGTGCCACCTAGCTGCCCCTCAAGACCCCTTTTTGCCCAAGAAATTTTTACATGACGCCATGTATACAGGTTTCTAAAATAGGTATACATAACCTTTCACTGTTGCCAAATTTTTCTTGACCGCCATATTCAGTCATGTGACGCCAAATGTCGTGACCCACCAGTTTAGGAAGCTTTGTCCTAGATCACGTCCTCAAGTGCCTAACGCCTTTACATGTTCATTCTCTACTATTGGCCTTATGGTTTTGAAAATATATTTTTCAAAATCTAAATGAGACCCACTGCAAAAATGAACTATTTTCAAATTGAAATCCCCCAATCATCACGGAACAGTTTTAACCACTTTAATTTACAAATTATTCTGTACCAGAATTCATCTTAAGTATTCAACAGCTTAGTCACGTAATTATATACATGGTCATCAATCACTGTCTTTATAGTGTAGGTATGAAGGGAAAGGTCATCACTATTTCCTAGAATAGTTTTAAAAGAGGGAAATATATATATATATATATACATATATATATATATTTATACACACACACACACATTTTTAAAATCTAATAAGAATAGTGGAGTAAAAGCTGGGAAAAGAAATTAACTATGCAAGAAAATTATGAAAAGAGAATTGTTTGGTAAAAAGAGGTACAAAATTTCACTGAAGAAAATAAATTCTTAAAGAATTAATTTGGGGCGCAGCTAGGTGGTGCAGTGGATAGAGCACCTGCCCTGGAGTCAGGAGGACCTGAGTTCAAATCCAGCCTCAGACACTTAATACTTACTAGCTGTGTGACCCTGGGCAAGTCACTTAACCCCAATTGCCTCATTAAGAAAGAAAGAAAGAAAGAAAGAAAGAAAGAAAGAAAGAAAGAAAGAAAGAAAGAAAGAAATAAAGAAAGAAAGGAAGGAAGGAAGGAAGGAAGGAAGGAAGGAAGGAAGGAAGGAAGGAAGGAAGGAAGGAAGGAAGGAAGGAAGGAAGGAAGGAAGGAAGGAAGGAAGGAAGGAAGGAAGGAAGGAAGGAAGGAAGGAAGGAAGGAAGGAAGGAAGGATAAAGTCAAATAACTGGAAAAAATAGAAAACATTATGAAATCTTTCATAGAAAAAAATAACTAACCTGGAACACAGATTGAGGAGAGATCATTTCAAAACCAATGAACTTGGACACTTACTAGCTGTGTGACCCTGGACAAGTCACTTAACCCCAATTACTTCACACACACACACACACACACACACACACATATCTAAAACTACATGGAAGCTATGACCAGGAATGTAGGACTGATTCACTATTAGTAAAACTATATAAATATAACTGACCACATCAATAACAAAAACAGTAAAAATAACCTGATTATTTAAATAAATGCTTTTGATAAAATATTATGCCCATTTCTGTTTAAAAAAACAACAACACTAGAAGCATAAGACTAATGGGCCTTTTCTTAAAATGATAAGATATAGGGGCAGTTAGGTGGCGCAGTGGATAAAGCACCAGCCCTGGATTCAGGAGTACCTGAGTTCAAATCTGGCCTCAGACACTTAACACTTACTAGCTGTGTGACCCTGGGCAAGTCACTTAACCCCAACTGCCTCACTTAAAAAAAAAAAAAAAAGATAAGATATCTAAAATTAAGAGCAAGTACTATCTGTAATAGAAACAAACTAGAAGACTTTTCAATAAGGTCGTGGTGAAGCAAGGATGCCCATAATCACCATTATTATTCATTATGGTACCAGAAATGCTAGCAATAGCAATAACACAACAAAGAAATTAAAGGAATGAAGAAACAAAACTTTTTGCAGTTTACCTAAAGAACTCTCAAGAGTCAACTAAAAAACTAATAAAAAAAATTTAATAACTTCAACAAAGTTTCAGGATATAAAATCTAAATAAATCATCAGAATATCTATATGCTACCAAAAACAAAAACAAAAAAAAAACAAGCAGAAAGAAAAAGAGAAAAATAACTAGACAGTAAAAAATACTTGGAGATCTACATACCAAGACACACAGAGGAACTATATAAACACAATTACAAAATGCTCTTCACACAAATAAAGACAAATATTTGGAGAAATATTAATTGTTCATGAGCAGGCTGAGTCAATGTAATAAAAATGACAATACTACCTAAATTAATTTACTTATTCATTGTCATAACAATAAAACTATCAAAAAGTACTTTATAGAACTAGAAAAATAATAACAAAATTCTTCTGGAGGAACACAAAGTCAAGGATCAATTTAAAAAATGAAAGAAGGGTGCTTAGCAGTTAACAGATCTCAAACTCTACTACAAGCTATAATCATCAAAACAATTTGCTACTAGTTAAAAAATAGGGAAGTTGATCAGTGGAAAAATTAAGCAAACAATATTCAGAAGTAAGTGAGCAGACTAGCAGCCCCAGCTACTGGGACAAGAATTCATAATATGGAAGAAAATAAACTGAAAAGTAGCCTGGCAGAAACAAGGGATAGAAACAATATTTCACACCATATACTAAGATAAGCTGAAAATAAGTGCACGATTTAGAAATAAAACGTGAAATAATATAATCAGAGGTTTAAAGTAGTGGTTTATGAAAGAAATCATCTGTCGGATCTATGTATGGGGAAGAGTTCATGACCAAAAAAGAATTAGAGAAGGTCACAGGAGGTAAAATGGACAATTCTGATTATGTAAAATTTAAAAGTTTTTGCAAAAACCAACACAGCTAAAATTAGAAGAAAAGCAAGAAACCGGAGGAAAAAAATCTTTGCAAGTTTCTCTGATAAAAGTCTCATTTCTCAAATATACAGAGAACTAAGCCAAATGTTAAAGAATAAGAGTCATTTCCCAACTGATAAATGGTCAAGACCATTAATTTAAAGGACTGCCTGAAAACGGGCAGTTTTCAGAGGAAGAAATCAAAGCTATTAACAGTCATTTGAAAAAAAAAGTGTTCTGAATCACTAATAATTAGAGAAATACAAATTAAAATAACTTTGAGGTGCCACCTCACACCCACTAGATTGGACGGAGAGGATAGGAAAGGGAAATGACAAATGAAGGAAGTGATGTAGAAATATAGGGACATTATTGGACTGCTGCTCCAGAAAGCAATTTGGATTTGGAACTATGCCTAAAAGGCTATTAAACTGTACATACTATTTGACCCGGCAACATTGCTACCACATCTACACCCCAAAGAGACCAAAGAAAAAAGAAAAGAACCCATATGTACAAAACTATGTATAGTAGCTCTTTTTGTGGTGGCAAAAAAACTGGAAATTGAGGGGACTCACATCAATTGGGGAACAGCTGAACAAGTTACATCATATGAATGTGAGAAAATACTAGTGTCCTAAAAGAAATGATGAAGCAGATGGTTTCAGAAAAACTTGGGAAGACTTATATGGACTGATGCAAAGTGAAGTGAAAAGAACCAGAACAATTTACACATTAACAGACACATTGTAAAGATAATCAACTAAGAAAGACTTCAACAACTGTGATCAACACAATGATACAACACAGCTCTGAGGGATTCATGATGATAAATGCTATCTACCTCCAGAGAGAGAAATAATGGATGTAGAGTGCAGACTAAATCATACTTTTCTTTATTTCTTCCTGCCTCTTTTTTTTTGGGGGGGGGGGTGAGGCAATTGGGGTTAAGTGACTTGCCTAGGGTCACACAGCTAGTAAGTGTTAAGTGTCTGAAGCCTGATTTGAGATCAGTTTCCTCCTGACTCCAGGGCTGGTACTCTATCCACTGCACCACCTAGTTGCCCCCCTGTCCTGCCTCTTTTTTAAAATTTGCTTTTTTAGGGAACATGGCTAATGCAAAAATTTGTTCTGCATGATTTTGTATGTGTAATGAGTTTTGTTTTTCTTGCCTTCTCAAAAGGGGAAGGAAAGAATTTGGAACTGAAAATAAAATAAAACTGAATTTTTAAAAAAGAAATGAGTTATAGACAAAGAATTGGAAAGGGAATTAACAACTTGGCATCAAGAGGTATAAAACCATGCCCAAGCAACAAACTCTACGAAAATGAGAATGAACTAAATAGAAGCCAAAAGCTCCAAGAGTAAAGAAGAAATATTAAAACAAAGTCAAAAGGCTAAAAAAAAAAATAGAAGAAAATAAAAGGTAATCTCATTGCAAAAACAACTTAAGGGGAAAACAGATTAAGGAAAGATAACTGAACTACCCTAAAAGCCATGACCAGAAAACATCTTAGTAATCATATTTCAATAAATCTTTAAAGAAAACTATCTAGATCTCTTCAAACAAGAGGGGAAAGCAGAAAAAGGAAGAATCTGTCAGTCACTTATTAAAAGAAACTCCAAACTCCCAGGAACAAATCAAGAGTTTCTAAGAGAAAAAAAATACTGTAAGCATCCAGAAAGAAAGTATAAAATATTGAGGAACCACAGAGCCACATACAATTTAGCAGCCACTAATAAATCAAACAACACTTATTAAAGGCCTAGTATGTGCCAAGCTCTGTGCTAAGTGCTAGAGATAAAAAGGAAGGCAAAAAACAATTCCTATTCTCAAGCAGGTGACAGACAGTCTGATGATGTAGACAACATACAAATAACAAAGCACAAATAAGATATAAGATACACTGGGAAGAGTCTCAAAAGGAAGGCATTAAGATTAAGTGAGACTTGGGGGCAGCTAGGTGGCGCAGTGGATAAAGCACCGGCCCTGGATTCAGGAAGGCCTGAGTTCAAATCCGGCCTCAGACATTTGACGCTTACTAGCTGTGTGACCCTGGGCAAGTCACTTAACCCCAATTGCCTCACCAAAAAAAAAAAAAAAAAGATTAAGTGAGACTGGGAGAGGCTTCTTCTTCTTCTTTTTTTTTTTTTGGTGAGGCAATTGGGGTTAAGTGACTTGCCCAGGGTCACACAGCTAGTAAGCGTCAAATGTCTGAGGCCGGATTTGAACTCAGGTACCCCTGACTCCAGGGCCAGTGCTCTATCCACTGTGCCATCTAGCTGCCCCGAGAGACTTCTTGAAGAAGGTAAGATTTGAAGGAAGAAGCCAAGGGAAACCAAGAGGCCAAAATGAGGAGGGAGAACATTCCAGGTATGGGAGACAGACAGTGAAAACACTCAGTGGCAAGACATGGAATGTCTGGTGCAAGAACAGCAAGGAGACCAGTGGCAATGAATTGCTGAATATGTGAGAGAGTAAGGATAGAATGAAAAAAAAAGATAGAAATGGGCCAGGTTACAAAGGGCTTTAAGAGGATTTTATATTTGATCTTAGCAACACTAGGGAACCCCTAGAATTGAACAGTGGGTAATATGGTTAGACTTGCCCTCATACGAAATCAGAAGTAATACAAGGACATTTTCAAAGTTCTCTCCAACAGGAAAATAGCTAAACAATTTATGGTATATAAATGTGATGGAATACTACCGTACTGTAACAAATAAAGAAGGGAATGGCTTCAAAGAAGCCTGTAAAGATTTGTATGGATTGATGTCGAGAAAGTAAGCAGAACCAGGAGAACATTTTATATGATGACAACAATACTGTAAAGACAAACAACTTGAACAGAGTCATGACTAATCATGACGATAGAAAACTCCTAGTAAAAACAAATGGCACTCATCTTCTGATAGAGAGATGATGGACTCAGAGTACAGAATGAGAATTTTTTTTGGAGGGGGTACTACTGGACTGAGATCTCACTACATCTTTCAGTCCTTCATCTTTGCAATACCTTATGGTGCCGGGATAGTCCATTACAGTATATAGCTGGCTAATGTCACTATTGCCGACTTTGGAAAGCCCGCCCTGGGGTCCCTTCACCCAAACTCCCCTGGCCATAATACGGCAACCAGAACGTGCATCTCATCCCATCCCCTCCCATCCTTACCACTATTGTCCATCTTCTGCTCTGGGTAGAGTAATCAAATCAAAGCTGCTATTCCTTCAGGAAAAGAGGTGTCAATTCACTTCCCATGGTTCAGTTTACCATTCCTAAGATGCCCAGACCAGAAAGCTCTTTCCCGGTCACCATTCCCTGTTACACTCGTGAGATAAGACGGAAGCACACTGACAATGTGGCAGAAAAGGCACTGAAGGTGGAGGTAGGTAATGACTAGGACATAGGGTTGGCTGATCTCTACAATCCATTCCAACTTTTAATGTTACTTCATTTTAAAGTCCTTCATAACCTGAACCTCAGAAGGAGACTGGGCACTAAAATTCAGTGAATTTAAACAGCAGAACATAGGAAGTGGATTTGAGCACTATAGCGGACAAAGACTTTAAATGAGTCAGTACTGCAAAGCAAAAGCAAAATGAAGGCAATAACATGTTACTTAACAATGAGATCAGTGATGGGGAGACTGATGGGACGTACACCGGCTGGTCTGGACATGTGGAGGATGTGTGAAGTTCTAGATGTCCTATTTTTGAAGGAGAAACTGCTAAGATGAAGAACATCCAGAGGGTAAGTGACCAAGATGGTGAAGGAACTCCAAACACTGTTACACGAGATCATTTAAAGAAACTATGCAAGTTTAATCTGTCCAAAAGATGTCAGGAAAAGCTGACCACTTTATAAAATGAAGAATTATCCTGTGGAAGAGTGTAATCACTTACTCTTAGCCCAGAGGGCAGACCTAAAACCAACAAGTGAAAATCACAGGGAAGATTTCATTTCAATAGATAGAAAAAGAGCTGCCCCCAAATGTAATCCCTGAAGGCATTCAAACAGAAACTAGGTTCCCATTTCCTAGAGATACTGCAGATGACACACTTCAGGTAAGAGTTAGATTAAGTGACCTCTAGAATCACTTCAGACTCTGACATTATGATTCTATGAAACTCTGCTAAGATCAGCAGATCACCTTGTTTCCGTAAAACAGGGGCACCGATTAATTGCACTAAGGCATCAAAATGCCTTGGCTGCTAGGCATCTGCAAAGCAACAATAAGATTAGATGTTCTATATTAGAAGTAATGAGTAGCATCTCTTTTTTCCTTAGTTATCCAGTCAACATGGCCTTATTCTGAAACAAGTGGTTCAGGACAAACTGACTGCTAGAAGAAAAAGATAAACAACAGATGGGTTCCACGATGTCCTAAATTAAAAGTGAGACTACATTCCCATCAAGTTTCACAGGAGAAGAAAGTGAAGGCTAGCATTACAGAAGGAAGGTCTAAGGTTACTGCCCCAGGCCAAATGGAGCATTATGAGTCTGTGGTATGACAGAGGCTCTGACTAATAATAAGTCAGGCACTTTATCAGATGGAAGGTATGAATAAGCAGAAGTGGGATGCTAAAGGCAGAAAATCAAGAAAATACGTGTCCAAAAGCATGACAAAAAGATAATGCTTGGCTGAGGCAGCCACACAAAGGCTAGCAGCAAAAACTCTTCATATCCAAAGGAAAGGGGCTTTTATTTCAGTGCTCTTAGGCAAGAACCCTTAAAACTGCAGAGTTGGGGCAGCTAGGTGGCGCAGTGGATAGGGCACCGGCCCTGAAGTCAGGAGGACCTGAGTTCAAATCTGGCCTCAGACACTTAATACTTACTAGCTGTGTGACCCTGGGCAAGTCACTTAACTCCAATTGCCTCACCCCCCCCAAAAAAAAACAAACAAAAAAACCTGCAGAGTTCACAAAAGCCAGCAGTCCAAGAGACTGATAACATTAAACACAAATACTATTTTGCTTACCTTGAGTTCCAGACAACAGGTACTCTATGTATTTGTTAAAAGAACATGAAATTAACAAATATTTATTTTAAAGAAATTAAGTTATCAATGGACTCAAAACTGTTCATGAGCTTGTTTACAGCGGCTCACCACATTGTCCTATTAGCTATCAATGGTCAAAAGAAAAAAAATTATTCAAGACTCAAAACTCTTCAGTTCCCTCAAGTGAAGCAATGACCATGTGGTCTTCTCCAACACAAGAGAGATATAATCGATACTTGGAACTATCAGAACAGTATTTTCTCATAGAAGTGATCTAATGATATATGTAAACTAACCCACTGAAGGGGTGAGAAAGTGTGGGGAAAAACAAGGTGAGAGAATCCTAAATGGTTTTTAACCCCTCAATAAATATGTTTGTTTATATCATTTTCGCTTTCTAAATTTTGAGTTGCAAACTCTCTCTCCCTCCTGCCTCTTACCCATCCAGTTAAAAGGCAAGCAAATGATATTATACATGTGAGGGGCAGCTAGGTGGTGCAGTGGATAGAGCACCGGCCCTGGAGTCAGGAGGACCTGAGTTCAAATCTACTTAACACTTACTAGCTGTGTGACTCTGGGCAAGTCACTTAACCCTAACTGCCTCACCCCCCAAAAAAATTATATATGTGAAATTGTGCAAAATGGATTTCCCTATCAGCCATATCACCAAAAAAAGAAGAGAGAAAAGTCTATGTCAATTTGCACTCAGAGCACATCAGTTCTCTTTTTGGATGTCAATAGCATTTTTCATGAAGTCCTTTGGAATTATCCTGGATCATAGTAAGTGTAAGTGAAAGTCTTTCACAGCTGATCATCATACAATATTGCTATGTTACTATGTGCAATGTTCTCTTGGTTCTGATCACTTTACTTTACATCAGTTCATACTGGAATCAATTGGAAATCAAAGGAATGCCCATGAACTGGGGACTAACTAAACAAACTGTGGTATATGATGATGATGGAATATTACTGTGCTCTAAGAAATGACAAGCAGGATGATTACAGAAAGGCCTAGAAAGACTTGTATGAACTGATGTATGGTGAAGTGAGCAGAACCAAGAGAACATTTTGCACAGAGACAGCAATACTGTTTGATAAAGAACTGTGAATGACTTAACTATTCTCAACAATACAAAGATCCAAGACAATCCCAAAGGACTATTGAAACATACTCCAAAGAAAAAACGGATATTGATGGAACACAGACTGAAGCATGCTAATTTTCACTCTTTCATTTTTTCTTTTAGTCAAGTTTTCATATACAAAATGACTAACATGGTAATGTTTTACATAATCATAAAAAAATTTTAAATAGCATTAAAAAAATTATTGGACTGCCTGAAAACCATGATTAAAAAAAAGAGCCTAGATATCATCTTTTTTTTTTTAAGTGAGGCAATTGGGGTTAAGTGACTTGCCCAAGGTCACACAGCTAATAAGTGTCAAGTGTCTGAGGCCAAATTTGAACTCGGGTCCTCCTGAATCCAGGGCCGGTGTTCTATCCACTGCACCACCTAGCTGCCCCTTAGATATCATCTTTAAAGAAATTATCAGGGGCAGCTAGGTGGCGCAGTGGATAAAGCACCGGTCTTGGATTCAGGAGGACCCGAGTTCAAATTTGGCCTCAGACACTTGACACTTATTAGCTGTGTGACCTTGGGCAAGTCACTTAACCTTCATTGCCCTGTGCAACCCAAAAAAAAAATTTATCAAAGAAAACTGCCCTGATATTCTAGAATTAGAGGGTGAAAATAGAAATTGAAAGAATCCACCCATTACCTCCTGAATTAGATCCCAAAAAGAAAACTCCCAGGAATATTATAGCCAGGTCAAGGAGAAAATACCGCAAGCAGCCAGAAAGAAACAATACAAGTACTGCTAAACCACAATCAAGATCACACAAAATTTAGAAGCTTTTATATTAAAAGATCAGAGGTTTGGTATATGATATTCCAGAGAGCAAGTGCCAAAGGCAGAACTTGAGCCCAGTTTCGTGGTTCCACAGATGGATGATCATGCACACAATGCATGCCACCTGGTCATCCTGCCTATTGCTCACCTCCTCCATGCCTCACCATTCTTGAGGTTTCTTCTGCTCTATCACAATCCAGACTCAGTCTGGGGCCTTCTCCTACTCCCTTCTCTAGGACATCTCTGGATCTTATCATTTGTTGTTTAGTCGTGTCTGACTTTTTGTGATCCCATGGACCTCAACACACCAGGCCCTTCTATCCTCGAAGTCTGTCCCAGCTCGTGTTTGTTGTTTCCATGACATCATCTATCCATCTCAGCCTCTGCAGTCCTCTTTCCTTCCACCTTCAATCTTTCCCAACATCGAAGTCTTTTCAATGAGTCTCGCTTTGTCATATCATCTAACTGCCTTCAAAGCTTTACTCAAACACCAGCACCTCCCCTCACTCATCTTAAGTTGTCCCCCCCACCCCCTCTGCCAAGAGGGAAGGGATTAATTTGTGATTTTGTATCCTTGGTGCCTAGAACATAACAGACACTTAACAAATGGTCTTTTTAAAATTTAATACTATCAAAAGTCAAGTTGGTTTTCTATATAAAATTTGGAAATGTGTACTTGCAGAGATTTTTTTTTTTTGCGGGGCAATGGGGGTTAAGTGACTTGCCCAGGGTCACACAACTAGTAAGTGTCAAGTGTCTGAGGCCAGATTTGAACTCAGGTACTCCTGAATCCAGGGCCGGTGCTTTTATCCACTGCGCCACCTAGCCGCGGCACTTGCAAAGATTTTTAATGCTTAATTCTTCTGATGTCTATTTCACAGCAGGTACTTCATGTTTATTGAAATGAATTGAATTTCCATTTAAAAGTAGAACATCATAAAAAGTTAATTATCCGGGCCAGCTAGGTGGTGCAGTGGATAGAGCACTGGCCCTGGAATCAGGAGTACCTGAGTTCAAATCTGGCCTCAGACACTTAACACTTACTAGCTGTGTGACCCTGGGCAAGTCACTTAACCCCAATTGCCTCACCAAAAAAAAAAAAGTTAATTATCCAAGTCTGCAACTTAGAGTTTCTAACCAGCCAGACCCTAAAAAGTCTGCACGTGTCTACTGGAAATATATGAAGGATATGAGGGTACAAATCACATTTCATTTCATGTCAACAAAGATTAAATGCTAAATTGATTAATTACCATACTAAATGCTGGAGATACAAAGGCAACTTCTCACTCCTGGATGACAGGGTCAGTTGTGCTACTAGGAGTGACCAGCCACACAACTCACTCATATAGGAAGGGTTCCTGTTCTCCTTCCCAGGGAAAGCCTGGGACCCCAACATCCGTTCTACTCTCCTATACATAGAAGAACAAGAGTCCCAGCAACTCCGGTCCATCCACAGGGGCTTATTCTCCTGTTCTTTCCATATACAGAATCAGAGGCTCCCTTCTTCTGTTCATTCAGTTCACTCCTCATGTTACTGTTGTTGTTGTTGTTGTGACTCACCTCAAGACCCACCTGGTGCCGCATTCCCTCAATCTAGCAGGCACACTTATGAAAAAAAAAAAAAAAACCTTTCTATTTAAATATCTGAGTTCCAAATTTTACCCCTCCTTCTCTCTCTCCCCTCCTTAAGGTAGTAAGCAATCAAATCTACGTTATCCATGTGGCAACTATAGCAGGCACATTCTTAAGGGCACGACCGGCTCCTGGGCTGATCTGCAGCTTACCCCAGTAGGTCCATAATGGACTGTGATGGCTGGCACACAGTGGCAGAAGAGAGAGCAGATACACAGTTTTGTAAGAGCTCATCTGACCCTCTGTTTTACAGGTGGAAAACTAACACTCACACTGGCCCAGGGTCACACAAATGGTAAGCAGCAGAGTTAGAATTCAAACTCGGGGCCTTAGACCCCAAATTCAACATTATTTCCACCACAGCATTAGGCCACAAGAAACAAGGTTTACACACATGATATATGCCAATATTCCAATAATCAAACCAAACCCTTTCTGACTTCTCTAAAATACAATGGTCTCATGGCAATGGTTGTTCCAATACACGCAGTAAGCACCAGGAAGTCCAAAGTGGGACAGAACATCAGACAGCATCCCCACCACTGAGCAAAAGATGAAATCCCACCACCTCTGATGGGGATGCAAGAAGTATCCTTTTTTTTTGGAAGGATGATAATGGACACCTCCCTGTTTCACCCCTGATCTTACTGGGAATGCCTCTAACTTATCCCCATTACATATAACATTTGCTGATGGTTTTAGGTGATACTGCTTTGGAAGGATGAAAAAGATTCCAGAAAACAATTATGGACTGTGATTTATCCATGTTTATCAAAACTGATAAAAGTTCAGAGATACAATTGCTACTCACAAATGAAATTCAATTCAATTCCATGGCAAGGGTATGCTCCAATCACTTAATCTCCATTCCCTACATAAAATGCCTGGGTCCCAAAAGGTATTTATTTACAAGCAAAGGTAAGAAACAAGCATCTGCTTCCCATTATACTCCCTCCAAACTAGAGCCAAGCTCCACAACTAACCAAAAGCTGAACTCTTAAAAATGAAAACAGCTGAAAAGCACTTTCATTGGTGCCAAGCTACACTTTCTAACTCACTTTCAGTAATACCCTTAATATCAAAGTTGGGCTGTTTCAATACCTCGGATTCACTCCATCAACAACTATTTGCTGGATGCCTCCCCATGTGTTCAAACAAACAATCGTTGCCCTCGATTTGAAGGAAGTAAACAATTGTGTGAGACAGGTCTCTCACAATCCAAGTCGTTGGAAGAGAACTAAGAGGCCTGAAACAATCAAAGAATACAAGACTATAAACAGTTATGAAGAAGTTCCAAACTGCATGGCAAAGACTAGAATCTCTGACACAAGGAAAGAAGGAAGTGATCACTTGGCTTTGAAAGAGACTAGGAGATTTCCTGCAAAAGTAGACAATGAAATCAGCCAGTACCAGCTAAATATTTAAAGAATAAGGGATTAACTGGGGCCACAAAGGGCAGGCATTCCAAGTGAGGCAACAAGAAGGAATGAAGACACAGAAAGTGGACTGAGCATGGCATGAGGAGGGGAGTGAGAGCAGTCTAGGCAAAGCAAAGGGAGTATGTTAGGAAGTCAGCTTGGAAAAACAGGGCTGGAGGAAAGCATCAGGTTATTAGAGAGCTCTTAGAAGATGAGACATCATTCTGGAGGGTCTAGAGAATCCTCAATGGGCTCTGAGCGATTGCCTTGAGAAAAGCAATTTTTACACGAGATTATTCCCTTTTTAAAAAGGCTTCTCTTTACCAAGGATCCATGATAAGCTTCATATTCTCCAGAATTTAAAATGAATCGAATTACAAAACCCCAAAACACAAAAGTTTCTGGGAACACATCCACTGTATAAAAAAGAAACTAGAGTACAAACATTGTCAGATAAGGGACACAAGATGAGTCCAAGTTTTTCAGACTCAACCAAGATCTTTTCTACCAATTGTTGAAAGCTGTTAAAATCACGCTAATTTTTGTTTAACACTATAATCCTAGCACTTAGCCTTACAATCTTTAACAGGCCAAAACAACCTGCAGTCTACACTTTTGTTCCAGTGGCCATGGACCTTCTCCCTGAAGTGGTAACACAAATATTGCTATGGTTTTGTATATAGAGGGTCTCAAACATAGGGTGGGAGGAGAAAGACCTATCTTTAGGTGCTCATTACTAAGTCCACAGGGCCATCTGCCTGATTAATGGACTCTTGCTATAGAGCAAGGATTGCAAGGCCCAAATATGAGAGTTGGTTCCTTCTCCTCTGAAGAGGAAAGAGCAGAGGGCACTGGGGCCAAGCCCTTTCACTTGCCTCTCTGCTCTTGGCACTGCTTCCAGAAGAGAAAGAAATGGGCAGGGCAGGTGAGAGCCCAGCCAAACATCACAGCACACACACACACACACACACACACACACACACACACACACACACCCGCCCCCAGGGCACCGGTGGTTTGATTGTCACCTGTCCCAAAGCGTGGTGTACACTCACTGAAAACCACATACTGCAGCTTGAAAAGGGAAAATATTCTAGACCACTTCATTCATCTGAGCAGCCAACTTCTGACAGACCATATTCAAAACACAGACATGCCATCTAGATCCCAAAGCCAAGGTCTGAGCTAAACCCTTCATTTACTGGCACACGTCTCAGCCCGGGAGGAATTTCTAAAATCAGCATGAGACCATTGATATCAAAACTATAACAGCAGAAGTCAAGGCATACTTAGCGAGGGGACAGTCTTTTTTTAAAAGAAAGAACAGATAAGTTTAACTGATGATCATTCTCTACCATTAGCCTCCTCCTGGGGAAAAGCATATAAATAAATGCTCCTTTGGGCCTTCAGAAACTAAGTCCCTCTCACTGAAGTTCTAGAGAGGAGCATCTTATGCTACATTTCAAAATGGAGTGGGATTCCTGTATTTCCTGACCACACAGCTTTATGAAGAATGGCACTGGAGCTTTGTAAAATGATCAAAGTTGTTTTTGTTTTTGTTTTGTAGGAGAACATAGGGAGATGGCAGCAGCACGAGCCCCTCAGACCTGGAATATAATGGAAAACGCTATTTGAACACGTGGCAAAATAAATAAATAAATAAAAATTCTGGGGGCAGCTAGGTGGCACAGTGGGTAAAGCACCAGTTCTGGATTCAGGAGGACCTGAGTTGAAATCCGGACTCAAAAACTTGACACTTACTAGCTCTGTGACCCTGGGCAAGTCACTTAACCCTCCCTGTGTCCCCTCCCCCCCAAATTTCAAACTCTTTTATTGACACAACGACTTACATGCACAAGGTCTAAAATTTCTGGAAAGTTAACATTTAGTTCTAACTATTTTTTGTTTGTTTGGTTTTTGGTGGGGCAATGAGGGTTAAGTGACTTGCCCAGGGTCACACATCTAGTTTGTGTCAAGTGTCTGAGGCCAGATTTGAACTCAGGTACTCCTGAATCCAGGGCCTGTGCTTTATCCACTGCGCCACCTAGCTGCCCCCGAAAGTTAACATTTAAAAAGGTTCCTTCATCTGCAAAAGTATTTCAGATTAGAAGAGCTGTATGACCAACTGATGGACAAGACATGGTCCTTGTTCTTAAGAAACTGATTGGTGTTTTCTGGATCTATCTCCTTTGAAGAATGGATGGGAAGCTTAGAGAAGAACTCAATGGTGAAGAGGTACCAATTGAGAGAGCTTCTGGAATACACACACACACACACACACTAGCAGCCTTCTGGAAATGAAAGTACATGCCTATCAATGGAGGAACTGCTACACAAATTGAGGCTATCAATGTAATGGAATATGAATGTACCATAAGAAATGACACATACAAAAAGTTCTGGGAAACTTCCAAAGATTTTCTTGACATGATGTAGAGAGAAGTGAGCAAAACCTGAGTAGTTCACGGAACCACCACAATTGCTTAGGGTAAAAAACACTGAAAAATAACCCACTGACTCTGTGTGACTCCAGCAACCTGCTGCTGAAGGCAGCTTTCTAAGTCAGGGAGTTTTATGTGTAGAAGAAACCATGTGCTGTTAGACAAGGCTAATGGGCAGGGTTGTTTCACTTCACTGTATTTCTTTGTTGCAAGGGAGGGTTCTGTTAGGCAGTGGGGAAGGAAACCAGGGATATTAAGATAAAAAAAAAGATGACTTGGGGGTGCACGACAGTAACCTTCAAGGCTTAGAGGATCGTTCTGCAATGTGGGCCAATGCACTGTGGGCAAAGGGATGAACTGGAACATCTATTCTGGAAAGCCATTTGAAACTATGCAACTGAAGTGACTAAAACATTCACATCCTTTGATACAGAGACTGATTCTACTCCAAGGAAGTCACTGACAAAAAAAGGCTCCATACATGCCAAAATATTTATATCAGCACATTTTATGGTAGCAAAAGACTAGAAACAAAGCAAGTGGCATCTAAATAAATTGTGGTTCATGAATGTAATGGAATATTATTGTAACATAAGAAACAGTGAGCAAGATGAAGACAAAAGCATGTAAGCACTTATATGAACTCAAAAAAACAGAGCCAGCTGGTGCTGTGGTTAGACTGATGGACCAGGAGTTAGGCACACCTGACCGCAAAGCCTGCCTCAGATACTTAACTAGCCGTGAGACCCCAAACAAGTCACTTAACCTCTCAGTGAGATTAGGATAATAACACCTACCTCACAATGCTGTTAGAATCTAATGATAACATAAAAATTGCACTACAAGTTTGAGCTGTTACTATTATTGCTAAAACAATATACACAATGACTTCAACCTGAATACTGCACAATTTAAAACCACAAGCTTGGCCCCAAAGAAGATACATGCAAAGATATTTCTCCCTCTTATTTTACAGAGCTTGGGGTTCAAATGCAGGAAACATTGCATGTGATTTCAGTTGGTCTTCACTGTGTGGATTAACTTTGCTGAACTTCATTCTCTCTGCCTCTTGTAATTTTTTTTCAAAAGTATTTCTTATAAAGGATGCCTCTGGGAGGGGAAGAGAGGAAACAGTAGTAAATCTAAGTGACATAAAAACAAAAGAAATCCATAAAATATATTTTTTAAATTCAGGGCTGTCATGTGGATGACAGATAATCCCATTTCTATCTGAACCAACACCAACTGTCACCAATGAGCAACCCAAGCACACCAGAAATACCAGCACACGCCTACCACCCTGCTTGTTCCAAAGGACTGGATTAAGAACAAACAATGGCAGGTGCAGAGAGGGAGACTTCAATTCAACCTGAGGACAATCTTCCTAACAAGAACTCCCCAACACTGGAATAAGCTGCCTCTTTAAGACCCCAAGTCCCCATCTTCTTTAAACATCTTAACTTGTTAATGACACTGCTGAGATTTCTCTTTAGATAGGGGCTGAACAAAAAGAACTTCAAGGTTCCTTCCAACTGATTCCAATAAAGAAACAGAAGGAAATAAACAAGACCCCATTCCAATGGAATGGACGATGGTTTTAAAATATGCAAAGGAACCACCTGGGACGTGTCAAAGTCGCACAACAGCCTCTGTCCCAAAACTAAATCTGTGCCCAGGTTCTGTCTTCACTCACATGGTTAGTGATTTTTTCCCCTGCTCCTAATGAAAATAGCAGCAAGGCGGCTTGTTATTTGTATGAGCAGCACAAAGACTTGTTTTATTTTATTATATAATGCCTTGGCAAAGCAATGATTTAAAAATACAAATGGTATTCTTTAAATCTTGTGCATTTATCGTGTATTTTTAAAAAACAAATATTCCCCACTCATTCCCAATACACTAAGCCTATCCATCTAAGCAGTGCACTGACACACATTTTTAGTAGCAAGATGATGTCACGAGCCTTCCCCTTCTTCTCTGGCAAAGCGACACCACTACACAACTGGAAATGACATTAGAACATGGCAGAGCAGAACATAAATGGCCCAATTTTTTTTCTTTTGTTAATTTGTCGGACTCATTTCTCACCCTGGCCTCCAAATGGAGCTTAGAAAAGAAAAAGAAAGCTGTCGATACATAGCTGTGGAGTCTGACAAATCTCCCCACCCCCACTCACCATGACCGGAAATGCATGTCTCTCTCTGCATTTGAAGTTCACCACCTCTTTCTAGAAGGAGAGGGTGTGTTTCACCTTCATTCTTTTGAACTCATGGTCTATCGCTGCATTGACCAGAATTCCAAAATCGTTCAAAATTGTTTTTCTTCATAATGCTAGTATCAGTGTATAATCTGTTCTGGTTTACTCATTTCGCTGCATTGCTAGCATAAACCCAACTTGGTCATAGTGTATAATCTCTCTAATATGTTGTTGTAGCCTATTTGCTAATATTTTATTTTAAATGTTTGCATCCATGTTCATTAGAAATATTAGTCTGTATTTTTCTTTCTTATCTCTGTCTCTCCTAGGTTTAAGAATCAAAATCACATTTGTATTATAAAAGGTGACTGGGAGGGTACCCTCTTTTCTTACTGTTGCAAACTGCTTGTATAGTACTGAAATTGTTACTTGAGTGTTTGATAGATTTCACTTGTAATATTTCTGGTCCTGGAGTTTTTTCTTTGGTTTTTATTGTTTGTTCAATTTCTTTTTCTGATGTTGGACTATTTAAATATTATAATTAATTATGATAATATCACAATCATTATATTGTATTGTTGTATTATATTACATATTAGTTAAATATTAAGTAGACTATTTCTTTCATTAATTGGGTCTTTAATAATTAGCCATTTAGGGAGCGGCTAGGTGGTACAGTGGATAAAGCACTGGCCCTGGATTCAGGAGTACCTGAGTTCAAATCCGACCTCAGACACTTGACACTTACCAGCTGTGTGACCCTGGGCAAGTCACTTAACCCCCATTGCCCTGCAAAAAGTAAATAAATAAGTAGCCATTTATTTTTCTCTAAATTATCAGTTTTGGTAGCATATATTTGGGCCAATGGAGAGTTTAAAATCAAATAAAAGTGAGGCCAGGCAGGCTAAGAAGAAGCCCAATCATCCCCCAGGCCATGCTGTAGCTCGAACAGTGTGTCCTGGAAGCAGCACCACACTTTAAGGAGGAGTTAAAAGCCAAGATGAGTAGGTAGAGAAAGCAGAAGAACATCAAAAACTTATTTGGGGGGCGGCTAGGTGGCGCAGTGGATAGAGCACTAGCCCTGGAGTCAGGAGTACCTGAGTTCAAATCCAGCCTCAGACACTTAACACTTACTAGCTGTGTGACCCTGGGCAAGTCACTTAACCCCAACTGCCTCACTAAAAACAAACAAACAAACAAACAAACAAACTTATTTGGGGGTAAGGTAGACCACAATACAACCTCAAAAGAAGATAATAACAGGGTCAAAGCTCCAACATCCAAAGCTTCCAAGAAAAATATGAACTGGTCTCAAGCCAAGGCTCTCAAAAGGGACTTTGAAAAGAAAGTAAGAGAAATAGAAAGAAGATGTAGAGAAAGGGAGGAAAGAATGGAAAGAGAAATGAGAGCGATGCAAGAGTTTGAAAAGCCAAATGGAAAAGGACATTTAAAAACTGTCTCATGAAAATAACTGCCTAAGAATTAGGATTAAACAAATGGAAGCTAGTGACCTTATGAGAAACCAAGACACAGTAAAGCAAATCCAAATGAATGAAAAAATAGAAGGCAATATGAAATATCTCCTTGGAAAAACAGATGACCTGGAAAATAGATCTAGGAGAGATAATTTGAAAATCACTGGACTACCTGAAAACCATGACCAAAAGAAAAGCTTAGACACCATCCTCCAAGAGATTGTGAGGGAAAATTACCCTGATATTCTAGAAGCAGAAGCTAAAATAAATTGAAAGAATCCACCAATCACCTCCTGAAAGAGATCCCAAAAGGAAAACCTCCAGGAATATTATAGCCAAATTCCAGAACTCCCAGGTCAAGAAGAAAATATTGCAAGCAGCTAGAAAAAAGGAATTCAAATACTGTGAAGCTCCAATAAGGATAAAGCAAGATCTAGCAGCTTCTACATTAAAGGACCAAAGGGCATGAAATATGATATTCTAGAGGGCAAAGGAACTGGGACTAGAGCCAAAAATCATGTACCCAGCAAAACTGATTATAATCTTTCAGAGGAAAAAATGAGATTTCAATGAGAGAGGATTTTCAGGCGTTAGTGATGAAAAGTCCTGAACTGAATAGAAAATCTGACTTTCAAATACAAGACCCTGGAGAAGCATAAAAAGATAAACAGGAAAAAGACTTCATGAGGAATATTAAAAGATCAAACTGTTTACATTCCCACATGGGAAGATAATACTTCAAACTCATAAGAACTATCTCAGTAAGGAATTTACAGAAGACACAGGTCTGAACTGAATATGAAGGAATGATATCTGTAATGCATTTATGTTTTGTTCTTTGAGGAGCAGACAGGGTGGGGTATCTTATATCTGGGGCCAGATTTGGGCTTGGGGCTTCCTGGGTCCAGGGCTAGTGCTCTGTCCACTGTGCCACCTAACCCATGATGACATCTTTAAAATAGGGTTGAGGCATAGGAGGAATAGACTGGGGGAGGGAGAAGGGGAGAGATGGTCTGAGGAGAGGTAGTTCACATAAAGGAAACAAGAAAAAAGCTTATGGAGGGGAAGAGAAGAGGGGGAAGGAGTTGTGGAGTGAGTGAACCTTAATATCATCAGAATTGGCCCAAAAAAGGACTAACATACATACTCAAGTAGGTATAGTAATACATTTTTGTTCTGAGGAAAGGAAGGGAAATAAGGGAGTGGGGGGGTGGGGGAGAAGGGAAGGAGGGAAGGGCAGATTCGGGGAGAGAGCAGTAAAAAGCAAAACAATTTCAAGGAAGATGAAGATGTTCTGCATTACTGCACAAGTATGACATATTGAATTGCTTGATCTCCTAGGGAGGGTTGAGGATGGAGGAAGAAAAATTTAGAACACAGAATTAGCTCAGGAATCTTGATCTCATCAGAGTGGGCTCATGGAGGGAATAGCATTCATACCCAATTGCGAAGAGTAATCTATTTAACCCTGCAGGAAAGTAGGAGGGGAGGAGGATAAGGAAGGAAGGGTGAAAAAAGGGAGTGCAGAGCAAAGGAGAGGATAGTCAGAAGTAAACCACTTTTGAGGAGGAATAGGTAAAAAGAAGATAGAGTAAATGTCATGGGAAGGGAGTGGGATGGAGGGAAATAGCTATGATGATTGACTATAATATCAAAACGTATGGTACCTACTTTGCTGGGCTATTATGAAGAAAATTCTCTGTCAAGTTTAAGGTACTATATACAGGTTATGATGAACAGGATACTATCAGAAAAACCTGGAAAGACCTACATGAACTGAAGCAGAGTGAAATGTACTGTATACAAAATAACAGCAATAGTGTGGCATGATCTGCTGGGAAGCATGTGGTTATTTTCAGCAAGGCAATGATCCAACTTAACCCTGAAGGACTTATGAAGATTGCAGCCCATCTGCAGAGAAAGAACTGATAGTATCTGAAAACAGATGGAAACACATTTTTTTCTTTTCCTCTTTGACAATTCCTTAATCTGAAGTTTTGGGGTTTTTTTAAACTGTTTTTTCTCACAATTAGCTAATATGGGAATGTTTTCCATGACTACTCATGTATAACTTATTTTTAATTGCTTGAGTTCTTGTGGGTGGGCAGTGGGAATGGAGGGAGGAAGAGAAGTTGGAACACAAAGTTTTAAAAAATTGATGTTAAAATTTGTTTTTACATATATTTTGGAAAATAAAATTCTATTCAAAACATTTTTAAAAATCAGGTTATAGATTTTTTTTATTAGGGTTGCCTCCCCCCAAGCAGCTCCTTTTATTTATAAATTCAATGGGGTTTTTTTTGCATTCAGTTTTATTAATCTTGCCATAAACTACAAAATTTCCACTTTGTTATTGTTCAAGTTTTTTAAATTGTATGCTCAACTGATTTGTTCTTTCTGTCATTTATGAAAGTGCTTAAACATACACATTCTCCCCTCAGGACTGCTTTTAGCTGCGTCCTATATGTTTTGGTATGTTGGTTCATTATTGTCATTTTCTTTGATAAAATATTCTCCTGTTTCTGTAATTTTTTTCTTTGACCCACCGGTTCTTTAGCATTATGTTATTTAGTCTCCTGTTATGTTTTCATTTTTTTTTTTTTTGGTTGGGCAATGAGGGTTAAGTGACTTGCCCAAGGTCACACAGCTGGTGTCAAGTGTCTGAAGTCACATTTGAACTCAGGTCCTCTTGACTCCAGGGCCAGTGCTCTATCCACTGCACCACCTAGCTGCCCTTTTCATTCTTTTTTAAAGGGCTTTTTATTGAATGTAATTTATATTGCACTGGGATGAGTAAATATTTAGAATTTCTGCTCTTCTACATCTTTTTTGGTGAAGTTTTTATACCTCAATACTTGGTCAATTTTTAGTAAAGGTACAATTTACAGCTGAGAGGTATATAAATTCCTTCTATTCTTATTTAGTAGTCACCAAAGATCTATCATCTCTAAATTTTCTAAAGTTTTATTCAAATCCTGATCTTCTTTCTGGTTTACCTTTTGGTTAAAAGTCTGAAAAGGTATTTTAAGATCCCCTAATTGTAACAATTTCATTCCATATTTATCCTTCCAATTCAATTAACGTTTAAGTATTTAGATGTTATTGGGTACATATATATTAAATATTCGGTTGATTTGTTATCTATGGTTCCTATAAACGTAATGTAATTTCCTGAATCTTTTGTTTACTGTGTCTATATTTACAGTAGCCTTAAATGAAATTATGATTGCTAGCTGAGTGAGAGCCTTTGCTCCAGCCCCTCATTTTCACTCTCAGTAAATCTTTCTGTTTTAAGTCTATTTCTTGGAATTGCTTTCGAATCCATTCTACTTTCTTCCACTTTATGGATGAATTCATCCCATTCACATAAAGAGTTATGATCGCTCATTATCTTTTTCTCTCCTTCTTGTCCTCTTGTCCTTTCCCCTCTCAGCAATCCCAACCCCAGCTGTACAGACAAGAATGTGGGAAGGAGAGGTGCCTACCTGACACTTGTGAACTCCTAAACCAACAGTCTCTCTGTTGCAACTCTTCTTTTGTCCTCACCTTGTCCTTAATCCCAGGTGCCTTTCCTTTTAATCCCTCCAACATCTGAGTTTGTTTTGCTTATGATTAATTTACTCTGCCCATAAAAAGAGCAAAATGAGTCTCTGCCTTCAAGGAGTTCACATGAGAAGAGCATATGTAAATATGAACATAGAGTAGCTGGCAGGTAACCTTAGAGAGGAAACACTAGCATCGGTGAGGACCAGGAAAGGCCTTCTCAAGGAGGTGATACTTGAGATGAGTCTCTAAGGAAACCAGGGATTCTACAAGTTGTACCAATATGGAGATGGAAGGAGAAGTGCCGTGTGTAAAGAAACAGTAGCTAGAAGACCAATGATATTGCAGGGCAATGTCTCAACTTGCCTATGAACTGAATTTAAGTGAAGCAAAGTTGTCTTCCTCATTCTCCCTTCCAAATCCACTCTAGTCCAGTGGCAGGACAAAAGTCAAGATGCCTGGAGATGGCTCCAGAGGGCATCTTCCATGTCTAACCAAGTTCTGAGTGCTCCAAAGCACCTGCTTCAGTCACCTCCGTGGCCACTGCAACAAACCGTTATCTGCCCATCTCGCTGGCTATAGCTGGTGTGCATGCTACAGTTTCTTAGAGCCACAGGCGATGGGAGTTCAGGGAGGACCCCCAGTGTGAGGGCTGTTCATCCACCTTTGGGGTCTACCTGTCACCCAACTCTTAGTTGCCAAATCCAATGGCTTTTCTCAATCCTTATTCTCCTTGACCTCTCTACAGCCTCTGACACTGCTGACCCCACGCTCTCCTCCTTGAGATTCTCTTGTGGAACCCTTTCTCCTAGTTTTCCTCTTACCTATATGACCACTCCTCTGTCCCCTTTGCTAGGTCCTCTTCTAGAGCATGACCTCTCAGGGTTTGGTCCTGGGCCCTCTTTTCTCCTCTCTATGGACTACTTCATTTGGTGACCTCATCAGCTCCCAGGGTTTTAATTATCATCTCTGTGGGAATTACTCAGATCTATTTATCCAACCCCAAGCTCTAGGTCTTGCACATCCAGCTGCCTTTCAGACATCTCAAACAAATGACCAGTAGACATCTTAGACTCACCATGTCCAAAAGGGGATTTATTATCTGTCCCCCTAAACTCTCCCCCACCTCCTACCTTCCCAATTACTGTAGAGAGCAACACCATCCTTCAAGTCCCTCAACCTAGGAGTCATCCCATATTCTTTTTCGCCCTTCATATCCAATATGGTACCAAGGCCTATCGATTTCACCTTTGGGGGGGCAGTAGAATATAAGAAAAATGGGAAAATTATGAAGGACCAGGTTGTGAAGAACTTTAGGCGTCAAAGGACTTTATATTTGATGCCAAAAATAAGAAGTTTACTGAGCAAGGAGGGGTGAGGACAATCACTCTGGTAGATAAGTGAAAGACAACATCTAAGTGAGGAAAGACTTGAAGCAAGCAGATCAATCAGAAAGTTAGTGCAATAGTCTAGAGTGTCTGAAAAAGGCTTGGACAAGGGTGTTGGCTTTATAAGTGGACAGAAGGGGATATAGAAGAGATCTTGTATGGAAAAATATTACAAGATTCGTAATAATCGAGACAGAAAAGATGAGGTTGATGCTGACACTGTGACTGGAAGGATGGTGGTGTCCTTGATAGTTACAGAATTCAGAACTGGGGAGGCTTTAAGTGGAAAGGCAATGAGTTCCGTTTCAGACATAGTGAGTTTCAGGGGCTCATGGGCTATTAATTTTGAAATGTTCAACAGTGTTATGGAACTAGATGTTAGGGAAAAAGTCAGGGCCAGAGAATAATATCTGGAAATGAAGTGCATAGAGATAATTAGTGAACTCATGAGACCTGGTGAGATCACCAAGTTAGAAAAAAACAGAGACAAGGGCCCAGAGACAGTCTTGAGGTATTCCTACAGGCAGAAGTGCCTCCACCTTTTCAGTGACCCTGGTGTACCTTCCAGATTTGCTGAGTAAGATGCAATGCTATGCCCCAAACTCTACAAAATGGGGAGGCCACCTGCTAGAGTATAAAGAATGCTAGACTTGGAGTCTGAAGACCTAGGTTTGACTCTCAGATCTATCCCCTGTCATCTTCATGGCCACACATACTTCATTTAATCTCTCTGATCCTTGGCTTCCCCAACCATGAAATAAGGAAGTAGGCTCTGGTGAGCTTTAAGTCCTAGAATCTTATGACTAGTGCTAATAGATGAAAACAGAAATTCCCAATCTGTAGCCTATAATTGACAAGCTGCTTCTAAGACACCTAGAAAAATTTTGTGAACTCCAAAAAACACTTGCCACAGCTGCCCAAAGATAAGGGAGCTCACAACAAACCCTTCTCTCACTAAGTACTAATGATAAACTTACTTTCAGATTCAAATATTTGCAAGGATTCACATGAAATTTACCATATGCCTAGAAATTTCAAAGCAATTTCACGTGTTAAATTTCATTCTCTTTTTTCATTTTTAAAAATGATTTCTTATAGGGGATGACTCTGGAAAGGGAGAGGGGAAAGAACAGGGAAAATCTAGACAATGTAAAAAAAAGGATATTAGCAAAAATCTATTTTAAAATAACACTTATGAAACTTCCCACTACATAATAAAAATAAAATTAAAGCAGCATCCTTAGCTATTGGCCCTCAGAAAATCCTATTCAACCACTGACATTTATTATATTTTTTTTTGTTGTTGTTGTTGTTTTTTTTTAGTGAGGCAATTGGGGTTAAGTGACTTGCCCAGGGTCACACAGCTAGTAAGTGTCAAGTGTCTGAGGCCGGATTTGAACTCAGGTCCTCCTGACTCCAGGGCCGGGGCTCTATCCACTGCGCCATCTAGCTGCCCCGACATTTATTATTAATATTAGATGTTTCCAGGTACGTATGGTACTTTGTCTGGAAATGTCCCTGGCATTCAAAGACCAATTTAAGCAACAGAAACCACTCAACAATTCCCAGCTGGCTTTCCTAAGGGGGACAAACAAGAAGAAAAAGGAATAAGTAGGAACAGAGGAAATAATTCCTTTTATACTTTCATTTTTACTATTTTATATTGCAAGATTAAATCTTATGTTCTCTTTGGTCTAGACTTTTATCTACAGTTTTACAACAGCTTAATTTTTAACTTCTGCAGACATTGCTTAGATGACAGCATGATTGGGAACTGAAACACATGTAACAGAAAAATTCTTAATTGCTGACCCATTTCTTTTACATGTCTTTAAATGACCAAAATTCAAAAGTATCTCCCACTTCACTATCAAACTGGGATAAAAAGCATCTCAAATTCAGTAGCTGATGAAAAAAAATGAAGTATATGAGGCCTTAGTTGTTTATCACACCATCATTATTTTAATTTATAACAATTCCTGGAAAGGAAAGCCCCTGCCTGCTCAGGTGAGACCAACAGAAAATCCAGTCCTAGCCTTAGACTGTTAATTACACTTGGAAAAAAAAAATTACACTTGAGTAGTGTGCACTTATACCTGTCTTCCTTCTAAACTCTCTAAAAGGGAAAAAAGGATTTTTTTTTCCACTATAGAAAAGATCTTCTTCCCCCATAGGTCACCACAACTCTCCTAAACTTATTATATAAATCTATATTTATATATAATCTATAATATTATATATATAATATTTTATATATTATATATAATATATGTAATCTATAATATTATATAAATCTATAATCCACATTTTCTTTTCATTTGCCAGACAAATTTTACAGAGAACCCAATGTAAAAAAGCCAAAGAGGGCTCATATTTGTCTTCAATGCACATGTCTAAAGGCCAAACAGTATATCTTCTAAACCAATTCTGTAAAACCTTTTTTTAAAAAATGGGTATATCTAACACATATGAGTTTTGGCTTGCTGGTAACTTCTTGATCCAATGGAAACATTTATAACCACTGTTTAAACACTCTGGCCAAACTGTTGCTATTCCAACAATTACAATGGATTATTTGCCTTCAATAGTGAGTCAGAATTTGGGAGTGGCTGAGCACATGGAAATTCACCAGCTGGCAACCACAATTAGACTCAACATGGCAAGTGGAATTTTATGTCAACGTTTACTAAAAGCCAACTTGTTTCTTGGATTGATAATGTCAGGGTATGAAATTAGGAACATGGAGAAGGAATAAAGAATATGCTGCAAACTGAGAAGTCTCTTGGATACAAGAAGTCAAGTCAGCAGCACCAAAGAAGAATCCCTACACATCGACCTCAACTCTAAACCCCGCCAAAAATCACATTTTGTAATGACAGGATCAGTGTTTCCTCTGATCAACATTCTTCTGACTTATCTAATTAGCCTGTAAGTATCTTTCCTATAAAAATTAAGCCACGCCAGCCTACCCCTAACCCTTCCATCTCTTTTTGGAACAGGATCCAGGTTAGTTTTCTAACAAGATTTTTAGGTCAATAATCACCCAAATTTACTTTAACTATTACCCACTTACTCTATTAAACAACCCCATATAGACCAGGCTTCACTTATTGGTTGTAACAAACATTCAGAACCAATAGTTCAAGACCTCCAAGGTCTTCATGAAACTGAAATAAGGCCAGATGCCTTGAGGGTTCACATTCTTGCCATTCTCCAGTTGTTAGTCAGATTACTTTCATATACTAATCTCCTATTCCATAACCAGCTTTTTTAACAGGGTGAAAAGGAGTAGGGGACTTCCTCAAGTTAATCAGGTTTCAGTTGCATAACTCTTCTTTATAAGAGCCAACAATGATCCAAATATAAGCCCCATTTTGAATGCAGTATTAGCCTTGCTGTCCAAAAGGCTTGTGTCTCTCCAAACTCCTTGAAATAAGTTCATTTTCCAGTTATGAAGGCTGAAGGATGTGAAAATGTAATGGCATCGCTAACTGCAAAGAACAAAGGAAGGTTTCATGGCCAACTCCTGTGAAGCGCAGCCAACAATATTATACACAGGTAGCCCCCAACGTCCCAAAAGTTTTACTCAGAGTGCTGGTTTATGAAATGGCTGCCTCAGGACTTGGTATGCGTTTACTCACTGAACCAGTGCTATAAACGGTGGCTAGACTTTCCAGCTTGGGCCACAAGGTCTAGTTAACCCTCAGAACTAAACCATAAATAAAACCAAGTTAAATAAGATTTTCTGAGCAAGCCTAAGAACCTAGTCACTTCAACTTAACCTGTCAAAATTCATCTCTTTACTTCAGCATGAGTTCAAGGGGCAGCAACTCAGGGAAACCTTTCTTGCCTTAACCCCATTTTTTTTTTCCTTTTTCAAATTTTCCTGGCTCTATTTGTATGAATTTCTCTTTTCCTGAAATCACATACTTAGCTTCAGGCATGCCATCCCCCAGGAGAATCTAAGTCCCTTGAGGGCAAGGTCTATCATTTTTCACTTTGTATATGCATAACTTAACACAGTGCTTAGCAGAGAGTAGGCACTTGATAACATGTAGAATGAACTTAAAGTACTTCCTATGGGGGAAATAGTAACCTCAACTTGGCCCCAGATGAGTAACAAACCTTTTGAATTCAGTACACTTACCAAGATGACTTTAGCAGGGAGGAAGGATTTTTCCCAGCAATTACGACACTTCCACCTCCCCGCTACAGAAAAAGAATTTTTCTCCCTCCCACTGAGATGGTAGCAGTTATTTCCTGGCAACATCAATAGAGGGGCATGTATGATTATATCTGAAAGTTGGGGAGGCTTGTATTTTGTGATATTTTTGCCACTGATCAGCAGGTAAACTCTAGAGCCCCAGAAACAATAATGACCAGCCCCTGCTTCCAATATGGTCCCCAAACCCATCATGGAGGGGATACCACCCTTATGAAAAAGGGGTCCTCCATTCCCAATACCATCAACACAAACCATCTATCATCAAGCATCACCAGTGGGCAGGCAAGGCCCAAAGCCCTGGGGGAAAAAGTGCTGCCCCCACAGACCACTACCTGCTCCCATCCTGGCCCACTATCATCACCCAGGGAAAGACCCTACAGAGATTCCACCAGCTAGCGTCCCTGCATGTGCTACAGGAGCCACTGAAGGCCTTGGGGAAAAGACTTTGGCACTGTCAGATAAGTACATCAGAAACAGGTGAGGTCTTATTAGAAATGACACCAACATACCACCTGACACCTATCAGATTGGCTAAAATGACAAAAAAGGAAAATAATAAATGTTGGAGAAGCTGTGGGAAAATTGGAACACTAATGCATTGTTGGTGGAGCTGTGAGCTGATCCAACCATTCTGGAGAGCAATTTGGAATTATGCCCAAAGGGCGATAAAGCTGCGCATACCCTTTGACCCAGCAATCCCACTTTTAGGTCTTTTGCCCAAAGAAATCATGGAAGGGGGAAAGGGACCCACATGTACAAAAATATTTATAGCTGCTCTTTACGTGGTAGCAAGGAATTGGAAGTTGAGGGGTGCCCATCAATTGGGGAATGGCTGGACAAGTTGTGGTATATGAATACAATGGAATACTATTGTGCTGTAAGAAATGATGAGCAGGAAGAGTTCAGAGAAACCTGGAGGGTCTTACGTGAGCTGATGATGAGTGAGATGAGCAGAACCAGAAGAACATTGTACACAGTATCATCAACATTGAGTGTTGACCTACTGTGATGGACTATATTCTTCTCACCAATGCAATGGTACAGAAGAGTTCCAGGGAACTCATGATAGAAGAGGATCTCCAAATCCAAGAAAAAAAAAGAAAGAAAGAACTGTGGAGTATAGATGCTGATTGAACCATATTATTTCTTTTGTTTTGGGTGCTGTTGGTTTTTTTTTTCTATTTTGAGGTTTTGCATCACTGCTCTGATTCTTTCTCTTATAACAGGATTAATGCAGAAATAGGATTAATGTTATTATGTGTATATATATGTGTGTGTGTGTATATATATATATCTATATGTATATGTATAGAGATATATAGATATAACCTATATCAGATTACCTGCTGTCTAGGGGAGGGGGGAGGGAGGGGTGGGAGGGAGAAAAATCTGAAATTGTAAAGCATGTATAAACAAAAGTTGAGAACTAAAAATAAAGAAATAAAGAAATAAAAAAAAAAAAGAAATGACACCAACAAAGCCATTACCTTCTGATTTGCTGCTGGATCCCAAGGAGCCTCATGGCCCTTTCATCTGTAGCAAAGCTCAAGTATCCTCTATGAGCTATCTCCCTTATTTAAAAATGAGCTCCTTGGGCACAGAGCTGTCTGTCCCCAGGACTCAGCACAGGGACATGCACAGAGGAAGCACTTAAATGCTTTTTCATTGATTCTTTCTTTGTTCATGATGATTCATTACTAGGGTCAGGAGAAAACTATTCTTGACTTCGAGACGACAGATTAACTACCAAGCTGGGATTGTGCTACATAGGGCTAACTTCTACAAATGAGAAAAATCTATCCTAAAGGCCGGATCCAGACACGCTTTGTTCAGTACCAAGAGACTATAATAAGAAACGGCTCACCTCTAGGACAGTTGGGCTAAGTCTGCCTCTCCCCACCCCAACGATCCCATTGCTATAGGAAACAGAAACTGTCACAGCACAGCCGAGAAGTTAAAATTTCTCACCCAGAGAATTCCCCACTGCCCGATCCGCTGTTTCCTGAGAAGAGCAGCGAAAAGGAAGCACGGTAATAGAGGTAAGGACTTGGGTGGAATCGGGAGAGCTTGGGTTCAAATGACATCTCCGACACTTACCAGCGGTGTGACCCTGCACCGATCACTGATCCACACTAGAGCTCAGGTTTCTCACCTGTGAAATGAAGGGGCTGAACTCAGTAACCTCAAAGGCCCCTTCCAGCCCCAAATCTACAAGCCTACATATGATCCCAGGGATCTGAAGGGACAAAGGAACAGCTCCAGCTTCTCAAAAGTTAGCTGCCGATTCATTTGGAAGAGCAAAAGGTCAAGGAATGTGAAAATTGGATGGCTGTGAATGTGAGTGGGTGTGTGGGTGTGAACGGGTGAGTGTGAATGTGAGTGGGTGTGAACGGGTGAGTGTGAATATGAGTGGGTGTGAATGGGTGAGTGTGAATGTGAGTGGGTGTGAATGTGAGTGGGTGTGTGGGTGTATGAGTATGTGTGAGAGGGTGTGTGGGTTTGAATGTGAGAGTGGTGGGTGGTAAATGTGAACATTTTTAAAAAGAACAAAAGATCAAGAATATCAAAGGAATTAATATGGGGGTGGGAGAACCATGAAGGAAGGTGGCCTCACCCTACAAGATCTCAAACTGTATTACAAAGCAATAATCATCAAAAATATGTGGTAAAAGCTAAGGAATAGAGTGGTGGATCGGTAAAATACATTAGGTACACAATACAGAGTAGGAAATGACCACAGTAATCTTATGTTGGATAAGCAAAAAGATATAAGCTTTGGGGACAAGAACTATCTGGCAAAAACTGCTGGAAAAACTGGAAAACGTTTGGCAGGAACTAGGTATAGACCAACATCTTACACCATATACCAAGATAAGGTCACAGTAAGTTTTAGTGACTTAAACATAAGTAAATTAGGGGAGCATGGAATAGTCTACCTGTCAGATCTAGTGTTAAGTGAAGAATTTATGATCAAACAAGAAATAGAGAGATGTAAAATGGGATGTAAAATGGATGATTTTTAATTACATTAAATTTAAAAGGTTTTGCACACAGAAAACCAATACAGCAAAGATTAGAAGGAAAGCAGAAAACTGGGGGAAATTTTACAGCAAGTTTCTCTGATAAAGGCCTCATCTCTCAAATATATAGAGAACTGAGTCAAATTTATAAAAATCGGAGAGGCAGAGCCAAGATGGTGGAGGAAAGGCAGGCATTTGCCTAAGCTCTCCACAAAACCTCTCCAAATACCTTTAAATAATGCCATAAGACAATTCCTGGAACAGCAGAACCCACAAAAGGAAAGGGTGAAATAATTTTCCAGCCAAAGACAACTTATAAGGTCATCAGGAAAGGTCTATTGTACTGGGATGAGAGTAGAGTGCAGTCCAGCACAGGCTGCACCAGCACAGACCAGGCCCCAGCAAACCAGGAGCAAGCCTTGGGAGCCACTGAATCATCAGCAGCAGCTACTTCTGCAGCGTTCAGCCCACAGACAGTAAGGGGGTGGAACAACTGGACAGAAGAAGATTATAGAGTTCTCTTTGCTAACACTGAGGCAGGACTCTGTTGCTTTGCGCATACTGTGATCCAGGTCCCAGTCCTGGAGGGAGTCCCAGGGCAAGGAGGAACACAAGCTGCCACAATGAAGCAGGGATTCTCATCACAGTTCCAGGGCATAAAAGAGTGCTTTTGGTTGTTCACAGACTAGAGAGCACAGGCCAGAAGAGTAGTAAATACACCTCTCCTTAGATCGCACCACCTTGAAAAAAGAAAAAAAATAGAAATATCACACCACCTTGGAAGACCTGAAAACTTACAGGTCCCTAGAAGTATCTCCAGAAAGAGCTACACAAAACCACTGAAACTTGGGATAGCATGCCATCCACCCTGGAAGGAGAGCCCTACTTTAACAGAAAAACAGAAAATCAAGAATTGGGCTGAGAAAATGAGCAAAAAGAAAAAAAAAATTCTGACCATAGGAAGCTGTGGTGATAAGGAAGATCAAAAAACACACCCTCAGAAGAAGATAACAAAGTCAAAGCTCCTACATCCAAAGTCTCCATGAAAAATATGAATTGGCCTCAGGCCATGGAAGGGCTCAAAAAGGATTTTGAAAATAAAGTAAGAGAGGTAGAGGAAAAATGATTAAGAGAAATGAGAGTGATGTGAGAAAATCATGAAAAAAGAGTCAACAGCTTGGTAAAGGAGACACAAAAAAATACTGCAGAAAATAACACTTTAAGTTGTGAACTGATCCAACCATTCTGGAGAGCAATTTGGAACTATGCCCAAAGAGCTATAAAACTGTGCATACCCTTTGACCCAGCAATTACCACTACTATGTCTGTATCCAAAAAGAGATCATGAAAAAAGGGGAAAGGACCCACATGTACAAAAATATTTGTAGCAGCTCTTTTTGTGCCGGCAAAGAATTAGAAATTGAGGGGATGCCTATCAATTGGGCAATGGCTGAACAACTTATGGTACATGAATGTGACAGAATACTATTGTGCTATAAGAAATGATGAGCAAACTAGTGGTGCAGTGCAGTGGATAAAGCACCGGCCCTGGAGTCAGGAGGACCTGAGTTCAAATCCGACCTCAAACACTTGACACTTACTAGCTGTGTGACCCTGGGCAAGTCACTTAACCCTCATTGTCCAGCCCCCCCAAAAAATTGATGAGCAGGTGAATTTCAAAAAATACCTGGAAAGACTTACATGAACTGATGTTGAATGAAGTTGTACACAATAGTAGCAACATTGTGTGATCAGCTGTGATACACTTAGCTCTTCTCATCAATACAATGATCCAAGGTAATTCCAAAAGACTTGATGGGAAACGCTTTCCACAGCCAGAAAAAAAACTATGGAGTATGAATGCAGATCTAAGCATATTATTTTCACTTTGTTATTGTTATTTTTTTTCTTTCTTGTGGTTTTCCCCTTTTGTTCTGTTCTTCTTTTACAATGTGATTAATATGAAAATATGTAAGGTCAGCTAGATGATGCAGTGGATAGAGCACTGGCCCTGGATTCAGGAGGACCTGAGTTCAAATCTGGCCTCAGACACTTGACACTTACTAGCTGTGTGACCCTGGGCAAGTTTGCCTCACACACACACACAAAATGTATAACCTATATCTGTTTGTTGTCGTGGGAGGGGGAAGGAAAGGAGGGGGAGAAAAAACCTGGAAATTCAAAATCTGACAAAAATGAATGTTGAAAACAATCTTTACATGTAATTGGAAATTAAAATACTATCAAGGGAAAAAAAACAGAACAAAGGAAGAACAACAGAACAGACACATGCAGGCTGTCTACTAGTTATCCTTTGCTTTCACCAGGTAAACAACTAATTTTTTCAATCATACATTTCTTTGATAGTATGCTTTACATTGAAAAAAAAGAAAAGAACAGAACAGAACAGCTTAAAAACAGACTAGGCAAAAGTCAATGAGGAGAAAAATGCCTTCAAAAGCAGGATTGGCCAAATGGAAAAAGAGGCACAAAAATTCACTGAAGAAAAATACTCCTTAACAAGTAGATGAACAAACTGTGGTATATAATTATGATGGAATACTACTGTGCTAAGAAACGATGAGCAAGATGCTCTCAGAAAAACCCAGAAAGACTTACATGAGCTGATGCAAAGTGAAATGTACTGTGTACAAAGTAACAGCTAACTTAGCTATTCTCGGCAATACAATGATCCAAGACAATTCTGAAGGACTTATTATGAAAAATATCAGAAAGAACTGATGGTGTCTGAATACAAATTGAAGCATATTTTTTAAACTTTATTTTTCTTGAGGTTTTTTTATGTTTTCTTTTACAATATGACTAATGTGGGAATAAATATTTTGCATGACTACACATGTATAACCTCTATTGAATTTCTTGCCTTGGGGAGGGGGAAAGAAGAGAATTTGGACCTCAAAGTTTTAAAAATAGATGCTAATGGGGGCGGCTAGGTGGTGCAGTGGATAAAGCACCGGCCCTGGATTCAGGAGTACCTGAGTTCAAATCTGGCCTCAGATACTTGACACTTACTAGCTGTGTGACCCTGGGCAAGTCATTTAACCCCATTGCTCCGCCAAAAAAAAAAAAAAAAAGATGCTAAAAATTGTTTTTACATGTACTTGGGGAAAAATAAACCACTATTTTTTAAAAAGAAAAAAAAAGGTTTTTTAAATCTCCAATTAATAAATGCTCAAATGATATGAACAGGCAGTTTTCAGATAAAAAAAAGCAAAGCTCTCTATAGTCTTAAGAAAAAATGCTCTAAATCATAATTGATTACAGAAATGAAAATTAAAACAACTCTGTGGTACCACCTCACACTTATCAGATTAGCTAATCTGACAGAAAAGGAAAATGATAAATGTGGGAAGGGATGTGGGAAAATTGGGATACTAATGCAATGTTGATGGAGTTGTAAACTGATCTAACCCTTCAGGAAAACAATTTGGAACTCTGACAAAAGGATTATACATTTGTGCATACCCTTTGACCCAGCAATACCACTACTAGGTCTGAATTCTAAAGAGATTTAAGAAGAAAAAAAAAAGGGAAAAGACCTCTGTGTTCAAAAATTCCTAGCAACTTTTTTTGTGGTGGCAAAGAATTGGAAATTGAGGGGATGCTCATCACCTGGGTAATGTTTGAACAAGTTGTAGTATATGATTGTGACATAATACTTCTGTGCTATGAGAAATGATGAGCAGGGGGAAGCTAGGTGGCACAGTAAATAGAGCACCAGCCCTGGATTCAGAAGGACCTGAGTTCAAATTCTGCCTCAGACACTTGACGCTTACTAGCTGTGTGACCCTGGGCAAGTCACTTAACCCACATCGCCCTGCCCCCACCCCCCCAAAAAATGAGCAGCATAGTTTCAGAAAAACCTGGTGAGACTTAAATGAACTGATACAAAGTTAAGTGAGCAGAACCAGGAGAACGTTGTACACAGTAACAGCAACACTGGAATGATGAGCAACTGTGAATTACTCAGCTATTCTCAGCAATACATTGATCCAAGACAATTCTAAAGGAACCATGATGAAAAATGCTATCCACTTCCAGAAAAAGAACTGATAGAAACCAAATATAGATCAAATCATACCAGTTTTTTACTTACATTGTTTTTATTTGGGGTTTTTTATTTGTGTTTTCTTTCACAACATGACTAATATGGAAATGTTTCGCATGATTGCAAAGGTATAACCTTTATCAAACTGCCTTCTCAATGAAGGGTGAGGGGAGGAAGGGAAGGAAAGAATTTGGAACTCAAAACTATTTTTAAAAGGTTATAAATTGCTTTTATATGTAATTGGGAAGAATAAAATATTAAAAAGTTTTTTAACTTGGCTGCCTTAACTGACAAATAAAAATAGGTAGCATTTATGTAAGTGCTTTAAGGTTTATAAAGTCTTTCCATGTTATTTCATTTAATCCTCACAATAACCTTGAGAGAGAAGTGATATTATTACTGTCCCCATTTAAAAGACAAGGAAATTGAGGCTGAGGTTCAGTGACTTGGCCAGGGTCACATAGGCAGGATCTGAGGTCAGGGCTTACTGCCTTTTTCTTATCAGGCACAAGGGGACGCACACACAGGCATGCACACACACATACACACACCTTGTTGTTCAGTAGTGCACTCACGTTGGACTCTTCAAGGAGGACCATTGTCCATAGGGTTTTCTTGGCAAAGACGCTGCAGTGGTTTGTCATTTCTTTCTCCGATGAACTAAGACAAACAGAGGTTAAATGACCTGCCCAGGGTCACACAGCTAGTAAGTGTCTGAGGCTGGATTTGAAGTCAGTTCTTCCTGTTTCCAGGCCCAGGGCTTTATCCACTGAGCCATTGAGCTGCCTCCTTGTACTCTCTAGCTCCCAACCAAACCAAAAACAGTTCATAAACAAGGACAGAACTTTGGGTTATTGGATCATAAGATTTTGAAGCTGAAAGGAGCCTCAGAAAAAGTCCCCTGAGGAGAGGGCTATATACTTTTTGTCTCTGTTTGCATGGTCTCCAGCTCAGTCCCCGGCACTGAGTGGGGGCTTAATGGAAGCTTGCTGATTGATCCAGTGGCCCAGAGGCTGGGAAAGTTTATCCAATACCCCTAGGACAGAAAGTGACAACAAAATGACTAGCTCTGGGGCCCCTCCCCTCCAGATTCATGCCCTTCCCTTGTCACAAGGTGGCACCTGGTGGCCCAAGGCATGGGAAAGCACAGAACTTGGCCCTTAAAGAAGAGGAAATACCAAGATCCTTCAACATAAGTACAAACACACAAACATACTAAATGCCTATATTTAACACCTCCCTAAAGTAAATCTATGTTAAGGAAAAGTGAAAAGGATAATCTGATTAGAGAATCTCAGAGAGAAACCAGTCAAACCCACATTTAATCCAAAAACTCCTTTACAAAACCCAGCACAAATGGCCATCAGAGCCTCTGCCTGAAAACCTCACCAGCTCAGGAGACAGAAGGTGCTCCCCTAGAAAAGCTTCAGTGAGGACTTACCTCAGCAACTCCCCCCACCCCAATTCCCAGTTACGCCTTCTAGGGACAGCTAACAAAACAAGGTTGACCCCTCTTCCAAATCCCCGAAAGAGAAATGACGACAGTTCTCTTCTCCCCATTCCGACCATGACCACGTCTGAAGCACCGAGGTGCCCTCGCCTCTCAGCAGCCTTCCAGAGAGAACACAACTCCACAGATATACTATTATCAGGGCAGGGGACAACAAAGCTCTCACCGCCCTTGTTCTGGACATGAGGCTTTTGGTAATAAAAGTCAATCTTTCGGCTAACCTTTTTGGCAAACATGTCACACTGCTGAGTCACAGTGAGGTTAAGATCTTAAAAGAGGATTGCAGGCTCAGAGATTCAGGGCTAGAAAGAGCCTTGGAGGTCATCTAGCCCAACCCCCCTTTTCACAAATGAGGAAACTGAGGCCAGAATGATTATGTGACTTGCCTGATATCACAGAGCTAGCAAGTGTGTGAAGACAAACTTAAACCCAGGTCTTTTGGACTCTTGGGGCGTGGCCCTATACACAAGCCACACCCCTCCCCATGCTGATTTTATGCAGCTGCTTTTTTAAGCCAAGGGAGCCATCTTCTATTTACCCTTATGAAATTTAATCCTATCTTATTCTACCCATTGTTCTATTCTGTCGCCATCATTTTGAATCCTGATTCTTTCATCTAATATGTCACCCTCCTGGCTTGATGTCATCTGGAAACGTAAAAAGTGTGCTGTGTAAACCTTCAATAAAGGCAATGATCAAAATGTGGAGCAAAAGGGGACCCTGGACACACACCTGCTAGAAATGTTCCTTGAAGCTGAAGAGAGACCCTTCTAAGTTGAAGGGTAAAGGACAGGGTTTGCAGAGGAGTAATGACTGAAGAGTAATACAAATACTAGCTTGTATTTAGTTCCTTATGGTTATTAAGTGCTTTTACATACAGTCTAATAATTTCAATTGATACAATAACACTGTGAGGTAAATAGAACATGTATTATTCCCATTCTGCAAATGAAGAAACTGAAACACAGAGGAGCAATGGCTTACCTGAGGTAACCCAGCTGAGTGGTAGAGCCAGGTCTCCAACTGAGATCCTTAAACTCAGGCCTGGCATCCAGCCTCCTGCCATCTGCTCTGCCCCAGAAAACATGTCCTAGGGGCCTCAATCTGCCTGCCTTGGGGCTGAGCTGCTCTGACTGGTCAGCAAGGGGGCACAATCTTCAGACCAGGCCATCCAATGGTCCACCCTGAACATCATCTTGCCATTGGCTCCACCATCACACCTCTCTTCCACCTCTTGTTTGGAGAACAGTAATCAAATCAATACTCCCACAGCTTCTCTACAATACCACCAGTTCCCTTTGCAATGAATCCCACCCCCAGGATAAGCAGCTGTCCAGCCTCTAGTTGAAGACCTCCAGTGACAGGAAACTAACTACTCAGGAACTCAGGAGACAGAACATTCCACCTGTGAACAGCTGTTGGAGCCTTTGCTTCTTGGTGTCCAGTGAGGGTGCTTTGGCTTCAAAGACTTACTCTCAAAGTCATTTTTTTCCTTTCTTTTCTTTGTAGGACAATGAGGGTTAAGTGACTTGCCCAGGGTCACATAGCTAGTGTCAAGTGTCTGAGGCTGGATTTGAACTCAGGTCCTCCTGAATCCAGGGCCAGTGCTTTACCCACTGCACCACCTAGCTGCCCCGGCTTCAAAGACTTACCATCCCTGTGACTACCCAGAACAAGCACCCTTGGCCTGGCCAACACAACCCAGGTAGGAATCTCAAGAGGCAAAAAGGACCTGAGAAGTCATCTGGTATAATCCACACCTGACTGAGAATTCCCTCTAGTAAGTGGTCATTCAGCCTTTGATGGAAGGCCACAAGTGAGGGAGGAACCCACTATGTATGCACTGCCAAAGTCCCTGTCATCTGGGGAATGTTTTAGCTGGGGTTTTTTTAGGATTTTTCCTCACTTTGGCCTCAACCTGCCTCTGTGCAGCCCCCCACTCCACGCCCCACCCCAGCTCCTCCTCCTGCTCTGTGGGGCCAAGCAGAGGAAAGCAAGCGTCTCTTCCACAGGACAGGAAGCCCTTCCAAGGCTTCTCTTCTCTAGGATAAACACCTAGTTGCTTCAACTGGCCCCTGAAGGCAAGAGTTGTCCAAAAGCACAATCGAAACGTGGCGGGGAGAAAGCAGACAAATCTGGGTAAGTCTCTAAATGTTCTCTCCAGCATCTCTGAGAAGCAGCCAAACTTCTCCTTGCTTCTTTGTACCTTCATTCTAGGTGGAGCAAAACAATACTCACACTGTCTACCTCACAGGGCTGCTGTGAATAGAGTTTTGTAAACTGTGAAACACTACATAAATGGGAGGTGGTGCACCAGGCCTAAGGTCAGGGGGACTCCTTTTCCTGAGTTCAAATCTGGCCTCAGACACTTCCTAGCCATGTGACCCTGGGCAAGTCACTTCACCCTGCTTGCCTCAGTTTCCTCACCTGTCAAATGAGCTGGAGAAGGAAATGGCAAACCACTCCAGCACCTCTGCCAAGAAAACCCAAATGGGGTTGAAAGGAGTCTGAGACGACTGAAAGAACTCACCAACAAAACATTATCACTGTATGTAACACATTCAGGAGAGAACTCCCTCAGTAAGGGCATCAAATACTAGAAGAGCTCCTATGAGACACTGATGAGAGCTAGCATTTCTCAAGCACTTTACAAATATCTCATTTTATCCTCACAACAACCCTGCCGACGTAGTATGCACTATGACAATCCTCATTTTAGGGGTCAGCTCGGTGGCGCAGTGGATAGAGCACTGGCCCTGGATTCAGTAGGACCTGAGTTTAAATCTGGCCTCAGACACTTGACACTTACTATCTGTGTGACCCTGGGCAAGTCACTTAACCCTCATTGCCCCGCCCCCCCCCAAAAGATTGAAGGATGCAGGCTGTTGATCATATCCAAGATACGACAATCCTCATTTTACAAATAAGGAAATAGATTAAGTAGCATGCCCAGGGTCACACAGCTACTAAGTGTGTGAGGCAGGATTAGAACTCAGGACTTTCCGACTCCAGGCCCAACACTCTCTCCCCTAGGCCACCTAGCTGCCTCACCTCAGAATGAGTATTTAATGATTACAAAATAGCTTCATTTGGACCTAGGGCAAATATTATCCTCATTTAACAGATAATAAAACAGAAACATCTCAAAAAGGTAAAATGACTTGCTCACAATCACAGACATTAAATAGACACGATTCAAACTTGGGTCCTGAAACTCCATAACAAGAAAATCTATGGGTCAAGCACATTTCAAGGGTCACCAAACACCTGACATCTCATCTGAGCCTTCCAACCCTTTTAGATAAGGCATTCTGACATACGCATCTCACTGGGTAAGGTGACAATTATTATTAGCCCATTGACTGGATGGGGAAATGGAGGCCACACAAAGTGGCATCAATGGCCCCTCCTAACAGTATAAAGTCATGAGCAGACCCCAGGCCTCAGTTTTCCAAATGAAGATAGACTAGCGCTCTCTCCTTTTCCTAAAGTCCCCCCTTCTCCCCAGTGGCTCAGTATGTATACAGTGACATGGCCCATACTCCCAGGCACAAGGAAGGCAGTTCATTAAGCTCTCTCTGGACTCAGATTGCCACCGTGGGAATTGCCACCACTTAAGTTTCTGGGCTATTATCAGATAGCAGCAGTCCTAATCTCCCTGGCTCCCCTTTCAGCAGGGCATGCCAGGAAAAGGTAGAGGAGGAAAGAACTCATTTTCAGCCATGCTAAGTTTTCAACTAAAAGTTAAAGCTACTTCCCACTAGAATTACAAAACCCTGCTTTCATAAATGGCTCACCAGTGTATCCTAGTTGGTTAATAAGCCAAAAAACCTTCTCCTGGGGGGGGAGCAGAAAGTGAAGGCAGCAAAAGGTTTGATGAACAAGGAATAACCAGCACACTCTGCGAAGAGGCCAAGAAGCAGCATGGTGGTCAAGCACTATTTCCCAACATGTTTTTGTTCCTCAAATCCCACTAAACAACCAAAAAAGTATAAATCCCCAAGGTGACATAATCCACGACTCCTAATATTCTCTAGAACAATGCTTCTTAAACTGTGCATTGACTGAATGGACAAACTGAATGTGGGAGTTGCGAAAAATCTGGCAACAGGAAAAGGTTCTGTGTACCTATTTTATATACCTATATACCCAAGGTCAGGTAAACATTTCTCAACAGAAAGGAGTCACAAGTGGAATAAAGTTTAAGAAGCCCTGGTCTAGAACTAGTTGTTGCTTAAGGCACCACTCAAGAACTTTGAGCACAAAGCCCTTGAAGCATCACTGTGAAGCCCTAGAGGGTTTGGGAACCACTTAAGTGGAACCTCCATGGAAGGAGAGCAGGACTCAAGAGTCCAGAGACGCTGTTTAAACCCAGAGTGACACGTTGCCGGGTAACAAGCAAAATTCTGGCAGCCAAGATTTCCTCACTGACCAATGGGGAGGGTATCTGTACTCCCTATCTCAAAAAGTAGTTGAGGAGGCGGGTCAGAACTAAGGGCAGAGGATACTCCTGTGAACTTAGTTCGGGTCATCTAGATCCTGCCATGTTTCCTTGGGCTCTCCAGTCCAGGGTTTTGTAAGCCTTAAAATGAAATATGAATTCCAATGAACAATTCCAGAGGGCCAATGCTAGCCACCTCCTGACAGAGTGCGGACAGAATCGAGCTACTGATGAAGACACAGGAATTTCTGGACATGACCAAGAGAAGAATTTGTTTGGTTCTATTATGCATTTGTTATAGGGATTTTGTTTTTCTTAAGTGAAAAGAAATAATATAAGTTTTAAAATGCATTCTAATTGTGGCACAGTGGACACATACTAGGCCTGAAGTCTGGAAGAGGTGGGTTCAAATCCTTGCACATAAACTTCCTAGCTGAGTGACTCTAGGCAAGTCACTTAATGTCTGCCTACCTGAATTTCCTCAACTGTGAAATAGAGATAATAGCACCTACCTCCCAGGGTTGTTGTGAAGAGCAAATAAGATATCTGTGAAGTGCTTAAAACACAGTGTCTAATACATAGTAAGCGCTTAATGAATGCTTGTTTCATTATCATTATTATTATAAAATTCGTTTGAGGCTGCCATTTATCAATTAAGCAAACCTTTTCCAGAGGAATTTTGTTGTTGTGTTTTTCTTGGCAAAGATACTAGAGTGGTTTGTCATTTTTTTCTCTAGTTCATTTTACAGATGAGGAAATTGAGGCAAAAAGGGTGAAGAGACTTGCCCAGGGTCACACAGCTAGTAAGTATTAGGCCACAAGCTGACTTAAGAGAACAAGAACCAATGTGAGGAATTAGAGAAAGGTGTTCCATGAATTCAGAGTACCCTGCCCAATAAGTAGAGAGAAGGATCACCACCTTGAGAAGGAAAAGAATGATTAACTTGAGTTGAGAAATGTGTATCTTTCTTAATGGTAAGCTTCTGACGCCTCTCATAAAGGAGATCAAGAAGCTGTCACACACAGCAGGCTCAGTCCATTCTCATCCTTAAGAAACTCTCCACCTGAGCTCAAACATCCTGGCAAGGAAAGAAGAAAGGAACTCATTATTTCTTTGGGCAAAGCAGAATCCCAATTTTGCGTGGTTAACTTCCTCCCATCTGAGAATGCCGTCCTGTCATTGGCCAGCATTTCTCTACAGACCAGAATCTGAGACGGCAAAAGGAAAAGAGACTTTACAGAGATATTTCTTTTTTTTTTTTTTTCAGTGAGGCAATTGGGGTTAAGTGACTTGCCCAGGGTCACACAGCTACTAAGTGTTAAGTGTCTGAGGCCAGGACTCCAGGGCTGGTGCTCTATCCATTGCGCCACCCAGCCACCCCAAGATATTTCTAAAAACAACCCAAAGCAGGCAAGGAACTTCAGAGGCAGGGCCTGAGTATCAATCTCCAGCACCCGTGGTAAGCTCGTCCTGACTCACCCCCCACCCAGGTGTGCGGGCCATTCTCTAAAAATAATTTTATTTTAGACTGAATTATCTATGTACCTGTGACTCCCCCGCATGTGAGGTTAGTTTCCTGACTCCCAGAAAGCAAAGCACCCCAAAAGGAGAAGACCAATAAAAGCCAAAAATGAAACAGGTTTCTAGGATTTTACAGCTGGTCATTATAAATAAACTAATCCAAGCCCTTCATTTTACAAGTGATGAGACGATTTCCTTTAGAAAAGTGTTTTTCAGCTCTTTTTGTGGTGGCTAAGAAATGGAAACCAAAGGAATGCCCCATCCATTGGAGAATGGCTAAACAAGCTGTGGTATGTGATGGTGATAGAATATTATTGTGCTATAAGAAATAACAAGCAGGAGGATTTCAGAAAGGCCTGGAAAGACTTGTATGGACTGATGTATTGTGAAGTGAGCAGAACCAAGGAACATTGTGCAGAGACAGCAATATTGTTGGATGAAGAACTGTGAATGACTTACTCTCAACAGTACAATGATCCAAGACAATCCCAAAGGACTAATGATGAAACATGCTCTCCACCTCCAAAGAAAGAACTGATACTGATGGAACACAGACTGAAGCAGGCTATTTTTCGCTTTCTTTCATTTTTTTTCTTTTATTCGTTTTCACATATAAAATGATTAATATGGTATTGTTTTACATAATCATACATGTATAACCCAGATCTGATTGCTTACCACCTCAGGGAGGGAGGAGGGCAGGGAGGGAGAGAAGGATAAAAAAATGGAACCCAAAGTTATAAATAAAAATGTTTATTACTTAAAAAAAAGAAAGTGCTCTTCAAACTGGAGATGCGAACACTGGTGAGGCATCATGGGAAAGTGCTCAGGAGGTTAAAAGGACAGTACCATTTCCTCCCATCCACGTACTTCCTGGAATCAAGGGAAGAGGAGGCAAGGTTTGATACACCTCCCTCCCTCCCCCATTATCATCTTTTTTCTGCCCTCTTCTCTATCTGCAGACTTAGACTAAAAGCAAATAAATCTTTTGTCATTCTTTAAAGATGCTGATTGCACTCTGGTGTCAAGAGTGTGTCTGTGGGTGTGAGACAGAGAACGAGAGACACAAAAAGAGGAAGGGAGAAGGAGGGCAGAGACTGAGATCATGTGGGAAAAAGGAGAAAGTTGTCAAAGCCCCAGTACCCTCTGCTCCAGCCAAACTGGCCTCCTCTCTGTGCCTCCCACAGAGCGTTCCATCTCTCATCTCCAAACTTTTGCCCAGGTTGTCTCCCATGCCTGCAATAAAACCCCTCCTCACTTCCACTTTTGAGAATTCCTAGATTGCTTCAACAAAGTTCACCTCCTGTCACCACAGCTCCTCCTGCCCAGCCAGATTGGAGGACCATCCCCTAGAAATGACTCTGCAAAGACTTTGTATTGAATTGTCTTTGTACCTGGTGCTTTCCCCAATGGAATGCTATCCTTTTTCTTTGTACCCACAGCCCCTAGCATGTGGATATAGCCTAATGAACAACAGAAGGGAAGGAAAGATCAGGGAACACTGGGAGAAGGCCTTGCCTCTAAGCTCTCACTTCAAGAAAGAGAATGCTGAAAAAGGAAAATGACAAATGCTGGAGATATGGAAAAACTAGGACGCTGTTGGGGAGTTGAGAACTGATCCAACCATTCTGGAGAGCAATCAGGAACTACACCCGAAGGGCTATCAAACTGTGCATATCCGTTGACCCAGCAATACCACTAACTAGGTCTATACCCCAAAAAGATCAAAGAAAAAGGAAAAATATTTCTAGTGGCTGAACAAGTTGTAGTATATGATTATGATGGAATACCAGTATGCTATAAGAAATGACAAGTAAGATAGTCAGGGGGCAGCTAGGTGGCGCAGCGGATAGAGCACCAGCCCGGGATTCAGGAGGACCTGAGTTCAAATCCAGCCTCAGACCCTTGACACTTACTAGCTGTGTGACCCTGGGCAAGTCACTTAACCCCAACTGCCTCACCAAAAAAAAAAAAAAAAAAAGTCAGAAAATCCTGGCAAGACACCTGAACTGATGCATAGTGAAGTGAGCAGAACCATGAGAGCATTGTACATAGCAACAGCAACATTGTGCTATGATCAACCATGACTGACTTAGCTATTCTGATCAATACAATGATCCAAGACAACCATGACAGACTTGCAATGAAAAATACTATCCACCTCCAGAGAAAGAACTGATGGAGTCTGAACACAAATTCAAGCATACTTTTTTTTTGGGGGGTGGGGGGTGGGGGGGACAATAAGGGTTAAGTAACTTGCCCAGGGTCACATAGCTAGTGTCAAGTGTCTGAGGCAGGATTTGAACTCCTGAATCCACGGCCAGTGCTTTATCCACTGCGCCACCTAGCTGCCCTGCAAGCATACTTTTTAAACTTCATTTTTCTTGTGTGTGTATGTGGTTTGGTTTGGTTTGGGGCTTTTTGGGTGGGGGGGATGTCTGTGTTTTCTTTTGTAACATGGCTAATATGGAAATATGTTTTGCATGGAAAAAAAGAAAGTGAATGTTGAAGAGGAAATCTTTCTGATTCTTCCAAGAGAACAAAAGGTTACACTATAATTAATTTAATGTATTTAGGTACCAAAAAGATTATAAAGTTGAAAATGAACTGCCATTACTACCCTTATAGAAGGCAAGTCCATTTTTCAAACAAACAGTGATTCTACCAGCTTCATCCTCAGAATTGGCTTTCAGGTTAAATCCAACAAAATAAAAATGCAAACCTACAGGCATGCTGTGACGGCTTGGTGTCTGATCTGGGGGAAAAAAAATCCAAAGAATTCACAGTGCATAGCTGGAGACCCATGGATCAGGTCAACAAAACCTCTGAACCTGAACAAGGTGAGGAACAAATTTTGCAATTTACTTTATTTAAAATTTCTACCCCCCCCCCAATAAAAGAAAAGAAAAGAAAATTACCAGCCCATGTACATTAGTATAAAGGCTCCCTGTCCCCTTTACAAACACAACTCACTCAAGAAAGAAAACCGACTAATATGTCCCCCCCTCCATACTCGAGCCAAAAAGGCGTTTTTTCAGATTCGAGTTTTAAGTTAAATCAAGTCAACAAGCATTAATGAAGCGCTTCCTATGTGCAGGGACAATGGTATCTGCTCGGGATACAAAGAAAGACAAAAAGCAGCCCCTGCATCCAAGAAGCTCACAGCCAACCTGCAAACACTTATATACAAACAAAACAGGTACAGGATCAACTGGAAATAATCAAAGGGGGTTCGGCAAAGGTTTCCTGTAGAGATGAGGAGGCATCCCAGGCACAGAGGGACCAGTGAAGACAGCTGGAGCTGGGAGATGGTTTGTCTCATTGGGGGCCAAAGTCACTGCGCCACGGGCACATGGAGATGAGTAAAGTGGAAAAAGACCAGAAAAGCTTCTGACAAGAAATTCTGTCTCTGGAATCTCTCTTCCATACTAAGGCAATTTAACATGCCCCAAGAGTCAGACGGAAAAAAAAGTCCTTAGTTTTAACTTCTGAATCCAATTCATACTTTCCTCTTTACCTATTATACTCAAACTCGGTACGTTTCCAATCCTCTAGCACTCCCCAGACCCTTCTTAAGATCTCTTACTTTTAGAAAAACACAATAAAACACATTCTGCGGTCACAGAGAAGAATAATTACTTTAAATCTATCCTACATATAATACAAGCAAATAATTAGCAGTTTAGCCAGGGTCTCAAGAGTGATAACCCACTCTGAAATTTTTTTTTTTTTAAATGTAGCTTGGCATCCAAAAGCATGATGGGCTGGCAATTTCCCAAGTTCTGCAAATTCTGTGGTGGAGAAAATACGAACCACATTAAGAGACACTGGCCCCAGTCTCCCCATTTACAGTTAAAAAGATACTGAAACACTGTCAAGAATTTCTCAAATTTTGGACATTATATCATGCCCTTATTTAGTATTTATTGAGCCATTTAAGACGTGAAGTCATTAGCCTAGTTTTCCATTTCAGGAACAGCAACAAGAGTCATCCAGTGAAGCATCACCTCGGGCAGATCCCTCCACCCTGGTAGTTTTGAGCGTGGCCCCAGGTACTGACTATATGTCTGTGATCCAAGACCAGCTAGCTAAGAGTCAGGTAGCGATTAAACCCAAGATCTCTGAAACAGGGTTTCAATCGATATGCTCATTAGCTCCCATGGATTCAATTATTGTCTCTCACTGCTTCATGATTCTCAGATCTACTTATCCAGCCCTACCCTCTCTGCCTAACCTCAGAATCAGATCTCCACCTGCCTATTGGACATCTAGAACTGGATATCCGACAGACAGCCCCAAACTGAAGGCCAAACCCTTCCTTCTTCCTAATTCCCATATTTCTCTTGGCAGCATCATCCTCCCAGTCACCCAGGCACCTCATTCCCTCACCCCCTCCATCCCATCTATCGCCAAGTGCTTGCAATGCCTCTCAAATACGCCTCCTTCTCTCCTCCCACATTGCAGGTGTTTGGCACCTAAGGCCTAGACTACTGCAGGGCCTTTGGGTGAGTCTCCCTGTCACAAATCTCTCTCCACTACAGTCTAGTCTCCACTCAACTACCAAAGTGGTCTTCCTAAAGCACAGTCTGCCCATGACAGCCGTCTATTGCATAAACTCGAGGGGCCCTCCAGCACCTGCCAGAGAAATCATCTGGTTTGGGGTTCAGAGCCCTTCATAACCTGTCCCCCTCCTACTTCTGCAGTCTTCTTACTCAACACCATGCGTTCTGTGATCCAGCCACACTGGCATCCTTGTTATTGGCCAATGAGGCAATCCATCACCTAACTAACTCCAGGCACTTCCACTGGCTGTCCCACACCCCTGGGGAGCTCGCCTTCCTTGTGTCCACCTCTCAGCTTCCTTCAAGGCCCAGCCAAAATCCTACCTTCTATACAAAGCCTTTCCCAGCTCCCCTTCTGCCAGTAGTGCCTTCTCTCAGGGATTATCTCCAACATTTATGTGTGCGTTATGTGTGTATGATACACACAGAGTTTACACTCAGCTCTTCCCATGTGGTCTCCCCCATTAGGCTGTCACCTTCTTGCGAGAAGGAACTGTTTTTCACCATTCTCTGTAAATCCAGAACTTAGCACAATGTCTGGCCTATGGAAGGCACTTAAATGCTTTCTGACTAACTGAAATAAAAGCAACTACAAATCTATCTCAAAGCAGAGAGAACTCATATGCACAAAAGTGCTAAATTTCCATTAAACAGCTAGATGGCACAGAGGATAAAGTGCCATGCCTGGAGTCAGACTCATCTTCCTGAGTTCAAATCTGGTTGCAGACACTTGCTACCTGTGTGACCCTGGGAAAGTCACTTCACCCTGCTTGCCTTGGTTTCCTCATGTGTAAAATGAGTTGGAAAAGGAAATAGCAAACCACTCCAGTATCTTTGTCAAGAAAATTCCAAATGGAGTCACTAAGAGTCAGATATGACTCCAAATTAAACAGGTAGTATGCTTGGTGAGTCCCATTTATGAAAGGCAGCCAGGTGACACAGTGGACAGAGCACTGGCCCTGGAGTCAGGTGGACCTGAGTACAAATATGACCTCGGACACTAGACACTACTAGCTGTGTAACCCTGGGTAAGTCACTTAACCCTGACTGCCTCAAACAGCTGGGGCCACCTCCAGTCGTCCTGATGTCTATCTTGCCACTGGCCCAGATGGCTCTGGAGGAGAATGAAGTTGGTGACCTTGCACAGCTCTCCCTCCCTTACATCCAATTCACGGCAAGTCATGGCATCACCTCCCAATGTCATGGTCCTCTCCGAGAACAAAGGACAAACACCAACAAGCTATTACCCATTTATGTAAGGAATAATGGTTTTTCATTTTCATTTACTGAAGAATAAAAATACCTAGAAAAGGAAATGGCCCAAATCCAAGGCAGAACTTTAAAAACTTTTCAAAGCACTAGCGAGTTATTATCACTGTCCGTATTTCACAGATGAGGAAACTGGGGCTCCACAAGAAGCTCTCGCTCCGTATGACACAGCTGAGGCTGAGGCAATCGCGACTGGTCCCAGGCTGCACCACAACCTTCTCTCCTCAGTCGTCCTCCAGCCACGTTCCCTAGGAGTCCCATCTGCCTGCTGCTACCAGTCATTCATCACCCGTTGGACCAGGGCACTGTTCTCCAAGTCCCAGGATTCCTCTCTGCCCTCCACAGCCCCTACGCTGCCCAGGGCACTTACCCTGTGGCTGCAAGCTTATACTCCCTAACCTAGGAGCTATGCTCTCAGTGGAATATTCCCACGTCCAAATCTTAGGTATTCATCTAACAATTTCTGTGCCTGGATCACTTCACCTGCAACTACACCTTCCCTCCCTTTTCTATTTTAAATCCTTTCTTCAAAAGAGCTGTGCTTTGACTGTGGGGGATGCCTTCCCCCACACAGGTCACATCTCTTTCATTCCATCGCCTGTTGGCCAACTTTCTGGAGAGGAGCCTCACCACACTCATCTGGGCAGCTCATCAGATCCCAGCTCAGTGGCCTCCTACATCCCCAAAGCCTTTCCAGCTTGACACAAGACCTGCCAAAACCTGACACAGGCCTGCTGACAGAGCCACTGAGAGCTGACAGCCACCTCTGTGCACAATGAGGCACCAGAATAGCTAGGAATTTCATGGAGATGCATTTCCTGAAATGAAGTCTGTTGCCCAAAGCTTTTTCAGATGATGATATCCCCTGCCCAATTCCAGGAAGCAACTCAACATTTTACAAATAGAGACACAAAACACACAAACGCCACGTACAACATAAATGAATCTTTATTAGCTCATCTTTATGCCAATGTGTTCTGAGTGTAGTTACCCATGTATTCACAGATTTCAGACTTAATATCTATTATGAAAACATGAATTATTTAACTTCCATTTTCACTCCCATGTGAGTACTCCCTCTATCAATGCAGACTGTATTTCTCCTTGCCTTAGTAGATAAAACCTCCAGAACGGCTGGAGCCAAGAAAATGCCAAACTCTGGCTCTATGTTGTGGTTTTTCTAGAAAGGGTCAGTCGATAAACATTTATTAAGCACCTACTATATGCTTGGTCAACAGAAACCAATTCTAGTGAAATCCAGCTATCGAATTTTTTTTTTTTAAAGTAAGGCAATTGGGGTTAAGTGACTTGCCCAGAGTCACACAGCTAGTAAGTGTTAAGTGTCTGAGGCCAGATTTGAACTCAGGTACTCCTGACTCCAGGGCCAGTGCTCTAACCACTGCGCCACCTAGCTGCCCCCTATCAAAATTTTTTTTTTTAGTGAGGCAATTGGGGTTAAGTGACTTGCCCAGGGTCACACAGCTAGTTAAGTGTTAAGTGTCTGAGGCCGGATTTGAACTCAGGTACTCCTGACTCCAGGGCCGGTGCTCTATCCACTGCGCCACCTAGCTGCCCCTCAAAATATTTTTTAAAACAAGTTCACAAAAAAAAAAAAAAACAACAACAACCACACAACTTCACAGACTGCTGGTTGGAAATAAATGAAATCACATAATCCAAGTCAAAAGTTCCCACTACCTTGCAAACAATGAGTGTTTAATGATGTCTCTTGTCTCCATGGGAACCTCTGGAAAAGCCTTTTAAAGGCTGACTTTTTTTACCTGTGCTTAGATAAATATGAAGTGAGCCCCCTGCTATTAGGTCTGCATAATTTCCCCTGCATGTGTTTTTAAAGACTGTAATAACTGCATTTCTTTCTAAAGCATTCCAATACTAAGCCCAATTTTTGTAGTTTTTGACTTAATATTTTGAAAGTGAAAGACATCAGGCAAAAGTGTAATCTCGTCGAGCCCAAAGCTCCCTGGCCTGAAGTCCTGGGGCTGTAGGCCAGCTGGCTACATCCATGGGAGGTATGAGAAGCATCCCCACTTTTCAGTGGTGAGGCTATATGAGTACATTTGGAAATGCTCTGGGCTCATCTATGATAAGAGAGCCAACTACAGTTCAACTTTTTATCACAAATAAGTGCAAGTTAGAGCCCTCACCTTTGGGTTCTAGGCCAGGGCTTCTTAAACTTTTTTCCATTCATGACCCTTCTTCACCAAAGATTTTTATATGACCCCAGGTTTATAGGTATATAAAACAGGTATACATAACCTTTTACTGTTGCCATATTTTTCTCGACCCCCACATTCAGTTACGTTAGTCAACATGTAGATGCAACCCACAACCTAAAGTCCTTAAGAGATCTGATGACCCAACAATTGAAGAATCATTGAATGACACAGAACCTGGAGGTGTGATTTCACTAATATAACCTGAATTCTCTGCCATATGGTGTGTGTGATGGGGACAGCTAGGTGGTGCAGTGGATAAAGCACCAGCCCTGGATTCAGGAGGATCTGAGTTCAAATCCAGCCTCAGACACTTGACACTAGCTGTGTGACCCTGGGCAAGTCACTTAGCCCTCATTGCCTCACCAGGAAAAAAAAATCCTCTTCTCATATGGTGTGTGTGATTTCGTGACCAGTGTGCCCTCCAAGGCAAAGTGCCAAAGGTCCTTCCCTCATTTATGCTACCAAAAACTGCACATGATGAGACTACTGAAATGAGCGAGAGCATGTTCACATGCAATGCTGGCTTTCTTCCTAGGTCAGTGCAGGGAACTCCAGTTGAAAAATCTCCTCTACTAATGAGGACAAGCAGCCACTCTTCAATTTGGTCTTAGGAAGCTGTCCCCAACCTATACATGCCCAAAGTGGCACCTGAACCCCTCTTCCAAACTGCTCCTCAATGCCTGCGCTTGGGCAAATCGTCCTAACTTCCAGATACTTTCCCAGGGGACAGAGGTGGCACTTGCCAGATTTTTAGGACTGGGATTCCGGGCTAGAAAGCGCTTCAGAGATCATCCTGTCCGAGCCTCTTACTTTACAAATGAGGAACGTTCCAGAGGGATCCAGTCTCAGTGAGGGCCCAAAGTCACACAGAGTTGCACATCAGACCCAGGCCCCCTAATCGAATGTCCTCATTCCCTCCTTCCCAGCTCTGCCTCTCCACATTCACATGATCCGGGTGGCTCCGTGCTCCATCTGCTGCTACACGAGCATCCAACACCTGCACAAGCCTGAACAACCCTCCCCCCGCCCAGGGTGATCTGTGGGTATGGGTTACACACCAGAGTGCTGGCCAACAAGAAAAGCCTTCTGAACAGGATCCAGGGGCATCCCAATGATGACAGAGGAAGTGTGCCCATCTGGACCCATCCTAGTGGCACAGAGGGCTCCTGGTAGTAATCGAGGGTCAGAATGGAACAAGCCCGGAGCAAGGAGCTAGGATGGGAATGCCAGTTCTGCCTGTGTGTGACCCAGGAAACTATGCTGCAGTTGAAGATCTGGGGTCCCTTTCCACTCTCACCCAATGGCCCGTCTATGCTGCTTCCATCCTCTGAGCCTCCTGCACAGAAAGGTTCACACTGGGAAGCCCAGGCTTGCCCTATTCCCTGGGCCTGGGAGTGAACGCTGTGAGCCAAGGATTGAGGCATTTCCTAAGAAATAAGGAGGAGAGGCTTCGAGACACAAAGTCACAAGCAGAGCAGCAAAGTCCTATTGAGAAGTGAGCTCAGCCAGCACACAATCATAACAATAACCAGCATTTTAAGGTTTGCTTTACAAATATTCTCTCATCGGATGCTCATAACCACCCTGGGAAGAAGGGGCTGTCGTTAACCTCAATTCTGAGAGTTGAAGAAACTGAGGCTAAGAGAGTGAGTTGCCCAGAGTCTCCCCGAGGCAGGATCTGAACTCAAGGTTCCTAACTCCAAGCCCCTGGCTCTGTGCAAACAAGAGCTGCCTCTAGGAAGAGAAAGGAGGCGCAGAGTCAAAGAGAATGGAAGCCCCTGCACAAAGGGGCTGGACTGAACTACCAGGGTGAACTACCAGGGAAGAGGAGGAATGAAGGCGGTGGCACCTGGAGGTGGGGCCAAGCATATCTGGAATAGCAGAGATACGGGGCCGGGGTCCATAAAAGTGTGCAGTGGGGGGGACCCCACTGTGAGGCGAGTTGGAAAAGTCACAAAAGTGGGCATCTTATCCTGGAATCGGGCAGAATCATGTTCAGATGAGGGGCCAAGGACCCATCCCCCAGCGGGAGTGGGCAGACCCCCAGTGTATAAAGTACCACTTCCAGATGAGAGGATCCTGGGCGTGGGAGGTAACACCGTGAGATCGGATGGGGGGGCACACTTCAGACGGCCCTCTCCCAAGGGTGGGAGGGGCAAGGGAGGCGCCTATGTGGGCGGTACCAGCCCGGGATGGGAGGCCCCTAGGCTGGACAGACTCTTTGAGATAGGGGAGGTCGGTCCTAGGTGGGTGGGACCACTTTAAGGAAGGGGCACGGTGCCAGAGTGGGCCATGCCTCCCCAGGATGGGATCGGGGGAAGCTCCCGAGAGTGGGCGGGCCCACCTCGAGATAGGAGAATGGGGGGGCAGTACCACTTGGAGAAGGGGGCGGTGCCTCCTCGGGATGGGGGAGATACCCGGAATGGGGGGAGGCCCGGGACGGGGGGAGGGGTGCACTTGGACATGAGGAGTAAGGACGGCACCGCAGGGGGTTGGGGGGAGGAGCGCCAGGAAGGCGGCACCTCCTGGGGATGGGAGGGTCCCCGGAGTGGGGGGGAGGGTCCCCGGGACGGAGGGGGGCCCACAGGGAGATATGGCGTGGGGGCGGCGCCGCGGCGGGAGAGGGCGGCACTTCCTCGGGATGGGGGGGCGGGTCCCAGTCCACTGGGGTCCCCGGGGGGACGGGCGCGCCCCAACCCCTGCACTCACCTCCCCGGAGTCGCCTCTGGGCCCCGGCCCCAGCTCTCCCTCTCGCCTCCTCCGAAGCGTCCGCGTCCCGGCTGGTGCGGGGGCGTCCCCGGGGCAGGGGCGGCGGCGGCGGGCGCGGGGCGCGGGGCGCGGGGCGCGGGGCGCGGGGCGCGGGTCGGCTCGGAGGCTGGAGGACGAAACGGCCCCGGGGCGCGCGCTCCCAGTCCCTCCGCGGTCGCTGTTGCCGCCACCGCCGCCGCCGGCTCCTCTCCGCCTCAGCCACGGAAGCGCCTGTCCCTCCCCCTCCGCGCTCCGCCTCGCGCTTCACGCCTCCCGCCTCCCCACGCCGCGCACGGGCCAAGTGACAGCCGTCGTCGGCCAACCGGCGGCCGCGCTGGAGAGAAGGACGGACGGCGGAGGGCGGGGAGGGCCACGAGGCGGGACTTGATGGGATTGACGGCGAGCCAAAGCCAATCGGCAAGGGGGAGATGATCTCATCGACGAAGAGAATCCTGGAACCGACTAAGCGGCCCAGGGGAGGTGGGAGGAGGGTAAGTGATGGAGGGAGGCGGGGCCTCGGAGCCTTAAAGGGTCCTCGGACCATTTGTTCCAGAGCCGGTCAGCCCGGGCCCCCAGTGGCTCAAGTTCGTCTCCACCCCCGCCCCCTCTAGTGGGCAGGAGAGGGAGTGACGAGCCCCGAGGATTCCAAGCAGGAGCCATCAACGTGGAAAGTCAGAGATGGCCCGTGTCCTTCACCTGCTCCAGAAGCATCAGTGGCTCCCTATCACCTCCGGCATCAAGACTCCTTTGTATGTATAGCTGACTCGAGCCCAACTCGCCTGCCTGGTCACTCTTTGTGGTCAGGGCAAACTGACTTTCTTACGCTGCTGCTCACACGGGGTGTTCCATCTCCATGCCTTTGCCCTAATCATCTGTTCCCCGTGAATGCCCGGAACGCAGGCTCTTAGAATCTCTGGTGTCCTCTCAGGCATCATTCCATCAACAAGCACTTAGTAAGCACCTACTATGTGCCAGCAATGGGGCTAAGTTCAAAGGGGGAGGGACGACAACCCAGACCTGCCCTCAAGAAGTTTACAATCTAATGACAGAAAAAATGGCATGCCTGGGAGGGCCCTCAGAACAGGGGATGTCAGGCCCTGGGGGGGGGAGGGGGGGGGCCTTGGAGCATAGAGGATGTCAGAGTTGGATTCATCATTAGAGACCACCCAGTATTCCAGGGATTTGGAACCCTGTTTGAGTTGAGACCCCTTTGGTAATTTGGTGAAATCTATAGGCCCTTTCTCAGAATGATATTTTTAAATGCATGTAATAAAGTGCATAGGACTCATTTTTAATTAATTTTTCAAAATTAACAAGCCTTTATTTTCTCTCCCTATCCCAACAACAACAAAAAACACTCTTTTTTTTTTAGTGAGACAATTGGGGTTAAGTGACTTGCCCAGGGTCACACAGCTAGTAAGTGTTAGGTGTCTGAGGCCGGATTTGAACTCAAGTACTCCTAACTCCAAGGGCCGGTGCTCTATCCACTGCTCCACCTAGCCACTCCAACAAAAAAAAACACTCTTGTTTGCATAGTCAAGCCAAATAAAATCCTCTATCAGCCACATCCAAAAAATTGTGCTGCAGAGGATTGCAAAGAAAAGGAGTTATATTGAAACACAGTTATCAAAATATTTTAAAGGCAAGTTTATAGACTGCAAGTTAAGAATTCTGATATAATCCAACCCTATTCCTCCTCCCCAATTTAAAAGTGAAGCTGCAGTCCCAGAGAGGGATTGTTTATCCAGTCGTACCCAGAGTTAATTAGCTAATCACTCCCAGAGCCAGTCCTTCCACAAGGCCCCCTGCCCTCTTGCCTCTTGCTGGACACACAGTAAATGGGCACAGGCCCCGGACAGGCCTGGAAGTCAGGAGGCTTGGCCTCTAGTTTTGGTGCTTGTCCCCATCCCCACTTCTGCCCTCCCAGGCCACAGTTTCTCCTGCTATAAAATTAGTTTTGTATTTCCTACCCCCCCCCCCACTCACAGAAATGTGAGAAAAACAAATAACTTTCAGTGGTTAGAAGTCGAGGTGACCTCTGCACTCCTTCCTCAATGAAGGGACTTCTTGTCACCAACTTTGGCTATGATCTGTGGTATTTGGTGTGACCTGTTAAATGAATATATGGATCACCTGGATTTGATGGAAGTACTTTATTATCCAAATGGATTTTATGAAACCCTGGAAAATGCTCTTTGGCTAAAACTTCAGGCTGAACCCAGACAGCTAGCAGATACTAACCTCGCTCCCCAAGAGAGTAAACAAATCAAAATGCCCCTTTTGACTGAACTTCAATTAATGAGTCCCCATTCACTATCTTCTTCCCCCAAAGAGTAAACAGAGCAAATATCGAGACATCTTTGTCCGTGGTAAACCCTTCCTGTGTCTTTAAGCTGCCTGTTATAGTATTTGCTTTAGGTTAATTTGTATCATGCTAATAAAACTGACATCACCCTGTAACCAGTGAGTAGAGAAAACTTTATATACCCTCAGAAAGAGAGAGTCCTCGGGCTCTCTTGGGAAGGGACACTCCACACATCATCATGTGTTATTTCTTTCTTCTTGGGACAAAATATTAAATTGATATTATGTTTTTTTCTGTCTCTGATCTGGTTATGTTTCAAAGGATATATTAAATTCTATGATCTGGTTCTTAACCATGTTCTCTGATCTGTTATTATATTTTGTAGGAGGACAGGTATGGGAACAAATTGTAGGAGATATTATAAGATTTTATCATTTCTCTGATCTGTTTATTGATTCTGTTTGTAGGAGACAGGCAGATACAAAAGCTATATTTTAATATTTGACAGACCAAAAAAAAAAATCAAATTAGGCTTCTTACTTGCCATTGCTGTAAGAATAGCTGAGACTAATTTACTTACTGATCCCAAACCTTCTCACTCAGGGCCAGACACATAATTATTGCTCAGTATGTATTAGTCAAATCAACTTGAATGTAATTGCAGGAATAGTTAGTATCCCTCTAACTCTCAGCAACTGATATTTCTTTCCTTTTTTAAGTTTTGGGTTTGTTTGTTTTTTGTATTCTTTGGGGGTTTCCATATCACAATCGTTTAATAACAGCCAGTGTTTACATGGTACTTTAAGATCTACAAAGCTTTTTATAAAGGTTATCTCATTCAATCCTACAACAACCCTCAGAGACAGGTACATCCCCATTTCACAGATCACAGACAACTGAGATCAACTGAGAACAACTGAGGCAGACAAAGATTAACTGACTTGCCCAAGCTCACACAGATGTTAAGTGTCTGAGGCAGGTGCTCCCAGTGTAAACCCCAGGATATGACTATAGTGGAAAAAGCAAAAAGACAACAAAACTTTAAAAAATAAAACAAGAGAAATCATGGATGGATACAAAGAATTCAGAGAGACAAGGGAATACTTGCTTAAAGTGACATCTAGAGAAGAAAGCAGAGCCCCTACAAAACAATAACTATGAACAATGTAAATGAAATCAACAAAACTCTGGTCAAATACAATGGTCAATGTCAGTCCTGGAGGGTCAAAGTTGAAGGCTACATCTGTCCTCTCCATTAATGTTAGCAATCAACCGACTCACTGTCAGGGAATAGACTTTGTAAGGGGCTTTGTTTGGGTGTCCTTTGGGTCAAAACAAAAATTCATCAATGAATCTAAAATGTATCAATGAATTTTTGAGCTGGAGGACACAGTCAATATTGATAAATGGACAAACAGATTAGAAATGATGGGTCCTTCGGGAGCTCTACCACACTGTCCCTCCCCTCATCCTACAGAAAAAAAACAACTCAAGGTGGGCTGTGATTGTATAAGTGGATATAAATTGTAGTTATAGGACTGAGAACTGGAAGAAACCTGAAGCCATCTCAACTACATACCTATCTATCTATCTACATATTTACATATATACGTATAACACATATGTGTATACAAACCTATACACATATCTACATATACACACACACATATATGGTCTTATTGAAACCTTTTGGTTTTTTTACATCACAATCATTCCTAATATTTCAAGGCCACATTAAACCCTCCCTTGGAACAAAGAGACAGTTAAGCTGACCAAGTAGCTCAGTGCCAGCAGCTGTTGGCAATACAACACCCCGCACCCATATTCCCCACCTGTTCACCGAGAGGAGGAAGGTGTGTTTGGACATCTGTTCTCCAGAACCATATTCATATTGTTATGGGTTTAGAACTGGAAGGTAAGGGGGCAGTACCAGGAGAACAATTTGTACCATGACAACAAAATTGTGAAGACAGATAGGTGACTTTGAAAGACTTGGGGATTCTATTTCATGCAATGGCCAAGACAGGCCCAGAAGCCCTAGGATGAAGGCTGTTCTGCACCTCCTGATAGAGGTGATGGAATAGGGGTGCAGAGCCCCTAGTTCTTTTGGATGTGGTTAGTGCATAAATGTGTCTTGTTTGACAATGTATATATGTTAAAGGATTTTGTTTTTCTTTATTTAAAAAAAATTAATTATAGGGCAGCTAGGTGGCGCAGGCTTGGATTCAGGAGGACCTGAGTTCAAATCCAGCCTCAGACCCTTGACACTTACTAGCTCTGTGACCATGGGCAAGTCACTTAACCCCAATTGCCTCACCAATAAAGAAAGAAATAGATAGATAGATAGATAGATAGATAGACAAATAAATAAACAAATGAATGAATGAATGATAGGGGGCAACTAGGTGGCACAGTGGATAAAGAACTAGCCCTGGATTCAGGAGGACCTGACTTCAAATGTGACCTCAGACACTTAACACTTACTAGCTGTGTGACCCTGGGCAAGTCACTTAACCCTCACTGCCCCACAAAAAAAGAGAAAAATCTATAAAAGGGTTATTTTTATTTATTTATTTTGTTCCCTCCCTATCCCCCATGGGCGGGGGGAGGGGGGAACAACGAGCTAGAAATCAGAGGGAAAGGAAAAAAAAACTTTTGTTCATTGAAAATAAATAGGGGCAGCTAGATGGCACAGTGGATAGAGCACCGGCCCTGGAATCAGGAGTACCTGAGTTCAAATCCGGCCTCAGACACTTAACACTTAACTAGCTGTGTGACCCTGGGCAAGTCACTTAACCCCAATTGCCTCACTAAAAAATAAAAAAATAAAATAAATAAATAAATAAATAAAGGAACCAGCAGTCCTTTTAAACAATCAATAAACATTTATTAAGTGCCTAGTATGTGCCAGGTACTATGCTAAGCATAATTAATAGTCCATTGTCCTCATTTTACCAAGAACAGAAACTTAAGGCTCAAGGGAGGTCAGCTCATTTGCTTAAGGTCACACAGATTATGCACATTCCACAAGAGGATTCTGTGGTGGATTTAAAAGCCAGAGCTCTTTTCTGCTGTACTAGAATGCCTACTGCAGTGTCACTCCCTCGTCTTTGCAAGAACCCCATGGACAGCCCTAGCAAGCCGTGTTCCACAGGGTTGTGAAAAGTAGGACACAACTGAATAACTGAACTTAATGCCCACTGGTCCTTGCCTGTAAGCTGGGCAGGGCAGCTTTTTAGAATTGTTTTCACTTCCATTATAGTCATTCACATTACATTCATTAGGCACAGTTGTTCTATTGGTTCTACCTTCTTTATCCTGTATCAGTTCATTCAAATCAACCCAGGGTTCTCTGAATTCTTCAATATCATCATTTCTTTTGGCCCAGGAGCACTCAGTTATGTTCAGATCTCGGCGTTGTAGATTTAAAGCTGTAAAGGACTTTGAGAGGTTATATAATCTAATCCCCTCGTTTTGCAGCTGAAGAAACTGAGGCCCAGAGAGGACACTGTATAAGCCCCACCCCTAGGAAGAAAGTCTATAAGACAGGGTAGAGGGGTTAAAAGTACAGTCAGTAGTCACTGGTTTGATTCACTCATTGACATCCCACCTGGGTAATGGATTGGGAACAAGCCACGAGAACAAGTGGGCCCTGGGCACACTGGTCTGGGCATCAGGATGTCTTGGGTTCAAGTCCCACCTTTGACACTATCAGTATGATCATGGGCATGCTGGGGCAGCTAGGTGGTGCAGTGGATAGAGCACCGGCCTTGGAGTCGGGAGTACCTGAGTTCAAATCCAGCCTCAGACACTTAACACTTAACTAGCTGTGTGACCCTGGGCAAGTCACTTAACCCCAAATGCCTCACTAAAAAAAAAAAAATTTTTTAAATGATCATGGGCATGCTACTTACTTGTCTGGGCTTCAGTTTCCTCATGTATAAAATGGGAGGACAATAACACCTAAAATACTGACCTTACCCAGTTGCTGTGAGGCTCCAGTGAAATAATATAAGCACAGAGAAAACTTCTGTAGAAAATAACAGGATTCCCCCCCTCCTCCTCCTTTAAAAAAAATTATGTGATTTAAGTAATGGCTCTCAAGGACAGAGGAGTTCAGGGGGAAATGTAGGCAATGTAAAAACAAAAGATATCAATAAAAATGTGTTTAAAAAGTAAAAAATAAAATCTAAAAAGAAATGTTCATTTTTTTCAGTTACTTCCCTTCTCAGCCTCAGTTTCCTTATCTGTACAATGAGGAGAAAAGAATGGATGAATATAGAAGCATTTATTAAGTGCCAACTAAGTGCCAGGCACCTGTGGGGCAGCTAGGTGGCACAGTGGATAGACTACCAGGCCTGGAGTCAGGAAAACTCATGTTCCTGAGTTCAAATCTGGCCTCAGGCACTTCCTAGCTGTGTGACCCTGGATAAGTCACTACACCCTGTTTGCCTCAGTTTCCTCTTCTGTAAAATGAGCCAGAGAGGGAAATGACAAACCAGTCCAGAATCTCTGCCAAGAAAACGCCAAATGGGGTGACAGAGAGTTGGACATGAGTGAATAATGACTTGACAACAACAACAAAAAGAGAAGTGGTAGCTGGGGAAGGCAGCTTTGGTCTGAGGAGTCACAGGGATGAATGGTGAGTGGAGTCATAGAGCAGTTGATGGATGGTCCTTTCCAGTAGCCATCAGTGCATCAACAAGAATTTATTAAGAACCTTCTCTGTGGCACGCACTGGGATAAGTCCTGGGGATACAAAGAAAACATGATCTCAGAGAGCTTACATTTCATTTGGAGAGACCCCATGTGCGCGTAATCACTGGTAGTATTGAGCTGGTTACCGTTCCCTTCACTTGCGGGGGGGGGGGGCACCAATCAGAACAAATAGAAATGGTGGGGGGCTTCAGGGTGGGGTGGAGAGGGAGGGGTTGTGAATGGCTGGGTGGGATGGTAAGCTGAGGGCATGAACTCGCCAGAGGAAAGGGGAAGGACGATAAGAACCCCTGCACTGCCCACTTCAAAGAAACGTATTTTCTAAACTTGAAAGAAATGCAATTTCCATTTTTCACCTTCCACTGTGGCCAGACTCGGCGCTATATATTATAACATGTTCTCCGCTGCCCTCTAGTGGCAGGTACCTGCTACTCCCCGCCACCCCCACCCCGATCAGTCTCGGGCAAGACGTGCAAAGCAAACTTGGACCGAGGTTCTCAGAGGTGGAAAGAACTCTACGTTCCCAATCCTGGAGGAATTTTTTTTTCTTATTTTAAAATAGCGCCAGCAAAGCTTTCCCCCCCCCCCCCCCGCAACGAGGATTAAACTCAGCTCTGTCACAGTCTAAGATCAAAATGTACCAGCCGCTGCCAAGCCCCCAGCATCAAGGCGGGGGTGGGGGGGTGGGGGGGAGGGGATGGAAGGGTCGTGTTTTTTTAATTGCGTTCGGGACATTTCCGAGGCAGACAGACACAACACAGCTAATGGAAAAGGAGATTCCCCTGGACTCCAAACAAGCCAAGGGAGGGATCCTGGTACAGAATGAAAGAAGAAGACTGGATTGGAAAGCCAGGACCTGGGTCCCAATCGCACGCAGCCTGGCCACTTTCTGTGCCTGTAAATTGGGCTTCTGTTTCCTCGTCTGTGAAAAACTGGATAACTTTTAGGGACCCTCCTGGCTCTAAATCGAGGCAGGAGGAAGATGGGCATCAACAGCAGCCGCACAGATAAGTCAATATGACAGATGTGTGTGGGTGCCTGTGTTGTATTGACTTATCTGCTATATGTATATATAATCATATATATATATATAGTAAAAAATAATTTGGAGGGGGTAGGAGGCACTAACAGAGTACATGAGGGGCAGTAATGTGAAATATATTTGGAAAGTCTGGCTGCAGCCAGATTCTGATGGTATTCTAATGCTGTTTATCTCAACTTAAACCTGAGTAGGAAACACACACACACACACACACACAGAGTCATCAGTCTCTGTTGGAAGAATTCCAAGAATTCTGGGGAAGAGGAATTTGCTAACTCCAAGTCCATCCATTCCACATAATAATATTAGTCATTAAAAGCTAACATTTATCTACCTTATGGAAGTTTGCAAAGCATATGTTATCTCCTTTGATCCTTACAACAACCCTGGGAAATGAGGACCATTATTATCTCCAATTTACTAGATGAGGGATCTGAGGCCTAGAGAGGTTAATTAACTTGTCCAGGGTCAGGTAACAGATGTCTGAGGCTGGATTTGAACTCCTATCTTCCTGACTCCAAGTCCAATAGTCTAGCCAATGTGGCAGTTAGCCATCAGGCTTTTGAATATTACTCATGGTTTTGAAAGAAAGAAAGAAAAGAGAGAGAGAGAGAGAGAGAGAGAGAGAGAGAGAGAGAGAGAGAGAGAGAGAGAAGGAAGGAAGGAAGGAAGGAAGGAAGGAAGGAAGGAAGGAAGGAAGGAAGGAAGGAAGGAAGGAAGGAAGGAAGGAAGGAAGGAAGGAAGGAAGGAAGGAAGGAAGGAAGGAAGGAAAGAAAGAAAGAAAGAAAGGTTTTTCCCTTACTTCTGACACTAAATCTGCCTTTCTGCACCTGATCTCCTGCATCCCCCTCCTTGTTCCTAGTTCTGCTTTCTGGGACACAGCAGCCATCCTGCCCTCCTAAATCTTTTCTTTTCCAGACTAATCAATCATTCCTCCTCACTTGTCATGATCTCTCATCCCCTGACATCCTAATTCCCTTTCTATAAACACTCTCTAGCCAACCTATGTCCTTCCTAAAATGGGACACTCAGAACTGAGCATGGTGCTCCAGATGGGGTCAGGGAAGGCGGGGACCAGAAAGGACTGCCAATCGCCATCCTCGACCCTGGAGCCTCCATAGGACTGGACTTGCAAACCCTAACTAATAGACAGTAAATGCTCCAGAAGGGCATCGCAAGATTATCGTGGTAGCCCCCTTCTCCTTCCTGTCCAACCTGCCCTGGAGGGGACCATTGTAAGTTATTCATAGGATTTAGAGCCAGGAGAGCTCTTAGAACGTGGAACTAGATCTGGGAGGGGCCTTAGAACAGGAGATGTCATCGAGTCAAGTCAGATGGATGGATGACTGCTGCCCTTCTTTCTTTTGCCGCTGGGGTGGCAGGTTTTGTGTAGTTGCAGAAGAGCAGGCAGCTGGGTGAACAAAAGTAAGACATGGTGGGATTCCCAGTTGTACCTCTGAGGGCAGCTCACACCCACTAAAGAAAACTAGGCTGGGGCAGAGGGAGGTAAGAAGGGCGATGGGCTTGCACTCATTATTACAAGGAAGTTATAACCCAAAATATCTGGAAATGGTAAAAATCAAGAAATGGCCCAATCAGTAGGAACGGTTATGTCAGACATCAAGGCAAATGTATACTAAAAGACAAGTTTGGAATAATTATTCCATTTTCTTTCATCTCTTTAATAGTTCTTTAAAAAATAAAAGTTGGGGGCAGCTAGGCAGTACAGAGGATAAAGCACTGGCCCTGGATTCAGGAGGACCTTAGTTCAAATCCAGCCTCTGACACTTGACATTTACTAGCTGTGTGACCCTGGGCAAGTCACTTAACCCTCATTGCCCCACAAAAATAAGTAAAAATAAAAAATAAAAGTTAAATGATTGTACATTTATAACCTTTATCAGATTGCTTTGCTGTCTTGGGCTGGGGGAAGGGAGGAGGAAAATTTGGAACTCAAATTCTTACAAAAATGAATGTTGAAAACTATCTTTACATGTAATTGGAAAAAATAAAATACAAATGATCTTGTATGAATGAATGAACAAATAAAAGTGAAGTCTGTCACATGTCTGAAATTTACTGAGTCTAAGATGTTGTCCTAAATTTATTTCCTCCCCAATTGCCAACCAATTTCCCCAAGTGTACATATAATTCAGTCCCCAGTACCATTTTCAAGTAAGTATATCAAACTGTATGAAAGAGAAATTGCTTATTTTTTGCCCCTATTCAACAAATAGTTATTAGGGGTAAGATGTCTATGTTAAAATAAAAAATTTTACATAACAAAATACCCTTCAATATAGTTAAAATGAAAAATAACAGATTTAAAACATCTTTACTGCAAATATAACTGAAAATTTTGATTTTTAAAATCTGTGAGGAAATTATAAGAATCCACAAAGGTGGATTTCAGTAGGTAATAGATAAATGGCCAAAGCCCCTGACAGACAAGTTTCTTTCTTCCTTCCTTCCTTCCTTCCTTCCTCTTCTTCCTCCTCCTCCTCCTCCTCCTTTTTCTTCTTCTGCAATTGGGTTTACGTGACTTTCCCAGAGTCACAGCCAGTAAGTGTATAAGGTCTGATTTGAACTCAGGGCCAGTGCTGTATCCATTGTGCCAACTCACTGCCCCAACAGACAAGTTTCAAAAAAAATGCAAAGTGTTCATAATCATTTGAAAAAATGCTCTGCATCACTAATAATCAGAGAGAGGCAAATTAAAGACAGTTTGAGATATGACCTCATACTCACAAATATGATAAAAAATAATTAGAAACAATGAAAATGAATGTTGGAGTCACCTTTATTCCTTGTAGAATTGTAAAATTGTATAATTTGGAGAATACTCTGAAAGGACACAATAAAAGTTACCAAAATAAGCCTCCGAAAGGTAAATGAATATTAGAAGATTATCCAGGTATAGGCCTAGCTCGCAAACCTGTGTTTGTTCCCTCTATGAACTCCCAGATGTTTTCTGTGAACTCTAGCTAAAGCTTTATGTGGGAAATTGCCACTGTTTTGACCAAGAGTGGGAACGTGAAGGAGGATACCCTGCTGGGATCCTGGCCAGGTCCCTTCTAGGCATATCTCACTGATTAACTGCCTAAGGTTCCCAGGAACTAGCCATTCCTAGGGACTATAAACAATTCCAGGGGTAGTCCTGGGGGGTTGGTTCCCCCTCAGGAGTATGTCCTGAGAAACTAAAAGTTTATTTCAACTTCTTTGGCAGTGATCCTGTGCGAGCTCACTTGGTATCAGTCATAAAATTAGCTCATCATACAAGCTGCTATTGGTGGCTTCAAGCCACTTTTTTTTTTTAAGAGAGGCAATTGGGGTTAAATGACTTGCCCACAGTCACACAGCTAGTAAAAGTGTTAAGTGTCTGAGGCCAGATTTGAACTCAGGTACTCCTGAATCCAGGGCCAGTGCTCTATCCACTGCGCCACCTAGCTGCCCCTCAAGCCACTTTTGTATAAGGTTCTATATAAGTCAAAGTAAGCCCCTGCCTCTTTGGAGTCTCACCCCTGGAGAGGATGCTCTGCCCAGGATATTCCCAATCGGGACTCTGGGAGGCTGACCCAACAATTGCATTGTTAGAAATATAGCCTGCGGGCAGCTAGGTGGTGCAGTGGATAGAGCACTGGCCCTGGATTCAGGAGGACCTGAGTTCAAATCCAGCCTCAGACACTTGACACTTACTAGCTGTATGACCCTGGGCAAGTCACTTAATCCCAATTGCCTTACCAAAACAACACACAAAAAAAGAAAGAAATATAGCCTGAAGCAACAATAAAAAAAGAACTTTCCGTTCAAAAATTTTCAAAGCAACAAGATTTGTAATTGTGAGTTAGAGCATTTTTTCATATGGCTATAGGTAGCTTTGATTATTTCATCTGAAAACTTCATGTCTTTTGATCATGTATCAGTTGGGGAATGGCTCTCATTTTAACAAATTTGACTCAGTTCTCTATGTGTTTGAGAACTCAGGCCCATCAGACACAGTTACCATCACTAATTATATTACCCTCCATCCTATTCCCTCCCCTTGATATTTACTCTACTTTCTATCTTCTTTCACCCCATCCCTCATCAAAAGTGTTTTGCTTCTGACTGCTTCCTCCCCCAATCTGTTTTGCTTCCTTTGCCCCTCCCCCCTTATCCCCTTCCCCTCCCACTTTCCCACAGGACAAGATATATTACTATATCCAATTGAGTGTATATGTTATTTCCTCTTTGAGCCAATTCTGATGAGAGTAAGGCTCACTCATTCCCCCATACCTCCCCCATTTTCTCCTCCACTCCATACCCTTTTTCTTGATTCTTTTTTGTAAAATACTTTACCCCATTCCACTTCTCCCTTTCCCGTTTTCACAACACATTCCTCTACCCCCTTAATTTATTTTTTTAAAGATACATGATTTGTAATTGCCAAAACCCCAGTAGCAACTTAAATGTCCAACAATATGAGAATGCCTAAATTACTTGTAGGACATTAATGGAATTGAAGATTATAATACCATTAAGGTGACCAAGTATGAAGGAAACAAAGAAATCAGGAAAGACATTTATGAAGTCATGCAAGATTAAAAGAGAGAAACAAAGTACACAGCATCCACAATCATGAAAGAATATAAGTGAAAAGTGACTGAGAAAAAATGGACAAAGAAATTTGATGAAGAATTTGAGGAAATGACAGAAAAGTGAGTATGATATTTTATGCATTGAAATAAATTCATTTGGGGCAGCTAGGTGGCGCAGTGGATAGAGCACCGGCCCTGGAGTCAGGAGTACCTGAGTTCAAATCTGACCTCAGACACTTAATACTTACTAGCTGTGTGACCCTGGGCAAGTCACTTAACCCCAATTGCCTCACTAAAAAAAAAAAAAAAGAAATAAAGAAAGAAATAAATTCATTTAAATGTCAATCATTAATAAGCAAGTTTAATTAATTGTGTTGGTATTTACTATGAAGTTTAAAATAAATTATTTAATGGATTGTGTGTGTGGGGGGGTTAAATCTATTTATTTATTTATTTAAGTTTTCAACCTTTGTTTAGATAAGATTTCCAATTTCAAATTTATTCTCCCTCCCTCCCCTCCCTGCCCCCCTCCCCTAGACAGCAGGTAATCTGATATATAACATTAAACATATTTCTGCATTAGTCATGTTATAAGAGAAAAATCAGAGCAATGAGGAAAAACCTCAAAATAGAAAAACAACAGCACAAAAACCAAAGGAAATAGTATGGTTCAATCAGCACATATACTCCACAGTTTCTCTTCTTTTTTTTTTTTCTGGATTTGGAGAGCTTTTTTCATCATGAGTCCTTTGGAATTTTCTTGTACCATTGGATTGGTGAGAAGAATCTAGTCTATCACAGTTGACCAACACACAATGTTGATGATACTGTGCACAATGTTCTCCTGGTTCTGCTCATCTCACTCATCATCAGCCCACGCAAGACTCTCCAGGTTTCTCTGAACTCCTCCTGCTCATCGTTTCTTATAGCACAATAATATTCCATTACATTCTTATACCACAACTTGTCCAGCCATTCCCCAATTGATGGACATCCCCTCAACTTCCAATTCCTTGCCACCACAAAAAGAGCAGCTATAAATATTTTTGTACATGTGGGTCCTTTTCCCTTTTCCACGATCTCTTTGGGGAAAAGACCCAAAGGTGATATTGCTGGGTCAAAGGGTATGCACAGCTTTATAGCCCTTTGGGCATAATTTCAAATTGCTCTCCAGAATGGTTGGATCACTTCACAGCTCCACCAACAATGCATTAGTGTTCCAATTTTTCCACAGCTTCTCCAATATTTATTATTTTCCTTTTTTGTCATTTTAGCCAATCTGATAGGTGTCAGGTGGTACCTCAGAGTTGTTTTAATTTGCATTTCTCTGATCAATAATGACTTAGAGCATTTTTTCATATGGGAATAGATAGCTTTGATTTCTTCATCAGAAAACTGCCTGTTCATATCCTTTGACCATTTCTCAATTGGGGAACTACTTGGATTCTTATAAATTTGATTTAGTTCCCTATATATTTTAGAAATGAGGCCTTTATCAGAAGTACTGGTCATAAAAATTGTTTCCCAGCTTTCTGCATCCCTTCTAATGTGTGTGTGTTTTTAATAAAGCAAATGAGAAAGTCTGGAAATGACCAGTTTGGGAATCAATTCTGAATCAGCTGCCTGCATAGACAGATTATCAATTTGTTAGGAGGACAAAGATAAAAAATAAATAGAAAATTAGAAAAAAAAATAAAGATATTTTGTTGTTTTTCCATCATTTTGGTCATGTCTGACTCTTTGTGACCCCATAAGGGGTTTTCTTGGCAAAGATACTAGAGTGGTTTGCCATTTCCTTCTCCAGTTCATTTTATAGGTGAGGAACTGAGGCAAACAGAGTGAAGTGACTTGCCCAGGGTCACACAGCTAGTAAGTATCTGGGGTCAGATTTGAACTCAGGAACATGAGTCTTCCTGACTCCAGGCCCCATTCTCTATCAACTGCACCACCTAAAGTACAATAAAAACAACTCCAATCTATCCTATTTAAACAAGTTATTGAGGTTGAAGAATAGGAAGTTGATGAAAGAAAAGAAAAGAAAAAGGAAAACATCAATACTTGGTACCTGGTACATAGTAAGAATTTCATTATATAAATATAGATGCAAAGACACAGACAGACATAGAAATAAAGACATGGACATGGACATGGACATGGACACAGATGTAGACCCAGACATAGATACATATGAGAAGGCAGCACAGTATAGAGGACAGAGAACTGGCTTCAAAGTCAGAAAGACCTGAGGTTCAAGTTTACCTCCAACATGTACATGATATATTATATGACCCAGGACAAGTCACTTTGCCTCACTATGTCCCAGGCAGATCTGTTAGACAATAAACTGCAGAGAAGGTGAAGATCTACATTGGTAGGGGAAGTTTCTTTTCCCTTTACCAATGAAGTCAGAGGTCTATTCCTTATCTCCTATATACTTTTAGATATAAAGACTGGTATATATTATATACCAATATACAAAATATAGATGATATAAAGTCAACCCCTCTATAAAGTAAACTCCACTAATTTAAAGTAAGTGATGCCCAATCTATCATCACCCCCCAGGAATCATCTAGAAGTTATCCAACAAATTGAGAAGGTATTTCTTTTAGCACATATCTGAAAAGCAAAGATAATACTGAGCTGTGACAGAGAAGGGAAATGTTGAGAGGTGTCATGGTCTCCACTGGTATTTCATAACAGAAGATCCAGGCAGAGGGCAGTACCAAGAAAACTGAATTTTGCTACAAAGAGGTCAGAGATCAACTAGAGACAGAGACACATGTATGGTTAGGCACAGATACCAACCTCTACCTAGATGTTAGGAATTGTCTTTCCTAGAGGCTCAGAACTATTGTGACGGAATTCATAACTATTTTTTTGGGGGGGGGGGTTGGGTTTTTTTTTTTTTTGGTTTTTTTTTTTTGCGGGGCAATGGGGGTTAAGTGACTTGCCCAGGGTCACACAGCTAGTAAGTGTCAAGTGTCTGAGGCCGGATTTGAACTCAGGTCCTCCTGAATCCAGGGCTGGTGCTTTATCCACTGCGCCACCTAGCTGCCCCCGGAATTCATAACTTTTTAAAGTATTTTATTTTCTCCAATTACATGTAAAAACAATTTTAACATCCATTTTTAAAACTTTAAGTTCCAAATTCTCTCACACCCCCTCTTTGAGAAGGCAAGCAATATGAAATGGGTTATACATGTATAGTCATGCAAAACATTTCCATATTAGTCGTGTTGTGAAAGAAAACAGACAAAAAACCTCAATAAAACTTAAAAAGAAAAAAAATGCTTCACTCTGTATTCAGACAGCATCAATTCCTTCTCTGGGAATGAATAGCATTTTTCATCCTAAGTCCTTCAGAGTTGTCTTGGATCATTGTATTGCTGAGAATAGCTAAGTCATTCACAACCTGACAATATTGCTGTTAAATCATACACAGCACATTTCACTTGGCATCAGCTCATGTTAGTATTTCTGGGTTTTTTTGAGAGCATCCTGCTCATCATTTCTTATAGCACAATAGCATTCCACAAGAATCACATGCCACAATTTTGACCTCATAACTTTTCATCTAAAATAAGTTGCCTACAGCTAAAGAGGAAAGAACCATATGAACCTTCAGGCCATTACACTGCTCCCCAAGGCTTTAAATGAACTAATTATTGTAAATGTTTCATGTGTCTATCCAGAAATATCGATCTGGACCAGTGATTTTCTTGGTGCAAGCCAAGAGCTCTCAAAGTGCGTCCCTAGGAATCCTGAAGATCATCAAGACCTTTTCAGGGGATTGGTGAGATCAAGATTCTTTTCTTTATTTTCTTTTGTTTTGGTGAGGCAATTGGGGTTAAGTGACTTGCCCAGGGTCACACAGCTAGTAAGTGTCAAGTGTCTGGGCTGGATTTGAACTCAGGTCCTCCTGAATCCAGGGCCGGTGCTCTATCCACTGCACCACCTAGCTGCCCCTCAAAATTCTTTTCTTAAGATTAGCTGCATATTAAAATACTGTTCTACATTCTACATACATATCTAGATTAGGCTGTTTTTTTCTTCATGTACTTTAACCAAAACATCACAAGAGAAGGAATGCGGAAGCAGAAAGGAGAACCCAGCTGTCTTCTATGAAGCCAGAGAGATTTTCAGAAATATGTAAAATCAAGCCATTCTTCCCACTGATTTTTTTTATTTTTGGAAAATATAGTTACTTTCATTAAAAATATTATGTTATGGGGCAGCTAGGTGGTACAGTGGATAGAGCACCGGCCCTGGAGTCAGGAGGACTGAGTTCAAATGCGACCTCAAACACTTGACACTTACTAGCTGTGTGACCCTGGGCAAGTCACTTAACCCTCATTGCCCTGTCTCCCCCCCCCAAAAAAAAAGTTGTTATGGATAGGGAGGAAGGATGAGAATTTGGAACACAAAGTTTTAAAAATCGATGTTACATATATAACCTATATCAGATTACCTGCTGTCTTGGGGAAGGGGGGAGGGAGGGAGAAAAATTTGAAATTGGAAATCTTATGAAAACAAATGTTGAAAACTATTTCTACATGTAACCGGAAAACAATAAAATACTTTTATTTTTAAAAATCGATGTTACAATTTGTTTTTATTTTTTGTTTTGTTTTTTTGTTTTGTTTTTTAGTGAGGCAATTGGGGTTAAGTGACTTGCCCAGGGTCACACAGCTAGTAAGTGTTAAGTGTCTGAGGCCAGATTTGAACTCAGGTACTCCTGACTCCAGGGCTGGTGCTCTATCCACTGCGCCATCTAGCTGCCCCTACAATTTGTTTTTAAATGAAAGGTAGGGAAAAATCCTAAATAAATAAATAAAGATGTCATGTTAACGTGTAATGAGCCTATTTTTGTTCTTTGTAATGCATTAAGTATTTTTAAATTGTACCTGTTTTAATTTATTATATGATAAATATAAATTGTTATAACCCACATAAACAAAAGGTCTTTGAGGGGCTTTCAGTAACTGTTAAAAGTATAAAAGGGTCCTGAGGACAAAAGGTTTAAGAACCATTGGTGTAGGAAATCCCTTTTACTGATCCAATTCAGCACTTGTCCAACAGCTTACAGTCTCAAAGAACTGCTTGATGTATTCAGAGGTTAAGTGACTGGCCTAAGGTCACATAACCAGTATGTGTCAGAGGAGAGACTTGAACTCAGGTCTTCTTGAACCCAAGTCCAACATCCTGCCTACTGTGACAGGCTAGTTCTCCATACCAACAGATACTATTGTAATCTCTTTCCTATTTAGTCCCTATTATGACAATGTAACAAACACACACACACACGATTTTTAAAAAAAGAAAAGAAACAAACAAAAAACGAGGCCTGGAAGAGGCTTCTTGTCACTCTCGCAGTATCAGGTAATGGAGTTGGGAGCAGGCTGGGCAGCACAGGGAGGACCTGGGGAAATGTGTCTTCTGCCTCTACTGCATACAGCATCCTCTGGGGATACATGTTATCTTGTGCTTTTTATAGGACGACAGAGTGGGTGTTAGGAAACTGTAGCCTATTACCTAGGATATCTTTGGCATAAGATGTAAACTGTTTAATCGATCTGTTAAGAAGCATTCATAGCACCAGCTCTGGATTCAGGAGGACCCGAGTTCAAATCTGACCTCAGACACTTGACACTTACTAGCTGTGTGACCCTGGGCAAATCACATAACCCTCATTGCTCCGCCAAAAAAAAAAAAAAGATACATAGAGAGCAGATGGAAGTTAATGTAAGGGGAGAAGGCAGCAATACCTGGAGGTACTGGGAGGAAAGATGGTGTTTGAGCTGAGTCTTGAAGGAAGCCAAGGAAAGGAGGTGAGCTGGTCATGGAGCAAGAGGAAGACTCTGTAACAAGTGGACAGCCCAAAGACTTCACAGCTGCTCTCCAACATTCAGACAGTCCAAGGTGGGGCATCAGTGTGTTGGTAAACTGTCTACCCAGGATTCACAAGAATCATCTGAGAAGCAGCTAGGTGGTGCAGAAGATAGAACACCGGAGTTAGGAGGACCTGGGTTCAAATCCAGTCTCAGACACTTACTAGATATGTGACCCTGGGCAAGTCACTTCACCCTCATTGCCTAAAAAAAAACAAAATAGAAAAAGAAAAAATCATCAGGGACGGGACTTAGTGGATGGGCTGAGATCTGCACCAGGGGAAGAAGCAGTCACACTATGGCAAGTGCCTTGAAGGTAGTGACTTGCTTTTGTACTGGAATCTCCAGTATGAGTCACATAGTAGGTAGGTGATAAATGCCTTCCTTGTCCATCCATTTCACTGAAGATCTCATGGCTCCATTCACTGAAATATCAATACACGTTACAGTGGGAGACTAAAAGGGAGGCAGGTAGGGAATCTGAGTGGGTACCTGGCACTGTGGCTTAGCTATGCGAGGAGAGTAACCTAGGAGCATAGAACAGCCTAGGACAGCCTAGGACAGTCAGGTGGGGAGGCTCAAGGTAACCCAGACAGGGCCCGGCCAAATCCGGAGTGAATGATGGAGTCCTTTTTTTCAGAAAGGAGAATATATGAGACAACGCCTATTTTGAGAAAGAGGAACTTCCAAACAAAGTGCTTGGGAGGAAGTTGGGATAGGACATGAAGCCTTGAGGGAAGTGCAGACATCTCAAGAGGAGGTTATAAGGTTATTATTAGATGCAATTCATTTTTCATGAGAAGTCGTGTTCTCAGTGCTGTGTTCAGTTAGATGAAGAGGAATGACCGATGTGCTCCCCATGTTTGCCCCTGGTCTGGAACGTGGAATAATCACGCTAATGTGGGAGACAACACAGTAAAGAGGATATTCGCCATTGGGAAGACTGTGGACACCATGATAATAGCCACCATTTGTAGCCCTTTCTTATTTACAAAGTGTATGATCCCACCTGATCCTTGCAGCACCACCGCAAGGTAGGTTTGTTATCAGGGAATAGCAATCCAAGATCACAGGTTCATAGATTTAGAGGGAAAAGGTACTCTGCTAAGTTATTTACAAATAGTATTATCATTTGATCGTCACAACAACCCCCGGCAATAGGTGCTTCTATTATGTCCATTTTCCAATTGAGGAAACTGAGGCAGACAGCAGTTAAGTGACTTGCCCAGGGCCACATAGCTAGGAAGTATCTGAGGCTAGATTTGAATGCAAATCTTGCTGCCTCCAGGCCTAGTCCTCTATCCATGGGCCACCTAGCTACCCCCAGAATGGGACAGTATTTTTTAAAATTTTATTTCCCTAATAGCATTTTTTTCAATTTTATGTAAAGATAGTTTTCAACTTTCATCTTTTAAAAAATTTTTTTTTTTTGTGGGGCAATGAGGGTCAAGTGACTTGCCCAGGGTCACACAGCTAGTCTCAAGTATCTGAGACTGGACTTGAACTCAGGTCCTTCTGAATCCAGGCCCGGTGCTTTATCCACTGCACCACCTAGCTGCCCCCACAACTTTCATCTTTGTAAGATTTTGAGTTCCCAATTTTTCTCTCTCCCTCTCTCCCTTCCCTCCCCCCTCCCCAAGTCAGCAGACAATCTGATATAGGTTATACATTACAATCACGTTAAACATATTTCTACATTAGTCATGTTGTGAAAGAAGAATCAGGACAAAAGGGAAAAACCAGAAGAAAGAAAAACAACAACCAATAATGTGAAAATAGTATACCTTGATCTGCATTCAGACTCCATAGTTTTTTCTCTGGATGTAGAAAACATTTTCCATCATAAGTCTTTTGGAATTGTCTTGGATCATTGCACTGCTGAGAAGAGGAAAGTCTATTACAGTCGATCATCAGGAAATGTTGCTGTTACTTTGTACAATGTTCCCCTGGTTCTGCTCACTTCACTCAGTATCAGTCCTCTTAAGTCTTTCCAGGTTTCTCTGAAATCCGCCTGCTCATCGTTTCTGACAGTACAATAGTATTCCATTACATTCATACACCACCACTTGTTCAGCCATTCCCCAATGGATGGGCATTGCCTTGATTTCCAGTTCTTTGCCACCACAAAAAGAGCTGCTAGAAATATTTTTGTATGTGTGGTGGATGGGATTTTAGAAGGCCATTTAGTGCCTCCATCACTGTGGTTTTTTGTTTTTTTTTTAAATGCTTTTTTTGTTTTTTGTTTTTGCAGGCAATGGGGGTTAAGTGACTTGCCCAGGGTCACACAGCTAGTAAGTGTCAAGTGTCTGAGGCCGGATTTGAACTCAGGTCCTCCTGAATCCAGGGCCGGTGTTTTAACCACTGCGCCACCTAGCTGCCCCCCATCACTGTGTTTTCACAGATGAGGAAGCTGAGCCCCAAACTGGTGAAGTTACATTCTATTTCCAGCCTCATTCCCATTTTATAGATGAGGAATAGAGGTTCAAACATGGGAAGTTGTTTGTCCCAAACACGCAGCTAGTAGGTGGCAGAGCTAGGATTTGAGGTAGGCCTTCTGACTCCACACCCAAGAAGAGCCTGGTAAGACCCTCTTGGAATCCCTCTTTTATCTCTTCAATGAGATAACCTCCCAACTAGGCTAGCTCTTTGCGAAGGTGTGAACGTACCTGGCCTGAGTAGTCCCCTTGTCCCTGTAACAGCACAGTAGGGATGGTTAGTTAATCCATAGGCAACACTGAGCCTGCACTAAATGCTTGGCCTTGGACACTGGGGGTGAGGGGATGAGGGGAGCATTCTTGGAGCTGCCTTCCCAGGTTCTAGTCAATCACATGGGACCTTTGGGCCTGCTTCCAGCCATATGGTGGCCTGCTTTTAGAGGATTTAGTATCTGCTTGGCAGCATTGAGGAGGGCTAAGGTGATGTGACAGTTAAAAGAAGGGTCAGCTTCCCACTGGTCCCTCGCTTTGACTCTTGTGAAATAAGCAGTGAGCTCCCTCCCTCTAGATGCCCCAAGAAGGAGGAGCCCGGGAATAGACAGTGTTCTGGGCAGCTCCCTCCCAGCATCCCTCCCCCACCTCTTGCCAGCCACCCTATGCATAGGTAAGCTGGCACCTGAGGCCCTGCCTGCCTCTTCTGCCTTGTGATTCCCTTCCCAAGGAGGGGACCAAACATCATCCTCTGAATAAGCGTATCTAGACTTGAGGCCACTTGGGGAATTCATGAGGCATTCATGAAGCTCAGGGGCTCTCCAACATCAGCTTGGAGCTGGCTTCCCTGTCAGATTCCTGCCACTAACAAGTGGCCTGAGCCAAAACACAGGAGTCTTTGAGAAGAATCCCCAAGATTGAATCTAGTCCGCACAAATCCAGGGCTTCCATTGTGGGCTGTGAGCTACAATGAGGGTCTCTCTTGATCAGCCCCCACCTACACAAGTCCCCTGAGGTTATCCCCTCCACCCTGGGCCTCAGAACAGGCAAGTCTGTGAATTGGCTGTCGGTGACAGAGGGCACATCTGCCACCCGGGGACCAGAGCGGCTACGTCCAGGGATGCTCGTCACCAGGCTGGCTTTAGGGGTCTACATTTTGTCATTCTTGTCCACTCCTGAAGACTGATCGATCATGTGACTGCAATCTGCACTTGTGCAGAGTATGACTGCTTCTCAGACATACAAAAGTCATCATTAACCAGCCTGATCCTTGTCCTCTTCCTGGTTCAGAAACGTACGAAAGGGGCAGCTAGGTGGCGCAGTGGATAGAACACCGGCCCTGGATTCAGGAGGACCTGAGTTCAAATTCGGCCTCGGACACTTGACACTTACTAGCTGTGTGACCTTGGGCAAGTCACTTAACCCTCATTGATCCACCAAAAAAAAAAAAAAAGAAAGAAACGTACAAAAGCAGCAGGAAGCACATGCCTGAAGGCTCCACATTCCTCAGTCTGGATCTATGCCTTTCTAGACCACCCATCTTTCCAGTCTCCCACAAACCTTTCCATCTTTCATGTTTCATGTGACTTCCCTTCACATCCTCTTTGTTCTGTACAAACTGCTTGCTGTTCTCCATACACAATGCTCCATTTCCCACCTCCAAGCCTTTGGACAAATGGCCTCCTGTGTCCAGGAAGGGCCCCCTCCTCACCTGGGCTTCCTGAATCTCTTGCTTCCTCCTAAGCCAGAGATTATTAACCTTTTCTGCAACCTGGTGAGACACAAGCATCTCATTTTCTTGTCCTCCTTGAGAAAGGTCTTATCATAACTTGGAATTAAGGGATGGCACCATTTTGCCAGGCAGCTCAGTCAAGTGGTTGATTCAATAAGTCCAGGAAGTGAGAATTGGGGTCATCACCGATTCTTTTTTTTGTTTTGTTTTTTGTTTTTTTGGTGGGGCAATGAGGGTTAAGTGACTTGCCCAGGGTCACACAGCTAGTAAGTGTCAAGTGTCTGAGGCCGGATTTGAACTCAGGTCCTCTTGAATCCAGGGCCGGTGCTTTATCCACTATGCCACCTAGCTTCCCCCCATCACCGATTCTTTATGTTGTTCTGGGAAGAGACCCATAGGAGAAAATTTCGTGATATTCAGAACAAGAGGAAGGAAGAAATATAGAAAATTGGAAGCCAAGATGGATAAGGGTCTCCTAGAAGGGTTGGGGAAGGTAGGGGATAGGAACACATCTTCTTCTGAGGCTACTTCTCTATGAGAACCCTATTTTTCTATTTCCAATGACCACATTCTTTAAGGTTAGAGGTTAGCTTAGGTTCCTCTACTCTGAGCTAGAGAATTTGTTTTCCTTTTCCCATTCAAGGGTCATGGGGCAAAAGCAATGGAATAGAACTCCTGGGGTCTTGGTGTTAAGAGTGTTAGACTCTGGGAGCAGCTAGGTGGCGCAGTGGATAAAGCACTGGCCCTGGATTCAGGAGGACCTGAGTTCAAATTCGGCCTCAGACACTTGACACTTACTAGCTGTGTGACCCTGGGCAAGTCACTTAACCCCCATTGCCCCACAAAAACAAAACAAAACAAAACAAAAAACCCAAGAGTGTTAGACTCTGAATGAGAAAGACTTTGGTTCAAATCCTACCCCTGACATTTATTAGGCATATAACCTTGGACAATCACTTAACTTCTCTGGCCCTCAGTTTCTTCTTCTGTGAAATAGGAATACTAGAGCACAGAGTCTGGAATCAGTAAGACTTGAGTTCAAATCTGGCCTCAGCTGTGTCACTCTGGGTAAGTCACTTAACCTCTGTCTCAGTTTCCTCAACCATAAAATGATGATAATAATAGTATCTACCTCCTAGAGCTGTGATGAAGATAAAATAAGATAATATTTGTAAAAGTCTCTGGCAGCAGTGGGTAGAGCACCGGCCCTGGATTCAGGAGGTCCTGAGTTCAAATCCAGCCGCAGACACTTGACACTTACTAGCTGTGTGACCCTAGGCAAGTCACTTAACCCCAATTGCCTCAGCAAAAAAAAAAAAAAAAAAAAAAAAAAAAAGTACCTTGCAGAGCAGCTAGGTGGCACAGTAGATAAAGCACCAGCCCTGGATTCAGGAGGACATGAGTTCAAATTTGACCTCAGACACTTGACATTTACTAGCTGTGTGACCCTGGGCAAGTCACTTAATCCTCATTGCCCTGCCCCCCCCAAAGTACCTTGCAAACCTTATATAAATTATGATTTATATAAATAGATACTTTTCTCTCTATAAAATAGAATTTAGCACATTTATATAAATGTATGCAAGTTGCCATGTCAATAAATTATTTTTTAGTTATAGCTATCATTACTAGTTATCAGGACCCGGCTCGCAGAGCTGCTGTGATGTTCAAAGGAGAAAACGCCCATAAGGTAATTTGCAAACATTAAAGCATCACAGAAATGTCAGTTATTACTCACTGGTTCCTAGGGGTTCCAGAAGGTCTTAATCTGACACTGTTTGAAAGGAAGCAAAAGATACTTTTTACTCATCTTCTCCCCATCCCATAAAGTAAGGGTTTTTAATCTGGGATTTATGAAGCTTGTTTTTTAAAACAACAACAACAACAACATATATTTTGATAACTATTCCAAAATATTTTCTTTCCTTTGTAGTTCTATATATTTTATCTTATGCATTTAAAAATAGGTTTCATCAGCTTGCCATGTGCACCATCACACACAAACGTTAAGGAATGCTGCGGTAGATTAAGCCTTGGGGAGCCAGTCTTTAAAAAGTAACAATGACTTGGAGTTGGGAAATGGGTTCAAATCCTGAGTCACTTAGGTAAGTGACCCTTAGTTTCTCTATGCTGTTTCCCTATCTGCAAAAAAAAATTTAAAAAAGGATAATAATAGCACTTACCTCACTGGACTGTCCTGTGGATGAAATGAGCTAATATATGTAAAGCATTTTGTAAACCTTAAAGCTCTGTATGTATGAGCTATTATTATTTTAATGATGCTGATGATAATTCTCCTGAGCCTTAAATCTATTATCATCTCTTCTAAGTAGAACTAAGCATAGCTTCTAAATTAAAGAGGGAATCGAATCAAGACATCTTATTTCTTACACCTGGATAACATGAACCTTTAGGGAACCAGTCAAAAAACAACAAGCCATATTAAACAGCTTCTTTATCTTGTAACATCTTTCTTTAAGAATTTCAAAATATCATTGGCACTGGGTAAGTGTAAAGGACAGAGAGAGACCAGGGGCTTTGAGCATGAGTTCAGAGGTCAGACTGAGCCAGTGGATAAAGGGAAGCAGCCTGCGCTGGAGCCAGCTCATTTCAATGAATTTTCCTTGTGATCATTTATACCTTAGAAATCAGCCAATGCTACTAATCAGGGCTTGATTTATTATTTTGCTGATTGACTAGACAGAAGAAAGTGGTGGAAAATATGGCAATCATGCAAATTAAACTTAAAAGTCTGTTTTGCTAGAGGCAGCTAGGTGGCACAGTGGATAAAGCACCAGCCCTGGATTCAGGAGGACCTGAGTTCAAATGGGGCCTCAGACACTTGACACTCACTAGCTGTGTGACCCTGTGCAAGTCACTTAACCCCAATTGCCTTACCAAAAAAAAAAAAAAGTTTGTTGTGCTTTTCAGAGAGTTGGGTAGTTAAAGGTTTAGGAGCACACCCCAGCTGACAGTCGTCTCTGAAGAAACCTAAGGTTAAGCTGGGGCTGAGTGGGGCTGATTTCCTGGCCTTCTGACATAAAAGTCTACTAGGAAAACAGGTAAAGCAATTTACATCTATACAATGCCCACCTGAAGGTCCTTCTTCAGAAGTGAAAATTGGACCATATCAGATTTGGAAAGGACCCTGGAAAACACCTGAACCATGGTAATAAAACAAAGGGCAAGCCACACTTAGGAAGTTATGGTGTCATCTGCTCACTCTCCTGCACCCCTCCAGTCCAAGTCCATTCCCAAGTCTTGTCAATTCCACCTCCATGGCAACCGTCTCTCCACTCACACAGTCACTGCCCTAGTACAAGCAATTGTTGCCTCTCGCCTGGATGATGGGAATAGTCTTGTAAAAAAAAATGATTTTCATTCAAAACATAACAAACACCACTGGGGATGGTATCTGTATTTTCTTTCACAACATGACTAATATGGAAATATATTTTGTATGATTGCACATGTATAATCTATATCAAATTGCTTGCCATCTTGGGGAGGAGGGAGGAGACCAGGAGAAAGAATTTGGAACTCGAAATTATAAAAAAAAAAAGTTAAAACATTTTTACATGTAATTGGAAAAATAGTATTTAAAAAAGTAACAAACACCTAATAAAATTGGCATATTCCATGTACATTATTAGAAAAGAAAAAGAGGATTTTATATGAAACTTTAGGTACCCATTATGTATTGCTTGCTTTTCTTTTTAATTATATAAGTTCAAACTGTAGCTTTCAAAGCTGTCCTGCTTGTCTCTGCTTCTTTCTAGTCTTCCTTCTGTTCTCTTCCCACCATTTAAACAAAATGATGTGCTTGAGTTCTTAAGGTGGGGATAGGGAGGAAGGATGAGAATTTGGAACACAAAATTTTAAAAATCGAGGGTACAATTTGTTTTTCTGTGTAAGGTGGGAAAACCTCTAAATAAATAATTAAATGGAAAATGAGACTTCAATGACTTTTTTTGTTACCTTATCCTTCCTACCCCTTGAGAAATCAAGGCCTTGTAACAAATATACATGATCAAGCAACACAAATTCCTACATGATAATAAAAGCTAGCATTTATATAGTATTTTAAGGTTTGCAAAACATTTTAAAAGATTGCCCCCATTTTATCCTCACAGCAACCCTGGAGATAGATGCTATTATTATCCCCATTTCACAGATAAAGAAAAAAGAAACTGAGGCAGTTGGCACTTGACCAACTCGGCAAGGGTCACACAACCAGTAAGTGTCTGAGTTTGATCTGAACTCGGGTCTTCCTGACTCCAGGTCCAGGAGTCAATTCACTGTGGGGCCACCCAGCTCCCTCCACATTGGCTGCTCAAGTCTCTCCAAACTCTAATCTATCCAAAATCCTTTTTCCAAAGAGTCTCACCCCATCCCCCCACCCCCAGGCACTCAGTATCTCCCCTGAGACCAAACATAAACTCCTGTATTTGGCATCCAAAACTTGTAACAGCCTGATTCCCTCCTACCTTTCTATCTCCCGTCTCCATGCCTTTGTACCACCTGTCCCTCATGCCTGGAGTGCTCTTCCTTCTGACTTCTGCCTCCCTGGCTTCCTCCAGGACTCAGATCAGATCATCACTTTCTACAGAAGGCCTTTCCTGCTCCCCCAGCCCAGCTGCTGGTGTGCCCCCATCCCCCAAGGGTATCTTCCATTTACTGTCTGTATCCATTAATAGGGGGTGGCGACAGGACTGGGGATTTCACTAGTGTAAGGACTCTCAGGTAAGGAAGCTCCTGATACCAAAGCAAGTCAGTGTCTTCAAGAGTTGCTTAGAGTGCTGAGAACTTAAGTGTCCATCAATTGAGGAATGATGGAAGAAGCTGTGCTATATGATTGTGGTAGAAAGGTCTTGTGCTATAGGAAATGACAAACAGGATGATCCCAGAAAAACCTGGAAAGACTAATGAACATTGATGGATAGTGAAGTGAGCAGAGCTGGGAGGACATTGTGCATAGTGACAGCAGTATTGTTCAATGAGCAGCTGTGAATCACTTGACTACTCTCAGCAGTGCAATGATCCAAGACAATCCCAAGGAACTGAGGAAGCTTACTATGCACCCCCATAGAAAGAACTGATAAAAAGAACATTTGCAGATTGTACATATATAACCTGATTGTGATCTTGTGGAGGGGGGAGGAAAGGGAGGGAGGGAGGGAGAAAAATTTGGAACTCTAAATCTTATGAAAATGAATGTTGAAAACTACCCTTACATGTAACTGGAAAAAATAAAATAAATCTTTGTTGAGAAAAAAAAAGAGAGAACTTCAGTGACTTACCCAGAGTCACACAGCCAGTAGGCATCAGAGGCAGCATTGGAATGCAGGTCTTCCTGGCTCTGAGGCTGGCTCACTAACCACTGAGCCCCTCTGCTTCCTGTAGCTCTTTCTCTACCTGTTATTTTCCTCCATGAGAATGGAAGGCTTGGAAACAAGCATTTGGGGGGGGGGGGCTGGAGGGGGATCCCCAGGTGGCACATAACAAATGATTAACTAGTAGAAAGATGAATGCTTCTTTGCCTATACTGAGGAACTGATCCTGTTGCTGTTTTTATCTGAACCCCATTAAACAATATGAGAAGCGTGATTTTAAAATACTAATAGTGGGTATAAGTCCAGCCCATGATACATATTGGCTGTGTGACCCTGGGCAAATCACTTGCTCTAGGCCATTCTCCAAGATTATAAACTGCAGAGACCATGCTGCCCTGCCTTGGTAGGGGAATTTCTCAAGCATCTGGGTGTTCTTTAGACCAGAGAAATCCCAAGATTCATCCCTGTTGTCATCGTCATCACCATCACAACAGTCAAATGTTGCCACACCAGATACAATCAAGCACCAGCTTTCACCATACACAGACCAGGAGGAAGTGATCAGACCAGGACGGCTGTCCCAGGGATGCTTGCAGCAAGCCGGCAGAGGGGCTCACAGCCGATCCTTTCATTGCACCACTCAGAGCGGTCATGTTTTCCCCTTGCACCAGCGCCTGCAGAACACCAAACCTGCATGAGTGCTAGCAGGAGCTGCCAGCCCCCTGGCCATCTTGCTCTGAGTTCCATTGGAAAAGGTGGGAAGAAGGCGGTAATGATACTGGAGATTACAGAGGAAGAATGCGTGGCACTTTAAAAAGCTCCGTCATCTCCATATCATCCAGACAAGTGACTGTGATTAGATGGATGAGCGAGCGACAATCGATCATGGAGAGACGCTGCAGATGGACCACTGGGGGCCAGACCTGAATGGGAAATGGAAATGCTGCCCTAACAACCCAAATCGTGTCCCTAAAACAAAGGTTTGTCTTTCGGATGGCAATGTTCTCCCCCTGTTTGTATAGGGCTGTGAGCCATGGTACCCAGTGCTCTGAAGAGCCCAAAACGAGCACCATGCAGAGGGGAGCAGAGGGGCTGGGAAACAGGTCACAATATAAGAGGAAGGACAACACAAAGCAGCCATGTGACCCTGGGCAAGTCATTTCACCACCCTGCGTCTCAGTTTCCTCAACCAGAAAAGAATTGGACTGCATGACTTCTAAGTCCTGTCCAGGCCTAGATCTATGTTCCTGTAATCCTTTAAGTGATAGCAATCGACAAGCACTTATTAAGCACCTATTAGGTTCAGGCTACTATACTTGGTGCCAGGGATACTAATCCAAAGAACTCAAATCAAGGAATTTACATCCTCATGGAGTCTTCAGGGCAGAGTCCAGGAGGCAAATCATGTAGCAAGAATGAGGCATGACTTATGGACTGTCAGAGTTCTCCCCTGGTGCCCTGGTGATGTCAGGAGACAATGAAGAAGGCTACCAGCACATTAAGTGGACCCTTGTGGAAAACTTCACAGGAGGGCATGGATGAGAGTCATGGATGGAAGCGGAGGAAAGGCAGTGAGCTCTCGAACTCATGACATGATCGCTCCAAAAAACATCCAAATAACGCCATAGGAAAATGCCCAGAGCAGCAAAACTCACAGAAGAATGTGCTGAAATCATCTTCTAACCAAGAATGGCTTGGAAGGTCAGAAGGAGGGAGCTGCTGTGCTGATACAGGAGTCGAGCCCAACCCCACAGTCACCCTGACACAGATCCAGTCCCAGGAAGGCCTCACCAGAGAAGGAGACCCCCAGAGCCAGCTGAAACACCAGTGTCGTCTGGAACTAAGCGCACAGTCTGGTGAGAGGGCTGAGCCCTGGGCAGGGGGGAGACTACAGGGGTCTATGCTGGTGCTAAGGCAGAACTTGGATTTTTCACCCCTGCTGAGAACCAGGAGGTAGGTTTGAGTAGCAGTGGCCCAGGTCGGGGAGGGGCACAGGCTTGTTGGAGCTAACAACCACAACATACAAAGCTGGTTGATTAGCAAGTTGGTCTGGGGTCGTCTACAGACCAGGGAACAGACCAGGCCAGTGAAGAACCTGATCCTCCTTAAATCATACCACCTGGGACTTCTGAAGCTTGGGATACTGCAGCCTGGAAACAGTGCCCCACTTTAAGGAGCTAAAAGTCAAGTCAAAGAAAGGCAAGATGAGCAGACAAAGAAAGGTGAGGACCATAGAAAGTTTCTTCAGTAACAAGGAAGAGCGAGGTGTACCCTCAGAGGAAGATGTCAACGTCAGGGCCCCTATATCTAAAGCTTCCAAGAAAAATATGAATTGGTCTCAGGCCATAAAAAAGGTGCTCAAAAAGGACTTTGAAGATTAAGTTAGAGAGGTAGAAGAAAAAATGGAAAGAGTCATGGATGGGTCAGATCCTCGACAGTGGAGGGGAAGTCCACACTGTCAAGGTCACAGATCCACTGGAATACTTGAGTGTTGTCTTTGGAGAGATAGGTAGGACAAGAGGTTCAACAGACATGCCCATTGATGAGGCTCCTTAAGTCAGAGTCACAGAATCCTGGAGCAGGGAAGGGCTTCAAAGGTTCCCCAAACCACACTGAGCTGGGGTCCTGCCCAGGACAGCCCAAGCTGTGAGGCCAGTCTCCTCCATGCCATTTTCACACAGCTTTCCTTGTCCTTGTATGGAGCCTAAGCCCATTTCTCTGCCATTTCTCCTCATTGTCCTCTTCCTCCTGGACTCAAACAGAATAAGCTGACTCCCTCTCCCATGTTATAACCCTAAAACACTGGGAGATGGCTATGACGTCTCCTCTATGTCTCCTCCAACCACAGCTCCCTTCAGTTCAGGACCTTCAGTTGGTCTTCCGACGGCTGCCTTCCTCTGGATGCTCTCATCTGTCACTATCCTTCCTAAAAATGTGGTGGCCCCAATGGAATACTGCCGTCCAGAATCTAGGCCAGAATCCTCATCCTGGGGCTCTACCCAGACGCTGTTTGGGGCTTCCACCATGTCATGCTGCCTCTCATTGCTTGGCATTTCAGATCCCCAGAGTCTGGTGTACGGCAGACGGCAGACGAGCCATACAGAAGATAATCAGCATCTGGAGTTTGGAGGAGGGAGAGATTCCCCAAGGGCTGGTGGAGTCAGAATTGAGTTGGGGGACCCACTCAGATGCATAGAAGAGGTAGGAAGGCATGTCACATGTAGGGGATGGCAAAGGGTAGGGGGAGACATGCATGCAGAGGGAACAATGAATAGAACAACTTGGCTGGCTCGGAGTGTTTCTACAAAGGAGGAGTGGGAGATGAGGCTGGAAAAACAGATAGATGCCTCAATGGCCCAGCTGAGCAATCTGGCCTTGACCTTGTGTCCGACCCACCTGCTCCCCCTCCTCCAAGAGCCAGAACTTTTTTGGCCCAAGACATGAGGGGCTGAGCTCTCACCCTTGGGCACACCAACCTGTATGAGCAACGTGCAGTGTGGCACAACAGAAAGGGCCGTGGATTGGGAGCCAGGGGACCTAGGTTCAGAGCTTGCCTCTGACAAATGTGTGTCTTTGGACAAATCATTTAACAGCCCAGACCTCAGTTTCTTCATTTGTAAAACAAGGGAGCTGGACTCAAGTCCCTCAGGATCAATGACTGTAACAGCCCAAGGCTCTCCTTGGGGTTTTCCAATCAGAGCCATTGACCTCCAAAGTTGTAACCAAAGTAGGACAATGGGGGACTCTGCTAACATAGGAGGGGCCATCCATACCTCCTTCCTATGGTAGTCCTTTAGCCTACACACACTGAGCAGAATGCTCCTGGTACAGTGGGGAGGGAGTCCTGTACTCTCCACTTGTGTCCTGGGGCACTAGGATTCCTAAGAAAGCTGCTTCCAAGCCTGATCTTACCCACGTTATCAAAGATGAGGCATGTCCAGTGAGAGGAATGGGAATCTGAGCAGGTTTGGGAAGGAAAGGGAAGGCAGGAGTTGCAAGAGAATCTGCTCTTTGCTTGCATGGCACGGGGCTCTGGATGGGACCCTATCTGGGGCCGGGCATCCCTCAGCCTTGAGGGTGAAACTGGCAGAAATGGGCTGACAGAAGGGGCGTCAATGTCACTATCATGACTTATATGGCTCAGTCCTTTCAAAGGCTATCTTCCCTTCCCTCACTCACTTCATCCTCTCTGCACAGCTCAGTGGCAGCCAGCAGACAAGTGGGAAAGAAAGTCTTCGGGACCCTGGTCCAAGGAGAAGGATTTGCCCCGGCTCCCAGAAGCATCCCCTTGCCCCCTCCCCAATCTGAGCAGCCAGCCGCAGATGTAGCAGCAGCCTTCTTTCCCCCGGCTCTGTGTGTGTGTGTGTGTGTGTGTGTGTGTGTGTGTGTGTGTGTGTGAATGCCTCTGTCTCTGTGTCTCTCTCTGCCTCTGCCTGGGACGCAGGAGGTTACGGCGCATCTGTCTCCAAATGGTAATCGGCTTAGGTGATGTCAGCTGGGGAAGGAGGGCCCCGGCAAGGAGCAGTTTGGCAGGAGGCTGGAGAGGCTGGGGAAGACCCCCCTCCAGAACTGCGGGGCTTGCGCTCTGGGACAAGCCAGAAGCCGGTGAAGCTGCCGCAGCCTGCGTGGGCGGCTGGGGAGCTCGGCTAGGCAGAGGAGAAGGAGCAGGAGGAGAAGGCAGAAGGCAGGGAAGGATGGACCTGTCCCCGGCTCTGCTGCCCCTCACCGCCAACGACAGCAACTCCTCGGAGCCTGGAGGAGGCAACCTCACTTCTGGCTGTGAGTAGAGTCGGGGGGCTGCGGTTTCCCATTGTCCCCCGCCCTCATTCCTGTTTTGCACTTGCTGGGATGGGTGACAGGAGCGATCCACCTCAGGACCAAACTGCCTGGGAAACTTTCTGTGGGTTCGGGGGGGACAGAGGGAGGAGGGGGTCAGTGCAGGCAGACTGGGAAAAGCCCCGTCTTTGGAACCAGAGGACCTAAATTCAAATCCCACCTTGAAAGGTGGGATTACTAATTTTGTGACTGGGTAAGTCACTTCACCTCTCACTGGGCCTCAGTTTCCCCCTCTGTCAAATGAGTGGGTTGGACTAGATGTCTTCTGAGGCTCCTTGTAGCTCTGCTTCCATGAGCCCATGAACCTGTGTGACCTTGGACAAGCCACTTGACCTCCCTGGGCCTCAGTTTCCCCATCTGTAAAGCTGGGGGTGGGGTGGATGATATGGTGACTGAGGTCCCTTCAGGCTCAAAATCTAGGAAGCTATCATTCTCTGAGCTGCAGGCATCCCCTGGTCTTCTAAAACTTGAAAAGAAAGCAGATGAGGACAGGTAAGAAAGCAGGGTCAGAAGGGATTAGGATGGAGAGAAGAGAGGTGTGCTCTGGAGCCAGGGATTGTGTGGGTGGGGATGAGGGGTCTTCCCTTGTGAGCTAAGGGGGATAACACCAGGCTAAATGCTGGCTTATGAGGAGAGAGAAGCCAAAGCCTTTTCCAAGAGGAAAGGGGGGAATAGCAGGAAGGAGAATCTTCCCTGCCTGGGAGACTCTGTTGCACTGTGGTGGGAGGGGGTGGGGGATGGGGGCAGAGCCCTTGGAGTTCACAGGGAGATGTTCTCTGACAGCTCTGGGAGACAGGGAACGCCAATGTCCGTGTGACAGAAGCACAGACCTTGAGCTGGAAAGGGCTTCTGAGGTTGTGGAGGCCAGCTTCTCTCTGTTGGCAGAAGAGGAAACTGAGGGGAAGTGACGTGGCCTGGGGTTACCCGCTCGGGGAGAGACCCAGCCAGGATTCAAATCCAGGCATTCTGACTCCTCTGCCTTTCATTGCTGAGGGTCTGGAGGTTTGCAGAGAGCACTGTCCTCAGCAGCCTGGGGGAGGGGGGGACAGTGGCTATAAAAACTCCCATTTCTGTGGCCTTCCAAGGTCTCTGAAGGGCTCTCCTCCCCACAGCTCTGAGCTGAGCAGAAAGGAGATGTGCTTTTCTGAAGCATTCGGCCAGGCTGGCTCTGGGGCTGAGCTGCTCAGAGCCAAGCCTGGCTGGAGGCTTGGGAGGAGAAGTCAGACTGAAGGGAAGGTGCAGAGTTGGGGGAAATTCCTGTGATGTGGAGGTCAAAGGAAGGGCTGCAGTCTCCACTGTGACCAACAGAGAAGACCAAGGGCAGTGAGTGCTAATAGAGCTTAGATGGGGAACACTGAAGGTACATGTATGTGCATGCATGTGCACACGTGTGTCTATGTGTGTGTGCAGAGCCTGTGTCTGAGTGGGGCTCAATGGGGCTGATGCATCAATAGCAGTCATCAGGAGAGTGAGGCAGACAGCAAAGATAGCTTCTCCTCACCATGCTCACAAAATGAGAATCCAGGAGCTCAGAACTGCCCCTTAGGAGAAAGCCCTTTACCCCACTTGATTACTGAAGGGGGTCACGGTCTTCTCCTGGGAGGAGCCTGGGGGATGAAATCTGTCATTCATGGACACAATCCTGATGTAGTGTCAGGATTGGAGGAGATCTGGGAGGTGAAGAGGTGGCCCCCTTCACAGGTGGTGACAGCATCAGGTGGAATTCACACCTCCATTTATTTGCTGCTGGAGATTGGGAGGGGGCAGATAATGGGAGATAAGAAGGGGGATCCATTCCAGGTGATGTGAGGACACAACCTTGGGAGTTACTGGAAACATGGGTGGATGGATGGATGGATGGATGGATGGATGGATGGATGGATGGATGGATGGATGGATGGATGAATGGATGAACCAGTGAATGAATGGGATGATAAAGTATATGCTAGGTACTCAATATTTGCCCTCCAGGCAGGGCCAGTGTAGAATTCGAGTGGTCACTGGTGCTAGTTCCATGCTTTCTCTGTCCCCAGTTTCACCACCACGCCTGCGGCGAGTGTCCTATATCAACATCATCATGCCTTCTGTGTTTGGCATCATCTGCTTGCTGGGAATCGTGGGGAACTCGATGGTTATTTTCACTGTGGTAAAGAAGTCCAAATTCCACGGGTGTAACAACGTGCCTGACATCTTTATCATCAACCTCTCTGTGGTGGACCTGCTCTTTTTGCTGGGCATGCCCTTCATGATCCATCAGCTCATGGGCAACGGGGTCTGGCATTTTGGAGAGACCATGTGCACGCTCATCACTGCTATGGACGCCAACAGCCAGTTCACCAGCACCTACATCCTCACGGCAATGGCCATTGATCGCTACCTGGCCACCGTTCACCCCATCTCCTCGACCAAGTTCAGGAAGCCCTCTGTGGCTACGCTGGTGATTGGCCTGCTCTGGGCACTTTCCTTCATCAGCATCACACCGGTGTGGCTCTATGCCAGACTTATTCCCTTCCCCGGAGACACTGTTGGCTGTGGCATTCGCCTGCCCAACCCAGAGACTGACCTGTATTGGTTTACCCTGTACCAGTTCTTCTTGGCCTTTGCTCTGCCCTTCGTGGTCATCACAGTAGCCTATGCACGGATTCTCCAGCGGATGACTTCCTCAGTGGCCCCAGCTTCTCAGCGCAGCATTCGGCTGCGCACCAAGAGGGTGACACGCACGGCTATAGCCATCTGCCTGGTCTTCTTCGTCTGCTGGGCACCCTACTATGTCCTACAGCTGACCCAGCTCTCCATCAGCCGCCCCACCCTGGCCTTCATCTACCTCTACAATGCAGCCATCAGCCTGGGTTATGCCAACAGTTGCCTCAACCCCTTTGTCTACATTGTGCTCTGTGAGACCTTCCGCAAACGTCTGGTGCTTTCGGTCAAACCAGCTGCCATGGGGCAGCTCCGGACGGTCAGCACTGCCCCCACCATGGAGGAGATGACTGAAACCAAAAGTGCCTGATACTCCCTCCCTGCTCCAGACACTGCCAGCAAACACAGCTCAGATAAGACCAGTTAATGGGGGATGGGAGGGGGGTTCTGGGTATAAGACCTGGATAAGACTGAGTTCAGATGATGCTGAGCCAACTGGGAGCCATGGTGAGAAATCAGGAATGTGTTTGAGCCCCCACCTGGGAGGTTTGCTCGGCAAAGGTCTGAGTGAGACTGACAGAAAGCAAATGGATGACTAAGGAGAAACATTCAGTTTAACCTTCCAGTCACATCTCTTTAACATGCACCTACACGGTTGGCTTTGTCATCCACCATTTCCCCAAGGGAAGCTGGGGAAGGCTGGGAAGCCTCAGCTGGCTCTTGACTCAGGCCTAACCAAGAGCTAGAGGAGCAGGGCTGGGTGGGCCAGGGGAGGGGGTTGGGCCAGTAACCCCAGAGATTTTCCTCATTTCTCCTTTGCATGAAAAACCAAACCAAGCCAGTTTTTCTGGTCTGGTGAGAAGAGATGAGCAAGCCATCTCTCCCACTCTCTCAGCACCCCAACAACACTCTTGGGAAATGCATGCTTTGGGGGGATGGGGACTGTAAATCCACTCTTGTCCCCCGTGCCTAGAATAGACCCTCCTTCCTTTCCTTAAAGGCCCAGCTTAGATGCCATATCCTCCTTTCACCCCCTCCTGCTCCGGGGACTTTGCTTGTGTCTCTCCTTTGCTCCCCCCTTTTATCTTGTATTATATTTATCTGAGTGCCTGGCAAATCCCCTATTTGACCGTAAGCACAGTGACGGCAGGGGTTATATCACTGTTCAGCTTTGTATCTCTAGCAGGGAGACCAGGGCCCTGCACATAGTCGGTGATTAATAAATATTTGTTGTATTGAATTGAGTCGAGAAGCTAGTGACTGCTAGGAAGAACAGGGTGGTGAATAAGGCTACCATCTTTTGGGGGGAATGGGAGGCAGGAGAGAGATTGAGAAAGGAAACAAAAACAAGAAAAAGTAAAAACCCTTTGTATATGCTGTGTGTTGACTCATCTGTGTACATGTTCTATCCCCAACAGAGTGTAAGCTCCCTGTGGGCAGGGGCTGTTTACTTATTGTCCGTGTATCCTCAGTGCCAAACACAGTGCCTGGCATGCAGAAGGCACTTAATAAATGCTTATTGGACTTCATTTTTGTACATCTCTCCCTTCCCCCCAACAGTGCCTTGTGCACTCAAATACTTGAGTTTTGTATTGTGCTAAATGGAATTAGAAAGCCAACAACTCCTAGGAAGAATGAGGGGGAGGAAACAAAGGCTTTTGTACATCCTTTTATCCTATATGCATGTATCTATAGTATATATGTAGTCTAGTAGTGTGTGTATGTAGTATATATGTTTTATGTGTTTTTATATACACATATGTGTACATGTGTAGTATATATGACCTGCTCCTTTGAGTGGAATGAAAGCTCTTTGAAGGCAGACAGGGTTTCATCCCTGTTTTTGTAACCCTGCTGCCAGCACCATCCTGGCACTCTCGAAGACACTAAAAGCTTAATGCATTGGATTGAATTAAATTGGATCTTGTGGAAAAGACCACAATTAAACAAGCTACAGTATGTGTGATTTCTGGGGCTCTCTCTGCCATCAATAGAATTCACCAAAGATTTAGTAAGTACTGACTGTGTGCCTACGATGTGCCAGACACTGAGCTAGGCACTGGTGATACGAATACAAAGAATGCAATAATCTCTACTATGTGTTCAACATATTTAGGGTACACACACACTCCTAACCCTTCATCTAAAGCAGTCTGAAGTCTCTCACTGGTATAGAGAAGGGGGAAGAAGAGGGTGTCACTTGACTTTGGCAAAGTTAAACCCTAGAGGCTGCACTCCAGGAAATGAAAATAATAAAAATAAAGGAGGGAGGGGGAGATGTGTCTCTAAATCCACAAGGAGGGTTCAGCCAGATAGGCTGTCTTGACTGTACCTGTCAGGCTTGAGTGAGATTGCGTGTTCAGCCTTCTCTTGGGGGCCCGGCTCCAACCCTCTGGACCATGGCCAGAGCTCAGGGGCTCTCCCCAGGGAACCTTCCATCTGATCTCCCTGAACAGTCCCAGCAGGGGTTCACTCACAGGGAGATCTGGACAGGACAAGGACCGATAGACTATTGCAGCCTAAACCACTGGGAGGCAGCCATCATCTTCTTCTAGAGATCAAAGAAAGGAATCCAGGGCACCGTCTACACAGGCACCACTCCTAAGATGAGTAGCTTCACAGCAGCCACTGATGAGGTGATGGGAACAATTCTGTGCTGGAAAACAGCATTAGGACATGCGAAGCTATTAGCACTTCTGGTTATCAATATTCATGGCAGAATCATCCCCTTGTCCCTTTGGGGATGGGTGCTAGGAGTGGTCTGAAGCAATTGAGTGGGGTTGGGTAGCAACAGACAAGGCATCCTTTTAATAGGATAAAGTAATAATATGTTATATGTAATAATTATTATGTTATATAAGAATTATTCAATCCTTTAAATAAGATAATGTAATATTTATATATAATAATCATAGAATAGGATTTATTAACTCCTTTTAATAAGAGTATATTTTGTATATTATATAATCATTATGTTGCAATATATAATAATTTATTACCTCCTTTTAATAAGATAATGTAAGAATATTGTCTATCTAGATGTTATATAATAATTGTTATTATATGATAATCTATAATCATAATTTATTAGCTACTTTTTTGAGAGGAGCATAGATTTAGAGCTAGGAGGTACCCTTGATGCCAACTAGCTCAACCTCTTTGTTTTATGGATGGGGAAATTTAGACCCATAGAGGAGAAGAGACTTGTTCAAAGTCATACAAGAAGAGATAGGGAAGCAAGGGAAAGAGTGTTGCATTTGGAGTCAGAGGCCCTGGGTTCAAATCTGATCTATTATTTACTACCTGGGTGACCCTGGGCAAATCACATCACCTCTTTGGGGTTCAATTTCTCCATCTGAAAATGAAGGGGCTGGACCAGACAATCTCTTTGATCCTTTCCAGCTCAAAATTGATAAGCCTATAAGTAGTAGTGATAATGGTGGTGGTGGTGGTGGTGGTAGTAGTAGTAGTAGTAATAATAAAAACACCAACATTTGGAAGGAAGTAAAGCGGTACAGCCAGTCTGGGTGAGTTGGGGGTCCTCATCAGCCACGTCCAACTTGTGTGACCTTGGACAAGGCTCTAAGCTGCTTTAGACCTCACTTTCTTCAGCTGTTAAGAGATGAGGCCAGACTTCCAGGTCCAGCTCTGTGACTCCGTCTCATGCTGTAAGGTTTACAAAGTGCTTCACATCCATTATCTCCTTTGTTCCTCACAAGTGCCAGGCAAGGTTGGTGCTATTATTATTACTCCCATTTTATAGATGAAGAGACTGAGGATTTGCCCATGACCACAAGTGTCAGTGGCAGGATTTGAATCCAGGTCTCTATAACTCCAATCCCATCCCAGTCTTCCATGATACAAAGCTGGCTGCAAGAGCCAGGCCTGGCAGAGAAGTTCTTTCACACCAAATCTGGTGCTATTTTCTATGACATGTGCCAGTATGGCAGGCAGCCCATGCCGGCTCAGGCACTAGAGGGTGACCCAGACCAATTTGGCATGCAGAGTAAGGACCCAGGAGGAGACGAGAATATTATTGAGCTAAACTGCCACACAATAGTCCAATACTTCTTGGCAGATGGAGGTTGTGAACCCCCCAAGACAGAGGGGATTAGATAAGGCTAAAGCAGAGCATGACATTGATGCAGCCTCTGCGGGGGGTGGCACTGCTGCTCTCCACTCTGCTTTCTGTATCCAGATCAAATTGTACACTCTGTGCCCCACTGCCCCAGGGTCCGATCAGGTGCCAATCACTGTTGCTATCCCAGTTGGATTGTCTAAGTCAGTCAGAGTCAAGGACATGATGCTCTAGTCATGGATAATTAGGGTGCTTGGAACCTGGTGATCACAGAAGAGATACGGTGCCTAAACAATGCCCTGGACAGATGGACAGACAGATGAACTTCTTCAGACAATTACTTTTTAGAAACTGTTACTGAATCACAGTTTTGGTCAGTGAGAACATCTGGCCAGCCCAAACTGACAGAACTCCTGGCAGAGGTTAATGATACAATTGTCATGTAGACTCAGAGTCATAACTAGCACGGGGCAAATGGAGCTTTGCTCCAGGGTGCCAACATTCAGGGGGCGCATCTCCTACCCATGGTGACCGCTCTCCCTATACTGCACCACAAGGTTCTCTGGAGTCATGGGGTACCACTACACCCAAGGTCTTGTCATTCTGGGGCCCCTCCCTAGGACCACCTTCCCTTCCTTTCTTTGATGGGATGGACTGTCCCTGCCTGGCATAAGTACACCTGTGGTGGGATAGGTTTCTGCACCACTGCTCCCTTCTCTAAAACCAGTTCCCACTCCCAAGCAACTGAGCTTTCCCTTCACACAGTTTACCCCAGTGAGGACTGGTCTAGTGTAATAGGAATCAATTCATCAAAAAGCATTCATTAAGTGCCTACTGTGTCCCAGACCATGTGCCAAGCATTGGGGATACAAAGACAAACATGAAATTGTCCTTGTCTTCAGGGAGCTTATAATCTATTTAGATGGTAACACATAATTTATATCTCTATGGTCTGCTAAAGTTGCTAAGGCAACTCTATGACTTAAATCGAGGAAGGATTATTTCTGTTTTGCATATGAAAAGCTTAAGGCACAGAAAGCTTCCCTAACTTGTCCATGGCCACACAGCTCCTAAGAGGAAGAGCCAGGAATCAAAACTAAATCTATCGATCAATCAACAAGCATTTGTTGGTCAGGATGAAGCAGACATTTTCAGACGTGGCCAGTGTGGAAATCTGCCTCACTTGACTATGAATATTTGTTCTGAGGGTTTTCTGTTTCTTTTCCTAACTGGAGGAAGGAGAGAAAGTAAATGTTTGTTCATTTGAAAAAAAAAAAAGATTAAATGTTAAAAATGCGAAACTATTTGAAATTGTCCACTGGGGGGCAGCTAGGTGGCACAGTGGATAGAGCACTGGCCCTGGATTCAGGAGGTCCTGAGTTCAAATGTGACCTCAGACACTTGATATTTACTAGCTGTGTGACCCTGGGCAAGTCACTTAACCCTCATTGCCCTGCAAAAAAAAAAAATCAACTTAAAGAAATTGTCCACTGTATATCCGGCAAAAGTGAAGCTGCCTGCCTTTCCAAGAGCTGCCATTCTGCGGAGGGAGGCAGCACAGGGAAGAATCAGTTCAATATCAATGCCAGGCAGGCCAGTGGGCGCCTTGTCTCTCTCCCATCTTGGCTTCTCAAGCATGAGCACCTCCCTAGATGGTTGGACTTGGGAAGGGAGCCCAAGCTGGACATGGCAGGCTCCTGCTCTTGGGACGGTCTTCAGAAATGCCGGAGAACATGACCTTCTCAGAGCTCCGTGAACCCTTTGGATGAGCAGGGGCAGAGGGAACAGGAGCAACCTAGAGAAACTGAGGCACTCTCTTCACCCAGGCCCAGAAGGTCTGATCTTGTGGGTTCCTGTCCCTGGTACAGACAGCTACATTTAATTTATCTTGAGTACAGAATCACAGGCTCAGAGTTTCTGACTCGGAAGGCGTCCCAAGGCCAGGTCTCCCCGGCAGATGCTCATGTAATCTGTGCTTGAAGACCCCTAGTGAGGGCAAACCTGCCCCTGGGGGCAGCCACTTCCGCTGTGGGACAGCTCTGATGGCTGTCCTTACGTGAAGCTGAAATGGATTTCTTTGTGGATTTCTGCCCCACGCTCTGGGGCTACCAGAGCCCATCTGGCTCCAGGACTATGAGCTTCTTCATGAACCCAGGCAGATCAATGCACCTCCTGCTGTAGACCCAAGGTTAGCAGAAGCCACACTTGAAGCCGGGTTCTTTGCCTCCAAGTCTTACTCAGCAAGTATGGGGTCAGAAGGTACGGGTCTGAATCCCAGCCCTCCCACTTATTGGCCGTGTGGCCTTGCTCAAATCGCTTCATTTCCCTGGGCCTCAGTTTCCTGCTCTGTGAAATGAGGGGGTTGGACTAGCTGGGCTGTGAGGTCCCTTCCAGCTCTGATCCTGGAGGCCCAGAGGTCAGGAAGGATGGACGTGGCGCATGACTGGAGCTTTGAAGGGAGAGATTCCAAGAGGCCAGTGTGAGGCGGAAGAGCATTCCAGGCATGGGACACAGGCTAGGCAAAGGTGTGCAGGTGGGAGATGGAATGTCCAACTCCCTTTATTTAAAAAAAAAAAATCAGCGTTTTATTGTTCCTTCATCTACAGGTGAGTAAGCTTGGGACATGGGTGGGACAGCTATTGTTTCTATAGTCAGGAAGCACACAGAGCTGGGCTTTGAACTCCCTCTTCTGAGGCCTGGTGAAAGTCATTCAGCTCTAGTTTTCTCTCTCACCCGCAGGGCTGCCCATCAAGGAAAGGAGCCAGATAAATTTAGAGTGGAAAGTTAGCCGGATACCCAGGGGATAGCTGAGAGCAGCCAGGCTGGCCAGGAGTGCCCAAGAGCCCGGCCTATAGAACAAACTCTGCAGGGAGGGGGAGGGGGATGCCACTCACTGCTCTGGAAATGCAGGAGAAAGGAGGCAGCCTTGGTATTAAGTGCCTCTACGGAGAAAGGCTGCTGGCACTGTTGCCTGGGCCCCTGCCCTCTCCACATCTGTCTCTCTCCTGGCTCCTCAGCCCCCAGGCTGCTAGAAGACAGAATGGGCAGCTTATGCTGCATTCCTTTTGTTGGGTAGAAAGTAGCCAATGACAGACACAGAACTAAGCAGCATTATGACCAATGCTGCAGAAATGAACCAGCAACAACTGCAGCAGCAGCAGCGGTGCCTGGAGGAGCCCTACCTTGGACAGCTCAAGGGGTCCACTCCAAGTTGGTTAGAGAGACCCCTGAGGCTTGAGGTCAGGAACGGGTAGCCCTGAGAATTGGGGGGGGTTGGGGGGTCACCCTCCTTGGAGGCCTTCACACTTTGGCCTGTCAGGTCAGCCAGTTATGGGGGGTGGGATTCCATTCAGGTGGAGGTTGGACTAGATGGTCATTGAGCTCTCAGCCACATGTTCAATTCTACGATGTTGTTTTGTGGGTTTTTAAATGTTTATTTTATTTTTTCGTGTGATGCAATTGGGGTTAAGTGACTTGCCCAGGGTCACACAGCTAGTAAGTGTTAAGTGTCTGAGGCCAGATTTGAACTCAGGTCCTCCTGACTCCAGGGCTGGTGCTCTATCCACTGCGCCACCTAGCTGCCCCAATTCTATGATGTTGTGAAACGATGAAGTGGGGTCAGACACTTGCTGACAATGTGACCTTGGGTAAGTCAGGTCACCTGGGGACCACGTCACTCCTAAGAGAGAGCCCTAGATCTGAGTACCAGACTTGGTATCAGAAAGACACACCCAACCCCCAGCACTTACGGGCTGTGTGACCCTGAGTAGGTCACTCCAGGACCAAATTCCTCCTCTATAAAAGAAAGCACTGGACTCAATGACTCAGTGACGAGTCCCTTCCAGCTCTAGGTCTGTGGGCTGTGATCAATCTATGACTCAGTTTCCTTATCTGCAAAGTGGTGATAATTATAGCACCTGCCTCAGAGGATCCAGAAAGGATGGATGTGAAGCATTTTGAAAACCTTCAAAGAAAAGCTTGTGCTGCTTTGATTCTGATTCCCCCTTTTCTGGGGGAGGGGGAGGGGCAAACCCTGGTCCCCAAGGGATTTGACAAGGCCTCAGCTCCAGTGCCGCAGGACCAAGAACAAAGGTCAGAAGTGCCCCCGTAGAGAGTGGTGAGGATGGCACAGGTGGGGCCGAGGAGGAGGCTAGTCCAGGCGGCAGTGGTGCGGGCGCAGGGGAGAAAGCAGAGGAGATGCCCGCGGGGCAGCAGGCATCCAGTGTGTTGGGAGCTTAGGGCTGGAGAAACTCCTTAGGGTGAGACAAGGTGGGAAAGGCCATCTGTCTCAAGCCGCCCTGGGGGAGGCCTTGAGGATCATCAGGCAGGCTGGCATGTGAAGCAGGTGAGTCTGGCAGCAGGCCATGGATGGTTTGCAGTGGGTGAGCATCAGAGGCATGGAGCCCAAGGAAGAGGCTGCTGTGACAGGCCCTAGTACTGCCCCGTTAACCTGCATCTGTTTTCTACCTGCACAGCATCTCTCACACCCAACACCCTGCTCTCGGCGCACACAGCTATGCCTTAGTGCAAGCGCTCCTTACCCCTTCTCTGGATTGTGGCAACAGCCTCCGACGAGGTCTCCCTGCCTCAGGTGTCTTCCTTACTCTAGTCCATGCTGCTGCCAAAATGGTTTTCCTCAGGAACACAGCCTATTCACCAACTTGGGTGGCCACACACATACACGCGTATATGTGCAACCCACATACACATTATGTGTCTATGTACCTGTGTGTTCATATGTGCATGTGTGTGCATACGTATGTGTACGTGTACTGAATATGTATATAAATAAATGTGCATGTACCTGTGTGTGTATACACACAATGGGCCCACACCCAAGTCTTAGACAGTTACTGTTGTCTGTCATGATACAAGCTGATGGGAAAAGGAGCTGGTGTGGTTTAGGAGAAAGGGCTCTGAGTTTAAATCTTTTTCTTTTTTTTGTGAGGCAATTGGGGTTAAGTGACTTGCCCAGGGTCACACAGCTAATAAGTGTCAAGTGTCTGAGGACATATTTGAACTCAGGTCCTCCTGACTCCAGGGACAGTGCTCTATCTACCGTGCCACCTAGCTGCCCCTGAGTTTAAATCTTGTCTTGGATGCTCACAGGCTCTAAAACCCCAGGGAAGCCCCTTAACTTCTCTGAGATTCAGTTAGCCGTATATGAAATGGGGCTGACCCTATGTGACCGCCCAGCTGACAAGGTGTCTGCCACATAGGGGCCCCATGACCTGAACTGCCATCATCATTATAAAGGAAAGTGACCCCCCCAGTAAAGATGCTCCCAATAGGCTTTAGGATGCTGACGTCCTGCATGTGCTGACTCACGCTGGGCCAGAGAAGGCTGGCTGGCAGCCCCTCGAGGCAGTGGCTTCCTGGAATGTTGGTAGCTTCAGGCAAACAGAGGTCAGGCTGCCCCCCCCCCCCAGTCTTATCAGTCTGTCCCTATACTCGGCTGCTTTTCTCTGCTCTCTGACAGACCATCACTATTGAGACAGATGCTGTGAATGCACATTACCTATATTCCCCAAGCCATCCAGACCACGTACGGTACACGGACTGTGCCTGATCATTATCTGCTGTCTGATCATGTATTTGTGTGTGCTTGTGTGTGCATCTATTTGCCGAGTAGAAGAGATGAGAACCACACTCTGAAAACTCAGTATTTTTCCAGAGAAGGGAACATGTCACAAATTCAAATATCCTCCTTCAGAAGCATTTGTCTCTGATGCCTTAGTAAGAAATTGAATTTGTTTTCTCATTGAAAAATGAGCTATGTGTCATTCCTTTGTGTGTGTGGTACTACATGTGTAGAATACTGCATATATGGGCAGACTTTTTTGCAATACACCAACTAGTTTTCTATTTTTCCTTTCTTTTAAAAAAGTTGTTATAAGGGATACTCTCTGGAAAGGGGGGAAAATCTGGGTGACGGAAAAACAAAAGACAGGGGGCAGCTAGGTAGCAGAGTGGTGGCCCTGGATTCAGGAGGACCTGAGTTCAAATCTGGCCTCAGACACTTGACACTTACTAGCTGTGTGACCCTGGGCAAGTCCCTTAACCCTCATTGCCCTGCCCCTCCCCCAAAGACAACAGTAGAATTTACTTTTTTTCAAAGAGATGCTCTTTTTTCTTCTTTCTCATTCACCACCCAGGCCCTCTCTTGTTAGAGACTAATGTGCTTGACGGTGGCCTAAGGAGGTCACAACCACACGGAGACCGCCTGCTCCAAGTGGGGCCCCTTGCCCTACCTGGCTGAAGGACACTCTCCCAGAAGGCCTCCTGCTCCCAGGCTGTCCTCTTGTAATGTTGGCTTTCCCTTGCCCCTGTGTGGTGCCTCCCTGTTCCCTGGGGAGCTGCTTTGTTCCCCAGGCTTAAACTGGGCCCTGGGTTGGCTCCTCCCAGGTAGGCTTTCCGATGGTCTCCTGGCCTGGCCTCTGGTGGCCATCCAAGAAAGTCTTCCTCCCTAGAGATGGAGTTAAAGGGTTGGACTGGGAAGCTGAGGCAAGGTCTCTGGCTGAAAGCATTTGGGAAGGAAGTTTAATATCATTCAGGACCAACGAGATACTTGCATGAAACATACAAGTCACTGAGCTGGTGCTGGGAAAATAAAGATGAAAAATAACTCAGTCTTTGCCCTAAGGGAATGTCCAGGCTAATACTGTTAGGTGGGGGTAGAGACCAAGAAGGCCTGTGCACAAATTAGGATGTAACCAATGCACAAACGTGGGCAAGCCAAGGCTTCCTGGGTGCTGTCTCATCAGCACAAGCCTTCCAGATAAGGGACAACCTGAGACCCCCTCATAACCTGTTTGCAGTAGAGCTGTGAGATGGTATGCCAGGGGTACAGGCCCAGCTGCTATGATGAGGAGAAGACAGGAGGAAGAGGAGGTCCCATCCTGCAGATGACAGCAAGTCAGGGGTAGAGAGGACTGGGCTGCTGAGTAGGCGACAAGGAAGACACAATCCGCCAGAGGTTTTGAAAGGGCCTCGGTCCCCCAGTGCCACGCAGAGGCTTTAGAGAGAGATCTGGGCCAGAGGCGGGGCAATGACCAGGAGCTACCAGCAGCCAATGGCCAAGAGCAGAGTTATGACCAAATCACGGCTGGAGCCAGAGTACCAGCATCTGCAGGGACTTTCCCTTAATGTACCCCCTTCCAGGTGGGCACTGTACCAGGGAACATAGAAGTGGGAGGTTACTCCTCCAAGAACACTTGGGATGTTTTACGCCATTATTTCTATTCAGATTAAATGCTTTTTCTGAGTCTACACTACATGCCCAGGTTGCTGTTAGCACAGTGATAACTGAGTATCTAAGCTTGTGCTGACTCTTGAGGTTCCCATTCTCTTAATTGGTTGGGGCACAGTGAACCAAGACAGACAAGTAACTAGATGATAATAGTTAGCCTATTACTTGAGGTCTGCAAAGCATTTTATAAACCATTTTGTGAATAATTTACAAAGAATTCATTTGATCTTCACAACCCTGGGAAGTACTTAATAGTATTATCCCCATTTTGTGGAAGAGGAAATTGAGACAGACAGAAGTGAAATAACTTGTTCAGATCCACACAGCTACTAAGCGTCAGGCTGAATTCGAACTCAGATCTTTCTGAATCCAGCTTTGGCCCTCTATCTGCTGTGCCACCCAACTGCCTCTAATTTACCCCACCCAAATATGGACTCAAGTCCAAGAGAAGCTAATGCTCTCTGGAACACGGACAGCACATGATCAATACCAAGGAGAAATACCAACAAAGTGCTCTGAGAATTTTTAAAGAATCATTTAAAATTACAAATTCAGGGGGCAGGGAGCAGGGGGCAGCTAAGTGGTGCAGTGGATAAAGCACTGGCCCTGGATTCAAGAGGACCTGAGTTCAAATCCAGCCTCAGACACTTGACACTTAACTGGCTGTGTGACCCTGGGCAAGTCCCTTAACCCTGATTGCCCTGCAAAAAAACAAAAACAAAAACAAAAAACAAAAAGGATACATGACCTAGATATAAAGAGAGATATTACAAGAAAATTTTAATAGCATGGAACATATTGCCTATGAGACTTATGGATAGATGAACAATTTAAGAATAAACACTAGCTGTGTGACCTTGGGCAAGTCATTTAACCCTCATTGCCCCCCACAAAAAATGTTACAAATTAAATCACTTTAATGCTTCGATGGATCCGTGATCTCACCGACTTGGACATCGTATCCACCCTTATAGGTCGCTACCTATCCATGCCTTCTCACCCTGAGTGCCTAGTGTTTCCATGACACCTCCATAGACAGGGCACCCAATGTGTCCAAGGCCTTCCTCTAGTTCTTTTCATCTTTTCTGAATATTAGTGAGACACTTGCATGGGCCACCTATTATCCCTCATCCTTGTTAGAGAACTGCCCCACCTCCTTGTTTTATCATCTCTGTCCTTGACCTCCACCCACTGTGGACCACCCACTGCCCTTTGGTCTTTCCTGAAACTGATTCCTTAATAATAAAATATATTTATCCTGTGTCTCCTCCTGGTCTAATTTCCACCCATGTCCTTGATAATAACATTACCACTTCTACAAAGCACTGATCACTTCTCTTATAACCCTGTGAGAGGGAAGGGGAAACAAGAAAGAAACGAGCCTTTATCAAATGCCTACTGTGTGTCTAGCACTGTTATAAGTGCTTTAGAAATATCACATATGGGGCAGCTAGGTGGCATAATGGATAAAGCACCAGCCCTGGATTCAGGAGTACCTGAGTTCAAATCCTGCCTCAGATACCTGACACTTAACTAGCTGTGTGACCCTGGGCAAGTCACTTAACCCTCACTGCCCTGCAAAAAAAAAAAAAAAAGAAGGAAAAAAGAAATATCACATATACACAAATATTACAATTATTACATGTGTCACCTGTTTTATAAATGAGGAAACTGAGGATCAGAGAGTGATTTGCACAAGAATTCCAAATTACTTTTAGGTTTTTGTTTGTTTGTTAGCTTTGTGGGGCAATGAGGATCAAGTGACTTGCCCAGGGTCACACAGCTAGTGTCAGGATTTGAACTCAGGTCCTACTGAATCCAGAGCTGGTGCTTTATCCATTGCGACACCTAGCTGCCCGCCCCCCTCAAATTACTTTTAGTTTTGCTGCTGCTTTTTAAAATATAGTGTCATTGATGTGATTGTTGTTTTAATTCTGTTATTTTCCTTTTGCATCATTTTGTAGAAGTTTTCTATGTATCTTTTATTCATATTTATAATTCTTTTCAGAGCATTAGTATCCCATTGCATTGATAAACCACAACTTGTTCAACGATCTTCTAAACTGTGATGTAAGCTCCTGACAGGTTTTGTTTTTGTCGGTGACCAGCCTGGCATGTTGTCCATAATAAACACAATTGAGTTTTGTTGAATTGAATTTGTGTTTTCATTTCTGAAAATTGTTCATAATCCTTTACTACTTAACCACTGGTGACTGCATTTTTATCATCACCACAGAGAATGGCCATTTGTTTCTTTGCAAGCATTCATTCAGGCTAACAAGGGCATTTTTGGTGGTTGGGTTTTTGGTTTTGTTTTTAACATAACAAAGAAAATGGAAAGGACTGAGACATAGGTTCATAGAGAATCAGGATCGTCCCATCCCTTCCCAGGCAGGGGGATACCCTCCCTTAGGATCAGGTACAGTCCTGGTGATTCACAACTCTACCCTGAGTTGTTGTTGTTGTTATTATTTGTCCTTTGTTTTCTTTCTTTCTTTCTTGCGAGGCAATGAGGGTTAAGTGACTTGCCCAGGGCCACACAGCTAGTAAGTGTCAAGTGCCTGAGGCCAGATTTGAACTCAGGTCCTCCTGAATCCAGGGCTGGTGCTTTATCCACTGTGCCACCTAGCTGCCCTGTCCTCTGTTTTCAAAGAGGACCAATGACATCACAGGTGATGGCTTGACTTGCCCATGGATTAGATTTAAGTGAGGAAGAGTTAAACAAAGTTAGCTTCACTCTCTCTCCCAGAGTCATCAAAGTCCAATGGCAGGACAAAAGTCAAGAGGATTGGCCCAGCAAAGGGCAACTACAGAATCTCTGAGTTGGAAGGACCTCGAAGACTGTCTAGTCCAACCAGTCTCTGAATAAGCATCCTCTTGGCACATTCCCCATCAAGAGGTCATCAGCTTTCAGCTTGAAGCTACCTAGTGAAGGGGTGTCCACTCTCTTCCATCTTTAATAGTGGTCATTGTTAGGAAGTCAGGCCTGGAGTTGTGCCTTTTGGAATGAAGCAGGACCAGACTGATTCCTCTTCCTTGTAAGAGCCCTTCAAATCCTTAAAAAAAAACAAACAAAAAACAAATGTGTCAGGGCATCTAGGTGGTGCAGTGGATAGAGCACCGGTCCTGGAGTCAGGAGGACCTGAGTTCAAATCCGACCTCAGACACTTAACACTAGCTGTGTGACCCTGGGAAAGTCACTTTACCCCAATTGCCTCACCAAAAAAAAAAAAGTGTCCCACCACACAATATTTCTCTTCTCCATGACAAACATTCTCAGTTCCTTCAACAGATCATTATCTGTCAAGGTCTTCAGGAGGTAAAACAAATCAGATATTGATGCTCCCAGAGTTCCTCTAAGCCTTAAAAGAACCCCCTGGAGTCTAAGATGGGGGAGGTTCCCAAAAGGATATAGATAGCTTCATTCCAGTCCCTGCTCCCTCTATTATGTATTTACAACATCCAGTCTTTCATCAGCTAGGAGCCACGTTGGTCTGGATGGGGACAGTCTTGGTGAACTTCATTCAGGAGGCACTGAGGGAAGAACTCAAAAGAAAGTCATCTCTGTGGTTCAGTCGTGTCTGACTCTCAATGACCCCATTCGGGGTTTTCTTGGCAAAGATACTGGAGTGGTTTGCCATTCTTTCTCCAGTTCATTTTCTAGATGAGGAAAATGAGGCCAGCAGGAGTGACTTGCCCAGGGTGACGCAGCTAATAAGTGTCTGAAGCTGGATTTGAACTCAGGAAGAAGAGTCTTCCTTTACTCCAGGCGCAGTGCCCTATCTACTGTGCCACCCAGCTGCCCAAGTGCAGGGTGAAGCTATCCAATTTTTCATTTCTTGCTTAGATTGCATAAAAATCATATTTAAGTTGCTTTTTAAATATGTCTTTTGTGTATCATTGTAGGTTAATGCCTCCAAATTTGTAACATTTTGTAATTATAAATATTATTTCCTACATATTTTTCCCTCTGTTAGTGATATACCAAAAAATGAAGATTGGTAGATGTGTGGCATACATCACTGCCTTAGTAAAGATATTCATTACTTCCGTCTATTTTTTGTTTTCTCGTTGGGTTTTCTAAAGAAACAATCCTGTCATCTGAAATTGGAGTATTTTCGCTTCTTCAGCTTACTTTAATGAATATTTATTAAGCAATTACTACATACCAAGCACTATGGTTGTTGCTGTTGAGTCATTTTAGTTGTACCTGACTCTTGATGACCCCATTTGTGGTTTCTTGGCATAGATACTGGAGTAGTTTGCCATTTCCTTTTCCAGTTCATTTTACAGATGAGGAAACTGAGGCAAAAAGGGTTAAGTGACTTGTCCAGGATCACACAGCTACTAAGTGTCTGAGATAACATTTGAACTCAAGTCCTTCTGACTACAGGGCCTGTGCTCTGTGCACTATGGTGCCACCTAACTGCCCCTAAGCACTATGGTAGGCATTTGGATACAATAATGACAGTAAAACATGGCCTCTGCTCAAGGGGTTACATTTCTCCTGGAGAGATACAATATATGGACATAGAAGAATAGGACAAGGCAGCATCAAGGGGTGGAAAGAGAACTGGCCTGGAGTCAGAAGGCTGGGGTTCAAATCCTGGCTCTGCCACTTACTACTGTGTGACCTTGGGCAAGTTACTAACATTCTCAGGTAGCTCGGTGGCACAGTGGATAAAGCACCGGCTCTGGAGTCAGGAGGACCTGAGTTCAAACCTGGCCTCAGACACTTGACACTTACTAGCTGTGTGACCCTGGGAAAGTCACTTAGCCCCAACTGCCTCACAAGAAAACCCCAAAACAACAAACATACAAAAAAAGTTATCAGCATTCTCTGGGCTTCAGTTTCTTCCTCTGTAAAATGAGAAAGTTTAACATTTTAGGGAGGGGAGAGAGAAGTGAAAAAAAAATTTTAATGAATGTTAAAAATTCTTGTTACATGTAATTAAAAAAAAATAAAATACTATTTTTAAAAAATTTAATGCCAAAAAAAGAATAAAAATAAAATGAAAGAGTGGGACTAGGTGGCATCTGAGGTCTCTTCTACCTCTACATCTAGGACCCTGTGAAGACTGCACTAAACAATTTGGGGAGGAGACTTCATAAAAGTATGCATGGAGGTGGGAGTGGGGGTCACGGACTATAGAAGAGCGTACTTTGGGCAAGAGCAGTACGGGATAAGGCTCGCATGGGAGGTGAGAACCAGATTGTGGAGTCTGCATTTGATAGCCGGGCTGAAGGGCTTATATAGACAACAAGGGACCACTGGAGTTTTCTGAGCGGGGCAGTGACATAGTAAGGAAACTGTTTTGGCAGCTGTGTGCAGAATGGCCTGGAGAGGAGAAAGGAAAGACAAGAGGTGATGAGGGCTTGGACTTGGGTGATTATTTATGTGGAGAGAAAAGGATGCTTTCCAGAAATGTTGTGGAGGAAGGACCAATAGAACCTGGCAACTAACTGGATATGGGCAGGGGAGGGGGGGAGAAGAGAGCACCGGGGATAAATCTACGGGGGAGAATCTAATTGAATCAAAGGACAGTGATGCCCACAACAGAAGTGGGGAAGTTAGGGGGAGGGCAGGTTTTGGGGGAAGAAATAATGGTTTCCGTTTTGAATGTGTTGAGTTTGAAATACCTGCAAAGCATCCAGGAGAAATAGCTAGATGGCACTTAATGATGTCACTTGGGGTTGAGGAGAGCAATTAGGGCTCCCTTGAATCTAGGGTTCACTGAAACATAGGGCCACAGACAACATCATCATGGGAGAGCGTATAAGCGGAGACTCAGTTGAAGACAATGGCACGGGACCAGAAGAAGAATGGTGGCCCAGAAAAGGCATGGTCAGTGAAGAGGATCAGAAGAACTGGGAGCGAGGACCAAGGAGGAGAGGGTAAGGGTCAAGGAGGGAAATAGAGATTTATGTATTCATAATTTTTTATTTTTATATGATCTTTCTTTTCTTTTCTTTCTTTCTTTTTTTTTTGGTGAGGCAATTGGGGTTAAGCGACTTGCTTAGGGTCACACAGCTAGTAAATGTTAAGTGTCTAAGGCTGGATTTGAACTCAGGTCCTCCTGGCTCCAGGGCTGGTGCTCTATCTACTGTGCCACCTAGCTGCCCCAAATTGGAGATTTAGTGGTGGGGTTGGAAGTCAGACTGCCCAGGGAGTTAGTAGGTGGGGAGGAAGAGGAAGCAACAAATGCAGCCAATTCTTTCTAGGAGTCTTAGCGGTAAAAGAGAAGAAAGACATGAATATCATTTGAGGAGTTGGCAGGGTCATGTGACAGTTTTTGTTCCTTTGATTCTCTTTCCATATCTTCTTGTCACAAGCTGACATTTTTGTTTTGTTTTGTTTTTTGCGGGGCAATGAGGGTTAAGTGACTTGCCCAGGGTCACACAGCTAGTAAGTATCAAGTGTCTGAGGCTGGATTTGAACTCAGGTCCTCCTGATTCTAAGGCTGGTGCTTTATCCATTATGCCACCTAGCTGCCCCTACAAGCTGACATTTTAAACAAACAGAAGTGGAGACCATGGCTAGGCCTCTGATGTTTTCGCATTATACTAACATTAGCTCTTGGTCTCCAATAAATACTTCATTTTCATATTTCCATTTGGAGAGAGCAGAAGCAGCACTGCCTGATGCTAGAGAAAATGGTCCCTGGATGCTGCTCCCTAGCTCCTTTCTGACTGGGGGAGGGTTCAGGCACATCCCACTATACTCAGGCTTTCTTCTGCCCATCATGCACTCTCTCCCCTCCTCCAAAGGATGTGTCCTTGATAGATCCCTGTGACTTACCAAACCAAAACCTACTTGTTCACTCCTTTCCCAGCCTCTGATTCTCTCCACCCTCCCTCAGAGGCCTTCTCACCCTGGAAAGTCCCCAGGGCCCCCTTCTCCCAGAACCCCCATTGAGGAGGGCCAGCCATTCTCTCAACTTGTCTGCTCCCAACTCTGCTTTACTGTGCTCCCAAGTGACCCCTTTCTCCCTGCAGCCCCTCTTGGCTGTGGTCCTGACTCTCTCTGGACCTTGAGTCAGCTGCCCCCTCACGCTGAAACATCCCTCTGCCCTGTCAGTCTCCCTCCCTACTGGAGAGCTCCTTCCAGGGCCTCCATTATGAGGTATAGGCCAGGCCAGCTTGGCACCAGCCCCTCCTGGCTGTCCTGCTCACTGTGACCCCATGTAGATACCTTCTCCTGCCTTCTCTGTCCCCCCCCCTCCTTTTCATTCTCCTCTTATGGGTTTCTTCCCCCATTCAAAATTAAGTTACTTTAAGACAGAGTCCATCTTTTTCTCAGCTTCTTTTCATATTTTCATCCCTTAACATATTGCCTGGTACACAGTAAACACTTAATAAATTCTCCTGGACCAAAACACAACTCTCTTATAAACTCTCTCCCTATTAGAATGTAACCTCCTTGGGGGCAGCTAGGTGGCGCAGTAGATAAAGGACAGGCCCTGGATTCAGGAGGATCTGAGTTCAAATGTGACCTCAGACACTTGACACTAGCTGTGTGACCCTGGGAAAGTCACTTAACCCTCATTGCCCTGCAAAAAATTTAAATTAAATTAAATTAAAAATTAAAAAAAAAAAGAACATAACCTCCTTGAAGGTAGGGGCTGTCTTGCTTTTTGTATATATATCCCTAGGGCTTAAATGTTCATTCATCAATTCAGGAAAAATCCTCCTATTCCTGTACATCTTAAAATTTTAAACAACCATGGATGTTACATTTGATTCAAACATCTACCGATGTAATTAATGGCCCTGGCAGCGAGGTGGGCACCCACTTGTTGACCATCGCGGCTTGTGGTCATCTTCCACTGTCTATGTGATCAAGGCCTAAGAGCCCTTCTCCACAGAGCCAAATGCCTGCCCCAGGCACCTGACGATGCCATCTCTCCCCTCCACCCCCCCCCCAACCTTATCCCAATCCCATCAACATGGAATGCGATATTTTCCACTCCAGGTGTGAAAGGTAGCAATGAATTTCATAGGCCCGGAGGGACCCACCCTCCTCCAGAAAATAGAGATAATAATAACACCTCCCTCCCGGGATTCTTGTTAAGTTCCAATGAGATAATATTTGTAAAGTGCTTAACTTAGAACCTGCTATTTTGATTATGAGCCAACATTTAAACATATAAATAAATGCTGCTGAGGTTGCACAGAAATAATCTACTCTTCTTTTTATAATTTCTCCATTAGCTCAAGCACTGGTTAATTAATCTTTTTAAAATGTACAAGTAAACCCATATCTCCGATTCTTCTGATTTTCTTCTGATTTTATTGTATTCATCAATCAAAATAAGCATTTATTAAGTGCCTACTTCAATGACCCCAGTACTGTGCTGGAAGCTGGGGCTACCAGTATAGAAATGAAAAGCCTCTGCTTTCCAGGCATCAATTCAAAGTAAATGGAGTCTGTACAATTTCTGCCCTTCTAAATTTCCCTGGAGCTTCTCTATACACAGGAATATGATCAATTTCTGTGAACATTTCAAGGGCATTTAAAAAAATTGCTGGGGAACTGGAGAAGACTTGCGAGGATGGGGGGGGGGCATCTGTCCCATATATGTGTGGTCTCCACCTTCAGAACAGAAGACCCTTAGGGGCAAAGACTATCTTTGTTTGGTTTTTGTATTCCCATCACTTAGAATGGGGCATAATATATGCTTTTTCATTCATCATTTAATGCACTCAGCCTTGACCACTGGAAGAGGGAACAGTCATATTCTGCTCAGCCCCAGAAGGTACAACCAAGAGTAATTGGGAGAGGGCAGCTAGGTGGCACAATGGATAGAGCACCTGCCCTGGAGTCAGGAGTACCTGAGTTCAAAGCCAGCCTCAGACACTTGACACTTACTAGCTGTGTGACCCTAGGCAAGTCACTTAACCCCAATTGCCTCACCAAAAAAAAAAAAAGAGTAATTGGGGGTGGGGTAGGGAAACAGATTTAGGTTTGAGGTCAGGAAGAACTTCCTGAGCAGGATAGCTCTCCCAGAGGGGGGTGGTAGGGGGTGTTTGAGAGGATACAGTCTTCCCCACTCTGCCCCTGGAGGTCTTCATGCAAAGACTGAATGACCACAGGCAGGGCCAGTGCACTGGAGTGGGAACTGGTGTGCAGGTGTGTACCTTGGGGGCCAGCTGATCTAACCCCTTCATTTTGCAGGAAAGGAAACTGAAACGCTGGGATGTCAGAGGCAGGATGTGAACACTGGTCATCTTCTGATTAACAGGGCTCCCATAAGGAATAGCAATCAGTCATTCAGTGAGTATATATACTTTTATTAAGTACTCACTCTTTGCCAGGCCTATGTGCTCTGAAATTCTCCAAGAGCTGCAAAAAGTTGGCATGTATATATGTCTGTGTGTATGTATGTATGTGTGTATGTGTATGTATATATAATGTGTATATAAGCAAACACATATACGTATTCATATGTCTGTGTTGTTTACTTAGACACACATGCACACCCATGTATGAAAGAACTTTGATTTGGCCAACACAGGGAACCACAAGTGTGGGAATTCCCTCTGCCTACACAGATTGCTGCACATATACGACTTGGCAGGGAGCCCTGTTGAGTTATCAGAAACACTCAGAGGGGGGCAGCTAGATGGCGCAGTGGATAGAGCACCGGCCCTGGATTCAGGAGTACCTGAGTTCAAATCCAGCCTCAGACACTTAACACTTACTAGCTGTGTGACCCTGGGCAAGTCACTTAACCCCAACTGCCCCACAAAGGGAAAAAAAAAAAAAGAAACACTCAGAGGATCAGAACTTGCCCTGGGGTCACTGGCTCTTAGGGGGAGCTTAGCAGAGCACTTGGATCCATGTCTTCCTGTTTTCAAGTCCAGCACTCTCCACTCTAGTCCCTGTGGTGCCTTGAGGTATATGCCTATGCCTATACATATACACACACATATATGCATATGTGTGGAGATATGTGCATGTATACTTGTTGTTACTGCTTAGTCCTTCAGTCATGTCCGACTCTGTGACCTCATGGACTACAGCACGCCAGGCCTTTCTATCCTCCATGATCTCTCCACAGCTATCCCAGCTCTTGTTCATTATCTCTCCATCTCATCCTCTGCTGTCCCCCTCTCCTTCTGCCCTCAATCTTTCCCAACATCAAGGTCTTCTCCAAAGAGTGCCAGCTTCTCATTATTTGCACTTCAGCTTCAGTATCTGACCTTCCAGTGAAGGGCCTGAATGAAATCCTTTAAGTATTGACTGATCTGATCTCCTTGCTGTCCAAGGGGCTCTCAAAAGCATCACGATTTGAAAGCATCAATTCTGCGGGGTTCAGCTTTCCTTACAGCCCACCTCTCACAGCCATGAATTGCTACTGGAAAAGGCATGGCTTTGACTATACAGACCTCTGTCAGCAGGGTGATGTCTCTGCTTTAGTCTGCTGTCCAGATTTGCCATAGCTTTCTTTCCAAGGAGCAAACGTCTTTTAATTTCATGGCTGCAGTCAACACCCACAATGATCTTTGAGCCCAAGAATATAAAATCTGACACTACTTCCATTTATTCTCCCTCTATTTGCCAGGAAGTGATGAAACTGATTGCCAAGATCTTGGGGGGTTTTTGTGTTAAGCTTCAAACCAACTTTCACACTCTTCCTTTTCACTCCCATCAAGAAGTCTCTAAATTCTTCTTCACTTTCCTCCATCAGAGGTAGCATCTGCAGATCTGACATTGCTGATATTTCTTCCAACAAGCTTAATTCTGGCTTTTGATTCATCCAGCCTGGTATTTCCCATAATGTACTCTGCATCTAAGTTAAATAAATAAGGGAACAATATGCAGCCTTGTCTTACTCCTTTTCCAACATGAATCCAGTCAGCTGTTCTGTGTTGGGTTCTAATTGTTGCTTCCTAGCCTGCATACAGGTTTCTCAGGAGACAAGCAAGCTGATCTGGTCCTCCTATCTCTTGGAGGACTTGCCATATTTTGTTGTGATCCACACAGTCAAAGGCTTTAGTGTGGTCAATGAAGCAGAAGTAGATGCTTTTCTGGAACTCCCTTGCTTTCTCCATAATCTGGAAAATGTTGGCAATTTGGTCTATACATGTGTATATACACAGACCTAAATGTGTACATCTTACATATGTGTATATATATATATGTATATGTGTGTATATTCAAAATATACACCTACACACATATAGACATACATATAGTCTACACATGTGATTGGATAACTCCACTAATATAATTGGTTTTTTCTCTCTTAGCTTAGAGCCTTAGATGGTTACTTGGGGCCCTAAGAAATTAAATGACCTACCCAGGGTCACACAGCCAGTCTGTATCAGAGTGACATTTGAACTCAGTTCTCCCTGATTCTGAGGGCACCTCTCTATTCACTCTCCTGGGTTAATGTGACAGGTAAACAGATCAGTGGCCATGTGATGGGATCTGAGGAAGGAGAGAATGATAACAGATGGGGGAGGGGGGATCATGCCAGGGTGCCTGGACAAGCTGGCACATGAACAGAGTTTTGAAGGTTTCCAAGAATTGACCCTAAAAGGAAGAGGGAGGATGTCGCAGGCAAGGTGTGGGGGGAGGAAATGCCATCTGCTCTGGGGCTGGGGGCTTTCGTGTCTCACCCACCAGCCGAGCCACTTACAACAAAAACCATGATCTCTGTGACGAGCTTCTTACCAACGGCAGCTGGATGCTTCCCTCAGTAAAAGGAGGCACTGATATTTCCAAAGCAGCATTGGGGAAAAAGAAGCTCATGCCAGGCAGAGAAGAAAGAAATTAACAGGGGCTCTCCTCAGCAGGAGGGCCAGGTTGCCACAGCAACCAGCTACCTCCCAAGTCCACTCATTTAGGGCTTTTGAATTAGGTTTCCTCGTGTGTACAACTTGCAGCATCCCTGGTTCCTCCATTCACCAGCCAGCCCACCAGCCTGCCCTTCTTCTGGCGGGGGTGGGGGATTCAGAGAATGCCCCCTCCAGTCTACCTTCATCCTTCCCTTGGTTGTTTGGTACTACATTTATATTCTTTTGATAGCGAGGAAGCAAGATGGGGCAGCATTCCACCCCTGAGCCAGTTAAGCAAAAGCTGGAAAACTACATGAGGTTCCAGATCTAGTGTTGGAAGGGGCCTCAGGGGCCACCCATTCCAACTCCCTCACTTTACAAGTGGGGAAACTGAGGCACGATGACCTGCCCAAAGTCACACAGGCAGCAGGTGGCAGAGGCAGGTTTTGAACCCAGATCCTCTGATTCCAGAGGCAGCCTGGTGCTTTATGCCATCTAGCCTCCTTTAAAAGCAGGTACAGGGTGGAGAGGGTGGTAAGGGAGAGGATCCCTAGTCAGTAAATATGATGAGAAGCCTGTTAGTGCAGTGAGGGTTGGGAGATCTGGGCTTAAATCTAAACCTGGGCACCCACTAAGTGTGTGACCCTGGGCAAATCATTTCACCCTGTCTGCCTCAGTATCCCCATCTGTAAAATGAACTGGAGAAGGGAACAGCAAACCCCTCCAGCATCTCTGCTCAGAAAATCCCCAATGGGGCCACAACTGAAACAGGACTGAACACAGAAGTACTGGGAAGGCATGTTTCATTAGTTTGTTGGCATTTCCCGCTGAGTGCCTGGTGAGTCATTTTGCCTTTCCCACCCCCACCAATACAGCAGGGGCTGTATTCTAGCTCAAGCTAGAAGACCATCTTCCTGGTCACCCTTTGACCCTGCAAAGTCTCCCTCCTTGGCATTTCCTTCTTTCAAGTCAACCGCTCAATAAGTATTGATGTCATTGATTTCCCCTTCTATCCTCGCTTGCAGGGCAGTAACTCCTGAAATAGTAAAGTCAGACACAAGCTAGAACTTATTTCCCAGGGCATAGGGAAGGTGCCAAATGCGAGAGCTTTCTCTCCACACCCTCCTAGTGGGTCTTAGGATGCTGGCCACCTACATGGGGGAGGGCAGGGCCTGCCGCCCCCCACCCAATGCCGTCACTACCCCAAGAGTGATAGCTGGCATGGTGGCCTAGGAGCTGTTCCCACAGCAGTGGCTCTGTGACCTCCATGAAGTGCGCAATCTGCCCCCGGGGCACTTACATCTCTACTCCATGAGGGTCCTGAGGGGAAAAGGGGGCTCAGGGACCATCTGGTCCAACCCCCTCATTTTATCAGTGGGGAAACGGGTTATGGGGGAGAAATGACTTGTCCAGAGTCATACAAGGAGAAACTATGGAGGCTAGAGCTGAACTGGGGCTCCCTGACTCCACATCCGCCACACTACTGCCTCTCTCTGTCTCTGATCCGTCTTCATTCAGCACTTGAACATTTGCATACAAGATTCTTTATCTCATCTGATCCTTAGGAGCTGTTAGTATCCCCATTCAACAGATGAGGAAACTGAGGCCCTGGGACAGGGAATAACTTGCTTCTCCTTGTTAGATAGCCTTCTGGTCATCACTACCCACGAGCACTAATACAGGGACACATATGTTCCTCAGAGGTTTCACTGCTACCAGGGAAGAGATCCAAAGAGGAGCATGAGGGGAAGAGAGTGTCCCCAGAGTTCATGGGGTCCTCCTGATGCGCCTGTTTATAGACAACATTGTACAGATTGTATTGTCCTGCATGAGATCCTTAATCATCCACAGAGGAAAAACCAAGTGGATGAGAATATTCTGTGTCTAGTCATTTATGTGCAGTCAGAGGGATAATCTGGCCTGACCATCAGTGTGTGTATGTATGGTATATATACACACATATATGAGTTAACAAAGATAAAGTGCTTTGTAAAACAGAAAGCACTATATAAATATGAGTGAAGACAACAAAGACAACGATGTCAATGACGACGACGATGATTGATGGCTCGCTTTATGTAGCATTTACCATGTGTCAGGCACTGTGCTAAGCAATGTACAATCATTATCTCATTTGATCTTCATAACAACTGGCAAGGTAGATGTTATTATGATCTCCATTTTACAAATGAGGAAATTGAGGCAGAGGTTAAGTGACTTGCCAACGGTCACACAGCCAGTACAGGTCAGAAGCAGGGGCTTAATACATTTTTATTGAAATGAATGGGGTCAGGAGCAGCTAGGTGGCGCAGTAGATAGAGCACTGGCCCTGGAGTCAGGAGGACCTGAGTTCAAATCAGGTCTCAGACACTTAACACTTACTAGCTGTGTGACCCTGGGCAAGTCACTTAACCCCAATTGCCTCACCAAAAAAAAAAAAAAAAAAAGAATAAATGAATGGGGTCATAGGGTCATAGATCTAGGAGAAGAAGGGACCTCAAAGGCTGTCTAGTCCAACCCCTTTATTTTCTTGAGCTGAAGTATTTTACCCAAGTTCACACAGGAAATTTTGAAGGTAAAATTTGAACCCAGGTCCTCGGACTACAGAGTCAGGGCTCTTTCCACTGTACCTCATTGATCTTTGTGCTTTAGGGTCCCTCATATGAAGCCCACTGACAATGTGTAGCATTAATGATGCCACACCAGACAATCAACAGCGAGTGCAGAGCACACTCTGGATTCCTGATTGCATCCCAGAGACCTAACAGTTCTTAATTCCCAGGCCTCCGGGTCTAACAAGAACTCTGTCCATATACACACCACATGTGCACATACATTCACACGTGTGCAATGCACACACCCCATATACACACTCACATCCACACTCATGCACCCACACACCCCTCATACTGTTCACATAGCATCCATATACAAACATGTATACACTTACACACACATACTCATACATATAACATACACACTCACAGTGTGTATTCACAAATATCCACATATTCACACACATGCACAGCCACATATCCCCCACACGCATACAATCAGTGAGAATCCAGAGCTGAGTCTCTTGAATTTCATCTTCTGACAGAGGCCAGCATCCGGCCTGCTACAGCCTCAGCCCCTGCCCCCTTCCCTCCCTCCCCTCCCTCCCCCAATCCCCCCTCCCCACTGGCTGATGTGATCAGTTTTCTGGAATGTTCTTCTCTCACGTCCCCAAGCTTACGTAGCCCTGAGCTCATTCCAGGAAACATTTAGGTCACTTGGTGACGCTCCCTCACCTCCATCCACCCCCACAAAACAGCAGAATCATCCAAGCTATTTTTAGGCATTTCCCTGCTTCCTTTCCATCCTCTGGGGCCTTAGATCTCATCCTTTGTCAGGGCTTGGCAAGGTATCAAATGCCCCTGAGAGATGTTCCAGGAAGCAGGTCTTTCCCATTTCCGTGGGATCCCCAGGGCTGGACGACCGGTCAGTTCTGGGGCTGGCAAAGACATCTGACTTCTCTCAGATCACCGTAATATTCTAACTAAAGCTCAGGTCCTGCTGACCGCATCGCCTGCGTCTGCCCAGCAAACTCCAGCTGCTCCCTAGAGCCTCCAAGATCAAATATAAAATGCCCTGCCAACCTTTCTGATCTTATTACCTTCTCCCCACCACCCACTCTCCGATCCAACCATAAGGGCCTGCTTGCTGTTCTGTATACAGCACACCCCATATTTCCAGCCTTTGCATTGGCTCTGCCCCACACCTGGAGGGCTGGCCTTCTCATCTCTGCCTTTAGGAATCCCTAGTTTCTGTCTTCTTTCTTGGTTTCACCAACTGCTCAGGCACTCCCTCTCAAAACCACCTTTCATTTATTTGGGATATAGTGATGTGTATGTATGCTAATGTATATGTATATATGTACACACATATACACACATACACACACACACACACACACCCCAACATCCCATTAGAACATAACCTCTCTGAGGGCAAGAACTGTTTCTTTTTTCTCTGTGTCCCCAATCATCTAGCATAATGCCTGCAACACATGATTAGAAGGCTGGCTCAGCCTCGGTCCCCTTAGGTCCACCCAGAGTTGACCTCTGCAGCTAGACCAGAATTCTCTAGCCCACAGGAGCTGACGGAGGAGGTGACACTGACCCAAGCCTGAGTCTAAGGCCTTCCTCAGAAACTTCAAAACATAACAAGTTGATACTCCTTCCTCTAACCCAAGGAAAGGCGATACTAAGAAAATATGTTTTCAGGGAGATCTCTCCCTTTCACCCCCTCTCATGAGGCAGTGCCAAGTCTAGAGATGCAGGACCTGGGTTTGAATGCTTGCCTTTGTTGCTTACTATATGTCAGAGCCATAACCAGCATTTTTTCTGCCTAGGGCAGGCAGCACCAAATGTGTCCATTGGTCATTTGGGATGGAAGATGGTGAAGTGTGACCTCTGGGCTACCAGCAGGCCATTACTGGAGAGGCTGCCCATGGGGACTGGAGGAACTCACCTGGATGGAGAAGCATCTGAGAGCTTCCTATTTTAACGAATGATTATTGGTATCTGGGCACTAAGTCTGGTCCAGTCCCACTCTGCTGAGGTGCTATGAGCGCCCACCACATTCCGGCTCTCCAGTTCTTCCTCTGACTTGGAAGGGGAGGAACATGGCTTTCAACTGCCACCTTACCATTCATTACCTGAATGACCTTGGGCAAGTCATTACCTGTTTTGGGCCTCAGAGGCCTTTGAGGTTCCCCAAGCTCCAAATCTAGGATCCTGTGATTCTCCATCCTTCCCTTCTCTCTGTCTCTTACTTCTTGCCTTCCTTTTTCCCTCTCTTTTTCCCTTGTTTCCCTCCCTTCCCTCTCTCCTTCCTTCCTCCCCACCTTCATGTCCTTTCTTCTCTCCCTTTTTCTCTCCCTCCTTTCCTCTCTTCCCTCCCTTCTTCCCTTCTCTCCCTTCCTTCTTTTTTATTTATTTATTTATTTTGTTGGTGAGGCAATTGGGGTTAAGTGACTTGCCCAGGGTCTCACAGCTAGTAAGTGTCAAGTGTCTGAGGACAGATTTGAACTCAGGTCCTCCTGACTCCAGGGCCGGTGCGTTATCCACTGCGCCACCTAGTTGCCCTCCTCTTCCTTCTTGCCTTTCTTTCTCCCTCCCTCCCTTTTTCCCTTGCTTCCTTCCCTTCCTTCCTCCTTTCTCTCATTTCTTCCTTCCTTCTTCCTTCTCTCCCTCCTTTCCCCCCTCCCCTCTCCACCTCTTCCTTCTTTCTCTACACGTGTCCAATGCTTGGGGGTCCTATAGCTAAAGCAAGTCAAGTAGCAAATGCAATCCTGTACTTGATTGAAATCCATGGTTCAATCTCAGGAGACGAGGGCCAGGTTGAGAGGCAAAGATTCTGTGGAGCCCCAATGGATGCCAGGCCCATTCAATGAAACACTTAGTGAAATCCCCCTCATTGTCTGGTTGAGAGGCAATCACGAGGGAGAAGAAAAGCCCCATCTTTCTGCATCAAAAGCATAATCCTGATCAAAGAGATTGTTGAGGGAAAGCCAAGGTCGACATGGTATTTCCTTTGAGGAAAGGAAGATGGAGAGTCGTTCTCTTCTTTTAATGAAAAGCCTCAGAGAAATTTGTGAAATTAGGATGAAGCATCACAAGCATTCTCCTTCAAAAACCATCAAGGCCACTGATGGCACAGTGAATAGAGCTCTGGCACTGGAGTCAGGAAAATCTGAGGTTCAACCAGGCCTTGGGCACTCCTTGGAATCCTGGGTAAGTCAATTACTTCTCTTTGCCTCAGTTTCCTCGTCTGTAAAATTGGGGTAATAATGGCACCTACCTCTCAGGGTTGTTGTGAGGATCAAGTGAGATAATGTTGGTAAAGCACTTAGCTCTATGTAAATGCTTATTCTCCTATTAAGTGAGCAGGTTACCAAGGTGGTGGTACTGGGTGTAGAATGAGGCATACACAGTCAGAGTCTGGTTTTGGGGGTTTTTTACCTTTTTTGTTAGGAAGAAAGGTTCTTTGGGGGTATGAAGTTATTGGGATGTAAACAAGATGTTTAAAAATGAGTGTGTGGGGGCAGCTAGGTGGCGCAGTGGATAGAGCACTGGCCCTGGAGTCAGGAGTACCTGAGTTCAAATCCAGCCTCAGACACTTAACATGTACTAGCTGTGTGACCCTGGGCAAGTCACTTAACCCCAATTGCCTCACTAAAAGAAAAAAAGAAAAGAAAAGAAAAAACAAAAAATGAGTGTGGGGGGGGCATCTAGGTGACGCTGTGGGTAAAGCACTGGCCCTGGATTCAGGAGGACCTGAGTTCAAATCCAGCCTCAGACACTTGACACTTACTAGCTGTGTGACCGTGGGCAAGTCACTGAACCCCAATTGCCTCACCTCCCCCCCCCAAAAATGAATGTGTGTGTGTGTGCTGACTACTTTGAAATTCTACTTGCTTCTGCTTCCCTTCCCCAAGGCACATATTCCTTTCATCTAAAAACAAATAAATGAAACTCAAACCCCACCCAAGAAAGTCTGGAGAAAAGAAGATGCGTTTGCAGACAGAGTTCAGCCTGCTCCTTATGGGAATTGGCTTCATTGCCCTTTTCCTCTGAGTCAGTCACTAATGGAGCCGTTTGCTAATAGCCAGGAAAGTCTGAGGTCTATTTAACGAGATCCCAGCGGCCCATTTTTTTCATCTTTTTCCCTTTTTCCTAGAGGCATTCTCCTGCTTTAACGACCCAAAAGCATAATGAAGGGAGTGATTCACACCAGGGTAAAGAAACTTGGAAGGAAGCAGACTGGAGTCCTCTCCACAAAGCAGCCTCAAACCCAAGAGAGTGAGAGAAGAGATCAGACAGAAGAAGGGAGGACAGGGGCGAGGTGGGAAGGGGAGCTCAGAGCCATTTTAGGCTTTCCTGGCTGTGTCTACACCTTCCCACCCCCTCATCCTCATAGCAAAATGGAAGGAACTCAGAAAACAGAGAAAACGATCTTGGGAACTTGGAGCCCCAGAGCCATTCGGTAGTTGTTGGGTACAAGGAGGAGTTCTGGGGAACACTCATCATAAACTAGGGTATTGAGACCACGGTGCTGTGATCACATTGCAGACTACTCCAGGCATCGAAGCTCATGTTTCCATGAAGACTGAAGGTTTCCAAAGCACTTCCCCCAAAACGCTGAGAGGTGGGGAGTGCAAGCATCATTGTCTCCATCTTGTAGATCCGGAGACTGAGGCACAGATAGATGAACCTTGACCAGGAGCATATATTAAGGAAGTGTCAGAGCCAGACTTGGGCCCCAGGTCTCCTGTATACAAACCCAGCTTGGAAGATGTCCAGGGCTTCCAGACGGTCACTCTTGATTAGCTGAGCAGTCAGCTCTCTGGAGGATACTGCCCGTCGGTCACAAGGGGGTCTCAGAAAGTGAAGAGAAGGCTACTAGGACAGTCTCTCGCCCCTGCTGCAAACCTCTGAAAGGCCCAGCCTGCCGAGGCAGTAATCACACACTGTAGATGTGAGAAAGGTGCCCTGTTGAATCAGAGAGAGGGTAGGCCTCGGTCCGTTAGACTCGGATGGAACACATCCTGGCCGTGTGACCATGCACCCTGGCCTGCTCGTTGTGTCTTGGTAGAGGGAACGTCCTTACTGGACGGACTCTATGCCAATGACCCCAGATCAAATCTCCATACATGATTTCATCTGAGCTACACAACAATACTGGGAAGCCAAGAGTACAAAGGTAATAATTTCCATTTCACAGATTTGGTAACTGAGGCTCAGAGAGATTCCATGAATTGCTCATTGCTCACAACATTAGAGCTGGTTTGGAACCTGGGGCTTCTAGATGCCGGTGTCGGCTTCTTTCCCCTGTACTTATATGGAAGGATCCTGGGATGTAGATACTGGAGGCTCTTCAAAGACCATCGAGTCTTTGTTGTTCAGTTGTTCGTTTTCAGTTGTGTCTGACTCTTTGTGACCCCATTTGGGGTTTTCTTGGTAGAGATACCAGAGTGGTTTGCCATTTCCTCCTCCAGCTCATTTTACAGACAAGGAAACTGAGGCAGACAGGGTGAAGTGACTTGCTCAGGGTCATACAGCTAGTAAGTGTCTAAGGCCTGATTTGAACTCAGGAAGATGAGTCTTCCTGACTCCAGGCCTGGCGCTCAATCCACAGCATCACCTGGCTGCATCTAGTCTAACTCCCTCTATTTATGGATAGGAAGACAGAAGCCAAGAAAGGGAAGCAATTAGCCCAAAGTCACACAGGCAGTCACTTCAGAGAGGGGCTTTGTCATAACATGGTATAAACAGAACATTAAAAAAAAAAAAAACAATCATGGGGCAGCTAAGTGGCACAGTGGATAAAGCACTAGCCCTGGAGTCAGGAGTACCTGAGTTCAAATCCGGCTTCAGACACTTAACACTTACTAGCTGTGTGACCCTGGGCAAGTCACTTAACCCCAACTGCCTCACTAAAAAACAAAACAAAACAAAACAAAACAACAATATTGAAAATATCGATGGCATGAGAATCTTGGTCCAAACATGCTGTATGTTTGTATGCTGGATGTCCTCCTCCAATGGCTCATCATGGCGGCGTGGCGGCCTCGAGTTCTGGAAGGCAATGCCAATGGCTTCAAAGCTCTGACAGGTCCTGCCAAGCATGGCAACATCGTGTACCAGGAAAGGGGGTAATGGAATGGAACACCAGATCTGGAATCAGTTCAATTCAATTTGACAAGAAGTTATTAAGCGCCTACTGTGTGTTTTATATTCTGGGGATGTAAGGAGAAAACTGAACGAGTCCTCATTCCCACGGATCTTCCATTCTAAGTGCCAATTGATTGATTATTGTTGGTGTTGCTCTTGTTCATGGAAAGAGCCTTTTGACATAGGGCCAGGGACCCTAACTTGTTTTTGCCTCCTGGACCCCTCTGGCAGTTTTGTAAATCCCTCAGATCCCTTCTTAGAATCATGTTTGTTTTTCTTTTTTAATTCATTACATAGGAAATCAATTATTCTGAAATGCAGTTATCAAAAACATTGATTTTTCCAAGTTTACAGACCCCAGATTAAGAACGCCTGCGTGAGGGCAAAAGTCCTGAGAAGCCTGTCCCGGGCGTCTCCGTGCATCCAGGCATGAAGCATGACGACACACAACTTGGGAGCTGGGAATTTTAAAAGACATGTTGGGGAATTTGAGAAGATTTAGAACTGGGAGGGATCTTGTCCCATGCCCTCATCTGACAGCTGGAGGCCCAGAGAGGTGAATTCTCTCAGCCAAGGCCACACAGACAGCAAAAGGGGGGGGGGGCACTCAGGCCCTCTCCTCACAGGGCCCAGGATTTTTTCCTCGGTCTATGATGCTGTGACTGCCCCAGGAGCTTCCACAACTCTTGCTGACCTTGGGCGTTGATTTGATAGGCCTGTGTCTTGACAGGCCCCTTCTCCAGCAGACTCAGCATTCCTACAGAAATGTGGTTTGGGGAGGGAGAGGCATTTCTGCAGCCCTGGGAGATTTTCTGACATCATTTCCCATCCCCTAGATTGAAGGCACTCAAGATGCAGCAGCAGGGCCAAGGCTGGTCCTGGGCCGGCCTTGTAACCTTCCGGCCCTCATCATCCCCTTTCAGCTCAGGAAGAGGTTGCTTGGGGTGACACTCATTCTGCTCTAAGTAAATGGTCCCTTTTCACCATGATAATGCTTGCAATGGGATGAAGACTGGGGATTGCGCCAATCCTGCAAGGTCACTGCGTGGATCAAATGAGGTAATAGCTAGAAAGCACTTGGTGAACTTATTGGTCTGAGTATAGTTCTCCACAATCCAGAGATCCAGGGAGCAGAAAAATGGGGGCTCAGAGCAGTAAGTCTAGAGTAGAAATGAACCCAGAGCCAGGCACAAAATCACTAAGGGGCAGAAAGGACATGTGGCAGCCTGGGAGAGTAGATGGAGGAGCACTCATCTCAGCGTTGGGGAGGTCTAAGTTCAAGACTGGGCATTGAAGCATCCTGTGTCATCCTGGGCAAGTCAACACAACCTCGCAGGCCCTGTCTGAGCACCAAGGCACTGAGAGGTATCATTTCCTGCCCTTGGGTAGCTTACATTCCAACCGAGTCCTGAGACTCATTCCTCTTTCCCCCAGAACATGCCTCTCCAGTGATGGTGACATGTCTTCTATCACCAGGCTTAGCAACAGAAAGGCAAAGTGTAAGAAGGAAAAAACCCAAACAAAACCAAGAGCACAGTTAATCCCTCCACTGTCCCTGCAGGCTTTAAAGCCCATCACCAAGAAAAGAGAAATTAAAGTTACAAATGTCCCTGAATGAGGCCGGCAAAGGCTTTGGTTGCTATGACTACCGGCCAGTGTCTAAGGGAGCCCTCCAGGTCCCATGCGCTGGGTCTGTCTCTGAAAAGGCCACCTGTGTCACCCTGTGTCTGGGAGCTCCCGGGCTGGATGCCTGCATCTCAGCCTCATGCAAGGATGCTCCCCCTACCCCCTTGAAATGTAATTAATAACATGCCAATGGAAAATATGGGAATGACAGCCCTGGGAGTAATCAAAATAATGGGACCATTTCACTCTGTTATAAATCAATCAGGTGAGCTCATTAGATGAGGGGAATAAACACCTCCCTCCCCCCCACACACACCCCTGACACTCATCCAGTAATTATCTGGTGAGCAGCAACCTCAGTGATTAATCGCAGGCCAGACAGAGGAGCCCCCTCAGACATTTGCCAGGAGAGGCCCTGGCTCTGGTGGCAAACAAGACCTGCTTTGTTCAGATGTCTCTAATCCAATAGCAGTCAGGAAGGAGCATGAAGCCTTTTCATCCTACAAGTGACATAAATGACTTCAGGCGGCCCAGCTGCAGTGGGAAGAGAAGGGAAGTAAATGTGGAGGCAGATGACCCAGAGGGATTTGAGGGTGCTACTGCTAGAGATAAAGAGACCTAAGAGGCTACGAAATACAATACTCCCATTTTACAGATGAGAAAAATGAACTCGAGAGGGGAAGGGACTTGTCACATGGTCGTAGTGTCAGAACCCAAGTTAGAGGGTTTAGAGCTGAAAGGGATTTCGGAGGCTATTTCATCTACCCTTTCACTTTACAGAGAGGGAAACTGAGGCCCAGGAATGGGACCAGACAGCAGGTGCAGTGGGTATGGTGCTGGCTTTGGTGTCTGAAGACCATTTCCACCCCTTCCACCTACACTGTGGCCATCTTCACCTCCCTTCCACCAGAGCCCTGACCTCCACCCCTGGGATGCTTGTCTCTGAGAACCCTCACCACATCCTTTCTAGAGCCAGGTCTCTCGGTCACTTCCATCCACGTCTACACCATGTTACCCCATGCCTACTCCTCTGCCCCCACTTCCCAGCTCCTCTATGTGAGCCATCCTTCCCCAATCAAATGTAAGCTCCTGGAAAGCAGGGACTCCCTTACTGGCTTCCATCTCTATCTTATCCCCAGCACTTAGCCTGGTGACTGGCACACAGAAAACAATAACTAGATCCGTCTGATTGATTTATACCAGAGTGAAATGGTCCCATTATTTTGATTACTCCCAGGGCTGTCTGTCTCTCTCTAAATATATATACCTTTCTTTTAATCTGTCTTTCCATCTATATCTATGTCTGTCCATCTACCTATTTGTCTGTCTATCGGCCTATCTTTCTATCTATCATCTCAAATGAGGGAAGTGGGAGGAGCAGAATGACAGACAGTTCAGCCTGGCTCTCTCCCACCACTTTTCCCACAAAGATTAAGAAGGGCCCCAGGGGGGCAGCTAGGTGGCTAAAGCACTGGCCCTGGATTCAGGAGGACCCGAGTTCAAATCCGACCTCAGACACTTGACACTTACTAGCTGTGTGACCCTGGGAAAGTCACTTAACCCTCACTGCCCCACAAAATAAATAAATAAATAAATAAATTAATTAATTAATAAAACAAAGGGCTCAAATTAGATGGTCTTTTAGTTACCTTCAAGCTTGATGTCTATAAATGATTTGTGCCCTACCATCTAACCACACCTAGACAGCACAGTAGATATAGTGTTGGACCTTGAGGCAGGTAGACCTGAATTCAAATCCAGCCTAAGACACTAGTTGTATAACCCTCAGTAAGTCAATTGGTCAGTAAGCATATATCAGGCACCCAATATGTATCCACACTAGAGAGTCAAAAACAAAAGACAGGGGAGCAGCTAGGTGTCATAGTGGATAGAGCACCGGCCCTGGATTCAAGAGTACCTGAGTTCAAATCCGGCCTCAGACACTTGACACTTACTAGCTGTGTGACCCTGGGCAAGTCACTTAACCCCCATTGTCCCACACACACACAAAAAAAGACAATGGTTGCCCTCAAGGAGGGTAATCTAAGTGGGGAGACAACGTGCAAATGTTCAAGCTAAAGACAGGATAAATAGGAAGTAACCAAAGAAGACCCTCGAATTGAGAGGGATCAGGAAAGGCTGCCTGGAAAATGTAGGATTGGGGCTAGGACCTGAAAGAAGCCGAGTTGAAGAGGGAGAGCACTCCAGGTAGCAGGTATAGCCAGAGAGAATGCCTGGAGCTGAGGGAGGGAGCCTCTTGTTTATGGAACAGCTGGAGGCCAGGGTCACCGGATCTGATCGAAGGGTGCACGGTGGGAAGGAAGACTAGAAAGGGAGGGAGGGGCAGCTAGGTGGCGCAGTGGATAGAGCACCGGCCCTGGAATCAGGAGTACCTGAGTTCAAATCCGGCCTCAGACGCTTGACACTTACTAGCTGTGGGACCCTGGGCAAGTCACTTAACCCCAATTGCCTCACCAAAAAAAAAAAAAAGAAAGGGAGGGGGGGGGGCTAGGTTCTGAAGGGCTTTGAATGCCAAACCAGAGCATTTTATATTTGATTCTAGAGGCAATAGAGAGCCACTGGAGAATATTGGCTTAATGGAAGATGGGCTGGAGTGGGGAGAGCCTCAAGTCAGGCAAATCCCCGGCAGTGGCTGCAATAACCCAGATGTGAGATGGCGAGGGCCCACACCGGGACGGGGCAGATTCTAGAGCTCCTACAAAGGTGAAATCAATAGGCCTTGGCAAGTCACTCAATCCCTGTCTGCCTCCGTGACCTCACTTGTAAAACAGGGGTCTTGTTAGAACACACCTCCCAGAGTTATCGTGAGGTTAAAATGGGATAATATTTGCAAAGTGCTTCGCAAACCTCAAAGTGGTAGAGAAATGCTCAGTTCTTCCATCATAGATTTGGAGCTGAAAGGAAGGTCCCGGAGCCCCACCCTCTCATTTTACAGGTGAACAAAGTCCAGGGAGGTTAAGGGGCTTCCTCTGGATCCCACACACAGCCCAGGTCAGGGGCCTGGGTGTTCTGTAGGCATTGTTTCTCCCTGTTGTATTTTAATTCCTCGAGAGCTTTTCTATTAGTCTCCCTGTTGTTTAATTCTTGGCATATAATAAGCACTTGATAAATGTTTCATTCATTCATTCATTCACTCATTCTCCATGGTTCATGTCTCAGCTCTGCTATCTGGCTGGGCCTCAATTCCCTCTTTTATAAAATGGAGTTGTTGGGCTAGGTGTCCTCGAAGGTTCCCCCCAGCTCTAAATCCTGGTCAGAAGGGTGAGAAGCCCGTCTCACAGGCCTGGCCAGTGGAAATAGAGAGAAGGGGAAGGGGAGGGCCTTGGTCGTGGCTCTGTTGCTTCTCCCTGTGTGAGCCTGGGCAGTGGAGGGCTCTTCCCCTGGCTGGCTGGCCTTGTAAAGTGAGGGGAGTGGAAGACATTCTCTCCAAGGCCCTGCCAGCTTCAGATATTCTAATCTAATTATGCTGTGGCTCAGAGGATGTTAGGATGGGGGGGCAGACCTTGGAGACCACCCGGACCCAGGTTTTTCACAGCCCTGCTTGGGTTCTGGAGCTGGCTTGTCAGGCCTTGGGGAAATTATTGATTTGTTTTCCATGCCTTCGGTCTCTGTGAGCACGCTTGCTAATTCAGTTCGATCTCTCTTTGATTCTGGCTCTGTCTAAGGACACCTAAAATGTATCCTGTAGCAGCATGTTTGTCTCCAAGTGTAAAATCGGACCTTGCTAGAAAGCGGGGAGAGCACCGCTTTGGAGTCACGGGACCTGGGTTTGAATCTCACCTCTGCCTCTTTATATTTAGCAGCAGTGGTAGTGGGTGAGTCACTTCCCCTCTGAGGTCAGTTTCCTTCACCATACAATGATGGGGTTGGACTAGACCTCTAAGGTCCTTTCCGGCTCTGATATCCTAAGACTTTTCTTCAGTGCCTGCTGTATACATGAGGTACCGTGCTTGACCCAGAGGATGTGTGTGTGTGTGGGGGGGGTACTCGAAAGTCTGCTGGATTTAGCAATGGTAGTTTCCTAGCCGAGTGATGCTGGACAAAGCACTTCTCTTGTCTGGGCCTATGACGTGAGGAGATTGGAACTGAAGCCATCCACCTTTCCTTCCAGTTCTAAATGACCCATCCTGATGCTTGGAGTTTACCTTCCTTTCCCAGGGTTACTGACAGAGCAGCGCTAAGCACTAAGGACATGGACATTTTCCCTCCTTTTCTTCCCTTCCTTCTTCTCCACGTGACGTTCCCCTACCCTCCAACTCTCCTGCCAAGATTTGCAGTCTTCTTTGCCTAGCAGACCAGCAACACTTTTGGCCTTGGAATCAGAGTATCTGGGTTCATCTATGGCAGCACTTCTTATAGCATCAAAAAATGGAATTAAAATAATAATACTGAGAGTGGCTAATATTTATATAGCACCTACAATGGACCAGGCACTGTGCTGAGTGCTTTACAATTATTATTATCATTTGATTCTCACAACAACTCTGGGAGAGAGGTGCTATTATTAACCTTGTTTTACAAATGAGGAAACTGAGGGAAGCAAGGGTTAAGTGACTTGCCCGGGGTCATATAGCTAGTAAGTGTCTGAGGCTGGATTTGAACTCAGGTCTTTCTGTGTTAAAAGTAAAAAGTAAAAAGTCAGTCAGCAATCAAAAACTAAGCACTTCCTTAGGTTGCAAACACTGTTGTTGTTAGTCCTTAACTCTCAAAGAGGACCAAGATTGTGGTTGTGTTTGGTCCTTCATTCTTTTTTTTTCTTTTTTGGTGAGGCATTTGGGGTTAAGTGACTTGCTCAGGGTCACACAGCTAGTAAGTGTCAAGTGTCTGAGGCTGGATTTGAACTCAGGTCTTCCTGAATCCAGGGCTAGTGCTCTATCCATTGTGCCATCTAGCTGCCCTGGTCCTTCATTCTTGAAGAGGATCATGACATTGGGGGACGTCCTCACACTGAATTGGATTTAAGTGAGAGAGAGCTCCACAAGGTCACCAACCTCACTCTCTCCTCCAGAGCCCTCTGTGTCCAGTGGCAAAAAATACATCAGGATGACTGGAGATGGCTCCGGATGTTTAAGGCAATTGGGGTTAAGTAACTTGCCCAGCGTCACACAGCTAGTAAGTATCTGAAGGTGAGATCTGAACTCAGGTCCTCTTGACTCCTGGGCCCATGTTCTATCCAGTGTGCCACCTAGGTGCCCCACTGTGCTAAGCACTGAGGGAACAAAAGAAAGACAAAAATAGGTGACCATAAGTTGGGGAACAGCTAAACAAACTTCGGTCAGTGAATGCAATGGAATATTACTGTGCAGTAAGAATATGATGAATGGGGGGAGTCCAGAGAAGCACAGGAAAACTCCTATGAACTGATGCAAAGTAAAGAAAGCAGAGCCAGGAAAACAACAGGCTCGGTGACTACAACCACATAAATGGAAAGAACAATAAAACAATGGAGTCTGAGTCATAATGGCCAAGCTCAGCCCCAGAGAAGAGAAGGGAGGTCCTCCTTCCCACCCCCTTTTTTGTTTGTTTTTGTGGGGCAAAGTGACTTGCCCAGGGTCACACAGCTAGTAAGTGTCAAGTGCCTGAGGCAGGATTTGAACTCAAGTCCTCCTGAATCCAGGGCCAATGCTTTATCCACTGAGCCACCTAGCTCCCCCACCCCCTTTTTTACAGAGGTAGGGATGGCAGGTGCAGAACTCTGCATTCAAGGCTGAAATTGCTAGATTCATTGGTTAGTATTGCCGAGCTGCTTTTAAAATTCTCTTCTAAGGGATGGCTGCCCAGAATGGAATTGGGGATGAATATGGTCATATAAAAAGGACATCAATAAAAATAGTTTTTTAAAAGAAGACCCAAGGATAAGCCCTGGCTCAGGATCCTGGTGACCTTAGGTGACTGTCTTCACTTCTCTGAATCTCCATTTCGTCATCTGCAACAAGGCAACTATACTGCTTGTACTCACTAATTTTCACAGGGGTTGGGAAGAAAATTCTCTTTCAACCGTAAAGCCTGATTGACGTGTAAGCAGCTGCTGTTTTTCCCTGGAAGCATTTCTTGCAGTTTTTAAAAAGGAACGCTTCTGGTTTATCAAGGAAAAGAGAACGAGCCCTTCCCTCCTTCTACCTTCCCTTCCTCCTTCTTTCCCCTCAGAGAGAGGTAGAGACCAGGCTGCATTTTTGCCCTCTGCTTGTAATCTGCTCTTAGCTTCCTCTTTCATAGTCCAGGACATCCCCCTATTTCTGCTTCTCCCATTCCTGAGAGTTATACCTTCTGGAAGTCGCAATGATAAATTAGGGACAGTTAATCCTGCAACTGAAGGAATGATCCCAGGGAGAAAATGTACTTCCTCTTCACCTCAGAGGTGGGGGGGATATGGGTTTGGAACATTCCATATTACCGTCAGACCTGGTTGGCACAGAGGATGCCTGCCTGGTGCTCTTCCCCATGTTGTCTTTGATGTGATCCCCTGGTCCCTGGGGACCCATCAGGAGTTCTCTGTGTCATGCTAGCAATAAGGAATGAGAGTGCAAGCCCAGCAGATGTCCCAGTCCTTCACACGAGGGCCTCCCCATCACCCCTCTTATTTTTTTTTGGCGGAGCAATGAGGCTTAAGTGACTTGCCCAGGGTCACACAGCTAGCAAGTGACAAGTGGCTGAGGCCGGATTTGAACTCAGGTCCTCCTGAATCTAGGGCCGGTGCTTTATCCACTGTGCCACCTAGCTGCCTCCCATCACCCCTCTTATAAAGAGAAAACACAGACTCAAGAATTCAAAGATTAGGCAACTTAACAGATCCCTCCACCACAGCATGGCAGAGTCAGAACAGACCTTGGAACAATGGCCAGGCACCGAGAGAAGGTTTAGCTCAATCGTTCTGAGACAACACTCACTGTCCCTGTGATTCCCCGGCCAGAACACCGCTCCCTGCCCACTGCTGTGTTGTCTTCACCGTTAAAATGGAAGTGCCCTGCGGGCAAGAACGATCTTACCTCCTCTGCTTATATCCCCTGCACTAACCAGAGTGTCTGTATCCAGCAAGAGCTCAATAAATGCTTTTTCATTCATTCACTCATTCCACCATGTCTACCAGAGCAAGTTTAAGAGAGAGTTTTTGTTGCACATGGTTAAAACAAAAGCGAGGTCTGTGAGGCAGGTATCTGGAACATTTGCCTGAGCAAGAAAATTCTGATGCTTAGGATATCCAGCAAACAAGACACTGTCATCCCATCTGGCCATGTCTGGACCTGGCACGTGATGTCAGCGAACTGAAAGAGGAGAAAGAATAATACCAGTGGACACTGCCGTCAGATGTCAGAGGGCACCAGCCCAAGGCCAGCCTCAAGCTGGACTTCAGCTCAGAGGGGATGATTAGAGATAGTAGAGCCAGGGGAAACACAAAGCACAAAAGCAGGAACGGGCACAGGGCACGATGTAGAGGAAAGAGTGAGCCTGGGGAAGCCCAGCTGGCCGCTGCCTCCAGGGCAGCCACCGAGGTCCAGCAAACTACAGATGGGATTAGAGATCCAGACCCAGAAAGGAACTCAAAGGCCATCTAATCTGGCTGCTTCATTTTACAGAGAAGGAAACTGAGGCCCACAGGAAGGGAATGACCTGCCCAAGGCCTTAGAATCATAACTACAGAGCAGGGAAGAACCTTAGACTCCAGTCTAAACCAACCTTTACTGACAAGGAAACTGAAGCTGATAAAGGTTAAGTGACTTGCCCAGGGCTATCCCGCTAAAATGTGGCTGAGGCAGGATTTGAATTCAGGTCTTTCTGTCTCCAAATCTAGCATTCTGCTAGCTGCCTATAGCTAGGACCTAATCTAGAATTTAATCACCATCTCAGAAAGAGACAAAGATACAGACCAAGATCAAAATATAGTGACAGAAACAGAATGAAAGGAGGGATGGAGGAAGGGAGGGAGGGAGACAGAGAGACAGAGAGACAGACAGAGACAGACAGACAGAGAGGAGGGAGGGGCAGAGGAGGAGAGCACCTTGCCTGAAAGGATGACAAGCGAACACCAGAGACAAACAAAAGGACTGGGGATATGTGATCAGGAAAAGGAGCAGCATCACACGTCAGCCTGCCTCTATAAGGAGACAAAACAGGTTTTAACTAAGTGGCTGATAAGGACAATCTTGTGCATACCTAAGCAGGAGAGCAGGTGTGTTTTACATGCTACAAACACCAGCTGGGTCGATGCCACTTCAGGTCCAGAGCTCGATCAGGCCCAGGTGTCTGCTGCAGCTAGGCCAAAAGCTCCTCCCCATGGACCACACTATGCCCCCACTGGTTCTCTCTGCTGCTCTGGGCTCCCCAATTCTCCTCCTTTACCTGTCTCCATCACCCTGGGAGCTGGGAGGCTTCCAGGCCTAGGCAGGCCAGTAGAGCCACAACTTGACTTGGCCAGAGATGCTGTAAGTAAGCTCTTTGAGCACAGGGACTGAGTGGAATTCCATCTTGTTCCCAGGAGGCTCTCCAACAATATTCTCTGAATTGAAATGAATCTGCTGGGAGCTGTGGGAATGAAGCTCTGGCTCACAGAAAACAGGAAGAGACCTTAAGACCAGGATCATACAGCTAGGAATTGTCTAAGGCTGGATTTGAACTCAGGTCCTCCTCAGTTAAAAGTGGAAAGTCATTCAACAAGCATATTCTATGCACTTACTAGGTACCAGGCACCTACTAGCCACTGGGGATACCAAGGAAAAACATGAACTTGGGGTCTAGTCCCTGCCCCGGCCCCAACCCAGGATGAGGGACATGGGCAGATTTCAAGGAGTCTGTGAACTCGGATGGGAAAATAACATCTTTATGGTGATGATGACAGTGATGGGGGTGAGAATGACGAGGACCATGATGGTGATGGTGGCTTACAACCGTTTAACCCTTAATGGTTTACAAAGTGCTCCGCAGAGATTATCTTATTTGCCCTTCACACTAATTCCAAAGCTAAGCACTATTATTATTCCAGTTTTACAGAAGAGGAAACTGAGGCTCAGAGAGATCACAGATGCAGAGCTGGCAGGGGCCTCACAGGCACCGGACGGCCTCCCATCAGGTGATTTGCCCAGGGTCCCGTGATTAGAATTGTGGAACCCCGGATGCAGAAGCGGCTTCAGAGACCATGTAGTCTAACCACCTCATTCTACTGACAAGGAAATTCAGGCCCAAGGACTGATTCAAGGTTAAATAGTTCATAAGTGTAAGAGGACCCTGGGCCCAGGTCCTTTGACTTCAGAGTCAGGGGGGAGGACTTGGGCCCCTGATTCCAAATCTCACCTCCTTTCTCCTGCCCCAGGCCCCATAGCACACTTCAGTAAGCCCTTGTGGAAACGGCCAGAGGAGGTGCGTGGTGCCTAAGCTCGCTCACCAGTGCACTGCAGAGGCATCTGCCTAATCATCACATGTGTCAGGTGACCGTTCTTCCCCAAGCCGTGCCCATGCTGAAGGACTCCAGTGACAACAGCGGCTCTGCAGAGGAGGACTGATTTGGACCTTGCCAAGGCTGGATGAAGGAGAGGCAACTGGGCAGATGCCCTCTGAAGAAGCTATGGGGGGGGGCAGCTAGATGGTGCAGTGGATAGAGCACCGGCCCTGGATTCAGGAGGACCTGAGTTCAAATATGGCCTCAGACACTTAACACTTACTAGCTGTGTGACCCTGGGCAAGTCACTTAACCCCAATTGCCCCGCAAAAAAAAAAAAAAAAAAAAAAAAAAGAAGCTATGGGGGGATGTGGATGAAGGGCAATAGGAGGGAGGGGGAGGCAGGAACAAATATTTATTAAGTGCCCCCTACTATATGCAAGGCCTGATTGATCTTTGTTAAATGACTGGACAATCCTGGTGTTTGTGGGAATCTTTCATTTTGTTTTGTCTTTCTGCTCTCCAAGGCTTAGGGGCACCTAAGTGTCCCGGTGAATAGAGAGCTGGGCCTGGATTCAGGAAAATCTGAGGTCAAATTCAGCCTCAAACAGTTACTAGCTGTGTGACCCTAGGCAAGTCACTTAACTTGTCTGCCTCAGTTTCCTCCAGTGTAAAATGGGGGTAATACTTGACGCACAGTAGGTGCTTAATAAGTGTTTGTTCCTTTCTTCACTTGTTACAGAGCCTGGTACATAATAGGCATTTAATAGATGCTTTTTTGGTTGGCTGACTGACAGGACTGGGTAACTGATTAGATCTGTAGCAGTAACACTAAGTTTCTCTAATGCAGTCAGTAGCCTTCCCAGCCTGCCATTCACTTGGCAAACAACCATTTATTAAGCACCTACTGTATACCAGGGTCCAGACTAAGGGGACACTGAGGATACAAAGAAAGGCGAAGACAGTCCCTGCCCTCAAGGAGCTCTCAGTCTGATGGATGAGACTACATGTCAATAACTAGGTACACACAAGATACAGACAAAACAGGTGAAAGGTCATCTGGGGAGGGGGGACCAGGAAAGGAAACCCTTCTGCAGAAGGTGAGATCTGAGCTGCAGGAACCACCTACTTCTTCTTTCTCACCTCTAAATCCTTTCAGGAATGACTCGACTCCTCGTGGGCTCTTCCTTGGATCCAAAGGACACATTACCCCTAGAGATGCTCCTGATGCATGTCAACATGGTCCAATTGGGAACAGCCATGAAGGGGCTTTGGACAGCACCCGGGATATAGTAGGCACTTAACAATAAGAGCTTGTTGACCAATGACTGGCCCTGGAAGTTTCAACAATCCCATAACCTGACTCTCCTTGGAGGGAAAAGAAGGGGGGCAAGGTCTATCGACACCCACATGAGCTACTGGTGATGGAAATTGGGCTCTGGGAAATTTCTAGATGGTTCAGACCTGTCTAGTTTCATCTGCTCTCTGCCTTTTCATCATCTCTCTCCACATAAAATAGCTTCTCCCAGAGGGTAAGAAGGCAGGAAGGCAGCTGACAGTAAATCAGTCAATTTAGCAACTTGTCAGTAGCTAACAGTAGCTGGGAAGCGGGGGAAATGGACTAAAATGAACTTCTTGAAACAATTTACGCTCAGTCCCTGTCTCCAAAATCCCTAGAAACTGGGCGATGCCAGAGGCAGACAGACGCATCTTCTCCATCAGCCTGTGTTTGGGTGAGGGAGCATTCCCTTCTCTGGCTTTTATGTAGGAGCTGAATTGAGTAAATGTTGTCACTTCGATGGCTCCCTGGACTCTTTCAAAGTCACTTTTCAAGCCAGAAGATCTTTTTCTCCCGCCTAATTGGGGAAGACTTGTCCCTTCTCCCACTCTGGGCATCTAGACCTGAATAAAGCATCCTGTACAGAGAGCAGGCTCCAACTGCCCCCTGGTGGCTTCAAGGTTCACCTGTCCCTAGGTCAGCAAAAACCAGGGGAGCATCCATTCCCCCAAGGAAAACAGGGAGCTGGGTTCTTGCCACCTTTAAAATGAAAATGTTTTCTGGGATGGAAAAGTTCTCCTGGGATAACTTGGGGAAGCTTCCTTTGACCTCTATAATCATTCCCATCAAGATATAAGATTTAGAAATGGGAGGGACACTTACGGACATCCAGTTCTGCTGAGCAAACAGGCCTGAAGAGGTTCCTGGGGTCAGAGAGTAGGAGATTTGGAGCCAGAAGAGGTCTCAGAGGTCATCTACTCCAACTGAGGCCCAGAGACATGAGGTGACTTGCCCAAGGTCACTCAGGGAACAGTAGCTGAGCCAGCTATCTATCATTCTTTCCCCTGCACAGAGAGAAATGCTCCTTAACACAGTCACTGAGGCTTGGTACTTTGCGTTATAGGGGAGCAAAGGCAATGATGATGGGGTCTCTACCCTCCTGGAGCTGACCATCGTCAATGACCACAGCTAGAATGCAGGTGCTCAAAGACGCAGCCTAATATCAACCCAATGGGCACGGAGCCCAGGTCCCAGTGTTCACCACTCTGACGGCCCCAGCTCACCCAGAGCCCCTCCTGCCCATGTCAATGAGACAAACTTGAAAGGTTTTTCTAAAAGGCAGATGCTATTACTGTTTGCTGTCACTAAAACTGCAGACCCCGGATATTCTATTTTCACTTGCCTCTGTCTTATCAATAAGGCTGTCGGTTCATTGACCGAGTCTGGACTGTCTAGCCCTCAGAGACCATGTAGTCCTGGGTCCTTGACCCCTCTGGTGGTTACATCTGATGAAGTGACAGAGCCTTTTTCCAGGTCATGTTTTAGAATGCAAGAAATAAAATCCATAGGACTACAAGGAAAACCAATGATACTGAATTACAGTTATCAAAATTTAAAAAAAAAGTTTTTTGGTGAGGCAATTGGGGTTAAGTGACTTTCCCAGGGTCACACAGCTATAAGTGTCAAGTGTCTGAGGCTGGATTTGAACTCAGGTCCTCCTGAATCCAGGGCCAGTGCTTTATCTACTGCACCACCTAGCTGCCCCCTATCAAAATATTTTTTAAAGAAAGCTCAAAAACTCCATATTAAGAACCCTTAATTCTGATCTAACCTCCTCAAATGACAGAGGAAGAAATGGAGGTCCCCAGTGACTCATCTGAGGCACTGGAAGACCTGAGTTCAAATCCTGCCTCACACACTTACCAGATGTGGGACCGTGGGCAAGTCATGGTGCCACTATCTGCCTCCATTTCCTCAACTGTTAAATGAGAATCATAACAGCACCTGCCTCCCAGGGTGGTTGTAAGAAGCAAATGAGAGAATACTTTTAAGTGCTTAGCAGATCTACTGGAACAGAGTTGGCTGCATGTAAATGTTGATTTCCTTTCTTCCTTCCTTCCCAGGTCACACAGCTACTAAACAGTAGAGCCAGGATTCGAGCCCAAGTCCTCCGACTACACAAGTACAAGGAGGGGCAGCCACATCCAAGGCCATTCATCTGAGTAGGGAGGAATGATGGCACCACTGAAAGATCCCAGGCTGAAGAGTCTGGGGATCAGGGGGCTGACCTTGCCTGACAGCTACCTAGGGGACTCTGGGCAAACCACTTAACCTCTACTGGCCTGAGCTTCCTCCTCTATAAAAGATAGGGGAAGATTACACGGCCTCTAAGGCTCCTTTCAGCCCTAGATCTAAAATCCTATGATAATCTGGATATTTGATTCATGTTAAAGAGGGGCCTCACTGACACAGTGGATAAGGTACTGGGCCTAGAGGCAAGAAGATGAGTTCAAATCCTGCCTCAGACATTTACCAGTTGTATGACCCTGGACAGGTCACTTAACCTCAGTCTTCCTCAGTTTCCTTGACTGTTTGTTGTTGTTTTGACTGTTTGTTGTTGTTGTTGTTGTTTTGTTTTTTGGTGGGACAATGGGGTTTAAGTGACTTTCCCAGGGTCACACGGCTAGTAAGTGTCAAGTGTCTGAGGCTGGATTTGAACTCAGGTCTTCTTGAATCCAGGGCTGGTGCTTTATCCATTATGCCACCTAGCTGCCCCTCCTTGACTGTTAAATGAGGAAAAGAACAGTATCTACCTCCCTGGGTCATTGGGAACATCAGATGAGATAACATTTGTAAGAATTTAGCACATAGTGAGTGGCTAGGTGGTGCAGTAGATAAAGCACTGGCCCTGGATTCAGGAGGACCTGAGTTCAAATCTGGCCTCAGACACTTGACACTAGCTGTGTGACCCTGGGCAAGTCACTTAACCCCCATTGTCCCACAAAAAAAAAAAGGAATTTAACACATAGAACGTGCTAAATAAATGCTGCTGCTGCTACTACTACTACTATCCTACTATTTCTAATACTATACCACTACTACTACTACAACTACACTATATACTACTATACTATTACAATACTACAACTATTATACTGCTATGTCACTACTATACTATACTACTATCACACTAAATACTACTACTAAACTATATATTACTCTTATACTATTATAATACTACAACTACTATACCACTACTATACTATACCATCACACTATATACTACTACTATACTATTACAATACTACAACTACTATACTGCTATGCTACTATACTACTATCATACTATATACTACTACACTACATACTTCTTTTTTTTGTTTTGTTTTTGTGAGGCAATTGGGGTTAAGTGACTTGCCCAGGGTCACACAGCTAGTAAGTGTTAAAGTGTCTGAGGCTGGATTTGAACTCAGGTACTCCTGACTCCAGGGCCGGTGCTCTATCCACTGCGCCACCTAGCTGCCCACTATATACTTCTTTATACTATTATAATACAACTACTATACTGCTACTATACCTTACAATACTATTATATCACTACTACTACTGCTATAATACTACTATACCACTACTATTATATACTACTACAAGGGGCAGCTAGGTGGCACAGTGGATAAAGCACTGGCCTTGGATTCAGGAGGACCTGAGTTCAAATCCAGCCTCAGGCACTTGACACTAGCTGTGTGACCCTGGGCAAGTCATGTAACCCTCATTGCCCCACAAAACAAAAACAAAAAACCAAAACAAAACATACTACTACAGTACTATTATACTACTATAGTACTACTATTATACTACTATATCACCATCACTACTACTACTACACTACAACTGCACCACTACTACACTACATACTTCTATACCACCACCACCACTAGTACTACACACTCCTCCTCCTCTTCCCCTTCTCAAACCTGATTTGTAGGATACCAGGCATCCTTCTATACATCTCTCCCCACATTAACAGGTAGTATTGTATAATTGATGTTATATTGGTTTCCTTTGGAGGGAAGGAGAGAATTTGGAATTCAAAAAAAAATTTTAAATGAATGGCAAAAATGTTTTAATATTGGGAAATATTTAATGAATAAAATATATATTTAAAAACAGATAGCTTTGAGGGGAGGGAGTACTGAAGCTAAAACTGGGGTAGGGGATGAGGACAGTCAGCCCACAGCCAGTCCATAAGCAACTATTTAGTGCTTACTACATGCCAGGCATTTTGCTAGGTGCCGGGCATCCAAAGAACGGCGAGAGCTCTGGCCACAAAAAGGGAAAGTCCATGGGCAAACCTGCTCTTGCTGCAACCCCCTGAGGGCCTCCCAGGCCTGGTAAAGACCTACTGTTTTTTCATCACATTTCTCTCCTTTCAGACAAACCTATTCAACTTAGGTTGGAGAGGATCCCATGGAAAGGCTGAAATGGAATGCTAAGAAACCAACCAACAAAAAGGAGATGAGAAGATACCTGTCTCTGTGCTTCTTGGCAGCCGAGGTGGGGGCCTATGGGTATGGAACAGTGCATATAAGGCTCAACTATTCCATGTATCCTCTGTGTGTCTGTGCTGTCTCTCATGAACTCACATAGGGGATACACGATGTTAACAAAAGCCACAGATGATACTGGGAAGCTGGAAGATTTCACTGGCACCAATTAGAGGCAGAGAAACAACTAACTCCCCAAACAAAGCAGGCATGACAACAAACATTCTTGGAACAAGTGTGAAAGAGTTCATCTGGCAAAAAGTAATGTGGAGGCCCTTGAAGGGCTTATTCCTGGGGGATGAGGAAGGGGCAATGGCCCTCCCCCAACCCCTGGGCTGCTTAGGACCACCTCTGTCCACCCCACCCCACCCCCATTGACTTGTGAGGCCTCCATGATGTAGGCCCCACTGTACCTCTCAGAAGAACAGAAGAGGCTGGAGGGCAGTCCTGGTTTCATTGTTGCCTCTGGCCCATCTGGCTCCAAGTGACCATTTCACTGGTGTCAGGAACTCTGGGTGGGGAAATTCTCTCTACTAATGGAACAGGTGACTGTTTTTTACTTCCAGCCTCTGAGCTGCCTGGCAGCCACACCCAGCCAGCATGTGTCAGAGTTAAGACTCAAACCCAGGTCTTCCTGCCGCCAAGGCTGGCTCCTTACCCCTAGGCCGGGCTGACTGACACATCTGTCAAACTGAACTGATGCTGAATCCCAGCTGGAGGCTGATTCACCTAACGTCTCTCAGATGTCTGCGAGGGCAATCATTCCTCATCGTGCTTTCTATCACTCCTCTTGCTCTGTTTTTGCACCAATTTCTCCTGGTCACACCAAATACAGAACAACTGTCTAAGGACCTTTCCCCTCCCCTGCCCCAGCCTACCAACAGGTGACCTGCTCACTGAGCAGACCAGAAAGGGGCCTTTTCCTCACCTCATTGCCTAATTCTCTTGGGGCCCAAGATGCTCTGACCCCACATCCCCACTTCTGCTGGAGGTGATCTGAGCCCCCTCTCACTCTGAACTTTGAACCCCCTGGCTCTACCCTTGCCCCCCAAGGACCCTGGGGCCTTGCTCTCTGCCCTAAACTGAAATGTGAGCCTGCACCCCACCCCCCGCACTGGAATGTGAGGGCCTGAGAGCAGGAACTGTCTCGATTTTCGCTTAGCACACAGTAAGCACTGAATAAATGCATCTCTGTGCCACTCCATCTTCTCAATTCCAGCTCTCTGTCCTGTCACTTCTCCAGTTCCCTTGGCTCTTCCCATGCCTCCTAACTTGCTTCTCCCCCCCCCCCCATGTTCCGCTGAGCACGCCTTTGGGGGCCAAGATGGATTGCTCTTCTGTGGGTCAGGCACGAGTTAGTCCTGCCATAAAACCAGGCTCTTCTTCTTTACTGAAATCCTGACTGGGCTGGCTGTGGCAGCCAGCATCCTTGTACTACCTACCCATGAATGCCCGGAGCGACACAACCCATCCCTACCCAAGGCATCTCTCAGACCTTCTGATGGGAATAACTTAGATGGAGCAGGGCCGGAGAAGGAGGAGAGAAGAGGGGAGGCCTCAGCTGGGAGTCAACAGTTGTATGCCTCGGCCCCAGGTGGCTGGCTGACCACCACGGGGAACTCTGAGTCACTGGTCCAGCTGGGGACAAACGGCTCTGTTTGCTTTATTGCAAAACCAGTTTATTTTTCACTGACTTGAGTTAAATGTGGTGTACTTAGGGTTTTATGTGAATATTAAATAAAACCAGCTTCCTGGTAATAGAATTGGAGGAATGCCAGGATGAGGAGAAAGCCAAGATTAGACCAACCGGGAAACAGGGACTTGGGGCCTGACTGGCCCTCTCCATAGGTGGGTGCCCTCATCAGCTCATCACTGCCTATCCACCCTCCATTCAGTCAGTAAAGGGATCTTCCCTCATGACCTCTCCCCTCCCCCTTTTACCTTACTCCCCAACCCATATTTTTCTTTTTCTTTTTTGTGGGGCAATGAGGGTTAAGTGACTTGCCCAAGGTCACAAAGCTAGTTAGTGTCAAGTGTCTGAGGCTGCATTTGAACTCAGGTCCTCCTAAATCCAGGGCTGGTGCTTTATTCACTGCGCCACCTAGCTGTGCCCCCAACCTGTATTTTTCAATCCAATGACACGGGCCTCCTGGTTATTACACAAACGAGACCCTCCATGTCTCAGCTTGGGGCATTTTTTCTGGCTGTCCCCGGTACTTAGAACTCTCCCCTGCTTCATCTCGGCCTCTTGGCTTCCTTTCAGTCTATACTAAGATCCCACCTTCTACAGGAAGCCTCCCCTAACTCCCCTTAACTCTAGGGCCTTCCCTCTGTTCATTATTTCCTACGTATCCTAAAGCTTGCCTGTATATATTTGTTCTTTCCCCCATAAGATTGTGAGCTTCTTGAGGGGAGAAACCGTCTTTTGCCTCTTTGCATCCTCGGTGCTTAGCACAGTGCCTAGCACATGGTAGGCACAATGTTTATCACTGACGGACAGACTGGGAGTTCAGAAATTCAGCTCGTCATCAATCTGCCAATTAAAAGCAGGGTGGTGTCACCTGCTTCCCTACATCAGAAAGAGGTTGAAACCTTAGGGTCAGATCATGTGCAAATTCTACAAAGAAAAACCTGTTCTCCCTGCCCAAGCCTGGGTTCTTGTCTGCACTCAGCACAAAACTTCGGCCCAGGGAGGGTGAGATAGTGATCGCCCGGGGCACAAAACCCAGAGTCTCCAAAGCCGCCTCCTCCGGTTCTCAGAGTAAAATCATTCTCTCCCTTTCAAATTGAACAGATCAGAACATACGATCCACAGAGAGTAGCTCTCAAGACAGGCAATGAATACAAAGAAGATGAATTTCCATCTAGCGATGCCGTCATTTCCAAGGCTATCAGTCCTCTCTTCAGGGGAGATGTCTGTCACCAGACAGGGCCTGGAAGAAATTGTTTTCGCCACCTCGGCCCATTGATGGGCAGCCGACAGGTTCCGACTCACCCAAATATCTCATTACTGATTCTAGCCTGCACCTTGTCAGAGCCAGCTGTCCGCTGTGGCCCAGCCATTCCTGTAAATGATGGTGGAAATATCGCCCTTGATAAAACAGGCAGAAAAGAGAGCAGGGAACAAGTGATTTGGGAGGAAGCCCAGAGCTGTGCCCAACCTGCAGGCCTAAGGCGGGATTCCAAAATGGCTTAAGCTTCTCTCCAAGAACTCAGCATCAGGAAAGCCCTGAGGGAGGAGAAACAGCAGTGGGGGGAGAAAAGGAAGGGAGAGAAGGAAAAAGGGAGGAAGGAAAGAAAAATGCAGGAAGACAGTAAGGAGAGATGGAAGGGGAAAGGGAGAAGAAAAGAAGGGAAGGAGGTAAAACACACAGGGAGAGGGGGGAAGGAAGAATAACGCCAAAAACACTTTTATGCATATATATTTTGGTTCCATTAAGGAACCAAAGAAATCAAGTCTGTAAACAATAGGAAGTAAGGGAGGGGGCTTCCTTTTCAGCGTCAGTTTGTGTGGGAGCTTGTGTTTTTGCTCAGTCCAAGATCACTCATTTTGCCTAACTGCAATTTTCTGGAAAATTTAATAATTTGGAGCCCATTCTTAGCCTGATAATTGCTTCTGTTCCAATTACCACAGGAACTAAAGCAGAGAGAAAGAGAAAAATGTCCACCCCCAGACTGAGGCCAAACACTGGGGCCCACTAGTGGCCTCATTATCCTCTGGCTAACTCCCACAGAGGGTCACAGGCTTATCAGAAACAATCAGAACACACAGTGACTGGAAATCACGGGCCACGTTCTGGGAACAGGAACATGAAAACATGGGGTGCATTCCGCCAAGCCCCAGAATGTAGGGAGAGGAGCCAGCATCCAAGCACCAGACACTCCAGGTCTGCTGCTGAGAAGGTGCTTGTTAGTGATTGAGGATGCTTAACCTGCTTCACAGACGGCTAGCCTGGGCACAGCCTGGCCTTCATGCGGCGTGCTGGGAGCCAATGGGGCCGCTGCAGGTGGGGCCCCTCCTCTTCTCCAAACTCTCTGATGTATCCGTCACCCTCTCCCCAGGCTCCTTGGGAGGTGATGCTGTTCTGGGAGAAGCGGCACACTTTGGCTGCTGGAGTGAGGTCTCCAAAATGGCACCGGGAATCAGATGGAGGTTTGCTTCCAAGACGTCCTAAGTTTACGAAGGAGCCCAGGGCTCAGGGTTGAAATCACGTCAACACCAGCTGCTGGGAGTCAGAGACCATGGATTCACGGCCTGGCTCTGCTACTTACCACCTAGGGCAGCTAGGGAGCACCATAGTGCATAGAGCTGTGGGCCTGGAATCAGAAAGACTCATCATCTTCCTGAATTCGAATCTGACCTCAGATACTTCCTAGCTGTGTGAGCCTGGGTAAGTCACTTAACCCTGTCTGCCTCAGTTTCATCTGTAAAATGGATGAGGACAAGGCCCCTTCCAGCTCTAAGATCACTTAGGCACGATCTCACATGGTGTAGCGGAAGCCTTTCTTTGGTCTTACCCAGCCAGGGGGTGACAGCAGCCAATTAGAACAGCATCACTGTGGTACTTTCTATGAAGTTGGACCCCGCAAGCCAGAAGCTTTTGGCAACCTGATTCTAGATGAAGATCTTGGAGGTGAACACCACCAATGAACAAGCCATGTTTCTACACTGACTGGAGCTGGAGGAGATGAACAAAGACCCCAGGCCTGCCCACCTGGACACCAAGAGCCTCCCCAGAGGTGCCCTCACCTCCACTCTCTTCACTCCACACACCTTAGGGCTGCCTGAAGCCCTTCCACAGCCCAGGGCAGCCCCATCTTGTGCCAGCACCCACCCTGCTCTCTAGGCTCTGGCCAAGCTGGACATGTCCTTCAGTGTCCTCCCTCCTTTGCTTCCTTCCGCATCCAATCTCCATCCCTCATGGTGCTGCCCACTGCCCGGGAACTTTCTGCTGCCTTTACTATGAAAAGAGAGCAGACACCACAGCCACATGGGCAGGCATCTCGACCTGACCTAACTACTGGCACTGTATCTTCCTCCCAGGGATCAGTCTGCACACAGGACATGTTGGGTAAGACTTTATTGGAAAATCATAAAGTGCCATATCAATATGCCCCATTCGATGGCTCCCCCTGCTGTCACACGGAGCTGCCGTGTGGCTGGATGCGCTTAAAAGCTTCTCTGTCCTAAGGTCTAGCAGAGACAGCTGGCCTTGGAGCCAGAAGACCTTGGACATAGATCGCCCGAAGGACCCTGGGTAGGCTAGTTCTGGGCCCGGGGCTCTAGGTAGCCTGTGAGCACAGCAAGCCACGGAGGTGCTGACTCACACTGGCAGAGGGAGGGTCCTCACTTGGGAGCTCCCCATATGAATCGGGGGCCAGTCCAGGTCTTCTCCCCAAGGAAAACCTCTCGGGGGGGCTGGGGAATCGGGGAGCATGGGAAGAATGGCCATGGGGTCAGAAGGAAAGACCACAACAAGCGAAGCTTAGATGAGAGCCCAACGAAGGCCCCGTATCCTCAAGGCGTGGGGGGAGGGCGGCGGGATGGGAGGGGGCTGCGGCCACGGCCCTATGAGGGGCACCCTGGGAGCAGCAGGGGGAGGGGGAAAGGACCTGTCCCAGAGACGGCAACAAGGCCATGGAATGAGCCCAGCCAGAGACCACGGAGGAACCTGGGAAGAAAGTCTAGAGCCCAAGGGGACAACCGTGCCACCCTACTAAAGAACCCACCTAACTTGTAAGAAATGACTGTTTTCACTTGCAGATTTTTAATACAGTTTGCTATTTCTTAGAGACCCTCAGTCCAAAAAATCAAACCAACCACAACAAAAGTTGGTAGCAGTCCGGCAGGCCTCAGGCCACGTGTCATCTCAGCCGCTTCCAGAGCCAGGGATGGGGGGCAGCAGGTGTTGGAGGGGACATCCCCATCCATGGAGGAGACCCCAGCCTCAGCCCTCCTGCTATCCCCTCTCAGTGCCTGTGACTACTCTTCAGCCCCATGACTGTGAAGGTGGCCGCGGTCAGCTTCTCATAGACTAGGAACATTAGGGCAGCGGTGAGCACGGTCTGTAGCAGCTTGGCCTCCAGGCCTTTGTAAAGACCCATTACTCCAAAGCGCCTAGGAGGAAACAGGGGGTAGGGTGATGCAAAAGCAGCCTTTGGAAGGACACATTTCTGAGAAGAGGGTGGGACGGATGGTGCCAGAGCGCAGAGCCCTACATTTGCCCCCAGGTCAGGAACAGCCACAGAGAGCCGGCCCATCCAGCTCAGGCTCTACCGCTGAAACCTCGGCGCCTACTTCCAATCTCTCTAGAACGTGGGACACCGGCTGGGGGGATGACTGGCCATTCTAAAACTATGAATGGAGGAGACAGTGGGGCCCTGACAGGGCCATATTGAAAGGGATTCAGACTGTTAGAGGCAGAAGGCCACAGTGATGCCCAAAGCAGAGCTGCCTTCTCCACCTGCCAACAACGGCAGAAAGGGGACAAAGCTTCCAGCAGAGCAGAGTTCTGTCTCACCTCCCTGGCCCCTCTGGGCGCCACACAACCCGACCTGGGCCAAGACTGGCTGCCAGAATCCAGGGCTGAAGAGCTAAGCCATCTGTGAAGAGACTTGGCAGCAGCTGGGGGCCACTGCTGGCCCGTGGCCAGAGGTTTGAGAGGACGGCCACACTGGCCACCAGGCCCCAAACTGGGTTTCCTGGGACAAATCACGTGGCCTTGGTGAATCCGTGCTACCCCCAACTGTCCAGTCTACTGAGGCACAGCGCCCAATGACACTCTACTGAAAAGGAAGAGAGGCACCAAGGGGAGAGGCGGCTTCATTAGACCGCCATCTGTTTTCTGTTGGCTGGGGAGGCCAGACGAATGAACGCATCGTTCAATGCTTCCTTGTGCAGGCTCGGCGGCAGGGCTCCAATGGACAGCCTTGGCTTCTATGGAGACCCTATGCTTCTGTTCTCACTTTTATGGCTGGGGGGGAGGAGGGGAGGGAAGGAAGAGATGGCCTAGTTAGATGCCTCTGCCCAGGAGAAGTCAGGGTGAGAAGACCCATGGAGGCCTGGGAGAGCAGCAGAGATTTCGATATGGACAGTAAGGAGCACTCTCACAGAGTTCTCTCTTTTTTGGGGGGGTGGGGGGGCAAGGGGGCCCACATTTAAGCCTATTTTGGTACATAATAAATTTGGAGTTTGTGAAGGAAGAGAAGCCAAGGGATGCAGCACGTCCCTGCCCCCCAAACACAAGAGAAGGCTGGGAGGGGCAGGGAAGGACTCACCTCACTCGCTGGTGAAGAAGGTAAAGAACATTCCGAAGGCTCCCTAATCTTCTGTTTTCAGGGTTCAGCCTGTGACGTCCAAACTGGGGAAAGGATGCAGAGAGAGAGGCCCAAGGAGTTATTTTTGAGCTGCATTCACCTTCGTGTCTACAGAGGGAGGAGTTGGAGGCTAACACAGTGACAGCGTGCAGTAACGAAGATGATGGCGAGGGGCGCATCTCCTCCGTGAAGTGGGTCAGAGAAAGCTGGGAGAGTCTCTCCCCAGCCCTGGCTACGAATCCTGCCATGATCATTCCTCCTTTTTTTCCTGTTCTTTCACCTGAGGCTAATCGACAGAGAGCTGGAGAAGTGGTCCCTAAAGTGGTGCCAACTGTGACTCGGGGAGCCACTGGACCGACGGCTTCCATCTTCCCAGGGCCCATGGGCCCTGATAAAAGAATGGGATCTGGCAGACGCCCAGGGGCCCCACCTGAAGACTGATTTGGAATTGATTGAATTGGGTGAGACTGAGAGACTGACTGAGAACCTACTTAAGCTTGATAAAAGTGAGACCGTGCCTTGCTGACCCTGAGTGGGATTGTAGTTCTCAGAGACTGTGGACTACGACATCATCAGGAGAACACCCTCACCCAATCAGTTTGAAGGACTTCCCCTTTCAGGGAGGGAGACAGGAAGTAGGAAGGTGAGGGCGGCTCTCTGGATCATTCTCTTTTTCATCTGAGACTTTGGCTTGGCAGCAGAGAGAGAGAGAGAAAAATAGAGGGCTCTTTTCATCTGGGACATTGGTTTGGCAGCAGAACTTCACGTGGGCTGCTAGGAAAAGCAAGGGTTTCTCTCTGGCTATCCCGCATAGATCTAAGCTAGGGTTTTCCATTCTTTCTCTTCACTGACTTCTTTTTTTGTTGTTGTTTTGTTTTTGGTGAGGCAGTTGGGGTTAAGTGACTTGCCCAGGGTCACACACAGTTAGTAAGTGTTAAGTGTCTGAGGCCGGATTTGAACTCAGGTCCTCCTGACTCCAGGGCCAGTGCTCTATCCACTGTGCCACCTAGCTGTCCCTTCTTCACTAACTTCTAATACACTTTAATAAATACTTAAGGGGCAGCTAGGTGGTGCAGTGGTGCAGCACCGGCCCTGGAGTCAGGAGGACCTGAGTTCAAATCTGGCCTCAGACACTTAACACTTACTGTGTGTGACCCTGGGCAAGTCACTTAACCTCAACTGCCTCACCAAAAACAAAACAAAATAAAACAAAAAACCAATAAACACTTAAAAGCCTAAAATCTTGCTGAATTTATCAGTAATCTTAGCCAGTTTCCCCCCCCCAAAACTGGGGGGGGGGGCAGGTTAGGAGCCACATTAGATTTTAAACATCACATGAGCCAGAGGGCAGGCCCGGCAGATGTTCTCTGAGCAGCATCCCCTAGCAAACAGTGCCAGGCTTGTCCTTAGCTGGGGACCACATGGCTGGTCCTCTCCAAGTACGGGCTCCACTGGCACTGACTGGGAGAAGTCCAGGCCACCAAGGGCCAGAGGAGGACCGCTAGCAGGCACAAACATTTCTGTTAAGTGGCCATTTGGAAAGCTGTGTCATCCATCCATGTTCCACTTCTCCCACATGGAACTCAAAATGAACCTACTTCATTCAGCCCCTGGCTAAGCTGGAGAGACTGCTGGAGCCTCAGCTCCTGTCCAGTGCCCAGAACTGCTGACACCCAGCTCATAGATCACCTGCTGTGTTGGGATGGAGGAGAGCAGTCGGCCTCATCTCAGTTTTCTTTTGCAATTTCATTAGTGGGTCCTTCCTCCACCATTACCAGCTATCACAGCTCATCTGTGCCTTGGCAGGTGCCCCCCACCAATTCATCTCCCTGGGGCCAACATGTTGAGACCCTCTGCCCATGGCGCCAGGCACAAAGGCCATCAGGGTACCAGACTGTTCAGATCTGCTGAAGCCTGCCCTGGCATGTCCTTGGAGAAGTCAGAAGAAAAGGTGGCACGGGAGCAGGACATGAGGGCAGAGAGGGGATTATTTTTCTTTTACTTTGATAACCAATTATTAAATTAGGATTAAGGGTTTTCCTTTCTATTTCCTCATTCAGGGATCAGCCCCTATAGGTCATTCGGCGAGTCCCAATCCTGGGGGTACTGCGTGATGTTGGGGAGGACCCCACCCAACGGGATGTATAAACAGGATCTAATGTAGGTGAAGCACAAGCCCAGTGTCCTTGCACCCCTTCTGCTGGAGTTGAGGGTATCCTGGCCCATGAAAGAGACAATAGGCCAGAGTGGTTGGGTAGAGATGGATTCCTTGGTCCAGACTCCTGGAGGCAGCTGAGTCTCATGACCAAGCCACGTTTTCAGCAGGAGGGGCTGAGGGCTTTGTGCCCACCTCCTCATCTGAAAGTCCACCCCTTCATTAAGCATTCCCCAGTCAGGGCTGATTTTTAGCTTTCAGGGGCACCCCCTTTTCTAAAGGTATTTAAATATTCAGTGATCTCCAGTTTTGTCTTTCCTTACCAAGAGAGACCATGGACCATCAATCTACTGATTATCAGCCAGCCTAATTATTAACTACCCAGAAACTCGGTCTCTCGGGCTTTCCATTCTCAGGGCGACACTGGGAGGTCTGAGAACTCTCTGTCCTCAAAATGTAAAGCTATCTCCTGCTCAAGTCTTCTGAATCTGGGATTTCTAAAACCCCAAAGCAAGGCTCCATCTGACTCAAAGGGAACCTGAGCAGTGAAGAGCACCAAGAGAGGAGGCACAGACTGGACATGGGACACGTGTCTGTCCTGTTGCCCCCAGCCACACCTGCCCTCCAGTGTTTCTGGGGAGGGTAGGCGGGGCCTAAACCCCTGTCAAGATCGAGGACACGGATTTGACCTATGCCAATTTCCCCCCAGTCAACTGTTTCCCTTCTCATTTATTTTTTGGGCAGGGCAATGAGGGTTAAGTGACTTGCCCAGGGTCATACAGCTAATAAGTGTCAAGTGTGTGAGGCTGAATTTGAACTCAGGTCCTCCTGAATCTAGGGCCGGTGCTGTATCCATTGTGCCACCTAGCTGCCCCTCCCTTCTCATTTTAACTGTACTGATTTTCATTCTACAAAACCCTTCCAATCTTGTGGCATTCAGTCTGTTTCATCATCCACGTTCTTCTCTATCCCTTGTGTGGCATGAACTCCTCCCCCCCTTTCTCTCCTTTGTTGATGGTGTGATCTTTTTATGCCTCTGCCCAGTTTCCATCTGGACATGGTGGGACATGGAAGGCAAAGCTTTCTTATTTTCCCTGCAGTTCTTGTCAAATGCCAAGGCCTTACGCCCTGTAGTTGGGGCTGCTGCCCCAAGCCATACTCACCCTCAAGATGGACTGCACTGTCTGCATTGGGTAGGTGACCGTGGTGGCGATGGCCTTGGCAATGGCCCCGATGACAAACACGTTCAAAGAGGAAAGCTGCCCAGCAGAGGGAAGAAAACTGAGTTGAGCCACAAGGGCCAGGACCAAAAGCCTACCCCCCCCCACTGGCTCAAACCAGAGCCCCCTGTGTCCTCTGGCTTAGAGGGAGAAGACCTCACAAGGGAGGCCTGGCTCCCACATGTGGTCCATACCTGTGCCCGTACCTGCCCCTGTCTCTTCAAGAGCTGCCTCTTGAGCCCTTCATAAAACATGAACTGGATGGCCGGATTGAAGACCAGCAGAAGGGAGGGAAGCGTGCCATTCCACAGAGCCAGGATCCCTTCGTCTCGCGTGATCTGGTGGAAGGCATCTGAAGAAGAGGAGACAGGAAGCTCCGGCACCAATGGGCAAAGGGCAGAACCGCTCCTCGCCAGCAGCCTGGGGACCAGCTGATCAGAGAGGCCCAGGCAGGCCCCTGACATGGGAACCAGAGATCGGGAGACAAGAAGACTCCCACTGGCTGTGTGACCCTGGGCATGTCCCAGCTCTGTTCAGGGCCCAAGGCAGCTCTCTGGGGCTCTGAGGTATGGGGAAGGTGCCGACCTGCACTGGAGAAGGGCCCTCCTACTAAGGAGGTCACAGGCCCCTCCTTATCCCTGCCTTGGCCCTGGAGCTTTAGGTGATACAAAGGGGCTGGCAAAGCCTGTCTGAGATGCTTGCCCAGGGGCCACCATTTCCTAGCCAGAAGGTGTGGCTGGTGCCCCTTCCCACATGGGGCAAGCACGCTTAATTCCAGCACAAGTCCAAAGTAATGTGCCAAGCAAGCCCTTGGGAGAGGTCTGACCAGTGCACAAAGAGCCCGCTCCTGCTCTCCGCTGGCCGTGCCCCTCAGGGCAAACACTCAGGGACTAGAAGTACAGGACAGACAGACAGACAGCTACCCCGGGGAACAATACCTACATCCACAAAAGGAGTGTGAAGGGGGCAGCTAGGTGGTGCATGGATAGAGCACCGGCCCTGGATTCAGGAGCACCTGAGTTCAAATCCAGCCTCAGACACTTGACACTTACTAGCTGTGTGACCCTGGCCAAGTCACTTCACCCCAACTGCCTCACCAAAAAAAAAAAAGAGGTAAAATGAATGTGAAGCCGCCACCTGGAAGATGCTCACCTAAGATGCCCTTGTAGTTGGTAGGAACAATGTCTTCATTTCTGAACTTGGCCCCCTGCAGCTTCAGCCGTGTGTTTACCACCCACAGTGGGGTGGTCAGGAGCACGTTGACCACACCTGCATCGGGAAAGCAAACAGAGGCGGGATAAGGGAAGTGTCTCTGCTCACGCAACCACCGCAGACAGAGACCAACATGAAAGCCGTGACTGTGGCCTGTGTCTCACTGGGCTGGGCTGCGGGGTGGGCAGGCGGGCAGGACACACAAGCCTCTACTGTTAGAAGCGAATCAGGAGGGAACATGGCTAGTGGGAGATAGAGAGACCCAGAGAGATGGAGAGACACAAAGATACAGACACAAAGATACAGACAGATGGAGAGACACAGAGAAAGATACAGAAACAGAGAGACACAAGCACATGCATAGACAAAAAAAAAGATGGAGAGACAGAGAAAGACACAGAGACACAGAAACAAAAAGACAGAAATAGATGCATACAAAGTCCCAAAGATCAGAGAGAGACACAGAGACATAGAGATAGACACATGCAGAGACAAAGATGATACGGAGAAAGAGACAAGACACACAGAAACAGACACAGACAAAGTCACAAAGACAAGAGAGAGACAGAGAAAGAGAAAGACAAAACACATGCAGAGACAAAAAGAGATGGAGAGAAAGAGACAGAGAGAGGACAATTAATAGCACTCTGTCCTCAATGGCAAAGCAGGGCACAACCTACGTCCCTCCCACAGGCGCAGGAGCACCCACACTGCTCTGGATGCTGGCCATGATGCACTTGGGCATCTTGACTTGGGGCTGTTTCAGAGAAAAACCTCTTCCACTTAGAAAAGAGGAACGTGAGGACAGGCAAGAGTGGCTTGCTGGCCGTGCAGTAGCAGCAACACAATAGCGTGCAGACGCTTTCATGGCTATGCCCCTGATCTGAGTGAGAGTCAAGTCTTCACCAAGACAAAAGGGAGATGAAGTGAGACACGAGGAGGGCACAGTAGGCAGAAGCCCTGGCTCTCCACAGAGCGCCCTGCCACACATTCTCACGCCCATTCGGCCAGGCAGGCAGCAAGCACTGGGGCCAGTTGTCACGGGCAACACGCTCTACTTGCTCCTTACAAGATTCGGGAGGGGCAGGGACCCGGGTCCTACAGGGAGGCCTTGGGCTGGAACAACACAGTGAGGTCAGGTGCTTCTCTTTTAGAAACACACCATCCCAATTTAACATCATCTTGAGACTTTACCATATTCTTTTAAAGGATGATCCTGAAATAATTAACAAAAGGAGAGTGACATTTACTAGGGCCCCAAAGGCAAGACATATCCAGCTGGCTAGCTTAATGCCAATGAGCCAGCACCAGGCAGCAGGACCCCAGAGAGCAGCAGAGTCGCTGAAGCCGCAGGATATGAGAGCGGGTGCACAGGGAGAGGGGCTTCCTCAAAGAACCCCACAGAAAAAAAGAAAAAAAAAAGCCCTGGAGACTCTGATGCACAGAATTACAATGACAAGGCCGCTGACCCAATCCCTAAGAGCATCCGATGACGACTGAAAACACTGGTAAAGTGGCAGAGTCCTGGTGCACTCTGGGTTTGCTGGGGCTCTGCCGAGAGAGTGCAGGCCTCCCTCAAACTCCCCTTGCTCGACGTTGTCACAGTGGCCTGGGCGTGACCCTAGGTCCTCAATACAAGTCCTGGCCAGCCCACCCACCTGGCAAGGGCTTCGAGCATGGACCAGTCCTGGGCCTGTCTTTGAAAGACCAGCCCCACTGTCTTCGCAGAGGTTCAAGCACCAGGCGATGAGTTGTTACTATAGCAACTCTTCTGCCAGCTGCCTCAGAGAGATGTGCACACATGCCCTCCTCAGCAGACCAGAAGCTCCTGGAGGACAGGGGCCATTTCCCTTGTGTCTTTGGGCCTGGAATGCTTGGGAAATGTAGGCAAGGGCACAGGCCCAGCAGTGAGTGCCTCATTAGACAACACACACGACCTTCTGGCCTCACAGCCTCCCAGCTCTACACAGATTCAATCAGGCTTTATCATATGTCCGGCAGGGGCTGAAGTCCAGCCAGGGCCTTCTGCTGAGCAGTGTATCTCATGGTCCTGGAAAAATAAAAGCTAACAGAAATATACCTCACTCCCCTCAGGAGAGAGGTGGGGGCTAAGGGGTCAGAGCACTGTGTACACTGTGAAGTGAAGAGCTGTATTTGCTATGAGGGAGGGTTTGATTCCTGGGCAGGGGGAAGGGACCAACAAGCTGATTTTTTAACAAAAAGTAAACATGAATCTAAGGCTGGGGGTCCACCCCACCCCAAATGGACATGGAAAGACCAAACTCCTCCCCTGAATCACTCAATCAACAGCCAAGTCACTGAGATCCAATAACCTGGGGCTGGAGAAGGCAGCGCTGCCTGCCCCAGCCCCCAAATCTCAAAGCGGGGCGAGGGGGGGGGGGCTGGACTTCTCCCGGAGCCAGGAGCAGTGTCCTGGGGGCACCAGTGACCCAAGGATAAGCCAGACACCCTGGGGAAAGGCAGCTGGGGCCTCTAGAAGGAGCCTAGCACAAAGTGACACCGAATGAAAAGAGAGAAGAGCTTCCAGCAGCAGGAGCCACATGGGCTCTAAGCGCCATCTCGCATTTCCCCTGGATTCCGGATGTAATTGCAGACCCCAGACTCTCAACTGCTCTGGCCTCTTTAACAAACGTTCTTAACAAAAAGCTAATTCACTCCATCCCACAGACAATTAATGGGGAGCACACCAATGGGGGCTTGTGCGCAATAGTGCTAGGAACCAGCCACCCTGTGGGCCAGGCCCCAGCTCGCCAATGCCAGGGGGAGCTGGGGAAAGTAGCGGAGGAGGGAGCACTACACAGATCATCAGTGCATCTCCCTGGATCTCTGGAATCGTGCCCACAAGTTGTCTGCTCTGCCTTAAGCTTTCCCGGCTACAGGAGAAGGAACCACAGGAAAGGCAGGCAGTGCCTCAAGGCCAGGGCACTTGTCCCTGAGGTACAGAGTGAACCCCCAGGGCCGGGCAGCACCACAAGGCAGCTGCAACGTTCTGCTCCGGAGGGCTGACTGCAGAGTTTGAACAATAGCTGTTCTTTGAAGAGAACAATGCTTGGTTCTCACACTGCCTATTATACCATGATGAGGCTCCCAGCAGGAAAAGCAACATTTTCTCTAATTACTTTGAGAAGATATTGGCAATAAGATTAAAAAACCCCAAACAACAGTTATTATGAGAGAGAAAAAGGCCTAAAGCAAAGAACAGTCTTCCACTTCAACAACTCCACCCCCTCACTAGCCCCCTTCAGTTAGCTCATTTGTATAAGGAGGTGCTTGCATCAGCTGACCTGCCAGCTCCCCAGAATTCTATGGCCTTGGTGTGCACAAGCCACTGTGGCCGGCAAAGGGAGAGAAGGCCGGCCCTGGGGAAGTCCAATCTTACGGGGCAAGGTGAAAAAGGGTCAAGTTGACAAAGCGAGGTGGCTGGACTGAAAATCTAATGTCATTGTTTCACTTGCATCTAGTCTGTGAATCAACATCGGGATAATCTCCAAGACAGCACTCGCCTAGCAGTAAGGCTCAGTTTCTACAAACACACAGGGGTTCACAGCAGGGCTTAAGGCCCAAACGGTGCGAGTGGGTAAAAGGGTTCAGAGACTCCATGATCAGAGGGAAGGCGGAGGAGTGAATACAGAGTCAGGAATACCTGGGGCAGAACCCTGCCTCCGACACAGTGAGGTGTGAGACACTTAGCGGCCCTGTGCCTTGGTTTCCCCAAACTTACCTCATAATACTTTTGTGAAGCTTGTTGAGGTTTAAGCCTCTCCTAACCTTAGGGTGCTGGAGAAAGGCCAGTTATTATCATTAGAGTAAAAGAAGCATTTCATTGCAAGTTAATTCCCTACTTTACCTCTATGGAGGAGAATTTATGACCAAACAAGAGATACAGAATATCATGAAATGCAAAGCAGATGATTTTTATTACATTAAATTAAAAAAAGGTTTTGCACAAACAGAAGTAATGTAGCCAAAATTAGAGGGAGGCAGAACTGGAAAACAATTTTTAGAGGCAGTGTTTTTGAAAAAGGCCTCATTTCTAAAATACATAGGGAACTAAATCAAATTTATAAGAATGCAAAAAAAAGGGGGGGGCAGCTAGGTGGCACAGTGGATAAAGCACCGGCTCTGGATTCAGGAGGACCCGAGTTCAAATCCAGCTTCAGACACTTGACACGTACTAGCTGTGTGACCTTGGGCAAGTCACTTAACCCTCGCTGCCCCTCCACCCCAAATTTATAAGAATGCAAGTCATTCCCCAATTGAGGAATGGTCAAAGAATATGAACAAGCAAGTTTCAGATGAAGAAATCAAAGCTATTACCATATGAAAAAATGTTCTAAGTCACTATTAATTAGAGAAATGCAAATTAAAACTACTCTGAGGTACCACCTGACACCTATCAGACTGGCTAAAAAGGAAAATAATAAATGCCGGAGAAGCTGTAGAAAAAATGGAACACTAGTGCATTGCTGGTGGAATTGTGAACTGATCCAACCATTCCGGAGAGCAATTTGGAACTATGCCCAAAGGGCTATAAAACTGTGCATACCCTTTGACCCAGTAATACTACTAGCAGGTATAAATCCCAAAGAGATCATAAAAAAGGGTAAAGAACCTACATGTACAAAAATATTTATAGCGGCTCTCTTTGTTGTGGCAAAGAATTGGAAATTGAGGGGATGCCCATCAATTGGGGAATTGCCCGAACAAGTTGTGGTATAAAAATGTAATGGAATACTATTGAGCTATAAGAAAAGACAAGCAGGGGGGCAGCTAGGTGGTACAGTGGATAAAGCACCGGCCCTGGATTCAGGAGGACCTGAGTTCAAATCTGGCCTCAGATACTTGACACTTACTAGCTGTGTGACCCTGGGCAAGTCACTTAACTCTCACTGCCCCTCAAAAAAAAAAAAAAGAAAGAAAGAAAGAAAAGAAAAAGAAAGAAAAGAAAAGCAGGTAGATTTCAGGAAAAACCTGGAAAGACTTAAGTGGACTGATGCTGAGTGAAGTGAGCAGAGAACCAGGAGAACATTGCATGCAGTAACAGCAACATTGTGTGATGATCAACTGTAATAGACTTAACTCTTCTCAACAATACAATGGCCCAAGACAATTCCAAAGGACTCATGATAGAAAATGTTCTCCACATCCAGAAAAAAGAACTGTGGAATCTGAATGCAGATTGAACCATACTGTTTCTACTTTTTTTGGTTGTTTTTTTTTTTTGAGGTTTTTCCCTTTTGTTCTGATTCTTCTTTCACAACGTGACTAATGTAGAAATAGGTTTAATGTAATTATACATATATAACCTATTTCAGATTGCTTTCTGTCTTGGGGAGGGTGGAGGGAAGGGAGGGAGAAAGAAAAATTTGGAACTCAAAATCTTATAAAAACAAATGTGGAGGAAAAGACATTAAATGCACAGAGCTCCTGATACAATTACCCCCAAAACAGCAATAAAAGAACCCCTGGAGCAGAAAAACCCACAAAAATACAGGCTGAGATTATTTCCCAGCCATAGACAGATTAAAGGGGGCCGTGCTGAGCTACCGGTAAATTCTAACCCTGCGATCTCGCCGACAGAGACCCCAGTGGTTGGGTGAGAGGGCTGAATGGCTGGCTGGGGAGGAAAGTGCAGGGGTGTCAAGCAGGATCCAGGGAGGAATTCAGCTGTCCCACCCCAGGGGGGAACCAGGAAGAAATCCTGAGCATCGGGAGGCCCAGGTGGGGGAGGGGCGCAGGCTCGTCCAAGCTAAAAACCACACCACAGAAAGCTTTGCTGGTTGGTTGTTTAGTATGTTGGCTTGAGGTTATCTTCAGACCAGAGAACAGGCCAGGCAAGAGAAAAACCTGCCCTCCCTCAAACCAAAACACCTGGGACCCTCTGAAGCTGGGGACAGTAGTGTAGCCTAGAATCAGGGCCCCCCCCAGTGGGGAGTTAAAAGTCAAGTAAAAGAGGGCAAGATGAGCAAGCAAAGAAAGTTCAGAACTATAGAAAGTTTCTTCAGCAACAAGGAAGATCAAGGTGTACCCTCAGAAGAGGACAACAACATCAGGGCCCCTACATCCAAAGTTTCTAAGAAAAATATGAACTGGTCTCAGGCCATGGAAGCTCTCAAAAGGGACTTTGAAGAGAAAGTAGGAGAGATAGAAGGAATATTTAGAGAGAGAGAGGAAAGAATGGAAAGAGAAATGAGAGTGATGCATGAAAGTCATGAGAAAAAAGTTAATAGCTTAAAAAGTCAAATGGAAAAGGAGATAAAAAAGCTGTCAGAAGAAAATAATTGCCTAAGAATTAGGATTGAACGAATGGAAGCTAGTGACCTTATGAGAAATCAAGATACAATAAAACAAATCCAATTGAATGAAAAAAAGAGGACAATATGAAATATCTCCTTGGAAAAACAGCTGACCTGAAAAATAAATCCAGGAGAGATAATTTGAAAATAATTGAACTACCTAAAACCAGGACCAAAATAAGAGCCTAGACATCATCTTCCAAGAAACTGTAAAGGAAAATTGCCCTGATATTCTAGAAGCAGAAGCTAAAATAAAAATTGAAAGAATCCATAGATCACCTCCTGAAAGAGATCCCAAAGGGAAAACCTCCAGGAATGTTATATTCCAGAGCTCCCAAGTCAAGAAGAAAATATTACGAGCAGCTAGAAAAAAGGAATTCAAATACTGTGGAGCTCCAATAAGGATAAAACAAGATCTAGCAGCATCTACATTAAAGGACCAGAGGGCATGGAATATGATATTCCAGAGGGCAAAGGAACTGTGACTACAGCCAAGAATCACGTACCCAGAAAAACTGTTATAATCTTTCAGAGGAAAAAATGGGATTTCAATGAAAAAGAGGACTTTCAGGCATTTGTTATTAAAAGACCTGAAGTGAATAGAAAATTTGACTTTCAAATACAAGACCCTGGAGAAACATAAAAAGGTAAACAGGAAAAAGAAACCATGAGGGACATTAAAAGGTTAAACTGTTTACATTCTTACATGAGAAGATAATACTTCCAACTCATAAGAACTTTCTCAGTAAGGAATACACAGAGGACACAGATCTGAACTGAATAGGAAAGGATGATATCTGTAAAGCATTCATTTTTTGTTTATCCTTGTTCTTTGTGGGGCAAACAGGTTGGGGTGTCTTATGTCTGGGGCCAGATTTGGGCTTGGGGCCTCCTGAGTCCAGGGCTGGTACCTTGCCCACTATGCCACCTAGCTAACCCATGATGACATCTTTAAAATAGGGTAGAGGGGTAGGAGGAATAGACTGGGGGAGGGGGAAGAGAAGAGGTGGACTGGGAAGAGGTAGCTCACATGAAGGAAACAAGAAAAAAGCTTGTAGAGGGGAGGGGAAGAGGGGGAAGGAATAGGACAGTGAGTGAACCTTACTAACACCAGAACTGGCTCAAAGCAGGAATAACATACATACTCAAGTGGGTATGGTAATATATTTTTGCCCTGTGGAAAAGTGGGTGGAGGAGATAAGGGGGGGATGGGAGAAGAGGGAAAGGAGGGAAGGGAAGTTGCCGGGAGGGAGCTGTAAAAAGCAAAACACTTTCGAAGAAGGTGAAGATGTTCTGCATAACAGCACATGTATGATATATATTGAATTGCTTGATTTCATAGGGAGAGTTGAGGAGGAAGAAAAATTCAAGAAAACAGAACTAGTTCAAAGACCTTAACCTCATCAGAGTGGGCTCTCAAGGAAGGAATAACATACACACCCAATTGGGAGGAGTAATCTATTTAACCCTACAGGAAAGTAGGAGGGGAAGAGGATAAGGAGGGAAGGATTGAATGAAGGGAGGGTAGAGCAGGGGAGGGGGCAGTCAGTAGCAAAATACTTTTGAGGAGGAATAGGGCATAATAAGATAGAAAATAGAGTAAATATCATTGGAAAGGAATAGGATGGAGGGAGACAGTTATGATGATTGACTACAATGGCAAAACATATGGTACCCACTCTGCTGGGGTATTGTGAAGAAAATTCTTGATCAAATTTAAGGTACTATATAAAAGTTATGATGAACAGGATGCTATCAGAAAAACCTGGAAAGACCCACATGAACTGAGGCAGAGAGAAATGTACTGTATACAAAATAACAGCAACAGTGTAAAGATGATCTGCTAGGAAGTACATGGTTATTTCCAGCAAGGCAATATACCTACAGAGAAAGAACTGATGGTATCTGAAAACAGACTGAAACACATTTTTTTTGACAACTCCTTAATCTGAAGTTTTGTTTTTAATCTGTTTTCTCTCACAACCTAGCTAATAATGTAGAGATGTTTTCCATGACTACTCATGTATAACTTACAGTGAATTGCTTGAGTTCTTGGGGTAGAGGGTGGGAAGGGAGGGAGGAAAAAAAATAAAAACAAAAAACAAATGTTGAAAACTGTCTTTACATATAACTGGAAAATAATAAAAGACTTAAGATTTTTTAAAAAGTTCATCAATAAATGTATATTAGGCACCTTAAAAAAAAAAGGAGGGGGGGCTAGATGGCATGGTGGATAAAGCACTGGCCCTGGATTCAGGAGGACCTGAGTTCAAATCTGACCTCAGACACTTGAAGCTTACTAGCTGTGTGACCCTAAGCAAGTAAGTCATTTAACCCTCATCGCCCTGCCAAAAAAAAAAAAGTTTATTTCCCAAGATGTCAGAGAGAAGCCAGGAAGTTGCCAACCCTCTCCCGAGTTTCCCTCAGAAACAACATAAAATCGAGCCTCCAAATGAATTCTTGAGCTACTTACAAAAAGACAGAGATGCAATCTTCCAACCTGAGATAACTTAAAAGACTTCAGGAATAGTCTACCTATCAGATCTTTGGAAAGGAAAACAGTTTTTGACCAAACAAGAGATAGAGTATATTATAAAATGCAAAATGGATGATTTTGATTACATTAAATTAAAAAGGTTTTGTACAAACAGAAGCAATGCATCCAAAATTAGAAGGGAGGCAGAAAGCTGGGAAACAATTTTTGAGGCCAGTACTTCTGATAAAGGCCTCATCTCTAAAATATATAGGGAATTAAATCAAATTTATAAGAATCCAAGTCATTCCCCAATTGAGAAATGGTCAAAGGATATGAACAGGCAGTTTTCTGATGAAGAAACCAAAGCTATCTATTCCCATATGAAAAAATGCTCTAAATCTCTAATGATTAGAGAGATGCAAATTAAAACAACTCTGAGGTACCACCTGACACCTATCAGATTGGCTAAAATGACAAAAAAGGAAGATAATAAATGTTGGAGAAGCTGTGGGAAAATTGGAACATTAATGCATTGTTGGTGGAGCTGTGAACTGATCCAACCATTCTGGAGAGCAATTTGGAATTATGGCCAAAGGGCGATAAAGCTGTGCATGCCCTTTGACCCAGCGATTCCACTTTTAGGTCTTTTTCCCAAAGAGATCATGGAGGGGGGAAAGGGACCCACATGTACAAAAATATTTATAGCTGCTCTTTACGTGGTAGCAAGGAATTGGAAGTTGAGGGGGTGCCCATCAATTAGGGAATGGCTGGACAAGTTGTGGTATATGAATACAATGGAATACTATTGTGCTGTAAGAAATGATGAGCAGGAGGAGTTAAGAGAAACCTGGAGGGCCTTACGTGAGCTGATGATGAGTAAGATGAGCAGAACCAGAAGAACATTGTACACAGTATCATCAACATTGAGTGTTGACCTACTGTGATGGACTATATTCTTCTCACCAATGCAATGGTACAGAAGAGTTCCAGGGAACTCATGATAGAAGAGGATCTCCAAATCCAAGAAAAAAAAAAAAAGAACTGTGGAGTATAGATGCTGATTGAACCATACTATTTCTTTTGTTTTGGGTGCTGTTGTTTTTTTTTTTTCTATTTTGAGGTTTTACATCACTGCTCTGATTCTTTCTCTTGTAATAGGATTAATGCAGAAATAGGATTAATGTTATTATGTGCATATATATGTGTGTGTATATATATATGTATGTATATGTATATAGATATATAGATATAACCTATATCAGATTACCTGCTGTCTAGGGGAGGGGGGAGGGAGGGGAGGGAGGGAGAAAAATCTGAAATTGTAAAGCTTGTATAAACAAAAGTTGAGAACTATCTTTACATGTAACGGAAAAAATAAAATACCTTATATGTAAGATAAAAAAAAAAAGACTTCAGGAAGAGTATGTCTCACTTGGGCTAAAGGGGAGCACAGTGCAGCTCAACAGTGCAGAGGATGTCTGAGCAAGTCAGCAGGAGGTTCTTGGCCACAGCACAGATCAACAGCTGAAGCCCCTTCATCCTGGCTCAGCAGGTTGGTGGCACAGCAGGCCAGTTGTGAGACTCCCCCCCCTCCCCCCAGCCCTGGCTGAGAGGGCAAACTGCCAGATAGAGAACCACCCACAAGACAGGAACAACTAGGTCAAGCCATCCCAGAGCAAGAACCAATCCCAGAGTGGTGAGGAATTTGAAAGTCCCATAGGCCTCAGAGCAGAAAGCCAGTGATCAGGCCCCTATCACTCAGCACAAGAGGCTTGCAACAGTGGCCCCTGTGCCCCAGGAGCAGATATCAACTTTAAAAGTCACAAAACAGGCTAAAATATGAGTAAAAAATAAAGACCCTTACCATAGAGAGCTTCTATGGTGACAGGGAAGACCAAAACACAAACTCAGATGAGGACAACACAGTCAAAATGCCTACATGTGAAGCCTTAAGGGGGAAGATGAATTGGTTTCAAGACCAAAAAGTTTTCTTGGAAGAGCTCAAAAAGGATTTTAAAAATCAACTAAGAGAGGTAGAAGAAAAAATGGGAAAAGAAATGAGAGAAATGAGAGCTATGCAAGAAAATTATGAAAAAAGAGTCAACAGTTTGGAAAGCACAAAAAATTGAATGAAGAAATCAATTCCTTAAAGAATACAATTAGCCAAATGGTAAAAAAAAAAAAAAATTCCACTGAAGAAATCAACTCCTTCAAAAGTAAAATTAGACAAATGGAAAAGGAGGTAAAAGCTTACTGAAGAAAATAATGCCTTAAAAATTAGAATTGGGCAGATGGAAGCTAATAACTCCATGAGATCAGTCAAACAGAATCAAAAGAATGAAAAAATAGAAGAAAATTTGAAATATCTCACTGGAAAGAAAATAGATCCAGGAGAGATAATCTAAGAATTATTGGATTACCTGAAAGCCATAATCAAAAAAAGTCAACACCATTTTCCAGGAAATTATCAAGAACTACCCTAATATCCTAGAACCAGAGGGTAAAATAGTCATTGAAAGAATACACCGGAGGCAGCTAGGCATTGCAGTGGATAAAGCACCAGCCATGGATTCAGGGGACCTGAGTTCAAATCTGACCTCAGACACTTGACACTAACTAGCTGTGTGACCCTGAGCAAGTCACTTAAGTGACCCTGACTGCCCACAAAAAAAAAAAAGAAAGAAAGAATACACCAATCACCTCCTGAAAGAGACCCCAAAAGGAAAACTCCAGGAAATATTATAGCCAAATTCCAGAATGATCAGGTGAAGGAGAAAATACTACAAGCAGCCAAAAAGAAACAATTTAAATATCATGGAGCCACAGTCAGGATTACACAGGACTTGGCAGCTTCAACATTAAAGGATCAGAGGGCTTGGAATAGGATATTCCAGAAGGCAAAGGAGCTTGGATTACAACCAAGAATCGACTACAGGGGAAATGACGGACATTCAATGAAATAGGGGACTTTTAAACTTTCCTGATGAAAAGACCAGAACTGAACAGAAAATCTGATCTTCAAATACAAGATTCAAGAGAAGTATAAAAAGGTAAACAAAAAAAAAGTTATTCAATAAGGTTAAACTGTTTACATCCCTACGTGGGAAAACAATACTTGTAACTCTTGAGAACCATATCTCTATCTGGGCAGCCAGAAGAAGTATCCATAGAGGGTATAGGTATAAATCGACTTTGATGCGATGATATTAAAAAAAAACTAAGGAGAAAAGAAAGTTGATTCCCAACACCCTCTGGGCCTGATGTCTGGGCCGAGATGCTAGAGAAGGGCCACCACACGGCCATCTAAGAGTCTTCCAAGCCCTTGGGCTCCCCAGTGCTCACAGGAAAGGGCACAACTCCAGCCAGACAATTGAAGGGCCTCCACGGATCAACTCTACACATGCTGACTGTGGTCCAAGACCACAAGGAGCACAGAGACAGGAGAGGAGGTAGATGGGGCTGAGTGTGACCTTGGTGGTACTGTGAGAAGCCAAGAAATCTGGGAGAGTCCCGGAAGAGGGCCACCACTGATTAAGGACAGCAGAAACAGGATTCTTGGCCTGTCGTATTCTCTCGTGCTTCTGAAACTTGACATTGATGCAAACAATTCTGGGTAGATGAGATATTGTCCCCCTAAGGGATGACAGAAAAGTGTTTTCCCAGGGAAACCTTTGCTATCTTTAGGCAGAAAAACATAATCCATTCTCCATTCAGAAGCAAGTATTATTGTTATTCAAATTTTACAACAGAGAAAACTGAGGCAGTCAAAGGTGAAGTGACTTGTCCAGGGTCATGCAGCTAGTAAATGTCTGAGGCCAAATTTGAACTCAGGTCTTTTCTGACTCCAGGCCAGGTGCTCTGTGCACTCCTTGAGGGTCTGAATTCTCCTCATCATTTGTTCCTTTACCACCTCTCACCAAGTCTAGCACAGTGCCCAACACACAGTCCATCCTCATAAGCCTTTGTTAACTACAGTAATCGTAATGGGGATGGGGACAATGATGGAGATGGGGGTGGGGTCCCCATAGCTATCCCTGAACTTTCCCTGCAATTGACAGGATGCCCCTGGCTCTGCTCCAAGAAAGGGGAGATTAATACTAATAGTTTAAGGGGCTGTCATGAAAAGAAGAGCAGATGAGAAAACATCCTGGGCTCCAAAGACTAGAGGGCACAGGCTTGGAGACCCCCTGGATCAGTGTAAAGAGCCAAAGCTCTGTCTCCTGACTGTGCCTTTCCTCCGGCCGTGCCCCAGGCCTAGACTTCTCTCCACTCTGGACTTTCCTGGTCTAAGCCCTCCCATCTGCAGGCAGCCTGTCCCAGGCCACTTCCATGTGAGCTCCTTCCCCAGGCCGATTCCTCCATTGATCCCACCTAGCTCTGTGCACCTCGATGCTTGCTGGTGGCCTCTCTCATTAGACTGTGAGCTCCTGGAGGGCAGGCCTGGCTTTGGGGCTTCTTTCTATCCCCAACGCTTTGCATTGTGCCTGGCACACAGCAGGCACTTAATAAAGGTCTGCTGACTTGGCCAGCCAAGTGGAAGCCACAACCCCTTGTGTAGCGGTAATCCGTGTGACAATCTCTCTTCCGGAGGCCCACACAGAACAGAACAGAACAGGACAGAACAGCCAATGCTTAAAAATACACATTTCCCTCAGAAATCCGGTTACCTGCAACAAATCCAACCACCAAGTCCTTTCCAGTAGTAGAATGTTGACCTTTGACCCAGACGGCCTTGAGGCTGTTGAAAGTGTAGAAATAGACAAAATTGGAGCAGCAAAGGCTGGAGATAACTGGAAACCACCCTCGGTACGGTGCCAGGCTAGGAGAAAACACAAAGCTAATGTCAGGAACAATGAGTATCAGAAATTGGCCCAGATCGTCTCTCTCCCCACCCGACCCCTGAGCTAGACAGAAGGTGTATATTCCTTTTTTGGTATTTTTTTAGGGGGAGGCAAACAGGGTTAAGTGACTTGCCCAGGGTCACACAGCTAGTACATTTCTGAGGCTGGATTTCCATTTAGGTCCTCCTGACTCCAGGGCTGGTGCTCTATCTACTGCACCACCTAGCTGCCCCCAGAAGCCCTATATTCTAAAAGAGCCCAAGTGCTTGGGGCATTGGGCAGGAGGGTGGCGAGGGGGCTCCATAAACCAAGGCGACAGAGTCTGTTTCACTCAGTGACTGCCACTGACCAGGCTAGGATGGATGCCATGGGAGGCCCCACAATGGATGGCTAAGCTGGAATCGCTATTTCCCAAACAACTGATCCTGGTTTTAGGCTAGAATAAGAACATGAACAATGCAATACACAAAATGACCACTTGCTGAATGGATCTGGCAAGGGCAATGTGCACAGTAACCCCACTGCGGAGATTCGGCCTCACCTGACAGAAGCCAGGTTTTGATTTTGTCAGCTGCAGATCGGCATCCCAAGGAAGCCCCTAGTCCCAAAGGGACCTCTGCTGAGGACAGTCAGGGAACAATCTCCCCCCGTCCCCCCAGGCTTGGCCGACTGCAGCACATACAAGGACGACCACTTACAGGCCTTCCTCTTTAATGATCTCCATCAGGACCATGTGCGTTGTCTTGGATTTCCGCTTCTCATCAACTAGCAGATCAAAGAAGAGAGTGTCAGAACCCCTCCCTCACTTGTCCCTTGCCCCATCTTCACCCAGGTCCCAGGGCCAAGTGGCAGCTCCCCCCCAGCAGCCTCCAAGCATCTTAATGACAAAACTACTACACTATGCACAGGCTACCCCAAGGGTGGGGTCCTCAGCACCTTCTCTTGGAGCTCTCACATTTCATGGTACCCCACAGTCTCTGAGGAATTAGAAATAAAAGCCACTCCGAGGGCAATAGAGAGGCACAGGATGTAGGCCACAGCCCATGGCAAAGGAGGGATGGGAGACTCCAAATGAAGGGGGCAAATAGGAAGCAGCTCACGGGCTTCCCCGGCATCCCTACAATCTCAGCACAGAGGGCAGGAGGCCCCCCACAGGTTGGTTGAGTTGACCAAGATTAACACAGGGGAGAGAAGGACACGGACCAGAGCAGAACTGAGTGGATAGGCATAACTGAACTATGACCTGCATGGTTGGAGGGAATACTATCAGAGATGGAGAAATCACAGATCCATGGGAATACAGCAAGTGAAATTTAAGAAGTAAGAAGGTACCACAGTAGAAAGAGAGAACACCGGGCCTGGAGTCAGAAAGACCCGAGTTCAAATCCAGTCTCAGCCACTTCCTAGATGTGTGAACCTGCTCCAGTCATTTAACCTGTTTACCTCAGTTTCCTCAACTGTAAAAAGGGGGTGATAAATATAGTACCCACTTCCCAGGGTTCTTGTAAAGATCAATAATGAACAGTGTAGAAGGCCTGCTTTTCAGTGCTGTGGTCACTGTACTAACTATTGTCCTGCTCTGCTCACTTCATTCTGCATCAAATCAATCAAGTCTTTTCAGGTTTTTCTAAATTCATCCTTTCTTGTCCATTCCATTCATATTTCATAATTCATTAAGCCCTGACCCAAATGATGGGCAATCAACCAAGCGACAAGTTACCAAGGAAAAGCCAAAACAAGTCCTGTTCTCAGGAGGCTGACATTCTGATGGGGGGGGAACATGCATGCACACATATATGTATGTATCAGCACATACTCCCTTTTTGCTATATCAGAAAGTGCTGCCAGTAACATTTCGGTAGAGTCAGGTCTTTTCCTTCTTTCTGCCATCTGCTCAGGGCATATCCCTGCCTAGTATGCCATCCATGGGTCAAAGGGCATGTACAGGTTAGGGGCTTTGGGCACAGAGTTCCAAATTACTTTCCACCTTTTTCAAAGCAGATAATATGAAAGCATTCAAAGCCCCAAACCTGCCAATTTTCTGAGAATTAAAGTGGCATTACTGTGAGGTAGGAAGAATTGATCATTTCAGAGCTAAATTCTCCTCCTCTTCCTTGGCTGTCTTCTAGCAACTGGAAGGAAGGGTGGAGAACAAAAAGGGCAGGGATGATGGCTGATTCCAGAGATCTTTCCCAGCAGTAATTGGGCAGCTGCGTCCAGACCAGCAGAGGCAGAGGAGTGGGCTTGTGGTTCTGTCTCCCCTTGGTGTGTCCCCCCTGGACTCTATGCTGATTTTGCTCCTAGAGGTTTTCTGATGGTGCAAGGAGTTCAGAAGTGACCGCAAAAACCAAAGGCATCAACCCACTCGCTTCTTTTCCAACAAGCACCTGCCGGAAGGGTCGATTCAGCAGAGAAGAAGCCTGATGGGCCTCCTTCTGCTCCAAGAGCCAGGGATGCAAAGTACTTGGTGACTCTGTATTTCTGAATGTGCCTCAAAACACTTTTCACAAATTCAAAAATCACTCATGTAAGAAAGAAAACAAGTGAGAGTGAGAAGAAGAAAGGAGAGCAGGGAAGGCAAAGAACCCCCCGCCCAAAGTAACCTGCTCAGCCCCAAGCACCACACTTGGGGGATGCTGACAAACCATGAAGATGAGGAGTCTGTGAAGGAAAGGGAGATAGGAAGACTGAGGGGGGCCAAGAGGGCAGAAGGGCTAGACTTCTGCCCAGCCCTGGGGAAGACCTCGCGCTGAAGGACTTTGGAAGCTGTAGAGACCCATGTCAGCATGATGGGAATACTTCCCAACAATGGGAGCTGGCAGAAGTTGGAATGTGCCAGCATCTCTGGTGCCTAGAGGACCCAGAGTTGAGGCTGGCTGCCCACTGGTGTGCACACTGTAGTGGGGATTCCTGTTCACTTGTGGGCCGGCCTCAGGGACCTGGGAAGCCCAACACCTCCCTCAGAGGCAGCAATCCCATCTCATTCACCTTCTTTCTCCCAGATTCCAAAATGGCCACAGCTATGAATCCTCCAGGAATGGCCCTTCCTGCTCATTGGCCAAGGGCCCTGACCACTAATGTCTTGGCTGGTAGAAAAGGGTGATGGCTGGCTCGAGTAGGCCTGTCAGCTTGGTGCTGCTCACCCAAGAAGGGCGCATGGGCAACCACCTACCATCTGGCAGAGAGCACGCTCACCCCAAAGGAGAGGTTTACTCACCCTGAAGTCGAAGCCTGGCGGTATCCAAAGGAAAAAACACCGTCATGGCGGTCACACTTCCCTGCAAAAGTGGAAAGAACACGTAGTGAGCAACCTCACGCAGAAGAGTCCCAAGTCAGGGCTGAGCAAGAGCCGCTCCCTCACCAACAAGGCGGCCATCACTAGCTGGCCTCCCTGGCCCAAGAAACCCAGTCTGTAGGAGCCTTTTAGCACCTCTGGGCATCATGTCACACTTCTGCTAAGAATAATAATAGTAATAACAACATTTCTATAGTGTTTTAAAGATTCAGACGAGGGAAGTGAAATCCATAACCAAAAGGAATCCATGATCATGTGTTTATCAAAAGAGGCTCTCAAAATGCTGGGGTGAATCGAGGAGACCCCTGGGGAAGATCTTCATGCAGGGGCTGGCAACCTAACCCACAAGTGCCACTGGAAGACAGGCACCAAGCAAGAGCTGATGGGAAGAAAACCTAACTTCTCACATTCTTATTACTTATTCAGTCAATGCTTTCTCTCTTGCCCTCCTCAAATGGGAATAACTCAGGATTATAGAATTTAGAGCTAAAAGGAGCCTTAGGGCCATCTAGTCCATCCCCCCCCACCCCCCTCATTTTACAGATAAGGAAACCAAGGCCCAGAAAGGGAAAATTGGCTTGCCCAAGGTCACATGGCAGAGTAAGGATGAAAAGCCAAGTCTTTTCCTATTCAGTTTATGTAATTTAATTGCTCAGCATGATTTTCCGTAACAAACCTGGACGTCTTGTCTAAGATTTGAAGTTATCATTTGATGTTGCAAATAAAACCACAAACAAAACCCCACAAATCTTTTAAAGAATAAAATGTATCCCAATAAACATATCAAAAGACAACTGTGCAAAGCTCTGTGTGAGGCATTGATGGTGGTCCTGTTGTTATTTCATATCCTACTTTCATGACCCCATGGGCCTGTCTGTGGGATTTTCTTGGCAAAAATGCTGAAGGGGTTTGCCATTTCCTTCTCCAGTGGGGTAAGGTAAACAGCAGTGAAGTGACTTGGCCAGGGTCACCTAGCTAGAAAGTGTCTGAGGTCACATTTGACTCTTCCTGTCTCCCTGACTCCAAGTGCTCTATCCACTGAGACACCTAGCTGCCCCAAGTGTTGATAAGGGGATTAAAAAAAAAAAAAGACATTGTGTCTGTGCTCAAGGAAATGAGATATGTACAAAGATAAAAGAATCCAATGCACAATGGGGTAAAGAAGAGATGGGAACCAAGAGGCATAAGGAAATTCAAAGATGCCACTTTCAGTAGGGGACATCAGGAAAGTCTTCCCCAAAGCAGCCCCTGAGCTGGGTCTTGAAGGAAAAGGAGGCGTTTTGGGGGTGGGGGTAGGGGGCTGAGAGTCACTGAGGATGGGCTGAATGACTGCAGGATGGCAGAAGGTGGCAGGTGACATTCAGAGAACAGCTAGCAAGCCAATTTGGCTGGAATGTGAAAGAAAAGGCTTCACGGCTCAGTTGGAGCCAGGACGTGGGGGGCTAAAAACAAAGCCAGTTTTAGGTCACAGATTTGATACGAAACCAGAATATTAAATGTACCGTCAAGGTTAGGCAAGTCAATAAACCTTTATGGAGTGCATGCCTTGTATGTGTCAGGCACCAGGCTGGAGATACAAAGCCCAAGAGTCGCTGGCATCAAGAAGCTTGTACTCCACTGACAGAAAAGAAGATGGGCCCAGGCATGTGTGGGCAGTGGGGCTGGTATCAGACGATGACGGGCTTTAAATGCAGGGCACAGAAGTATGCTAAGCTTGCAAAAAGGCCAAGTCCTTCTCCGGCATGTGAGGTATGAACCAAAGGGTCCAGAATTTAGAGGAAGAAGACGTAGGTTCCCACCCTCGCATCCATGACTCTTCCCTAGTTCTGTCTGATCCTGGACAAGTCATAAAAACGCTGTGCCCTTGGTTTCTCCATCTGTCAAATGAAAGGAACAACTCACAGGGCTGTTTCCAGGATCAAATGAGGCCAAAGCCCTGCCCTTAGTGTCTTCACTTGTCAACTAAGACTTAGAATCTTTATACAACCTCGAGGTCATTACAAAATTCAAAGGAGACTCTGATGCTTTGTGATCATAAAATGTGAACCAAGCTAATTCAACTGTAATTGAGTTTAGAGATCACCAGTTATTTATGAGAAATCTGAGGCCAGGTCCCACACCAAGGCCATGAGGAAACAGCTGGATCATTTCCTGGCGGCAAATTCCTAGCTGGAGTTCTCTGTCCTTCCTTCATGAACCAGGAGGCCAGCAGAACCCCTGTTCATTTCTCATATGACCCCCCACCCCACCAAGTCTGAGCTGAGCCAGCCTGCCTGCCTGCCTGCCACACAATGGCCCTCAAACCAGAGTATTAAAGAAGGGTATATTTACTAAAAGGGAACACGTGATGGCTGTATGGTTAGGCTTGTACACTTGTGTACCTTAGACAGACACACACATACACACAATCAACTCTTACACACAGGGTGCAATCTATACAGTCAGGCGGGGAACCAACAAGCATTTATTAAGTGCTACAGATACAAATACAAGCAAAAAAAAAAAGTAGTGCCTGCCCTCCAGGGGCTTACATTCTAATGGATGAAAGAGACTAATGCCCAAAATGGAGCTGAAAAGGAAGTGATGGTAGAGGCTGAGGGCTCAGAAGGCACATGAGTCTGGGGAGTCAGAAGCTCAGCTGAGAAGGAATGAAAGGCGGCCAGCCTGGGGGCCCTTCTCCAAACACACCAGAGGGAGGTGGGGGCTGGCATGGCCAAAAGATGTCCCACCATATAAATACAGGCACGTACAAAAGCCAGCTATACATATTCCACACAGAGACACACTACATATAGGCACGTGCGTGTGCGTGTGCACACACACACACACACACACACACACACCGTCTAACACAGCTTCACAGATCACCCCCAAGCCAGCCCACAGGCACAATCTGCTCCCACAGAAATGTCTAGTCTTCTCCCAACAAAAACAAAAGTCAGGCAGGCAAGCAGAGACAATCTGTTTACTCATCCACACAACAACACTACGGACACACAAACACGAGCTCATCAAGGTCACATAGTTACTGGGATTGTTAGCATTTGGAGACTGAAGGCAACTAAGAAAGACACAGTCTGGTCCAGGCTGGGACCTTTCCAGAGGAAGCTGCTGATACCCAGGGAGGCGAAGTGAATGGGTCCCAGTTGGGGCTCGGTCCTCATACCCAGAGCTCTCTGATCCTTGCCACATGCTTTTCAGAACCCTTCATTTTACTGTTGATGAGACTGAGTCCAGGAGGCCCATGATCCAACCTGTGCTGGCCTAGAAAGCTTCCACAACCTGTTATACTGATGTTCCAAGTGAGAACTGGAACGTGTCACCTCCCTCTCTCTAATTCAATCAACTCCAGTGTCTGCCCGCTTACTTCAGGAACAAATCTAAAGTTCTCCGTTTGGCATCCAAGCCCTGCTCTTATTACCCTCACACCCCTCGCCCCACTCTGATCCAGTGACCCAGGCCTCCTGGCTGTTCCACGAACAAGAACTTCCATCTCCAGACTCTGGGCATTTCCGCTGGCTGGGCACCATGCCTGGTATGCCCTCCTTCATCTCCATCTCTTGGCCTTTCCCAATCCCTCTCAAACACACATATGGACTTACAGGAGCACAGAATTTAGAGCTCAAAGGGACCTTAGGAACCCTCTTAGTCCAATATCCTCTTGCTTACAGATGAGAAAATTGAAGCCTAGAGAAGGGATTCAACCTGTTAGAATATAAACTTCTTGAGGGCAGGTACTGTTTTTTGTTCACCCTAGCTTCTAGCCTAATCCCAGCCAAATAACAGTTACTTAATGTTTGTTGAGCTGCACTGTACAGTGATGGATGGAAAGTATTCTGCAAACACACAGAAATGTCAGTTCTGACACTGAAGGGGGACAATCTATAGCACTCATCATCCATCAGTATTTCTATCTCCAACAAACACTGCATTCGGAAAGGATAACAAGCTGGAGCCAGCCATCTGGTGAATGGGAAGAGAGTGGGTGGGATTGCCTTTGGGAAATGACAAATGACAAAGCTCCTTTAATAAAGACCCCGTACTTCTCTAAGAAACAGAACCATCTTTTAAAATACCAATATTCCGCCAGCGTTAATGTACGGTCATGAGTCATGGAATACAAAAGTCTCCCAGGAATTGAGCATGAATATCACCTAGAGGGCAATGGTGGGTGTTTGAGCAATTGCAACACAGAACAAGAGAATTATGAACAAGAGCAGGAGCAAAGGATGATGGAAAAAGAAGTAGGCTGGTCCCAGGGCAAAAAAGGGCAATAGGTTAGCTGGTATGCTATGCTAGTATGCTCAAGCGGTGCAGGGGAATCAAGGAAGGGCCCTGGACAGGTACAGGTAGTCTGCGATCTGTACTGCTGAAGGGACTGGCCACACTGATTGGCATTTGAGTATTCTACTGGTACCCAAGTAAGCATAGTCACAACCCGTTCCTAATTCCAAACAACTTACACAGAACATTTCAAACACTCCTGGTTGGAGCTGGAGGGGAGGGGGGAGCTAGTCTGTTTCTAAGGCACCAGTTCAAGAGCATCTGAGCTTTCTACAGCCAAAGTAGCTGGTTTAAGGAAGGGATACAATGGGCGGGCACCAAACCTGGGGAACCCCTGTGTGGTAATCACCTGCAAAAACCTGAGCTGAGAATGTTGGCTTTCTTCTGCCATAGATCCAAGGGTGTCCTAAAACTCAGGCCCAGGGAGAGAAGAATGGTATAAATATCAATGCAACAAGTATTTGAAATTCTGAGGATGGTCAGCCAGGGCCCAGAGGGACAAAGATTTGTCCCAACTGGCCATCTCTTCTCTTCCATCCTCAGCACGAATAGCTTTGTACAGCACTATGACTTCGATGTGGCACTGGGGAGAGCGCACTAGATTTGGGATGGGAATTCCTGAAGGTAAAAAGAAGTTCTGAGTCATCTGGGTGCGTCAGGTGTCCACCTCTCAGCCTCAGTTTCATCGTCTACTGCTCTTTGCAAGCCTACGATCCTACAATAAAATGTCCACTGGGGGGGCAGCTAGGTGGCACAGTGGATAGAGCACCGGCTCTGGAGTCAGGAGTACCTGGGTTCAAATCCGGCCTCAGACACTTAACACTTACTAGCTGTGTGACCCTGGGCAAGTCACTTAATCCCAATTGCCTCACTAAAAATAAATAAAAGTACACTGGGCATGCCCATTTTTTTTATAAGGAGTTTAGTCAGATTCATTATGTCGTGTCACTTTTTTCTGAGAATCATGTGTGCCAATTTGCGAAATGGTTACTCTTATATACAGAAGATAAAGCACAGGGTAATAGGATCCCACCAGTTATGAATAAAAGAAATTCATCATTTTCTGTCCTCCAGTTTTAACTACCTGAGTAAGATTTCTGGGGCTGTCTGTGAGGGAACAACCCGAAAGCACCAAGTATCCAGAAAGACACTTTCTTTTGCCCAGGAAAGATACTTTTTCATCACCAAGCTGATCACTGCCCCCACCCCAGGGTGACACTTCATAATAAAACCCCATCCCTGCCAATGCTGAGAATGTCACTGGACTATCTCCATTAGGATCTGTGGAAGAAGCCATTGTCCTAAGCCCCAAAGGCAGCTGGCACCATCAGTTCAGATATGAAATGGAATCTGAACATCCTGTGAATTAGCCTGGGGTGGGGGTAGGGGTAGGGGTGGAGAACAGACAAAGCCTTGACATTTTAAACTATTTTAAGAGCTGGCTTGGCAGTGAAACCTTAAAGACATCTTCGGGAACCTTTGGCTGCATGAACAAGTTAAACTCTTAGGACTATATTTGGTTATTTTGGCTGCATGTTCTTTCTAAATGGGGCGGGAAATGACAAACTTGTGCCATCTAATGCCACAAACAAGTTCCCCCTGTGGGACCTGGCATCCTTTCTAGCTCTCCCAGAGCTCAGGCCATGTTCTAAGAAATGGTCTCAAGGCCCAATTGTCAGCAAAGATCAGTGAAATGAACAGAGCCAAAAACCAGGCCCCTGGAATGTTACATCCTAGGCACAAGGAACAGAAAAAAAGCCAAACACGTGAGGCTGAAAACAGGCAGCAGGAGGCAGCTGCTCCCTGCATAAACTTCTGATTGCAGTGAAGCTCGGGGTTCAGGGGTCGGTGCCAGGCTTCTTTCTGAGGGTGCTCAGAGCACTGATGCTGCTGCTGCAGAACAAAGGCCAGAACACCCACAAGGCCCTGGAGAAGCTGAATGACCCATCACTGCTGGACTGGACTGGCAGGCCTACTATGTGCAGGGCACTGTGCTCAGTGCATTAACAGCCTCATTCCTCAAGGACAATAGATTCCAGGACATGATGACAATCTGTGCAATCTATTCACAGAGAACAGTGAATCAGTGAATAAGGGAGAGAACCCTGACAGCTGCGGGGAGGGAAGCTGGGCTCTGGAAGGAGAATCAGGGCAGGTTTTCAGAGCCATCAGCCCCTAAGCTGAATATGCCCAAAGGTGGAGTTGAGGAAGGGCAGCACACCAAGCCTGGGACTTGGCCTGATGGATGCAGAGACACAGGGTACATGAAGGGGAGTCATGTGAAATCAGTCTAAAAGGTTAGGTGAGAGAGTGACTGTAGAGAGCCTTTGATTCCAGTCTGAGGAGGCTGTATTTTACCCAAGGGGCAGGAGGGAGACATGGATCTGTGAGCAGGTGTGACGAAGGACAACCTGGACCCTGGAAGGATTATTTTAACTGCTAGGTGTGGGATGGATTGGAAAGAGGAGTGACTGGAAGCCAAGAGGAAAGTGTAGGAAAAAGGTGAGATAGTAGCCGGGAGAGGAAGGATGTGAGAGAGGCTGTAGAGACAGAACCGATTGGTCTTGGTCTCTGGCAGAGGGAAGTGTCAAGGGTAACCCTGAAGTTGTGTGGCTGGGGGAATGGAAGGGTGGGGTACCTGAAAGAAACAGGGATTCTACATACAGCTGCACTTCCGGGGTAAAGAATTAATAGACCCCCAAAATGCCACAGGCCTTTAGGGGAAGGAGAGCTCTCTGTGGGCTGGGGATAATTAATAATAATATCCATCAATAAGCATTTCTGAAGCTCTTAGAACGTGCCAGGCACTGTGCCATTACATTAGATACTGAGAAAAAGCAAGAATAGGCCTGGCCTTAAAGGATCTGATATTCTAATGATCATGTTGAAGAGCTGGGGCCAGCTGAGGGGTCCAGCAGGCCGAGCCCAGACAACAGAGTCCAAGGACCTAGGTTCCAATCCTGCCTCTGATGCTTGCTCCCTTTGTGACCCAAGGCAGGAGATTTGACCTGTGTGGGCCTCAAGTGTCTTCACCTGTATTAGATCAGGCAGCCTTCCAGGTCTGCTAGCTCTGAAGCTATGACCTTCTAATGCTCGAAAAGCCATTTGGGCTTTGGTAGCAAGAAAGGGAAAACAAACTAGATTCCACTGACTGGGATATGGTTGGTGTTTAGAAGAATATAACAGAATAATCACTGTGCCAAACCAAACCACAAATAAAAGGAGTCGGGGCAGCTAGGTGGCACAGTGCATAGAGTACCGGCCCTGGAGTCAGGAGGACCTGAGTTCAAATCTGGCCTCAGACACTTAACACTTACTAGCTGTGTGACCCTGGGCAAGTCACTTAACCCCAATTGCCTCACTTAAAAAAACAAAACAAAAAAAACAAATATAAGGAGTCCAGGAAAACTTGGGAAGACCCTTATGAACTGATGCTGAGCCAAGCTGCAGAACCAAGAGAATTCCCTCAACAACCACAATACTGTACAAGAAAACAACAGTAAGAGACCTCAGGATGCTGCTCAATGCAATGAGCAATCCTGACTCCAGAGGATTGAGGATAGGTGACTAGATGTGCTTTTTTTTTTTTAAAGTGAGGCAATTGGGGTTAAGTGACTTGCCGAGGATCACACAGCTAGTAAGTGTTAAGTGTCTGAGGCCAGATTTGAACTCAGGTACTCCTGACTCCAGGGCCGGTACTCTATCCACTGCACCATCTAGCTGCCCCATGATGTGCTTTTTTTTTTAAAGAGTTATAAAGCCACACTGGTAACTTCATTGGCTCAGGAGATTAAGAACTGGGCTAGCCTCCTGGACTAAATGTGACAAAGCCAGCCCATGAAGAGGTGGCAGCACTCACTGGACTTCAGGTCTGACCACAAGCTTGAAGGTCCAATGGAGGCTGGCATGGGAAGCTGGGCTTGACTGAATCCAGGATGTCGCCTCACTGAGTGTCTTTTCTAGGCTACTAAATCTCCCCATTAAGAATGACGTGGAGGGATAGGGTCAAACATGCACTTTAGGATGTGGACAACGGATAAGAATGGGGAGAGTGATGAAGAAGGGAAGCTAAACAGGAGGAAAGTGCCCAGGTCCAGACAAGATTCAATGAGAGCCACAACCAGAGTGGTGAAGGAGGGATGAATACACGAGGTACTGTAAAGGCCAGAAACTACTAGACATAGCAACAACTGGGAGTGAGACAGAGAACCTCAGGATGGAACAGAAAGGAAAGTGCTCTGGAGACGCAGACAGAAAAAACGAGATGGTCCTTATCCTCAGGAGAGAATGTGCTGATGGGAGAAATTCTGCCATCAGACAGAGTGAAAGACCCAGGGGTCCAAACAGCAGATCAAACATCAAGGCCATTTGGGGGGCTGTAGGATAACAGACAGCAGGGCACACCTATGGAAGGCTTGGCCCCACCTTGCCAGAAGCGCTAGAATTAGTGACTCCCTGCTCATCCAGGCAGGGGGAACAAGGTCTCTAAGGAAAGGTCCCCAGCAGCCTTCCCAATGTGTCTGGTCCAGCCCGACTCACCAGGTGGGATGTGGTGTGACATGAAAGGATGGAGGGGTCTTTGATGTTCAAAGGAAGGGCAGACTAACAGAAAAAGACCTGCTCAATCTGAAGTAAGCAGCTTACAGTTAAAACACTGAAGCATCCCTAGAACGTGCCTCACCCTCTCCTTTATCTCCCAATTTCTTTACCTCAGGATGAGCTACTGCACAACACTCAGACTCGTCTGAATCCTTCCCTGAGAGTTCGTGTCTTGGGCAAGCACAAAACGAAGAGCACTTGGGATAAGAGTTCTGCTTTTCACATGTTGAATCGGAAATGCCCACAGCCCATCTAGGTGCAGCTATGTGACAGCCGGCTGGTGAAGCCTACAGCAGCTCAGAAGAGACATCTGGGAGTCATCGATAAGAGGTCACAACTGCACCCAACATAGTTGATAAGATTACTGAGCATAGAGGGAGAAGGAAAAGGGGCTCAGAACAAAAACTGAGGGGCCAACTAGGGTTGTAGGTGGAACAGAGAAAGCATTGGTTGTCTCAGACACTGGCGGTGTGACCTGAGGCAAGTCACTGAGCCTCAGTCTCAGTTTTCACCTCTCTTAAATGGGGTTGCTGTATGTAAAGCGCTTATCGAGCCACAAGGTGCTCTACAAATGCTAGTGATGAATTGTTTCTTTTCTCAGGTTGGATCCAGCCAAGGATATTAACAAGGAAGAGCTGGACAGGAGAGAAGTGTCAGGGAGGCCTAGGCAAGAAAGAGTATCTGAGTGAAGGGAGCGGTGAGGGGCATCACAGGGGCAGACAGAGAAGCTGGAGGGTGAGCGTGGAGAGGGTGAACACCGGCCATAACTGTAGAGTCACCAGTGACCCTGAAGAAGCCAGCTTATGCCCATTAACAGAAAGAGCATCTGTGCTCGGAGGGCCTGTGCTGCCTCTCCAGCCTGGATGCTTTCTAGTTATCACGAGCTCATCCAAGCCTGAGGCTCCTCACCTGGGACCTGGTAATAACATGAGCCTTCTGTCATAGGTCTGTGAATACCAAATGAGAGACTGCCTGCAAAGTGCCTCTTTGGAGGCCATGATGCAAACCATCCTCATCTTGTACCAGAATGTTAGGAAATGTTGCTACGATGTCCTCATCGTCCCATAAACTCAAATTCTCGGACTGGGACAACTGAGAAGGAAACGCTCCCTTCCTCCCTCATCTTAACAGAGGTGGGGGCCGGCAGGCGGGCTCCAAATGCCCCATGTGCTACCTACTGGCTGTATAACATAGTCAAGTTGTTTCGGGGTGAATGTTTTTCTATGTTATAAGGGAAGATTTGGTTGGGTGAGGAGGCAGTCAAGAAAGAGCCTGTGACTTCAGTGTCAAAACAAAAGGGAACTTCAGACACTTGACACTAGCTGTGTGGCCTTGGGCAAGTCACTTAATCCTCACTGCCCCATAAATAAATAAATGAACAAATAAATGGGTAAGTAAAAAAGTGAAAACAAAAAGGAACAATAAAACATTAAAAAAAGAGGGGGGGCAGCTAGGTGGTGCAGTGGATAAAGCACTGGCCTTGGATTCAAGAGGTCCTGAGTTCAAAGCTAGCCTCAGACACTTGACACTAGCTGTGTGACCCTGGGCAAGTCACTTAAACCTCATTGCCCCCCGCCAAAACAAACAAACAAACAAAAAAACAAAGGCAAAGAGAGACCTTCCTATCAGCGAGAAGGCTGGCCAGCTTGCCAGGGCTAATCCACCTTGCTTCCCTCCTCAGTGGGGAATTGCAGGAGGGTTGGTTGGAAGTGATTTTGTGTGAAAACAAAATGGAACACACTTAATAATAACAACATGGACCTTTAGTCTAGGAAGAAGCCTGGAGTCACTGACTAGGCCATCTTCCAAAGACTGATCCAACTGGCTCTGTGGCTCAATCCTGGGCTTAGCTCACTGCCCCACCAGCCCCACCCCCAGGCCATTCAGCCCATCACCTGTCACAGCACAGACACTGGCCAAGCTTTGCCAAGTGATTCCCCATCAGATCCAGAAATAAGGGTCTACAATGTTTCTGGCTCTGCCCAGAAGAGCCTCTGTGACAACCGTCTTCCTTCCTCATTGAATGCTTCACTGGTAGCAATGATGAAGGGGTCAAAGTCGTCTCCACTGTTACAACTTTAAAGGAATCATCTATGCTTGTGACACATACAAAGGAGACATCTTGTTAGAAGTGGGCCTTTACGACATGTCTCCCCTTGTTAGAATGTGAGCCCCTTAAGGGTCTCCCGAGGACAGAGATCAGCAGAGCGGACTCTTCTCTTCTGAACTCTCTCTGACCATTAAGACGGTCAAAGCTGACGTCAGTTGTTCAGTTTATTACTGAGCTTCTGATCCATAACCCTCACCCTTACTGCTCCTTTTTACATGAGCTATGGTCTAGCTGGGTCCCTACTCACTGGGTAACTATGTAACCCTTATAATATCCCTATCTCAATTTCCCTACCTGGAAGCTGGAATGTCACCAACTTGATCCACTACAATGTTGTTTTGAGGATTCTAGGTGCTACACTAAATTAACTAGCAAACTTATGTATAACAAAAAACTGCAAACACACAGCAGGGAGCAACATAATGACACAGAACTGAAAGAACCGTGAACTTGGAATCCAGAGACCTGGGGCCTAATTTGGGCATCGTTACTATTTCCCTTTCTGGAATGGGGGTGTGGTGGTGGTGGTAGGTGCTTGTAAGTACCTAATAGCTCTCAGTTTGATCATTTTTGAAATGAACTTGGGGGGGGGGGAAGAGTCCCTTGGGTTTAAGTAACTTGCCCAGGGTCACACAGCTAGTGACTGAGGCCAAATTTGAACTCAGATCCTCCTGAATAGCTGTCCCAAACACCAACACCTTATCTACCCCCAAAGAGTCCCCTGAAAATCAAGAAATAATGTGCTTTCCCTCTAGGGTTACCCTTTTCTCCTCTGCTTCTTGTCATTACCTAGTGGTTTGCATTACCATTAAAACCTAAGTTCCTTGAGGAAGAGATTGGGTTTTGCCTGGCACAAAACACGCACACAGTATGTGCTAACTGATTGATAATGGACACAAAAGCACTTTGCGAAGTTAAAATGGGTCCGTTTCAGACCAATTCCAAAGCACAGCAAAAGTTCTGTCATACATACAGCCTTTACCCAGCATGGGAAAGTGAAAAATAGGTTTATTCACCTGACATTCTTTACCCACTATCTGACCAAGAGGGGCCCATGCCCTCCCTCAAGAGGCTGACAATCTAACAGGACAGGGCAAGGCAGGGCAAAGGGGCATAAGCAACTGTCACATGACCTACTATGTGAAAAAGCAGAGCCTAGGTAAAACTCAAATGCTGATGTTTTGGAATTTCCCAAGTGGCTTAAGGCTTTTGTGCAAGGGCTGAAACAAGAGTTGGACCTCTGGGAAAGGCCAGGGACTTCTAAAGGCAGACCCCGGGAGGGCTTTCTTTGCAGGTGACAGAAGGGCCTGAGCAAAAGGGATGAGATGTATTGGCTGTGTGACCCTGGGCAAGTCACTTGACCTTCATTGCCCTGTGTATTTAAAAAAAAAAAAAAAAAAGGGATGAGATGGCAAAAGACAAGTTCAAGAACTGGGGAGTCATCCAGTCTGGCTAGGTCACAAATTACAGACAGGAAGAGGAAGCTGGGCACACTCAGCCCCAAACTGCCTGCCCCAACTGGTGCCAGACAATGACATCATTCATTATTCAGTGGCATTTCCGACTTGCCCATGAACACAAGCCAGGTGCTATGCTGGGTATCATGAAGGCCTAGCTCTAAAGGAGCTTTCAATCTAATGGGGTTGGGAATCAAAGAGGTGCAAAATGCTAGTAGAAATCTGAGAAAGTACAGTTTACCTTCGTCTGGGGATGAGAGGGGCACACGAGGGAGATGGTACCTAAGAAGGGAGATGTCCCAACAGAGATGGCAGTGGGCTGGGAGGGGACAATGTGAATGTGACAAGACACAGGCTAGACCGGGCAGGGAGAGAGGAGGAAGGGAAGAGAGGTATAGCTCAGCTGGCAAGCTGGAGATGGGGAGGACACATGTATGAAGCTGAACAGGCCAGTGTGTCACCAGTTAACAGGGCTGATCAGGAAGCCCCCAAAGTTTTTGAGTATGAGGAGGGCAAAGGTTCTTTTTGACCTTGCAGCCCCAAAGTAGAGCAAAGGGCTTTCTGAGAAGGGCTTAAAATCTTTTGAGTCAAACTGAGTCACAATCAGAGGAACCTCCATGGTCTGAGCCAATATTTGAAGTGTGGTGGAATCAGCAATTACCTGGGGCAACAGGGATTACTGTGATGTTTGTTTCCTCCAATGGGCTCTGCCCTAGGAACTGTTTTGCTTCAAATCCACTATTCACAGCTCAGCTGACAGCAGCATTAGGCATCCATCTGTCCATCCGTAAGTACCAGGGCAAATGAGATTTTACTTGGTAGGCAGGGCAGAAGTCGGCATGGTCTGGGGACAGCAGTGACATGAACAAAGACCAGGGGCAAAGACCAGGGCAGCAGCACACAGGAAGAATGACTGGAAGGCTGGAGACCTGCTGGATGGCCACTGCTGTGAAATGGGGAGAAGCTACGCTGCTGCATCACGTAGAAGGTCCTTGCTTTGGGAGCACATTCCTGACTCCATTACTAGAGAGGCAGAAGCTAAGGCCTGCAGAGGCTTAGAACCGGCCCTCAGCTTCACAGTAAAGGTGCCAGGAGAAATGGCATCAAGGCAGACGGGGCAGAGGCTGGATGCCAGCTGGAGGGAGGAGGTGAGGAAGCGGAAGGACAGCTGGGTGACCTTAGCAGCTGTACTCTCCCATTTTACAGATGAGCAAGTGAGGAGCCAGGGGAATGGTGACTTGCCTCAGATCCACAGGCGGTACATAAACACCAGAAGCCAGATTAGAACCCAGGTCCTGTCTCCAGAGCCAACGTTTCCCTTCCACTCTACTATGCTGACTCCCACACATGGGGCAAGAGTAAGGGAAAGGATTAATTCAGTTCTGGCCACATGAAGCACATTCAGGTGGAGAAGTATGACAGAGACAGAAAGCTGTGGGCCTTTAGTTCAGGGCGAAAGATGAAGGCCAGACACAGCACAAGCCTCCTCTGTGAAAGGCCCCTGGCATGGGTATTTTTTTCAGCAGTGAATGGCACAATGGGAAGGGGACTGGACTTAGAGCCAGAGGGCCTGAGTTCAAATTTCCAAGCTTACCCTCATTACACCGAGCAATCACTTAATTTCTCAGGCCCTCAGTTTTTGCATCTGTAAAAGGAAAGAGGAGGGGGCGGCTCTGGTGACCCCAAAGGTTCCTTTCAGCTCTAAATCTGACTTCCTGGAGGCTGCCTGGTGGTGAGAGGCAGGATCCTGGGACAAGAGTAGAGGAAATCATGCCCCTTTCATGCCCAGAGGCCTGGGTCTCCACGGGCCAGAGCCAAGCTGTACCCAGAAAATTACTGATTAACATCATCATTATCATTCCAAAGTCCGCTTTGATGTCGAAAGCAAGGATTTCTCAATCTTCTTGGACAAAGCAAACAAAATAAGGCTCTTGTGGCATTATGGGGTATTAGAACCTAGTTTGACCAAAGGAAAAAAAACTCATCTAGGTAAAATTCCTTTCAGATTTCACATTTCTACCTCCAGGAATTATGAGTCTTCTAGTCAAGACAAGAGACCCAAACAGGTAAGGACAGGCCTGTCTGCAGCGATGGCTTCCCTGAAGTCTTACAGACACGAGGCTACGTGGCCAAGGGATTTCAGCCCAGTGTCCTCAGCCTCTAAGTTGGCTCCTGATAAAAAGCTATTCTCCCTAAAAAAAATTCTCAATCTCTGCTCTGCAACATCCCAAGCTGCCAACCAAATATTGGTGGGTGTCACAAAACTCAAAATAAAACTCATACAGCAACAGAACTGCCATCCATTTTACATAGTTGTGTTTACAAGATGGACCCTTCCCTAACGTCGGTGATTGATTCTGCAAAAATAGAGCAGTGAGGATTCCGTCAAAACGGGCGGGGCCTGCCAGTGTCGCCCTGGCTGCTTTGTTTTTCGGAGCATGTTTGAGGATGAGGCTGATGAGCATTAACAAGACTTGTGGCTGTAATGGGTGCCTGCACCTGTAATAACTATACCCAACCAGCTAGGGCACGGGTCCCACACTGCTCTCAACATGGGGCGTGCTTTTCCTCAAACTCATCTAATGTGTACAAAGCCTGAGAGAAGCCCAGAATTGTACTTGGGAATTCTTTGTCAGTACACACCCACATGGTTTTTTTCTTTTCAGAAAGACAGCACTTGAGAAAACTGCTCTCTACTAAGACCAATGTGGTGTAAATATAGGGGGCCCAGGACAGCTGTCTTTAAATGTCTGAAAGGCTGTCACAGAGAAGAAATGGCCTCGGCCCCAGAGGGCGGAACCAAGAGAAACAGGCAGACAAGATGGTCCCGGGGCAGCATCGGGCTTGAGCTAAGAACAAGCCTCCCAATACCCATGGCAACCAGAAAGTGCTTGGGCTGCCTTGGGAGGTAGCAAGTGCCTCTTAGGACGTCTTCAAGCAAAGGCTGAAGGGCCACGGTCAGGGAGGTAACGAGAATTCATGATCTGATGGAGCTGGACTAGATGACCTCTGTTACCCCTTCCCAAAGATTCTGGGGCCTACATCTGTGGGCATCTGCCAAGAGACAGTGCAGAATAAAAGGGCAGAATTGTCCACTTTTCCAACTGTATCCTGGCCCAGGGTGTTTAATAAATGCTTGTTTATTCGTGCATGCATGCATTCATTCAACAGTCCAAACCAAGCCACAATGCCCAAGAAGGCCCACTTCCCAGGCTGGCAAGTTGACCTGATACTCAGAATTACACAATGGCCCCCTTGAGGCTTTCAAGATCACAAGCTTATGATAAAAGCCCAGCTACTGTCTCATGGGAGTCCCATCCCACTTGGCAACAGCTTTAGTTGGGATGTTGCTAAGGAATGGATGTGGTCCATGTCGACTTTGCTTATGACATGAAAAAGTGGGCGAAGAGGCCTTCTACATGAGAGCTTACAGGAGAAAAGAGGCAAAGCCACTTCTCACTGAGGGAGGTGTGTTCTGGGGCCAGGTAGGGCTGCCTGGGGGCAGAAAGGAAGCTAAAGCAAAGCACTTTATTATACGTACACATATGTGGTTTGGGAGTCTTAATTTTTTTATAGGGGAAATACAAAAACACAGCAACACTGATGGTGTGAATCATGCAAAGCTAAAGTGTTACAAAAGGAGGCAGGGATTATATTAGAAGATGCCACATTATGAAATGGGCACCTGGAGGGAGTAACAAGGGAAATCTTGTTCCAGGCAGAGCTGCAGAAGCCCCTGCCCCACAATATGCCCTTAGTCCACACTCAGAGCCCAGGAGGAGCTGCAGCCGTCATCCCCAGCCCACCCGAGAAGCACCGTCCAGGGGAGCAGGCCTTATGAAAACCCAGCTGGCACCTGCCTCTGGGGGCACTGCAGCCAGAAGCAATAAAGGGAGGCCAGAAAAAAAGGTCTTACCCTCCAAGTGACAGTCAAAGGGTTCAGAAATGGAAATGGCATAAAAGAAAATGTGTCACTATTTGCCTTGCTGCTGCCCTGAAGGTCCACTGGGATCCTCTATCCACCCTGCAGCTGAACCCTCCTCCCTGCACTCAAAGGTGGACTCCTAGAGGGCAGGAACCCCAGCTCTTACCATAGTGCACATTCACTCACCCTCATTCATTCATTCATTTGTGAAGTCATATCATTAGGATCCTCTCCTCCCCCAAGGTCTGCATTTTCCCACCTCCCATCCTTTACTCACCCAGTCTCTCCCCTCAATTCCCAGAGTCTACCCTTCTTCTAGAAGGGGCTCAAATGCCACCTTCCTCATCAGATGGCCTTCTGTCGCCTCCCACAAATGAGTTCTTTCTTCTTCCTGTGAAATCCCAGAGCTCCTGGGGCCCCTCTTGACAGCACTCATGCTTCTGAATATACCTCAACTCCTCTACCAGGCTTCTCCATCGAAGCAGAGGCTTTTTAGGGGTCCCCACCGTGTCGAGCCAGTACAGTGCACTACAGAGAGCAGGTGCCCAGTGTGTGGTTACTGAAGAATTCTCAATTGTGATTTGGACAGAGATTGCTTTGTATAACCCCCGATGGCTCTTCCAGTTTAAAAGTCTGATTTCCAGAAACTCGAAATTTAATTCTATGTAGAATTAATAGGGACATAAGAGGCCTGCTTCCTCAGCCTGATACAGCCAAAGAATTTAAGTGAGTCTGTCCATTTTGAAGGCAGAGGCTAGGAATGCAAAAGAAACAAAAACAGCGACCCCAGAACTTTCGTTCAAGTACATGCACACATGATCAAAGTAAATTTTATATCACTACACAAACACACCCAGGAGAAATGATTGTCTGTCTGTCTGTGAGTCCAGAACTGCTGAGGGGGTGGGGCTGTATGAATAATCAGAGTATGTTCAATCATGGAATGCTTCTTTTGAGCCAAGTTTTGAAGGAGAGGAGCAACAGGGATTGGCGAGGAAGAGGGGAGCACTCCAGGGGGGAGAAAATGAGGTTAATGAGATTTGAGGAGAAAGAGCAGAAGTCAGCCCTCAGCAGATAATCAGGAAGATTCCTAAGGGGGTGGCCTGACAAACAGTGTTTGAAAAACGCCAGTTATGTTTGTAGCAGTTACACAGGGAAGAGAGGAGCTTCAGGGAGTAGCAGAACTCAGGAGTACGGACAGACAGCTTTGGGGGGGGGGGAAGAGCAGAACCAAGCCACAGCTGAGAGAATTGTGGTAAAGTGAAGAGGGAGGGACCAGAGATGCTCACAAACCTGGGGAACCAGAAAAACATGGCAATGCCTGGGGGGTGGAGAGCTAAGGGCTGTGGGTCTGGCAGAGCCTGAGAGCTGGTTAGCAGCCATCCCAATACAGGTCTGACTTGAAGCTTGTGAGCACCCTATAGAGAATGTGAGGTGACAGGGCCTGGGGAGTTGGCCGGAGCCCAGGGACCACAACTAGCACTGCTGCTGGTACAATCCCATCATTAAGGCTGTCCCCAAATGGCAGCCCAGCCTGGAAGTCACCTCCTTCAAGAAGGGTCTGCAGAGCAGCTGCTCCCTTACTTTCTGGCACCCCTATTTTCTGTGCTCCATGCTCCCCCACGCTCCTCCAGGGAGCTGTCCTGATCGCCAATGCTTAGGATGAGACCTGCCATATAAAAGATACTTAATTGTCCTTCATATAACTTCTGGCGAATACTTTTGGGTTGAATTTAATGGTGGGTGGGGAAAGGGGCTGGGGGTACGGTTCCAAAGACCCCAAATTCAAAGCTGGCAGGGGCCTGAGGCCAGCAAGTCCAATCCCTTCATTTTACAGAGGAGGAAACAGAGACTGGAGACACAACGGCAAGGTTAAGTGACTTGCCCAAGACCACTGATGTGGCCCAAAGAAAGCCCCAACAGGCCCCGGAGCTTGTAAAGAAGATACATGCGCCGTCAGGTAACCGGGCTCCTTCCTCCCCAGTTGCCCCACTGGCAATGTCCATTTGCCTCAGGGGCATCCGAACTAAACAGGGAGGAGGCACAACAGAAAAGCCCCTTTCAGGGAGATGCCAGGGAGCCGCCCCGGGCAGCCTTCAAAGGCAACCACACCCACCGCTCACATCTGGATCAGGTTACCATTCACCCCCCCAGCCCCTGCTCATGCTGGCAAGTGGCCTGTTTCTCCAGCGTGGGGAAAGGCTGCAGCAGCTCAGGGGGTCACCCCGCGCCCCTCGGGCAGGGCCCCGGAGATAAGGAACCCCCTCAGTCCACCAAGCGGAGCCAAAGGCCCTTCCTCTGTCCCTGCACCCGGGGGAGCCTCCCTCCGGCTCAGGCTCAGGCTCAGGCCCCGGGCTGGTCCTGCTTTCCGGGAGGCGGGGGGGCAAAGGCTCTGCAGGACCCTCGCTCCTGACTCCCGTCCCCGCCGTTTACTGGCCGGAGGAACCCTAGGCAAGTCCTTTCCCCCCCGCTTCCTTTTCTGTAAAATGGGGGGGGTGGTTGGGGCTGGATCCCCGGCGATGTTCTCGGCCCTGCCCCACCCCCCGGGCAGTCCCTTTCCCGGGACCGCCACGGCCACGTTCGCTTCACTGACAGCCTAGTGGAAATGACGGGTCGTGGGTGTCCAGCCCAGTCCACGGACTCCCCTCCCCCCTTAGGGACAAGGACCACGGACTCAAAGGCCCTTTTCGGACCTAAACCCCGGGATCTCGAAGGTCCTTGTCCGAAACTTATCCGCACGTGCCCGAGGAGGACCCCCCCCCCCCCAAGCAGCCTCCAGGGGGCCCCTCCTCCGGCTCGGACATCCGGGTGCCCGGGCTCGAGCCCTCCACATCCGGGTCCCCCGGGTTCGCGCCCTCACATCCGGGTACCCCCAGCCCCGGTCTGCTCCCCCCACATCCGGGCGCCCCCGGCCGCCCGCGCGCCCCGCCCCCTCCTCACCACGGCGCCGGCCACAGCGTGGACCAGGCTCTCGTACGATAGCACGGTGGCCATGGGCTCGACTCCCGTCCGACCCCGGGGGACGCTTCGGCCGCAGCTGTCCCAGCGGGTGGAGCGAGAGGAGGGCGCGCTGTGGGCAGAGGCAGCGAGGCGGCGACAAGCCCAGCGTCGGACTCCCTGCGTCCGCAGGCCCCGCCCTCGCTGCCAGCCTCCGCCATGGCAACCACTTCCGGGTCGTCCGGTGCTAGGAGCCCCCGACGCCTCGGAGAGGGAAGGCGGAGCCCGAGGGGGCGGAGCCTCAAGGAAGCCAATCAGAGGGCGGCGACGGGGAGCGGTCAATGGACACCCGGCAGAGTGCAGGCGCAGTAGGCGACTCTCCCTTCGTGGTGCTTTTTTCCTTTGAATGGGTTTTTGGCCCCCCTCACCTTCCTAAAATCACCCCCCCACCCCCTCGGTAACAGCGAAGGGCGGTCACAGAAAATCAATCAATCAGTGCCTTAGCCGCTTACAAAGTACGCCTCATTCCGCACCTGCAGCCCCCCACCTTTTCGAGGTATCCCCAAAGTCATAGTGCAGTTTCGAGGCCCTTCACAGCTCAGTATTTATTAAACACCAGCAGGGCTCAGGGGCAAAGGAGGACTGGCAGCCTCGCTAGCACAGAGCCCCGCGGGTATCCTTCAGCTAGGTCCCTGCCCTCCAGGAACTTGCATCAAACGTCGGTGTACAGGACGACCGCGTGTAGTGCAAGACGAATGTGGAGTGGATCAAAGGTCGTCTCGAGGGGGAAGCACTTTCCATTGATAACCTTGGGGGCTTTTGTTGTGGTTGTTCCCGTCGTGTCCGACTCTTCCTGACCCTATGTAGGGTTTTCGTGGCAAAAACACTGGAGGGGTTTGCTTTTCCCTTCTGCAGCTCATTTTACAGATGAGGAAACTGAGGCAGGCAGGGTGAAGTGACCCTGAAGTCACACAGCTAGGAAGTATCTGAGGCCAGATTGGAACTCAGGTCCTCCTGACCTCCAGTCCTGGAACACAGTACTTAATAAAACGTTTATTGTTTCCCCCCAGTTCACAGAAACCTCAGGTTTCTCCAAGTTCATTGTATTAAAGGTTTCCCAGAGCAGGGATTCCATTACATTCACATACCGCACCTTACTGAGGGACGTGCCTGTCAATGGGCATCTCCACCAGAAGTACTCTGTGATTGTCAAGTCTCCAAAGCCTCTGGGGTCTGGCTACCTTGATGTACTGTGGCCGGCTCCCATCCACCACAGGGCTGAACTCTTCCAACACACTGTGGCACTCAGTGAGACTGACATTCTGTGCCACCACAGGAAGTGTGCAATTAGGAAGGTGGGCATATTCCAGGGAGAAGTTATGTGACTTGCCCTGAGTCACTTAGATGAGTCAGGATTTGAACCTGGATCCTGCCTCCAAAGCTGTGCCACAGACATCTCAAATGCAACGTGGCTGAGAGCAGTATTCGTTAGTTTTCCCCTTTTCCCCAGCATCTCAGTCATACTCTCTCCCCTTATCCTGCACAAATCACGCCGATCTCTACCAAACACCCTTCCCTATGGCTCTGTTCATACAACACCCACTCTGGCTCCGGCCCATGACCTCTGGCAGCCTCCCAGCGATAGTCATTCAGCCACTGTCCTATGTGACTAAAACAGCTCCCCAGCTCACAACTGCAGCTAGCTAGTCTGTTCTCTCCACCCTGGCCCACAACTGACCTTCTGAAGCACGGAGTCATCAGCAGGTGTTGCAGGACTAGCAAAGACCTTCACAATTACAACTACTCCTCTCGTACATTCCACAGCCCTCCTGCTGCAGCTGGGATCCAGCATCCCACTACCAGGAGCTTTCGCCCTGTCTTTCGTCCATCTTGTGAAACCCTTCACAGCTCAGGTCAAGTGCCATCTTGGCAGTTGCCACACCCTTGTTAAACCTCTCCCCCATTCTGCTTGCCCCCTCATCCTCTGGAACCCCCTCCATCTAAACTTTCTCTGCTTTGCTAGAAACCTCAATTTTCCTAGTGCATTGTTGCTAGACCTGTGGAAGAGGAAACGAATTAGAACCTTTTGAGAGGGACTCCTCCCTCTAAACCTTTTTGAGGTGCCCTGAAGCTTGAAGGATGCCCCCAGGAGACTAAGCTTGGGATAACCATGGCCTGAGGATCCCTGACAATATCCCTTTCCTGGCCCCTATAGGAAGGAGGGAGGGAAGGGGAGGTGGCCCTGGTCCTTCTCTGCTTGTGATGACCCCAGGGAAACCATGCAGCCTTTCCTCAAATGACTCAAAAAAGGACCTATTTACTTTAAGCATTGACCTAAGGCTTCTCTGCTGCTTCTGCAGAGCCCCTGAAGTCAGAAATAAGGTTTAGATCAGTATTTTACACCAGACTCAACACATTTAAAATGGACACATGGACTGCATGTTGAAGATCATAGTAAGAAAATTAAAAGAGAAGCCTTCATCCATCCACCTGCCTTCCACAGCTATGGATAGGGAATAAACTCCTAACCAAACAAGGGAGAGGCAATTGCTACAGATTAAATACATAATTGTGATTATATGAAATAAAAATGCTCAGGAAAAAGACTGCAACCAGGATGAGTAGTGGCAGACTAGAAAAAAAGCTCTCTCAAATATCTGATAAATGTCTGATATCGAGACAACAGGAAAAAAAAAAAAACAGGCCAAAAGCCATTTCCTCAGTAAGTTTAATGGTCAAAGGAAAAGAAGTTTTCAAAAGAATTGCAAACGATTAACAACCCTATGAAAGACTGCTCCAAATGATCAAAAAATGCAAAACAAACTTGAGGTTTCACCTCAGATGGGCCAAAGAACAAGAATGACTGGATAATGGACATGGTCAACTCAGAGGGGTTTGAAAGACCAGCTAGCCACTATTCTGAACAGCAAATCCTACCATCCCTCAAGTTCCTGGCTTGTGTTTTTCCTCTTTGATCAGCTGACGTCCTAGAAAAAGCAGTCCCCACTGCTTCACCCCTCATTCCTCTGCCCACATTTTTGTAACCTAGTTTCAAGGGTCAACTGAAACACTCTCTCTCCAGATACCAGTGGCCTCTTAGCAGATTTATCTAGGTGGCACAATGGGTAGACTTGGGAGTCAGGAAGATTCAAATTCAAATTCTGCCTCAACCATTAAGGAGCTGCGTGACCCTGGGCAAGTCACAATCTCTCTCAGCCTATTTTTCTCATCTATAAAAGGGGGATAAATCTCCCAGGACTAAGAGGATAAAATCAAGGCATTTTTAAAGCACTTTGCAGACTTTAAAAAATCCAGCTGCTGTTATTGTTATACCCGGGGCTTGCCTTTTCTTCAATCCCACATAACCAACTGCCTATTGGACATTTCAAACTGGACTTATCTTCCACCGCATCCCCCAGGCTTTCCTGGCCTGCTGCCACTGCTCACCCCAATTTACCTTGGGATTTAACCCTGCCTCTAATCAGTACTTATCTCCATAGTCCTTGAGTGTAGGGATTACTACTTTACTCTTTGACGCTATATTCCCATCACCTACAAGGTAGTCACTTAATAGCTACCTACCTATTGATTGATTGAAAGCATGTTTAAACCCTTTGATCCAGATTCCACAGCCACATGGATTATACCTCCAGGGTATTTTGTCTTTGACAAAAATTAAGACCCCAGGTATGTGCAAATATTTGTAAGCTGCACTTTTGGTGGAAGCGAAGAACTGCAATACAAAAGTAGATGCCCATCCATTGGGAAACGGATCAATGTATTGTGGTGCATGAAATGTCTTTTTTTTTTTTTCCCTTCCTTTTTTTTTTTTTTTTTTTAGTGAGGTAATTGGGGTTAAGTGACTTGTCCAGGGTCACACAGCTAGTAAGTGTTAAGTGTCTGAGGCCAGATTTGAACTCAGGTACTCCTGACTCCAGGGCCAGTGCTCTATCCACTGCACCACCTAGCTGCCCCTCATGAAATGTCATGTATTGTAAGCAACAGAGCCAGGAAAACAACATCCACTACAATGACAATGGAAACGAAAAGAACAGAAAACAGTAGAAACCGAACATTGGGTAGACAAAGAAGGAAGATCCCTCCCCCTTCACCCCTTTTCGAGGTGGAGGGTGGCCAAGTCACATCCAATTTTGTGAATTTGGCTACTTTGCAGATCTTTTTGTTTTCTTTCTTTGTCCTAGAAGGATGACTCTGGGAAGGGGAGGGGACCCAAAGGAGATGTGTAGGTGATGTGAAAGCGCAAACATCAATAAGGAGCCCTCGATTGTGGCGTTCCCAGTGGCCCCATCATTCCTGACTTCGATTCCTGTCTCCTTCTGTGCTACCCATTCTGATCCAGGGTCTGCCAGCCACATCTACTATGGGCTAACCAACCTTGCCACCAGGCACCTGCCTCTCCTGGCAAAGATAGGATGCCCACGGGCAAAAAAAGACCTTAGGAAAAATGCCACAGGAGCCTGGCTCTCTTTGACCCTTTATTTCTCGGCCTCCAGCTGCACTCTCAAATCTCCTCGTTATTGACTCAATCCTCCAAATAGGGCAGCCTCCTTTCACTTATTTCTTCTTCGCTGCTCAGACCCTCCAATTCCTCAATCCTCACTTTCTTCCGTCCCCATCGCTTCACCTGTCCAGGTTTGTATTTGCTAGAGAAAGTGCCCTTGTTCTTGCGGACAAAACTGCCAGGAACGGGCTTCTGTCCCGTGATCCAAATCTCGTCCTCAGTTGAAGCGTCCAGCATCTCTAAGCTATCTTCACTGGGCACTTCGTCAAACCCGTCACTCGTCCTCTCCACACCGGGCTGATCTAGCTTCTCACTAGGCTGCGGCTCCTCATGGGTCACCTCACCGACTCCTGGTAGGGCAAAATGCTCACCACATTAATGACCACATTGATCAGCTCACGCTACTTAACGCTAAGCTCCCTAGCTGCCCCTCCTCAGGGCCTCGTGGCCCCCACTATTCAGTCCTTTTCCCCTACAGATTTCTTTAGTGGGGTCAGTTTTTAAAATTTTCCTCAGGGAAAGAGAAAAACAATGGATCCTTTGGGCACTGGGAGATAAAATTTAAATGAGTGATCATAAATTTCATGTGCTTAATATTAAACAGTATTTAATCTAAAATGCAAATGATCTCCAAGCTTCCCCAGCCCTGTATCCTCTTTTCAAAAGAGGGAGAGGCACACCATATACTTTTTTTTTTTTAGTGAGGCAATTGGGGTTAAGTGACTTGCCCAGGGTCACACAGCTAGTGTTAAGTGTCTGAGGTCGGATTTGAACTCAGGTACTCCTGACTCCAGGGCCGGGGCTCTATCCACTGCGCCACCTAGCTGCCCCCACCATATACTTTTGAATCAATTTTGAAAATTGTATTTGGGAAGGGCTCTTCCCTCCACGAGGCAGAGGTTGTGCCAATACCACACAAAGTAATTTGACCCATATTGCAGTCGAATGGATGACCAAACTATGCCTCATCTATATTACTGGGAAAGAAATCTACTGGTCCTTTACCCCCCAGGAAGAGGAGATATTTTAATCACGTTTTAAAATTAAAATTATACATTTGGTCAACATCTATCACTTATCTTTTATATCAATGTTGCCTTTTAAATCTAAAAATACTTTGAGAGCACAGTCCACACTAGACCCACAATCAAAAATCCATGTTCTACCTTGTCCAATGTTTATCAGCTGCCAGTCGCTAACTTGGTTGCTAAATTCTTAGAGTCTATAAAAGCCATTTTAGGAGACAAACTTCATAGACATGAATAATGTCAAACTTGGCTATGTCTGTCCTGTTTTCAAATTCAGATGGTATTCCTCTCCAGAGAACAGATCTTTTTTATTTGGGGTTTGCTTCCTCCCTCCCTCCTGGCTAATTCTCTCTGCACTCATTGGACCCCTCTTTAGGGCCTTTCTTTCATTTCCTCTAGTCCCTGACCAACCCAGTTCAGAGCAGGCAACTTGGCGGATAAACGTACGTTTAGGACTGACCCCAGTAACATCTTTCTCACACTTTTCACCCACTTCGTCCACAACAGGCACTTGTTCTCAAACCCTAATGTGAAATTAAACCTATACTTTACACATTTATGTGATGCCAAAGCTGCCCCAAACATGATGGAGTCTGAATGCAGTGGTGGGTGGGCCAATGGCAGTGTCCACAAGACCTCCTCCAAGACTGACAGGTTTTCTGGCCTAACTTTCAAGGCTGCCCATCTCTGACTCACAGTGGGGGTTTTCTTCTCCACCTTCCCAGAGACACACACCATTGACACCAGTGGTCCCCCTGTGCTGGGTAAAAAGATTTGGGATATCCCTCATCTTTTACGCCAGTCTGGCTGATCAAGTGAGACAGTACAAAAGTTTCCGGTTTGAAAACCACACTTTATTTGTGAAGGCGACTAGAAATATCTGATAACTTCTATTTTTAAGCTAAAACAAAAAACAAACAAAAAATCCTCCTTTCACATTTTTCTTTCTTTCTTGTAGGGTTGTTAGTACAAGAAAAAAAATGTCAGGCTTGGCTATTATGTTGCATTCATAGACAAATGGAGAATAAGCTTTGTATCTGCAAACCAGATGGGCCCAACACACTCTGAACACAGGTCATTTCCTTAAGATCAAGATGGCTTACCCAGACTCAACTGTGACAAGCTTTTTGCACTGCTTAACTGTAGGAAGGTTTGGTAAATCAAGTGAAAAAGCGAGGACGGTGGGAGGATGCATTGTGTCACACTGGGGGCTGTAAAGAGTCCTAGCATACCAACAGGGAAGAGCCCGGGAGTCTGCCTGAGCAAGAGCATGCCCAATCCCTATGCCAGCTGCCCTCTACACCACATGCCCCTTTCTGCCCAGTGGCCTGGGGTGGTGGGTGGGGCAAAGTAAGTGTCAGCAGCTTATCAATGACTTATTTCCAGGCTGTTCACTGTTCATTCTACTGCCACAGCCACCCCTGTTCTTAAAACACAGGCAGGGCACAGGTAATACGATGCCCTTCAGCATGTCTTCAGCTGGGAGGCCTTGTCCACGCAGGCAGAGCCAGAGCTATTTTCTAGACTGTGCCCGGCTTACCGTTATTCAAAAGCCAAAGGAAGATGACTGTCAATTGAGGAAAGGAAGTCAGAGGCAGCAGCAACAGCTAGCACCTGCCATAAGGAACAGCTCCCTACCAGAAAGCAGCGATGAGATGTCTCAAAATAAACAATCCTACAATGCAAAAAGAATCACAAATCTAATCTAGTCATAAATCACGTGTTTAATATTGAATCATATAGCCACATTCACCTACATGTTTATTATGTATCCACTAATGCAATCCTCATGCCCTCCTTCCCCAAAATGGAAAGATTAATGCAAATGTAATTGTCAAGGGATATTTCCCAAGTAAAAGAAAGAAAACCAGGAACTTCCTCCTTCTGGGTAGAGAAAAATAAGTAATGCTGGGGTGCTCAGGGTCCCACTGAATAAAAATGAAATTTCTTGGCCAAATGAGCATTGGCCTATATGGAGAAACACAGTTTTGCATTTTACATTAAACCAAGCATTCAGCGATGCTTGCACAATTAAGTATAATATGAATGGTGGCCTTCAGAAATACTGACTGTATGAGGGCTATTTTTGCCTAATAAAATGAGGGCAAAATAAGACCGGAAAACAAATGAAAGCACAGACCCAAGAGGGGGCCAGGTGTCTTGTTAAGGAAAGGAGAACAATTCACATCCAAGAAGAAAAGGACCCTTCTTCTTCCTTTCCTAAACACAAATACCAACTATAACGGTGACGTGCTGGACAGAGAAATCAAGATTCCAAGGTGGGGAGCCAGTCTCCCAGAAGCATTCCCAAAACGCATGCCCTCATCACAATGCAGGGTCTGACTGTTTCATTCCTTTCCACAAGGACATAGGAGAGAACACCTGGCAACACCGCTGCCAGCCCTCACTGGCTCTGACCAAGTATCATCGGTGGTCCCACATTTGGTTTTACCATGAAAAGAAGCATTTTTTAAAAAGTGTGTCAGAATTAAAAAAAGATCCCAATAGGCATGAACCCACTTCAAACTTTACAGTTAAATGCAGAATATTCACCTCTCTCTGACTGGACCAATTTTCTACCATAACTGGGTCAGAAACATTTAATATAAGTCTCTTTTTCCTCACCCTGAAATCTAATCAAGTCCAAGGGAAAGCCAAAAGTGATCAGTGAAGAAAATAACTTTATGCACTATCTTTCCTTTCTCCTTTAAGTAATTTTAACGTTTTGGAAAATGCTTTTGTTTAAGTTTGTGACTCAGAGTAGGACAACATCTGACAGACTAATGGCCAACCAATCACTGTAAAATGCTCCTGTTGCATGGGGGGGGGGGGGTGGATTATCTTCCAGGCCCCCCCAGTTTTCTTCATCAGAAGGTCAGAGGTACATTTGGTTTATATTATTGCGAGGTCCATTAAGTGATCTGGGTTGTTTTTCCGTCAGTAAGGGCTTTATTTGTTAAAAGGACATTTATGCTTGACCTCCAAATTTGGCTGACAATTTGCTGATGAGATTCATAACCTTTGGGTTACTCTGATATTTGGACATGTTCGCGGGATTCTGTGCCACATCCTGGAACGCCACCATTACCTCTGGGTCCTGCAAACAAAGTCGTACCACACGTTAGATGCATTAGCCTGGAATAAAGTCCCCAATGAGCCCATCTATCCGTCTAGATCCTGCTGCCTTTTCATCCTGTCAGACTGTGGCCAGCTGGCCCCTCTGTTTTCAGTTGGGTTCAAAAATCAGCTTCTCCTTACAGGTGACAAAGAACAAATGATCCCACAAGAAACAGGTGCCGTCCACCTCCAAGTACAACCACTGGGTTGAGTGCTCCCCTTCTGTCTCCCCCCACACTAAGCTTTCGTTTGCTGGCCTCTTTTAGGAGCTGTTTCCTGTCAACCCATCTTGTAGACTTTGGTTCCAAGGTTTCCTTCATCTCAATCATGCCACACGACCAGAACACCGTGATTGCAAAGGACAAGTACAGAAAACCTCAACATTCCCTCATGTGAGCCAAGACGTTTACAATGTAGCTGACACCTTATTCTGTCACCCACCATTTGTGAAGCTGCTTAAATAATTGTAGAACATATAAGGAACACAAAGAGAAAAGTGGGTATTCCTAACCCACAATGAGTTTAGAAGGGAACGAGCTAAAGAGCTCTGTGCCAACCGACACCCTTTTCCAGAAGGGCTCTGATTTATCCAGGGTCCTTCCTTCTTCCCTACCCTGACCACTCAGTCCCTCCACCCCCCAGGAAAACAGCTTAGAATGAGGCAGGGCGGCCAACCTTCTGGTGATGGATGGATGTCTCCAGGCTAGGCTAGGCTGAACGTAACATGAGACACCTCTGCCCACTGGGAAGCAGCGGAGGACAGCTTCAGTAACACACTGTGTACACAGGGCCTAGAAGCCATGCTACCTCTGCATGCTAGTCTTTGATGGGTAAGATCCTTAGTCATAGTCAAGGGGGGGTGGGGGTGGGGGGTGGAGGCAGGCACCTGCAGGGAAAGAACAGCCTTAAACTATAAAATTCTCTATCTTGAGGGCAGCTAGGTGGTGCAGTGGATAGAGCACTGGCCCTGGGTTCAGGAGGACCTGAGTTCAAATTTGGTCTCAGACACATGACACTCACTAGCTGTGTGACCCTGGGCAAGTCACTTAACCCTCATTGCCCTGCACCAAAAAAATAAAATTTCAAAAAAATCACCCCCATGCACAGTGGGGGACTTTGTGGGTTCCTTGAATGATAAATTAGCCATTCAACAGGAAAAGCAAAATTCCTAGAATGGTTTAGTTGTTAATGTGAACAAGTAAAACTGATCTACCTACACCTAGTGGGGTAGATGGCCTGTTTTTATAAGTCTTACCTGCATGGCTGCAAGCACTTCAGGGTCACTAAGAATCTCATTGAGCCCAGGCATTCCTGCCATACCAGGCATGGCCCCTCCCATGCCAGGCATGCCACCTCCTCCAAAGTTCCCTGGCATGCCTCCAGGGAAACCTGCAAAATGAGAAGAAAACAAAACAAAAAAGAATCACATAACAGTGGCCGTGCTTTTAAAGAGAGGAATGCTCGCCCTCCCCCCAACTGACCATATCCAAGGCTGCTACTCAGAAATGACTAGGCCTTCAGTTTATGGGTCTCTCCCATACTCTCTTGATCACAGGCCTTTATCCTGAGGCCTTGGCCTGGGGCATCTGACTCACAGAAAGACCATACACAAGGATCCCTATGTGTTGCATACTAACTCAGCTATAAAAAGTCATCGTTAAGGGGCAGCTAGGTGACTCTGGGCAAGTCACTTAACCCTCATTGCCCCACCCAAAAAAAAAAAAAAAAAGGCATCATGACCTATGCTGCACTGACTTCCCAGTCCCATTTAAACCTGGTTCAGGCCACACTCAAGAGGGAAGGTTCTGGGGCAAGTGTGCCCTCAGATTCGCCCTGCTGGCCTAGACATTCAGAACAAGGACAAGAGACTTGGACTTTCCAAGTAATTTGATTGATACTGATTGTTTCAGACAGATTTTTCTCTGCTCAAGTTTCTACAACAAAATATTCACCAGAATTCTACCTTATGATTCAACAAATCACAACTCAAGGCACCTTAAGTAGCTCCACAGTTCCTATGAACATAGAAGCCAAGAAGCCTACTGAATGAGTCCCCACTGTCTCTTTATTCACCATCTTTTCCTTATACTCTCATCTTTCCTCAACACACGGAAGCTCACCCAGCTAGATGGCGGCTCACACCACATGGCACATCTTCCACTAATGTTAGATTCTTCGTTCACATTTTAGGTCTTCTGTTTCAATGCTACCATCTACTTCCCCCCACCCTCCCAGGGCAATGAGGGTTAAGTGACTTGCCCAGGGTCACACAGCTCGTAAGTGTCAAGTGTCTGATGCCAGATTTGAATTCAGGTCCTCCTGAATCCAGGGCCGGTGCTTTATCCGCTGAGCCACCTAGCTGTCCCCTTCAATGCTACCATCAATTAGGAACTGCTCCTTATGCACTCTATCACTACTAATCCAAATTGCAGAAGGCCAGTGGAATTTCATACAATCTCAATCCATGGGGCTTTAATGCTTCCTTTAAGTTATAGAAGCAACCCGGCACAAGGGAAACAGCATGGAATGTGAAGGGGAGGAAAGAGACCAAAGCTCCAATCCTGGTTCTGAACTTTACTCCATCCACATGACCCTGCACTTATTGCTTTCTTTCTCTGGGTGTCACTTTGCTCCTCTGTCTGTGAGGGACTGAGGGGGTCACATGATCTAAAGCCCTTCCCAGCTCTGGAGCCTCTGACAGGAGGTGCAGAAGTTGGTTATCTTTGTCTCTGCCTCTGAGAAACCCTGGCCTGGCCTCAGCAAGACATAAGGTAGGTCACTGAAATACCCAGGGAAAATATCAGATTCACTTCAAGACTTTCTCTGCTCAGAAAAAATTAACCTGGCTATCATTTAAGCTTTCTGGGCTCCCCCCCCAAATTCAAGCTGGGCTTTCTGCCCTCTTTTCCTGAGATGTAAGACTACATAACTGGCACATTCTGGCACAACTGTCTCTTCTCTAAATCCTATAAACTTAGCCCATGCTCTCCAGTGATACATACACAAGAAAATTCCACTGCAACAACCTGAAGGTTTCTTGGAGTTCACAAAAACTGGCATTTTCATAATGTCTACTTATTGATCCCTGGCAAACCCAGTAATAAGAATTCAGTACTGGAAGTCACAAACTCTCATCACTACCATGAGCTGTGTGACTTCTGATTTCATTTCTCTCTGGGCACCCATTTCTTCATTTGTCATGAGAGGATCAGACGAGGTGACCCAAAGGTCCTTAAAATTCAAAAATTGTATGACACTTTTACAGAATTTAAGAATATAAATGTTGGAAAGGACACAGTGAGAGTGAAATCTTTGTGAAAAAAATTACAATAATGGAGATTAATATTCTTCCACAAGTGGCCAAGAAACAAAATACACTTCCACAATTCAAAACACTGGCATTTAAAATTTTTTATCGGGTGGTACCTGGAAAAGAGCCAAATTGGGCTCCTGAAGTTCGCCGGGCTTCTTCCTCCTGTGAAAAGAAAAAAAGAAAAAGTTCATCATTCCAGAAAAATTACCTTAACATTACTCACTTGCCTCAACTGGGGAGAGAGCTCAGGTAACACTTCACTAGGAAGCTGGTCCTTCCCTTAACATCCAAACCACCTTGTATTGAACCATTCTGTATTTATTCTTTAATATACTCAAAGTGCTGCTGCCTCTCCCAGTAGAATATAAGCTATACTGGGGCTGGAGCTCTTTTTTTGGTCTTTGTATACCCAGGCACTCAGCAGAGTCCTTGGTACACAGTAGGTGCTAAATTGCTAGTTCATGGATTTTTAAATGCCTCCAAACTCCCCTTTTAAAAACCTACCTAAGGGGGGACAGCTAGGTGGTGCAATGGATAAAGCACCAGCCCTGGATTCAGGAGTACCTGAGTTCAAAATCTGGCCTCAGACACTTGACACTTACTAGCTGTGTGACCCTGGGCAAGTCACTTAACCCCCATTCCGCCCCCCCCCCAAAACCTACCTAAGGGGACAGCTAGGTGGTGCAGTGGATAAAGCACTGACCCTGGATTCAGGAGTACCTGAGTTCAAATCTGACCTCAGACACTTGACACTTACTAGCTGTGTGACCCTGGGCAAGTCACTTAACCCTCATTGCCCCGCAAAAGAAGAAAACAATAAAAACCTATCTAACAGCAGAATTTCCAAGAGGCCAGTGTAAAGACCAGAAAAAGAAAAATAACTGAAGCAAAAGCCACCAAAAAATGTCACCACTGCATATATATGTTCAACTGAATTTTTTTTTGTTTGGTTTTGGTGAGGCAATTGGGGTTAAGTGACTTGCCCAGGGTCACACAGCTAGTAAGTGTTAAGTGTCTGAAGTCAAATTTGAACTCAGGTCCTCCTGACTCCAGGGCTGGTGCTTCATCCACTGCGCCACCGAGCTGCCCCTCAACTGAATTTTAAACATAAGCCTGGGCAACAAACATTTGGCAAAACTTATCTGTGCTTCTAAGAGACCCAAATTTCTTCAACGTCAGCAGAGCATGATGCCCCATGCCGGTGTCAGGCTCTCTGTGGCCCCTGGTTCTCCACATAAAGAGGCAGTGGGAGATTCAGGGAGGAGCACTTAGAAACTAGTGACACAGTTAGGATTCTTTCTAATGGCAAAAGTGAAGCATGAGACAAACAAGGGGAAAAACACCTTCTGGGATGAAAAACTTTAACTTGGTGGGCAGTAAGTTTTGAGGTTTTCTGCTCTGGAATTAAGTGATCATCCTACACTACTGCCCGGAACAGATACTGGTCCAACAGTGGGCAGAAAATCACTGTCTTGGAAAGATATCAATAAGCTGCCCCACATGGGAAGAGGTTGATTAAGCTTCCTTCTCCTCTAAGGTGGGAGCCACCCACTCACTAAGGAAGTTCTGTAGACATAAACCACACCCACTCAGGTTAATAATTCTTTACGGCAGGGGCAGCTAAGTGGCGCAGTGGATAGAGCACCGGCCCTGGAGTCAGGAGTACCTGAGTTCAAATCCAGCCTCAGACACTTAACACTTACTAGCTGTGTGACCCTGGGCAAGTCACTTAACCCCAATTGCCTCACCAAAAAAAAAAAAAAAAAAATTCTTTACAGCATCACTATGGTCCTGTGGACCTATGTGGAGGACCAACATCAATGACAGGGCCTGATCTCAAAACTTTGGTTCAAAGACTTTACCCTTTGGGCTCGCTCATGTTCCTCCCGGGCCTTCTTCACCCTTTCTAGCCTCTCTTTGATCTCTCGCTCCTCACGTTTTCGTTCATATTTTCGCCGATGCTCAGCAATCTTCTGGGCCTGACAAAATGAATGGAAAGAGAAATATATTTTTCTCCCACAAATGAAGTCAATATTATATTGGCCATCTGTATAAGCTATTTATGAGAAAGCTACTATCGCTGGGAGAAACTGCAGTCACAAGCTCATGTTAGTCACACTTGAACCTCTACAAGCTGGCAGCCCAGGGTCACCTTGGTCCTTGGTTTGCCCCATCAGCCATATTTGCAGGAACTCTCACCAGGGGAGTCACAAACACCCCAGCCTCCTAAATCTAACAACCCAAACCTAATCTGGTTTTGAGGCACATGCCAACACCCCACTGGTGATCATTTCAATGTGGGGCACCACCCGTCCCGTCCCCCTGGGCAGGATGGATGTCCCATTGAGTCGCCCATCACCTAGCTCTTGGATCATTCCTGCTTCTTCTAATCTTGCCGCAGGCATGTGGGTATCCAGCTCCTTCACTCCCCCTCCAAGGGAGATCTGGTTGCTACCCGAACTAGCCTCCCTTGAGCTGCTTCTGCTTCTAGCAAATGGGATGTGGTAGACCGTTGCCCAGCCACACCAGTCTTCACTCACCCTCGGCTGAACTTCTTTCAGCATAGCACTGGCATCTTCATCATAGTCCAGTTTGCAAGCCATGGCAAGATCACGGGCTGACTCCTCCCAGTGGCCAAGGAGTCTACAATGGATTGAACAATTGAGAAATTCTTCCCATTTTCTCTCTGCAATCTCTTCCCCCCCTTCCCCCAAACACTGGGCCACCCCACCTGCTTTTCAGTCCAAAACAAACCAAGAGGATAAACCTGATGACCTAAATGAGCCAGGTAAGAATCAAAAGCACAGCTCGTTTGTGTCTCTGGGTGGTCTTTACCCCTCACATTAACTACATTGTTGGATTCAAGTTTTGACGTAACTGAAAAATAACTGGTGTTATTTCTGGTCTCAGTAGTGTCTACTGTTTAAAGGGAAAACTAAACAAGAAAAATTATTTCTTATTATTTCAGGTTTTCATGAATAAAATAGAGCAGAGATCGGGGTTATGAAAAAAAACATGAGATGGTTTTAATCTTCCCAGCCAGAGTGATTTTCAGGGAACTGACAATGAAAACTTATTTTTCAGTTTTTTTTTTAATGTGATTGGTACCAGCGTCAGTTCTTTCTCAAGCTTATCATAACAAACCAATCCAAAGGAAATATGCTTTCTGTAAGCAAAGGGGTTTTTGCATTAAAAATAGACATCAGGGGGCAGCTAGATGGCGCAGTGGATAAAGCACCGGCCCTGGATTCAGGAGGACCTGAGTTCAAATCCGGCCTCAGACACTTGACACTTACTAGCTGTGTGACCCTGGGCAAGTCACTTAACCCTCATTGCCCAGCAAAATAACAACAACAAAAAAAATAGACATCAGCCTCATCGAGCCTCAGAGGCGGAAGAGTCACAAAACTGAGAAGCCCTTTGGCCTTGGATGCTCTACTACTACTGGGGAGATGCCCCAACACGAGTCAAACAAAAGAGACCTCAGAGCCAAGGCTGGGGCCGAATTCTTCACCATCAATGTACCACATTGTAGGTGCAGAATGTGTGGAACTGGGTTAAGTGGGTACGGCTAGTTTACTGAAAAAGCCTCTAGCACCCATCTCCTAGAAGGGTGAGATAAATGGGTGAAGCCGAGATGAAGGGTCCCAGGTGGCTTCTGGCTGTGGTGAGCCTCTTCCTCCTCCTTCTCCACGGGTCTATCCAACTATGCAATGAGACTAAGTTACAGAGGTTGTAACACACCAGCCCAGAGTGACTCCCACTCTCACCTGTGGGCTTTTCCTCGCCATTTGTAGGGCTGGGCGGAGTCTGGGTTTATCTCAATCGCTCTGTCACAATCTCTAATAGCAGCATTGGGCTTTTGCAGTTTTATAAAGATACTAAGAGGAGAGATGTGGCATTAGAAAGCATTCTTCTCAGATAAAACTTCTAGACATTTTCAAACACAATTCCACAAAAGCTTGATACAATAGTCACTACCACAAGAGGAAAAGCTTACAAAGAAGAGCCCATTTGGAACTTCCTCCTCCCAATGCAAGGCAAACTAGAAAAGGAAAGCCCCAACCTCGGCCCCCCCCTGCCCCTCCCCCACTACTTCATGTCCTGGGGCTCCATACCTGGCTCTCTTAGCATATAAAATGGCCAAACGGGGATTCAGTTTGATGGCCTCCGTGAATAACTGAATGGCGGTCTTAAGGTCACCTGAAGTAATCATCAAGGGGAAAAGCAAAAATCAAACATAAAAACCAGGTTAGTCAAAACAAAACAAAATAAAAACCACGTTAGTGTTTCTGTCATATGAATTTGCCAGCATCTAGAATCGTCATTTACACTCTTTTTATGCCCAGCAAAAAGGCTACTGGTTCCTTAGAGCAATGTGCAAAATGGGCTATTAGAAAAGGAGACAGGTCTGCTTCAGGGTCTCCTGAACTGGTACATCTAAAGCCCCCATGGGGCGAATACTTGTGATTGTCCATTTCCCTCCCCAAAAAAGGCTGCTGGAAACTAGGCAGATATACCATTAAGGGAATCTGGGAAAGGACACAGAGTTTTAAACTACCCAGCCCTGGATAGGGCGGTGCAGGGGGAGTGAAGATGGAAAAGAGGCCTATATTCAAACATCATCGCCCTCTGTCCAGAAGTATCACCACCATCTTGAAAAAAAGAAAGCCCGCCAATGTGCCTCCAAACACAGGATTTCCTCCCTCTGGTGGCTTCAGAGATTCACTCACACACCAAATTGCCAGATCTCTCCCAAAAGTACTGGGAGGGGAAAAGACCTGACATTTTTCTTCCTGTGCACCTGCATAAGTCTGGGCCAGGTACCTCTAGGAGGATCTGAGAAGCCCCCACTACTCACCACTGTTGAGGGCATCAATGGCCGCCACTTTCTTTTCATTGGCCTCATCCATCATCTCATCTGTTATCTAGAGAAAGATAAGAGAATCAATCATCTCTGGTCTGGAGCAGAGAAGAGGGGACTTCAAGCCCGACCTCTACTTTCACCTGGGCCAGACTTAGAGAACAAACTACTTGAAGTGTTTATGAGTGAGTAAATGGGAAGTCCTTCTGAAAAGGGAGAAAAAGTAACTAACTGCTAAATGGAAAGGAGAGAATCAAAACTTAGATATACATGCTCCACAACTGATCATTTCTGCCCATGAAAAAAGTCACAAACTTACGGAAAAGTAAAGGGCCCCACCACGTCCCCCAACTGTCATGCTTTCAGGCAGCAGAGAGTAAGGTTCTGTAATGTCTGCCCTGCATGAGCTTTTTGCTCGGTGCTTTGTTTTCCCCACCAGGGTTTTAAAAAATTTCCCTGTCAGTATCCAAGTCTTTCTCCTTTTGCCATTAAGAACAAAATCTATGAGAAGTACCAGTTACACTAGCCTTTTCTTCTTCTTACCAGATTTAAAAGCGTGTTCTTTAATCATTAGGACCTTTCTTGACCCATCTCAAAATGCTTTAGATTTTTGGCTTATGCAGTAAAAAATCCTCTCCAGTTTACTTGGTTGGTTTATCATATCTTCCCTATGGACAGGTGTGCTGTGCCACCCTCTGACTTCCAGGACATCACCCACTGCCCATGGGATATATTGCAACAAGATGTCCCAGAAGCACTTCAAACCTCATGTCCAAAACAGAGTTCAGGATGGTTTTCCTTGACACCCTCGTTTCTCGAAGGGACAGTAGCCCTCCCTATCTAGGTTCATTTGAAACCTTGGTGTAATACTTCATCCCTCATTCTCCTGCATCCAAAACCGGGCTGCTGCCAAATCTTGCCCAATTTTCTGCCTCCACAATACTCTTTGAATCTGATCCCTTCTCTCTATTCCCACAGCTACCGTCTTAGCTCAGGCTGAAGGCCTTCACCTCTCCCCTAGACTACTGCAATGATTCTCCCGATCGGTTTCCCTTTCTTCACATCTCTCCCTACTCTAGTCTGATGTGAACATGTCACTCGGGAACTCCAGACTCCCCATCATCTCAAGAGTAAAACGACAAATTCCTGCTTGACTGCACAGCAGGGTCCCACCTCTCTTCAGAGCCTAGTTCTAGATGACTCTACCAGCCACTCTCCCCTCTATTCTTCACACGTTACCCCAGACTCCCATGTCTGCTGTCACAAAGGCCTGGGTATCCCTACTCCCTCCAACCCTGTTCCACACCTTCGACACAAAGTCTTTCCTGCCCCATAGTTATCACCCCGTACTTATTCTGAGGCTACTCAGATGGGCACTTGCTCTTTCCCTGACAGAACAGGCATCCCCCCTCCCCCACCTCATTGGTCCTTATATCCGAGCACAGTGCCTAACATACAGTAAGTGCTTGATGCTCATCCCACCTATCTTTCAGAACCAGAGAAAAGACAGGGAAGTAGTGACACTACGACCAGCCATGGAGAAATAATCTCGGGATGCTCTTGAACTCACCTCGGCAGTTTCATCTCCCATTTCCTGAGGGGAATCTGTATCTGCTTCAATCACTCCTTCATTATCGATCTCTGCAGGCAAAAGAAAAGACAAGCTATCAGCCACCTGGCAGATGCTTTTATGGGTTCCCACCACCACCTCGTGAACCCTGTGACTACACCCTCCTCACCTACGTCACTTTCTTCACTCTCTAGCTCTTCTAGTTTGGGGGATTCCTCGGGCTGCTTACTTTCAGTTTTTTCCTCCTGACAAAAGAAGGGTCAACAAAGTTAGACTGTACCCAGTAACTTTCAAAGTTCACAGACTCTTCACACAACTTGAAAGTAGGTGCTAGGAGGCAGGGGCAACACTTCATAGTGGGAAGAATCCTGGCTGGTCATTTAAAAGAAGTAGCACTAAAAAGTCACTGAAGCAGAAAATTTGTTCAACTCAATCTTTGAAGACTCTCCTTCTTTAATTCCAAAATGCTCTATGATTCCAGTTTAACAAGCCCAGGATTTAACACTGGGCCCAGAAATTATCCACAGGCTATGAAGCCTTCATGTAGTCTCAGCAAAGGAGATACTTGTAATGTGCTCAGTACAGTGGCTATTGCCGAAGTACTTATCCTCCCTCTCATAAATGCCAGATGTCAAGTCAGAATTTTTCATAACAATTTTTTTCTCATTTTAAAAAACTGGTAGAAGTTTTAGATTCAACACACCGGCAATTTTAGGACTGTAAGGAGGGGGAGATAAACAGATCCAAAAGAAACCCAAAGAGGGTAGAACAGAAAGGAAGCTGAGCTCCTGTCCACAATTCTTCCAGAACGAGCCAGAAAATACAACAGAAGTGAATGAATCCTAATGAAGAAATCCAGAGTGTCCCTGTGAGTCCTTTGTCTGGTCCAGGCTGGCAAAGGGAGACAGGCCTGAAGACATTGGGAACAGTGTCAGGCAGGAGCGCCTGGGACACAGGAAGGTTATGCAATACCACCGTGATGATAAAATATGAAAGATTTAACTACTCGAATCAACACAATGATCAAGGATCCATGATGAAAAAAGCTACCTATGTCCAAAGAGAGAACCGATGAACTCTTGAATGCAGACTGAAGTAGACTTTTTACTCGTTTGTTTTGCAACATGGCTAACATGGAATTCTTTTGTATGACATCATGTATAAATGATATATTGCTTGCCTTATCAATGGCTGGAGAAGGAGCTGGGAGGGAATTTTGAACTCAAAATTTTAAAAAATGAATGTTAATAAAAAGAAAACTGCCCAGACCAAAGGACCAAGTAGAAAAAGAATCTACAAGTCACCTTCCTCAAAAAAACAAAAAAACCAAACCCTCAAAAAAGGGGGAAGCTAGGTGGTACAGTGGATAGAGCACTGGCCCTGGATTCAGGAGGACCTGAGTTCAAATCCAGCCTCAGACACTTGACACTTACTAGCTGTGTGACCCTGGGCAAGTCACTTAACCCTCATTGCACCCCCTCTCAAAAATCACTGCCAAAATCCAGAGCTTTCATGTCAAAGAAAAATTAATGCAAGCAGCCAGAAAGAAAAGAATTCAAGTATAGAGGATCACAGTCAAGACTGCATATGATTTAGCAGCCACACTATAAAGGAGCAGAGAACCTGGAATATGACATTCCAAAAGGCAAAGGAAATGGGCATTAGCTACGAATAACAGACCCAGCAAAACTGAGTATCATCTTATGGGGGAAAGCTGGACCTTTTAATACAACAGAGTACTTCCAAGTCCTCCTGATAGAAAGACCATAGCTGCAGAGAAACTGAGATTCACATACACAACTGAAGAGTAACACAACAAGGTCAACATGAACAAACAAACAAGGATAGAGGGAGAGGATACATGGGTCCCTGTGAACCCCATAATCATCAGGGCTCACAGAGGGAGTCCAATGAGCCAGGGTCTAGGAGTGGTTCTGTTATGTCTTGATGATCTTGAAGGGAGGATAAGAGAGGCTAGGAAAAACCATCTCACACAGCAAGGGTACACAAGTGCCATCCACACAAGGGGGTGGGGAAAGGTGGGCTGACACTTGAACTTCACTTCATTCATCTGAACTGGTCAAATTCTAAGGCTGGACAAAAACACTTCTAACTCTGTTTGAGGTGGCAATCTGAGGGGGCGCCCATAAACTGAAGAGCAGATAAACAAATGATGATCTCTAAGTAGGAAGGAATAACAAGTACTGGGCAGAACTCTACAGCCTGACGCCCAACCAGGATTCCAGGAATAATGAAGAATAGTCTACCCGCCCCAGCAGAGAGAACCGAAGGACTGAGCATGTGACATGAGACAAATATCTTCAGGATGTGGCTAAATAGAAATCTGTTTTCACTGACCATACATGTGTACAATGAGTTTGGGGTTGGGTTCTCAATTTAGGGGAGGGGGTGCTGGGGAGGCAGATCTTGATGGAATAAAACATTTTTTCAAAAATAAGAAACCAACAGCAACAAAAAAAGAATGCCAGAGTTAGCTGTACTCACAGTGATCAAAGTAGAATTAATCTGTACATACCTTGATTTTTTCTTCTGATTTTGCCTTATGTGGAGCAGGTGGAATTTTACCACCCATACTGGAGAAAAAAAGAAAGAAAATTCGAATTTTAGTAAAATATTCATTAAATATCTTAACACAAATAGTTGTATTATGCTATTATAGTTGACAACAAGCAGCTATGGGTGCAGCTAGGTGACACAGTGGATAAAACACTGGCCCTGGATTTAGGAGGACCTGAGTTCAAATCTAGCCTCAGACACTTGGCATTTACTAGCTGTGTGAGCCTGGGCAAGTCACTTAGCCCTCACTGCTCCAACAACGACAACAAAAAAAACAAAAACAAAAAGACAAGAAGCAGCTCCGTACTACGAAGGAACTGGATACCTGGGAGGAATCACAGCCAGATGGGATGGCTCAGAAAGTCACACTGGGAGTGTTTATATACTTGAAAGTCAAGCTGTGCAAAAAGAGCCCAAGTTCCCTGTGCAATCACGGTTTTCTATTCTACTATGCAGATGGCAGTTGTTTCCGTTGGCATTTTGTTAATGCCATAAAACCCCCTTTTATCATGGGTGTACCCCCAAAGCTAAATATCATTGTGTGTGTGTGGGGGGGGAAGGTTACCCTTGCAGAAACACACGCACTGTAAAACCTAAACTAAATGAAACACTTGTGCGTCATACACATTTAGCTTTTCCCTGATTACCCCACAGAGAAGCAAAAAGCTTCAACCATTTCCCCCACACTTTTTAGTCTTATTGCTGACATATCTAAAACAGAATAAGAACTTCTGGCAAGGTGGCTAAATGGGTAGGGACTCAGGACTGAGACTCATCTTCCTGAGTTCAAATCCAGCCTCAATCATTTTCTAGCTGTTGTGACCCCTAAGCAAGTCATTTTACCCCGTTTGCCTCAGTTTTCTCATCTGTACAATGAGCTAGGGAAGGAAATGGCAAACCACTCTAGTATCTTTGCCAAGAAAAAAAATGCAGTCATGGAAAGTTGGACATGACTGAAAATGGATTAAACGGCGACAAAAATAACTTATTTTGTATACTGAACAGAGCTTCTTTATCGATTTAGGCTCCTATAACTTGGGGTGGGGGGAGGAGAATCTGCCTTGACCTTTGTTATCCCTTCAAACAATCAAAATATCAAGCTATTCAGAATTAAGGACCATCTGATATATTGGGAGAGGAAATGGGATCCAAAAGAAGTAAAATTTCCTTAATACAAAATTAAGAGCCACCCAAAATGCAGTAAGTTGTCTTAGTCAGGTTCATACTTTATGCAGGGGTTGGAGTGGATGACCTCCTAAGGTCCAATGTAGAGTTTTAAATTCTACCCCAGCCCAGCCCAATGTAGCATTCTATGCTACCAAATTTCTTAAACACTTATTTTTCAACTTGTTAAGAACAGGGTCTAATCCATCCCCCAAGGTCATTTCTAATTATTTCAGTTGTTTTTCAGTCACATCTGACTCTCCTTGACCCCATTTAGGGTTTTCTTGGCAAAGAATGGTTTGCTATTTCCTTCTCCCACTCATTGTACAGGTGAGGAAACCGAGGCAAACAGTGAAGTGACTTGCCTAGGGTCACACAGCCAGGAAGTGTCTGAGGCCATATTTGAACTCGGGTCTTCCTGACTCCAGGTCCAGTGCTCTATCCACTGTGCCACCTAACTGCACAGGTCATTTCTAGAAGGTTCTCCAACTGTCTTCCCCCTTCCACCTCCAAGTATTTATCTCCATTGACCTCTGTAGGATTTGACAGGATTGACCATTTCATTCCTTCTTCATCCTATTTCTTTCTGCATAACCATACTCTTCCCACCACTCCAACAAGACGTGGGACATACTTGGAAAAACCACTGAATTTGGAGCCCAAAGGCTCAGGGTGGAGTTAGGGGATCAGTGCTATGAAAGGAGAAGGGATTCCAAGTACCTTTTATCTTGGCCAACCCCTTTAATTTACAGATGAGCCAACTGAGCCCCTGAGAGTGTACACAGGACTACCCAAGAACACACAGCGGAAGTATGAAGTGCCAGATGTGAACCCAGGTCCTTGCTGTGAGGTCCTGGGAAGCTGAGTCTTCTACTTAATCTCTAAAACTGCAAGAAATTGATTCCATTATCTTTACCTTATGAAATCTTTTGAGGATCAAAGAAAATAAAATTCTTTGTACCCCTTAAACATGACACGAAAGGTCAGGTTTTCTATGATGAGCATCTCTTCAAAGTCCTTCTGATCATGGCACAAATTTATGCCAATGCAGTCAAACCAACTCGAGTCCTCCATGAAGTCCTCCCTGGTTTGTAACCAACCCAGCCACCAGCAGAAGTGATCGAGCCCTCCAGGGAGATGTCCCTCTCAGAATTTTCTGGGTGAGGGCATCTAATCTGGTAGTCATTGATCTGTTTTTTATCTCTCCTATTAAAGTAAGCCCTTGGAGGGAAAGGAAGTTTTTCATTTCCAGAGCTGTTGTGGAGGGAGAAGGGTTTTGTCAACCTAAAGGAATTACATAGAAGTGATCTGCATTTCACCTCTGAATCCCCAGTGCTTTGCAATAGGTCACAGCAGGGATTTAGTAAATAAACATTCCCTGACATCAGGACCCCAAAAGAGTAGATAAAATGCCATGCACAGCCAGCATGGCCCCTTCCTTCTCTGCACAGGCCAGCAGGGGAGGCCCTGGAACACCTGAGACATTATTCGATGTTTAGTTTGGCTGACCCCAGCCCCTGGCTTCCTTTCCTTTTTATTCTTTGTTACAAAGGACAGCTCTCTGGAAAGGAGAGAGAGGGATGCATTTGAAAAGGAAGGTAACATTAAAATCAGAAAATATGAATAAAAATATTGTTAAATCATAGCATCCAGGAATCATCACTTGACCATTCCTTTATGATTGGATAATCATCAGCACGAACATGTCAAGTGACAAAGGATTTCAAACATGACTGCAGGCCAGCATATTCTGCAGTATACAACAAAAGGGAATGGCCACCAACCTCTGGGGTGTGAGAGGGCTTGTGATGTCAGGAAGAAGAGCATCCAGATTGAAGGCAGCCTAGTCTAATTTCCTCAAGGCCAAATGTGGTCTTCTCCAAATAGGTGAAGACTCATGGCCAGAACCATCCCAATTTCTCAATCCCTCCCTAAAGAGGCAGCCCTGACTGAATGGAAAATTTCATGTGTGATCTGTCCCCAGCTGTGAATCACTTCTTAGTTTTGTTTTCATGAGCACCTGACAGCAGGCCATGCACACAGCTGGCGCTTTATAAATGCCTATGAAATTGAAGAAGAAAAAAAAGCAAGCAGAGAAGGATGCTAGCCAGATGTCTCAGGCGATTCCATCCCAAGGACCCAATGTGACTGTTTCATGAACTCCTTCCACTAGTACCATTTTCCTTCTGGTCCTAGCTCAGCAAACTGTGCAAAGACAACACCATGGACACACAGAGAGACAAGATAGATGAGGCAAGTCAAAGGGCCACCACCTTGCCATGGGCTCTGAAGATGCTAAGAGCCCAGGGGCCAGGGGGCGGTTAGGTGGCCCAGTGGATAAGGCACCAGCCCTAGATTCAGGAGGACCTGAGTCCAAATCCGGCCTCAGACACTTGACACTTACTAGCTGTGTGACCCTGGGCAAGTCACTTAACCCGCATGCCTCGCAAAAACAAAAAAACCAACCCCCCCAAAAGAGCCCAGGGGCCTGTACCAACGCACCCCACTTCCTGAACCATCTACTCCTTCCAGTCCAGCCCCCCCTCAATCACTAAGAGGAAACATCATTACAGAGAAAGAAGCTACCTTCCTCACCACTAGCAGCAATAATCTGAGGGACACACGAGGTCCACAAACTGCAGCCCTCCCCACCCTCCTCCGACCACCTCCCTGCGAAGCACCTTCCCTGTGGAGAAAGGGCCAGCCAGCCTCACTGAAGCAGCAGGGCATGCCGGAGGAAAGGAAAGAGGCTAGAGTTCAGGCTACCCTCTTCCCCTCCCAACTTGACCATCATCCCCTCTCGGAACCTAATGGAAACAGCCCAGGCACCTGAGCCAAGAGCCTTGGGAATAGCCACACTACCAACCAGTGCCATCCACCAGCATCCTGGGAAGCCACCCCTGGGGAGATGGAGCCTGGGGGTGATTCCTTCCTGCGGGGGCTGCAGTCACAGCTCCAGAACACCCAGAAAGGAGGGTTCTTATCACCAATGTCCTTGGCCCACAGTCCAATACCAGAAAGTACCATGATTTCATCATTGGCAATGACATTAAGGATAAGGCCTGACCATCTGCTTTGTGCATGCACCCCAAGGACCATGGGACATGCCCAGCTGACTGGCAGCTGAAACCTTCCTTATGTGTTGTCTCTCCCATTAGAATGTGTGTTCCCTGAGGCCAGGGGCCGTTACTGGTCTATGAAGCTGTAGCCCAGGCACTCAGCACAATAAGTAAGGACTTCCTATTTTTCATTTGAGTGACTTAGGTCCTATCCAACAGCTTTCCTTCATGTTACTCTGTACTTTTTCCAGTCTGGGAAAAGGAGACTGGCAAAGGCTTCCAGTAGAAGGGATGGAGGGGGATGGGAGTGGGGGCTGTTCTGTAATAGGTCAGAGCTGTTCCAGCCAAGCAGTAGGGTTGGGCTGTGAGGAGGTGGTGAAAGAGTGAAAACAATGTTTTCTAGAGGGTTTGAGGTGAAAGGGAAGAGACCTCAAGGCATCTAGAAGTCAAGTTAAGGTTTCTTAAAGTTAAGCAACAGGAAAAATGTCCATAGAAATGAGGATGCTGTAGAGCAACATCTCACAGACTACACAAAAATAAGGTCAAAATGGGTGATACCATAAGCAAATTAGAAAAGGAAAGAACAGTTTACCTGTCAGATCCATAGAGAGGGGAAAAATTTATGACCAAACAAGAGATAGAAAACATTATGAAATGCAAAATGGGTCAATTTGATTACATTAAAAAGTTTTTGCACAAACAAAACCAATGCAACCAAGATTAGAAGGAAAACAGAAAGCTGGGAAACAATTGTTACAGTCAGTGCTTCTGATAAAGGCCTCATTTCTCAAACACATATAGAAATGAATCAAATGTATAAGGATACAAGTCTTTCCCCAATTAAGAAATGGTCAAAGGATATGAGTTTTCAGATGAAGAAATTAAACCTATCTTTAGTCCTATGGGAAAATGCTGTCGATCACTATTGATTAGAGAAACGCAAATTAAAACAACTCTGGTACTACATCATACCTATCAGATTGGCTAATATGACAAAAATGGAAAATGATTGATGTTAGCAGGGACCCGGGAAAATTGGAACACTAATGCACTGTTGGTAGAGTTGTGAACTGATCCATTCTGGAAAGCAATTTGGAACTATGCTCAGAGGGCAAACTGCATTTGACCCAGAAATACCACTACCAAGTCTGTATCCCAAAGAGATCATAAAAAAGGGAAAAGGATCCACATGTGTACAAAAATATTTATAGCAGCTCTATTTGTGGTGGCAAAGAATTGGAAACTGAGGGGAGCCCATTGATTAGGGTATGGCTGAACAAGTTATGGTCTGTGAATGTGATGGAATACTATTGTGCTATAAGAAATGATGAGCAGGCTGACTTCTGAAAAACCTGGCAAGACTTATATGAACTGATGAAATGAGCAGAACGAGGAGAACACTGAATAATGTTCACAGTAACAGCAACATTGTGTGATGATCTGCTGTTATAAGACTTAACTCTTCTTAACAATACAATGATCCAAGACAATGCCAAATTCTCATAATGGAAAACACTATCTACATCCAGAGAAAGAACTATGGAGCTTCAATGTAGATGGAGACACACTATCTTTCACTTTTTTTGTTTTCTCTTTCTTGTGGTTTTTCCCGTTTTTCTGATTTTTCTTTCACAACATGACTAATGTGGAAATGTGTTTAACATGATTGTAATCCATATCAGATTGCTTGCTGTCTTTGGGAGGAGAGAGGAACGGGAGGGAGGGAGAAACTTCTAAAACTCAAAATCTTACAAAAATGAATGCTGAAAACTGTCTTTACATGTAATTGGTAAAAATAGTATTAACTGATAAAAAAAGAAAAGAAAAGAAAAAGGATGCTGGATGGCACAGATTCCCAGAGGAGAGCCACCTGCTCCTCAGAGCTAGAAACAAGGCAAGGATACAGAGGAAGAAGTTAACTGAGAAGGAAGATGACAATGATGGGGGGGCTGCAGGATCTGTGCTGTGGCCCAGCCTTTGACAGTGACACCACTGCTAGGCCTGTCCTCAAGACACCAGAGCAAGAGGAAAAGGGCTGTGCGCACAAAAATACGCCAGCAGCGCTTTAGATGGGAGGTGCCCATCCATGGGGAAGAATTGAATAAATGATGTCGTCTGAACGAATGGAATACTACTGCGCTCTAAGGAAAACCTGTAGGAAGTGAGCAGGAAAATAAAGGCAAACAACCAAATGACTGAAGAGCCCATCTCGACCTCAGAAGGCTGATGATGAAGACGAGGAGCCCCCTCCATCCTGCCAGGGAGGAAGACACTCAAAAATGCAGACTGTGACCTACATAGTTTTGGATGTGGCCAATGCAAGAATTTGTTTTGCTCGACTAAGCTTACAATAAAGGGGTTTTGTTCTTCCTTTTTTCCTCTATTTGGGGGAGGGAGAGAAAATAGATGCCTGTCAATTGAAACAAATGACGCGCTTTAGTGTACCTTGAGGGAAATGAATACAGAGGGGTCATAGAGGGAAAGTGGGTCTGGCCCTAGATGTGCCAGTGTCTTCAATGCTCCGTACCTCAGTTTCCTCATCTGCAAAAGACCATAAACACCTGCCTCACAAGACTGTTAGGGGCTAAAGGGGACACCCTTAATAGAGTGTTTTACAAGTCTTAAATGCCGATCTGAACCCTACTAGTAATATTATCAGCTCCACTTTCTCAGGGCTGGAAGAGGTACGGTTAGCTGATGAATGGGGCGGAGGGCTAAGGGGAGAGGGGAATTGGAGGGGAAGAACGAAAGACTCTTGTATTGTATCCAGGGTCCAGCTGACGTGATCAGGCGGAAGGAACAACAGCCGGGACAGGATTTTTAAACAAGCTCCAGCATGTTCTTGCTCTTCGGCCTCGTGCCCTCTACCTCTTCCTCTGAAGGGCTGCTGCTTCTCAGAAGCTACACCTCCAAGATGTTGCACAGGCCCGCCTGCTGCCTCCCTGGGCTTTTTCTAGCATGAGCTAGCTGGGACCCCCTTTGGGTGCCATCTTCCCATTAGGCTTAAGCTTCTCAAGGCTGGAGTCTGTCTTTCTTTCTGATAGGATCTGCATTTCCAGTGCTTAGAGTGCTTGCTGACTGATGAAAAATAATCACACAGAAGTCCAGGAGATCCTGGAAGATGCAGTGACTGAGGAGAAAATGACTTCCTCAAGTGCAGGTCTACACAGCTCGCTTCTCTACCCAAATTCCCTATGCTTTTAAAGGATCCGTATTAACTCTTCCCAGTGGCAACAGTGGTGTGTGATTGAGAAGGGGGGGGGGGCAGCAGCTAGGTGGCACAGTGGGTAGAGCACTGGCCCTGGAGTCAGGAGTACCTGAGTTCAAATCCAGCCTCAAACACTTGACACTTACTAGCTGTGTGACCTTGGGCAAGTCCCTTAACCCCAACTGCCTCACTTTAAAAAAAAAAGAAAAAAGAGGAGAGAGAGGGCAGCTAGGTGGCACAGTGGATAGCCTTGGATCCATGAGGACCTGAGTTCAAATCTGACCTCAGACACTTGACACATACTAGCTGTGTGACCCTGGGCAAGTCATTTAACCCTCATTGCCCCACCAAAAAAAAAGAAAAAGAAAAAAAGAGGGAGAGAGGGAGAGCACTCCAGCATGAGACATAGCTTGAGCACATTGACCGTGAAGTTATAAGGACCTGGGTTCAAGTTCCACCTGACTGTGTGTGTGTGTGTGTGTGTGTGTGTGTGTGTGTGTGTGTGTGTGTGAGAGAGAGAGAGAGAGAGAGAGAGAGAGAGAGACAGAGAGAGAGAGACAGAGAGAGAGAGAAGGAGAGAGAAGGAGAGAGGAGGGAGGTGAGAGGGAAGTGGGATGGAGAGGGAGGGACAGTGAGACTGACTGACACTCTAGGGAAGTCTCTTCATCTCCCAAGCCCCTAAACAACTCTTGAAGCTACATGGAAAGTGCTGGCATGCACTGAGAGGAAGTTTCCTCATTTGGGAGTCCACTCAATCAATGACATCAAATGTCCAGTTCCCATCTTCCTGACAAAGATTATCCAGTGTATGGATTATTTAAAAAAAAAAAAAAAGAATATGGGGAGGCAGCTAGGTGGCACGGTGGATAAAGCACCAGCCCTGGATTCAGGAGGATCTAATCCAGCCTCAGACATTTGACACTTACTAGTTGTGTGACCCTGGGCAAATCACTTAACCCTCATTGCCCACTGGCTCCCTTGAAATAACAGAGGGCTCCTACCCAAAGGCCTACTGTCCCTAGGCTGGGGCCCACTGCTGGTATTCAAGCCCGTACCTAGCACCTGTTAAGTGCTTAACATGTTTGTGGCCTAAACTACTAAAAATTAAGCCATACTCCCCAAATACTGCTTGGAGAGGCAACACCAGGAGTCCGAATAGCAGGTTTTATTGCACACTCAAAAGCAACAAGAATTTGTGGTCATCAAACACTGCAGCACTAACAAGAGGTGTCTGCAAAATGGTCACCAGGACAACCAATGCAGCCGATGTGCCAACATCAGCTGCTGAAGATGAAGTGGTAGAATGATTGGAATACTTCAGGGCTTCCTTGCATAAAGGTGAGGAGTGGGAGAAGTACATAGGAAAGCATGGTTTAGGAGAAAGAAATGAGAGAGCCAAAACCACACAATCTGTCTAATTTGTATAGAAGAAGCTTCATCCTTCATGCTTTCTTCAAAAAAAGAACTGTGCCCAGCAAAGATCCTCAAAACAAAACCACCATTTTAATAGGCAAAAAGACAATTGAGAAAAAGGGAATTATCCTTGACGTCTCTGGAAAGATGAACCATTAACTCACCAGAACTAAAATCAGACTTTAACAACAAATACAATTATGAGAAAAATAATAACAAAATAAGACATACAAAATTATGAAGAAATATTTCAACAAGCTACTGAAAATTCAAATATGGTCAATGGACAACAGAAGTGACAGCAAAACTGACTCTTTCATCCAGAAACTAAACTAATGTATATCAGTTGCTACAATTAGACCAGAAGAGATCAGAAAGCCCTTTAGCCGGCAATAATGTGAGTGGGTTCAAATATAAACTTGTTAAACCTTACAAATCTTACAAAGAATGACAGGTGATTGATTACAAGCTCACAGGGGTTTACCCTGTTTGTCCACACAGGAAAAGATCAAATGGGTAAAGAAAGTCTATTGCCCAGAGTTCAGCAGGCCTCTAACCTTGTAGAATTGGAATGCAGTGTCTCTAGATCTGGGGCAGACACTAGAGATGGACAATGAATGAGCTGAGCCAAAGTGAAAATGAAGAGGGGCTGTTTTACTTCCAGTAAGTTGTAAAACCCTTTTACTTATTCCAAGTTTCCCATAACAGCAAAAGCCTATCTTTAAAAATTAATCACTAGAACAGGGCTGTTGCACGGAAACGGGACGTGGGCCATCACCACCTCTGAAGAACGAAAGATAAACATACCACACAGAGAAGGATGGAAAGGTACTCGCCTGGATGAGCAGGCTATCTTATGTACCCAACTAGCAACTCCACAGGATGTCAGCAGAAAACAAAAGGCTTCTAGCACCTTGAGGGAGCTTCCTTTGCCTAATTTCCGGAAGGATATGGACAAGGCTCAGGTGGGTTGGGCAGGGATGAATGAGTTGTCACCTGCATCTCTGAAAAGACCCTAAGTGAAGAGATCACAAATCCATTTAAGTATCTGAATAAAAAAAAAAGTCTCTTCAAATTTTGAACTCTTAAAAATTTCAAAATCCATAGAAAGTCAGGTTGGTTGTTACTGAAACAACAAATGGTAGTGTCTATTGTTTCCCTGTTCCTTAATATGTGGGGAATTTGTAAAATATTTGGATATTTCTGAAGAATGAAAAATGGAAATAATCTTTTTCAGAATGTTAAAAGAACATGCGCAGAATCTCACGATAAGTTAAATTACAGACAAAAGCTTCCTTGTGAAAATATCAGAGACTAATTTTAGCATAAAAAAACTGTAGACTGGGGAAATTGTTGGAAAGTGATAGCACTATTTTTGTAAAAGCATCAATAAAAATGTGGTTTAAAAATTTTACTACAGCTTGTGCTAAGAGCCAAAAATTGTACATGCCCCATGTCCTTTCAGTAACTAACTTCCTTTTGCTGGTCTTACATTCCTGGGTTCATCTTCCTCTTTAAAAATACCAGGTTTGGGGGCAGCTAGGTGGCACAGTGGATAGAGCATTGGCCCTGGAGTCAGGAGGACCTGAGTTCAAATCCGAACTCAGACACTTAATACTTACTAGCTGTGTGACCCTGGGCAAGTCGCTTAACCCCAATTGCCTCACTAAAATAAATAAATAAATAAATAAATAAATAATACCAGGTTTTGCAATCTCCGTGTAGTCTCTGTGTCTTTCTTTGCTAAGTAGAATTGGAGGATCTTTCAAGTGGATTAAAAGACTCTGCCTGAGACTTCTGGGAAAGACCCAAGGCATGAAGGGAATAGCCAGAAATAGAAGCCAGAGAGCTAAGGGTACAAGTGGTCAACAGACATGAACAAGGTTTTGTTGTTAACTATCAACAGGCACAAGAAAAATGCTCCCAGTTACTACTAAGAGACACAACAGAAGGGCTCCCAATATCTTTCCAACCCAAGTTTATCTAGAGAGACCTCAAAAAGTTCTCTGGAGAGATGACAGTTCAAGCCATGGGAGCTGGTGAGAGCCCCAAAGCTCAAGCAGAGAAGAAGTCTACAGACAGAGGGGGGCATGATTTGGAGGCACAATGGGGAAAGAAGCAGAGCCAGAAGAACCAACATACAGATTTACAATAACGTAAATGGAAACCCAATACCCAAAGGCCACCGAGCTCAGCTTAACTGCAAGGACCAATCCTGGTGCTATAAAACATTAGTTCTCGTTAACATCAGAAACTGCTACCATTTTACCAGTGCAAACAGGGTTGCAGAAGAAGCCTTGCCATATGCATTGCAGCTGCACCCCAAGGACCTCGAAGTGGGACAGAGAATGGGGCTGTCAGACAGCAGAGGCTAAGTGTTTGTGTACTGCAGTGTGTGGCACAGCCTTGGGCACACTGTAAGCACTTGTTTCTTCAAGCAGTCACTCCTCTCAGCAGACTGAGGGGGAGACGACAGAGACAGGGTTATTTTGTTGATGATGCTTAGCTGTCCCTTTTGTTGTTGGTGCTGCTACAAGGAATGGCTCAAATGACGCTGGATGACAGAGCAGAAAACTATGGAGCAATAAAAATAGTTAAAAGACAATAACTTCCCATGACCAACAGGCGCTTAAAACTTCTTACAGCTATCGAATGCTATATCCTGGAAGTATCAAGCTTCCTAAACATGAAATCAAACCACATGGGTCTCTGAAATGTTAGAGATGTGATGAACCTTACACATTAAGTATGCTGTTCAACCCCTTCGTTTTGCTGAAAGGGAAACCAATGTCCAGAAAGCCAGTGTTTGACAAAAGACCACAAATCTGGGCTCTAAAGTGGCAGCCAGGGTCTCTGGTCCCTCCCTGGCCCAGTATTGTTTACCCTGAACAATTAAAAAAAATTTACTAAGCCCGATACTAGACACTGAAGACAAAAATAAAATAAAATAAAATCATCCCTTCCTTCAAAGAATTCACAATTATACTCAATACAAAATTACAGATCAAAGAAACACAAAAGAAGAGAGGAGAGGACGGAAGTTTCCCCAGGAATCCCATGGAGTCTTGAAGGGAAGCTGGGGAGAGCTACCTGGCCAGCACATCTGTTTGGAGAGTAATGTCAAATCCCTCTGGAAAGGGAGTCCTTCAGTATGATTGTGAAAGACTTTAGCTGCCAAAGAGAAAAGTTGCTATTTTTCCCTAGAAATGACAGTGTTCAACATCCTCACAGAGAGAGAGAGGAGAGGGTCAGACATGCTTCAGGTCTGAACTCTGTCCAGTGGCCTAAAATCAGCTGCCACCAAGCTTGCAGGGCAGCAGCCAATGACACGATGACTCTCACACCCCAAAACAGTTTGGGCTCCTTAAGGACAAGCATCTTGCTATCATACTCAGCTTGGGCAAGAAATGCAACCTAACCTTGGGAAAGGCTGAGTGAGTGACCAAGGACACTTTGCTACCCTACTATCATAGCTAAATCACAGTTGTGCACATAAAGTGCAGCTTCATAGTGCTGTCAACAGGCCCCAAGTCAAAAAGAACTGAGTTCAGGGGCAGCTAGGGGGTGCAGTGGATAAAGCACCTGCCCTGGATTCAAGAGGACCTGAATTCAAATCCGGCCTCAGGCACTTGACACTAGCTGTGTGACCCTGGGCAAGTCACTTAACCTCAGCTTCAATTTCCTCCAACTGCAAAATACGGATAATAAGACTGACTTCTCAGGATTGTTGTGAGGAGCAAATGAGATATTTGTAAAATGCTGAGCACTGTGACTGGCTCACAACCACCGTTCTAGCAATCCTTTTGAAAGAAAAAAGTCCTTTACAAGCACCTCCAGTGCTCCTTAAATGTTCATTCGCAACAATTCATTAAGGCAATACTAAATGCTAAGAAAAAAGCAAAAGCAAACGCTAGACCCATGCTAGATGCTGGGATATAAAGTCCCCAAAGTCATCAAGGCAACCTCAAGTTCAATGCTGAGCAATAAAGAAATGCAAAACATTGGCAATAGTTGGATGCCAAGGCTGCCTCAGGGTAGAGGAGAAAGCAGGCCTGGTGCCAGGAAGACCAGGGTTCAATGCCCAGTCCTAACACACACACCTGCCTGGATGGAGGGAGATCGCGGAGAAATGCTAGGTCCAGGCCCTAGCCCTTATATTGTGTGGCCGCTGTAGCTGAAGGGTCCGGGGGGGGGAGTAAATAGACGAGGGAGACTGGAAGCCGGGGCGCTCCAAAGACTCAGGCGGGTTCCCCCCCGGGTGACCTTGGTTAAGGCCCTCGCCCTCGCGGTTACCTCCCGCGAAAAACGGGAGCACGTGACCTGCAAGAGCCCGACTCCCCACAAGCGGGTCCGCAGGGCCCCTTGCCCCGCCCACCTCGCCCGCGGATCCTCCCCTCCTGCCCAAATCCTGCGGGGCAGCCGACCCCACCCTCGGAGGGGGGGGGGGCACTTAAAGCCGGAGAGAACAAGACGTGCCCGGAAATAACCGGACCTGGCCCGGAGGCCCCCTTCAGGAGAGAAAGAAGTGGCCGCCCCTCCCCCCTGCGCAGGGCGGGCGCGCGCGCCCCTCCCCCTCGCGCGTTCAGGGTCTTTTCCCTCCTCGAGGCCAGGGCACGCGCCCCCCCCCCCGCTCCATCGGGCACGCGCGCCCCTCCCCCTCGCGCGTTCAGGGTCTTTTCCCTCCTCGAGGCCAGGGCGCCCCCCCCCCCCCCGCTCCATCGGGCACGCGCGCCCCTGCCCCCGGGCTAGGGGCATCCTTCCAGGCCGAGGCGGAGCGGTTGTTCGTCGCCCCCCCCCCGGCCCCCTCGCGCCCCGCACGCACTTCCGCCCCGACGCCCCCTCCGCTCTCCAACGGTCCCCTCCCCGCCACAGTCGCGCCTCACCTCTCTACCCAGTCCCGGAGAAACCGCAGCTCGTCGGTGTGCAGAAGGCCCGGGTCCTGCTGGCAGAGCCTGATGAAGGCCTGGAGCTCGCTGAGCTTGCGGCTGTCCATGTTGGGCGGAGTCGGGGCTGGGGCTGGGGCCGGGGCTGGGGCCGGGGCCGGGGCCGGAGCCGGGGCCGGGGCGGCAGGGACCGGAGCAGCGGGCTCTGGAGCGGCGGCGGCGGGCTCGGGCTCGCGCGCGGGCTCGGACTCGGGCTCGGGCTCGCGCTCGGGCTCGGGCTCGGGCTCGCGCTCGCGCGACACGAAGCCGGCGTTGGCGGAGACGGAGGAAGCGGAGGAGGTGGGCAGACGGACGCGCGACGTGGGAGCGGACTGGGTCCGGGACGGCAGGTGGCTCCGCCCCCCGACCAGTCTCGTGGGGCCCTGGGGTCCTGGCCGCGGCTCCTCCCCCGAGCCCCGCCCCGCCGCACCTGCGCACGAACCTTCTAGAAGCCCCCCAGGCGTGCTCGTCGCCTGCCCGAAGGCGCAGCCGTGCTTGACGCACACGCCTCCGCTTCCCCCCATGCTGCTGCTGACTCCCGGGACTGGTGGACGCCGGTGGGCTGGCGGCGGGCGGCAGGTGGATGGGCCGGGACTCAGGCGCTCTCGGAAGGCAGCTCTGGAGTGGCGCAGGGCGGGGCCGGGCCCCGGGACGCCACAGGGACGGACGCCTGTGACGCCATCGTCCCGCGCCGCGCGCCGCCCCGACCGAAAGCCCCGGCCGGCCCAGTGCGCCTGCGCGGCCGGAAGCGCCCCGGTCTCCCAGCGACACGGCGCCCGCCTGCTCTAGCGGCTCCTCTCCCGCACGCGTGAGGGGCTGGCGGCGATGCCCTGGCTGCTCTCGGCCCCCCGGCTCGGGTCCGCCACCAGGAGCGCCCGCGGCCTCGCAGGTTAGAGCCGAGTCTTCCCGGGCTCCCGGCTGGGGGGTTCCGGGGGGGAGCACCGAGGGAGAAACCGAGGCTCGGAGGGGTGGGGAGCAGGCCTCCCCCGTCCCCGGCTCCAGCTCCCAGAGTGTCAAGAGAGGAGAGGAGCTGGGCTAGTCCTGATGCACCCCAGAGGCCAGGACTCGGAGCTTTGGGGGCGGGAAAAGAGAGACCGAAAGTGCTTTCCAAAGTCACAGGCACGGAATAAACGTGCTTGGTTCGTGGGGTGACGGGGGCCCATGCAGCCCCCCCCCCCCCGCATCGTTACTTGCGTCTAGATAAGGGTGGCTGAAATCCCCCGAGGATGCCGAGGCCGGGACAAAAGGCCGGCCAGGTCTGGAGGCAGGGCCGTTAGGGGAGGGGGCTCGGCTCTCAAAGCAGGAAAGCGGAGCCGTCGCGGCCTCTGAAGCGGGGGTGTCGGGTTGGGGAGGACCTGCCCTGCTGAGGCTTCCCAGCGGGATACAGGCCTTTGAAGCCTCGATGCCTGTGCTGTTAATGGATCGATGGGATGAATGCTAGAGCCCAAGGGTCCGACCTTCTGGTCCCGTTCTCTTGTTTCCAAAGACGAGGACATTGAGGCTCAGAGGTCAGTGACTGGCCCGCGGTGGTGGTTTCTTCTCTCGGTGGTTGTGCCACGTTGACAGGTCGGTCTCGTGAGTGTGGGCACTGCCTTCTTCCCTCTGGGTGACCCTCCACATCTATCAATCATGTCCATCCACAGATCCGTTTTGCTGTAGGTCATCCTCAAGTTGGGTTATTCAGCAGACATTCAGTACCTAGTGAGTGCTAAAAGTGAGACAACGATGAAATAAATAGTCGCTGTCAGCGGTCAGCTCATATCCTGTGTTGGGGACGTGTGTACATATGAATGGGGGAAACTGGAGGAGTGGAGCGGGGCCCAGGGTGTAGAGATGAGGATCAGTGGGAGAGGATGGAGAGGCCTGTGCTGGGAGTGAGCAGGCAGCAATATAAGCGTTTAGGAACTTTGGAGAACAGGAGTAAAGAAACACCAAGGAACCTTGTACAGGCGGCCAGAGGAGAAGGCCTGGTCACCTGGCAAGAATGAATAGAGGCGGGATTTGAACCCAGGTCCTCTGACCTCAGCCCTTTCCAGTGTATCAGGTTTTTTAGACCATTTTTCCCCCCTGGGAAAACTGGCTTCTTTTTTAAAAAAATAAACATTTTTATTTAAAGTTTCAAGTTCCAAATTTTATCCCTCCTTTCCTCCCTCTCCTCCTCTCTCCCTGAGGCAGTAAGCAATCAGATATAGGTTATACATGTGCTCTGACACTTACCTCCTGTGTGACCATGGGAAACGTCATTTAACCTTGCTAGGCCTCAAAATCCTCATATGTAAAATGAGGGTTTAGACGAGATGACTTCTCAGGTCCTTACAATGCTATGATCCCATCAACTAAAACTTAATAAACCAGTTGTACTGTGCCTTCAAAAAAATGAATACAAAGGTGGACAGCAAAACAGCTACTGGTATGGTTCAGCAGGAGAAAGCGAGGCGGCCTGTTCATAGGGAAGGCCAGATAAGAGTTGCAGAATGGGCAGAGGTGGGCAGGTGGTTTTCTCTATTCTTGGAGGAAGCTTCTGAATTAAAGAGATCTCTCTGAGTATCTTATCAGCCTTGGTCTCCCTGTCAGAGCTTCTTCCCTTCTATCCCAAAGAAAGTTACATAACTATCTTCTCTGGAAGACCAGGGTTGGGTGTAGACCCCCTCTAAGGTCCCTCCTGGCTTAAACTATTATCTTTCCTTTCCAAACTGCCCCACCACCAGACTTTTTGTCCCAACCCTACCCAGGGCTCACCACGATTTCATTCGACTTTGTGGATGTCCTTTTACTTGGAGGATTTGGGGAAGCCAGACTTTGTCTGCTGGTTGGTATTGTGTTTATCATTATGATTTAACAGAAATTAGCAGTAAACTCATTTCTGTGGTACTTTAAGAAAGGTAAAAGACATTCCTTAGCTGACCAGTGAGTTAAGGCTCCTGAGGTCTCATAGCTTACAGTGAATGACAGTCTCCTCACTCCTAGCCTAGGGCTGTTCTGTGTCAGAAGAATGTCTCCATCCTGGTACCAGGCCTCTCTGAACTGGGACAGGCTGGTTCTGAGACTATAGGCATTCAAGCTGTAAGCAGGCCCTTACCTGAAGCCTTTCCACATGGGGGTGGGGGTGATGAGGGCCTGCCCCAACTCTACAATATCTTTGCCCACATATTACTGCTGTACTTGGAAGGTTTTCAAAGCACTTTGGAATACAAGCTAATAAAAGTGTAGGCCCCATTTGGTAAGTGAGAAAGTCAAGAAATAAAGTGACTTAACCCGGAATTCCACAATCAAAGATGGAATCCATTTGAATTTTGGTCTTGTGACTCCAAGACTCTGGGTTCTGTTCACCCTCTATCCCCGTAGCTGCTGTTCTGGAACAGGGCTTCTTAAACTTTTTCCACTCGCTTTTTACAGCATCCCAGGTATACCGGTATACATAATCTTATACTGTAGCCAAATTTTTGTGACTCTCACGTTGTTGCACAGTCCACAATTTAAGAAGCTTTGCTCTAGAAGAACTTACTTTGCATTTCAATAGCCTTTTGGGTTACAAAGTCCTTTCTTCTACCGCTTTGTGAGGTAGCTGGGGGTTGGGTTTGGCAGTGGGGGGCACGGTCTATAGAGACCTTCACTCTTGCACCCCAAATTCTCTATCTACAAATTCAGAGTGGGAGGGTGAGGTACCTATTGTGTTCCTTAGAAGTCAATGCCTTAGACTAAAGACTCTTACCTGCTCCTGTACCTGGTAACCTTGGTCAAGCACAGCAGTCTCTGAGTGGTGTTTCTCTAAGTTGAAAGTCATAGTTTTCTGATTTGGCTCAGGATGAGCATTGTGAAGGGTTTTTACAGAGATGTACAAAATACCAAAAGCTGCTAAATGAGAAAGTACAGTACAGATTAGGGCAGAAGAAAAATGGAGTCAAAAATTAGGGGGGAGGGGTATGTATCTTAAATAAAGCATTTCTGTAAGTAATGGGCAAGCTCTGTGTGTAATGACACCCCTCCCGTTTCTGCTGCAGATGCTATGGCCCACATAGGAAATGCCTGCTCAACTTAGGGCATCTCAGTGACCAGTGGGATATATCTGCCTGCAGCCACCAAGTGACTCCTCCTTTCCTAGCCCTGTCCATGCTTTGGAAGGGAGCTGAGGAGAGGATAAGGCCTGCCTGCAGAGAGATGGGGTGGGGTTGGGGGTTAGATCTGACCCAACCAGGGGAAAGAGAGTCCAGCTCTTGGCCTTTTCCATGGGTTTCAGGGCAGGTAAGATCTTACTCCACAAAACGTTCACAAGTGTCAAAAGTTCACTATTGGGAATGAGCCATTGAGCATTGGTACCACCTAGAGCACATCTTGTTGACCTCACGAGTTCTCTCAGGTAAACTGGGACAGGAGGAGAAACTAAGGCTGAATGAGTGTCTCTGGTGTCCTGAGAAGACCAAGGAGCGCACAGAGACCCATGTCTATTGATGCCACAGGAGAAGTGTTCACAGTGATTGGTGAGCAAAGGGTGGATCCAAGCCCTGCCAGCCCAAGGGCTCTTTCACAGCAGGGATTCCTTCAAACCGGTGGAGGCTTTCACAGCCCAGAGAAGCAGCCCAAAGTCAGGGCTGGGATTCACTTGTTGAGGTGGCATCCATGACCTCCTCTGTGACTGTGGACCAGCCAACCCCTTCTCCTGGGCCTCAGATGAGGTTTCTGATGGTCCTCTTCACAGTATATTCTGTGCAATTGAAATTCACTCCAGAGGTTGAGGGAGACTGGGGGGGTGCAAGTTTTCACAGTGGTAGGCCGTGGGATTTGTGCCATAGCTGCACCTCCCAGATGTGTTCTTTGCTGGCTAGCAGGCCTGAACACAAAGGGATCTTTGCACGATACAAATCTTCCCTTTTTGAGCAGTGGGTGGAGTCTGGAAGATCTGGGTTTGAATCCAGAGCCTCTGTGCACTTAATAGCTGTGTGACCCTAGACAAGTCACTTAATTTCTCTCAGCCTCAGTTTCCTCCTCCAATAGCACTTACTTTGTAGAGTTGTTAGGATCAAATGAGATAATCCTTGTAAAGGGCCGTACAAACCCAAATCACTAGGAAATGTTGCTGTCGTCATTGTTGCTACTGTTGATGTGGCGTGGTCTTGTTGCTAGAAACAGCCCCCCATTTGCTCTGCCCTTGTTACCATTTAGATTGAGAGGCTTCTCCAGGATCCCACCCTCTCTGAGCCCTGGATGGAGACCAGGCTTTTGGGCCTATGACTGGGCCATTCTGGCCTTAGGCCCTGCCTTCTCTGGGCCCCAGCCCTGGCCTCCCCATCCCCACCCCCTCTCACTCCAAATGTCAGGAGTTAGGAAATCAAAACCCAACTGGGTCAAAGGGCACCATTCCCCACCCCAGGCTAGATTGGCAACAACTCTTCTTTTGCAGTTGTGAAGTGGGTCACAAAGTTTGAGAGTCCCTTTTCTGGATTAATAAAGCCAATAGGCTCCCCAATCGTTTACCAAAGTGAGTTTTACCTACTGGGAAATGTGTGGTATAGTGCAAAGAGCCCTAGATTTGGCCCTTTCTCATTGTCCCAGTGATGATGAGCAAGGCACTTGCCTTACTTTCCTTATATGGGGGGGTGGGTTAGCTGATCTGTAAATCCGCCAGGTCCCTGGTGTCTAATCTGTGTCCATATCTGGCCTGAAGTTTAATCTGCATGTAGTTGGCACTTCAGTGTTGGTAGGTCAGTGTTTATGTGCTGTTCACCCTCTGCAGATACCAGTCATTTAAAGAGTATTAAAAGGGCATAGTTCCTGCCCTTGAGGAGTTACCAATCTAGTAGAAGAATATACCATATGCAAACCAATGGTGCCAGTGACATTGTGATAACAGCAAATGAAAAGTCTAGAAGTACTTCTTGGGAAGCTGAGGAGGAAGAGGGATTGCTTTCAGATGGACAACTACAGACCTGGAAGGAATAGAAGGATCTAACTGGTCAAGAGTGGGAGGGAATGAATTATTATTATTATGATGATTATTATGAATTATTCTGAGCCTAAGAAAAGGCCAAAAGGCTGGAGAGTGAAGGGTGAGTCTAGGAAGTTCCTGCATCAAGTGCAGCCGGAACCAACCAAGGCTGTACTTAGCCTTCAGGGAGGCCACATCAGAATATCGATGACAGCGTTGTTTTGTGCTAGCACAGAATTGGGAACAAAATAGATGCCCATAAATCAGAGCATGCCTGAACAAATTGTGGCACCAGATGGAATAGATTGCCTTGCTTTAAGAAATAACAAACACAAAGAATCTAAAGAAGTGTGGGAAGAGCCCCATAAAAGGATGTACAAGGAGGCAAGGAATTGGAAATTGAGGGGTTGCCCATCAATTGGGGAATGGCTGAACAAGTTGTGGCATATGAATGTAATGGAATACTATTGTGCTATAAGAAATGATGAACAGGCAGATTTCAGAGAAACCTGGAAGGATTTGCATGAATTGATGATGAGTGAGATGAGCAGAACCAGGAGAACATTGTATCAGCTGTGTTGATCAACTGTGATAGACTTGACTCTTCTCAGCAGTACAATGGTCCAAGATAGTTTCAAAGGACTCATGATAGAAAATGCTCTCCACATCCAGAAAAAAAAAAAGAACTGTGGAATCTAGATGCAGATCGAACCATACTATTTCTATTGTTTTTTGTTGTTGTTTTTCTTCTTTGAGGTTTTTTTCTCTTTGCTCTGATTCTTCTCTCATAACATGACTAATGCAGAAATATGTTTAATGTGATTGTACATAGATAGCCTATATCAGATTACTTGCTGCCTTGGGACGAGGTGGGGGGGCGAAGAAAAATTTGAAACTAGAAATCTTATAAAAATGTTGAAAACTATCTCTAAATGTAACTGGAAAATAATAAAATATATGGGGGGGGAGGAAAGGATGCACAAGGAAACAGCTGACATGAGGATAACAGGAAGATCGAAGGAAAGTTACCTTACCAAGGTGCTGCCAACAAACATTTAAGAGCAAGCTCAGCTAGAGAGAAGAGATCCTTGGTGATACCCACAGGTGTCATGCATTGCTCAGTGAGGGGTCTGTTGTGCTGGGATTTTGCCTCTTTGCTTTTTTCTTTCTTTTAAAAAAAAATACTTTTGGCAAAGAATTGGAAATTGAGGGAATGCCCCTAAATTGGGGAATGACTGAACAAGTTGTGGTATATGAATGTAATGAAATACTATTGTGCTGTAAGAAATGATGAGCAGGCAGATTTCAGAAAAACCTGGAAAAACTTAAGTGGACTGATGCTGAGTGAAGTGAGCAGAACCAGGAGAACGTTGTACACAGTAACAGCAACATTGCATGATAATCAGCTGTGGTAGACTTGGCTTTTCTCAGCAGTGCAATGATCCAAGACAGTTCCAAAGAACTCGTGATAGAAAATGTTCTCCACATCCAGAAAAAACTGTGGATTCTGACTGCAGATTGAACCATACTGTTTCTACTCTTTGGCTGGTTTTTGTTTTGGATTTTTGTTGGTTTGTTTGGTTGGTTTTTTGGTTTGGGTTTTGTGGGCAACGGGGTTAAGTGACTTGCCCAAGGTCACACCTTGCACCACCTAGCTGTCCCCTTGTTTTGTTTTTGTTTTTTTAAGTTTTTCCCTTTTGTTCTGATTCTTTTTTCACAACATGACTAATGCAGAAATGTGTTTAATGTGATTGTACATAGAAAGCCTGTATCAGAGTGCTTTATGTCTTGGGGAGAAGGGAGGGAAGGAAGGATGGGAGAAAAATTTGGAACTAAAAATCTTATGAAAACAAAAAAACAACGAAAAAGAAAACTATTTTTACATGTAACTGGAAAATAATAATACTCTTATGAAAAAAATTTTTTAAAAAGAAAATGTCTCAAAAAATAAAAAATAAAGTCTTTTAAAAGAGAAAAAATACTTTTTATTATGTGGGCTGACTCTGGGAGGGAGAGACAGAAGAATACTGGGGGAAACTCCAGTAATATAAAGAAAACCAAAGACATGAATCTAAAAACTCATTTGGAGGGGTAGGTAGGTGGCACAGTGGATAAAGCACAGGCCCTGGATTCAGGAGTACCTGAGTTCAAATCCAGCCTCAGACACTTGACACTTAGTAGCTGTGTGACCCTGGGCAAGTCACTTAACCCTCATTGCCCCGCCAAAAAAAAAAATTTGGAAAACCAAAAACCCAAGATGTACCATGAAATAAGGCCAGACTGGGAGGTTAGAACCAAATCAAGTCAGACTTCGAGTGCCCAGGCTATGAGCAGTGGTGACATTGGTAGGCTTACCAACTGGGAGCCAAGTTTTCTTCTTTCAACAGCCTTGAAATTCATTTCCATGAGACCATTCAGCATCTAATCAGCTTTAAAGGCCATGCCCTTTCTCACCTAAAGCCCCACCTGCTCAATTTAATTCTGGAAACATTAAGTGCCTTTTGTATGCAGTGCTCTAGAATCAAGCCTGTGTGTGTGTGTGTGTGTGAGAGACACAGGTAAGAGCTGACTTTCTCAAAGTCTTGCCAATCTACCACAGTCTGTGGTCACCCGTATTATATGGTACTTTTTGTACTGCTGCCCTTGTTGTTGGCATTGTTACTGATCTGTTTGTTTTCATCTAAAGAGAATTAAGAAACTCTTGGTCTAAGAATAGGGGAGAAAGCCTACTGAACAACTTGGCTTTTGAGTGAAGTACATACAGCTTGGGGTGTATGTGGATAGAATACAAGCTTAAGAGTAGGGCTTGCTTCATATCCCAAGGCCTGTCCAGTCTTAGGCGATCCATAAATGCTCGTTGATTAACTGTCTCCTCTCCACTCTCCTTAGGATGCACACCCAGTTTACAGAGGAGGTTCTCCCTCCAGCCCGTTGCAGAGAGGAAGATTCCCAGCCGCTATCTAGGCCAGCCCAGCCCCTTTACACACCCGCACCTTCTCAGACCAGGTAAGGACAACACCTCTGCAGAGGAGTGGGCTCCCCAAATGGGAATTTACTCTAGAGCCCAATAGAGGAAAACCTCATGAACTCACACTGATGGATGATGGAGGGTAAGATTTTGTGAAAAGGATAAATTACATCAGACATTGAGGGGCAGCTAGGTGGCGCAGTGGATAGAGCACTGACCCTGGAGTCGGGAGTACCTGAGTTCAAATCCGACCTCAGACACTTAACACTTGCTAGCTGTGTGACCCTGGGCAAGTCACTTAACCCCAATTGCCTCACTAAAAAATAAAAAAAAAAAAAAAAAAAAAAAACATCAGACATTGAAAGGGAGCAGATGTTTCCACTAAGGTTAGTCACAGCTCAGTAGGAGCATTTCCCAGTCGAGGCCCTTCTTGTCCAGCAGAAGTTCACAAAAGCCCTAGGAGGGGTGCCTGTCTAACATAGGAGGAGGGGTGGGACACAGAGCAGGCTGACAGGCCAAAAGGGGGCCAGGTTGCTTGGCTCTCGATCCACAGCTCTTTCTCCAGCACCACAACATCTGTCCAGTCATCATTTGCTAAGCACCTGTCGAGTCTTAGGCCCTGGGCATTCGGAGTCCAAGCTGAAACAATCTGACCTCAAGGGGAAAGCCGACAAATGGGGACCCAGAGCCAGGCCTCCAGAGGCTTCCAGCTGAACGTGACAGGAAGGAAGTTGCCTCCTCTCCCCTCCTGCCCCCTGCACACCCTGGTTTTTTCCAGGTCTGGGGACAAAGGAGCAGAGGCCAGAGATTAGAAGCAGAATGTGCTGTGGGCAACACCTTGTGATCTTGTCACTCTAGTGAGTTCGGTGGCCAGGTTGATGTCATCTGCTTTGTGTGGCCTCAGAGAGTGGATGTTGATTTGAACGAGCCGAGGGTCACTGTTCTCAAGGGGCTTCCGTTGTATCGGCTAGAGGGCTTGTCCTGTTTCCCGAGCACGGGCAGGAGGGGGCTGCCCTGGACTCTGGAGGAGAGGGCTTCAAAGTGCTGGTAGAGGATGAGCCCTGGCAGCTAATTCTGGTCCCACCTCGGGACATCGTGTGTCTTGCCCCAAAGGGACCCTCCAGTAATGATGTTTGACATTCTGAAGGGCTTTTGTAGGGAGGTTTTGTTCTTGCAATTGACATCATCCCCAGCACAGAAACCTTGCTCATCCATTTTCTCTAGTCCTGTCTTTGACAGCCAGTTTATGTTTGTTGTCTCCCCGTTAGAACTTAAGTTCCTTTAGGCCCAGGAATATTTTCTGCCTTTCTTGGCATTCTCAGCACCGAGTCCAGTACCTGGCACATGGTAGGTGTTTCATAAATGCTCGTTGATTGGCATTAGACAGCTCTTTGTTACTCACTCGAGTCCTTTCTCTACCATCTGGCCTGATTGTCCAAAATTCTGTTCACTAGCGGGGTCCCTGGGAAGGAGCTTGGGCTGGCTGTGGCCTCCCTTTGCTGCTGCCACCACCGCCTGCAGCCTCTCCTCCACTGTTGCATGTTAAAAGTATCCGGGTAGGGGGCAGCTAGGTGGCACAGCGGATAAAGCACCGGCCCTGGATTCAGGAGGACCTGAGTTCAAATCCAGCCTCAGAAACTTGATACTAGCGGTGGGACCCTGGGCAAGTCACTTAACCCTCATTGCCCCTCCAAAAAATCAAGACAATAAAATAAAAGTATCCCGGTACATAGTTTCCAGACTGGTAGCTGACCCCCAGCTAGGTTGGATTTCACACGTCCTCTTGAGCAAATGTATGAGCAGATGAATGAAGTTAGCCCCTCTAGAGTCGCATGTTTCTCTCTCTAACTGGCTCCACTCAGAGGATGGCACCAGGGTGTCTCCCAGGGATGCCCGGCCCATTGCTGATTGTTACTCCATCAGACTGGAAGTCATCTGAGACTCAGGAATTGCAGCTCACCACCCAAGAAAACAGAGGTTTTTAAAGCTGGAGGGTAAGGTGAGCAGTCATTGAGCTGCTCTCAAGTTAACTGTTCCCCTTTCAAAAAAAATTGGAGATGCTTTGAAAATCATTGATTTCTTGTGGCAAATGACCTTCAGGTGATGAGCTGCATTTCCTGGACCCTTTAGCTTATAATAAGTAGTATTGTCAAGGCGACAGGTGTGATTTACACATCTGTACTTTAGAATAAGACAGTGCACTTATGGGGAATCCCCCAAAGCAGGGGTGTGGTGTGACTCAGTGTCAGCTGCAGGCTAAAAGGCAGGAGGCCCCAAGGATGTTGGAGCCTGGGAAAGTCATCCAGCTTAAGAGTATTGCAGAGGTAAGGGGCAGCTAGGTGGCACATGGATAGAGCACCTGCCCTGGAGTCAGGAGGCCCTGAGTTCAAATTCAGCCTCAGACACTTGACACTTACTAGCCCTGTGACCTTGGGCAAGTCACTTAACCCTAATTGCCTCACCAAAAAAAAGGAAGTATTGCAGAGGTAGAAATCTCAGGCCCACCCCCCAACCCCCTCTCCCGGCCTGCCAGCTCTTGACTTGTTTTCTGCCTTGCCTCAGAGAAGTACAATTTCCAGACACTTTGAATCCATTGTGGGGAAGGGATTTTGGAAAAAATGAAAGTAGCAAACCTGTTAAGTGGCCTTCCCAGATTTAAAGTCGCCTCATTACTTTGGATGTAGAGACTGTAGATTGGGGTGGAATGCTGTTTGGGGGTAACAGCTATCTTTACCTATCTATGTCTCCCTGTAATCAGCTCCAGTGGCTTCCTGTTGCCTCCGTAAAGTCCGGTTTGGCTTGTAAAGCCTTTCATGACCCAGGGGCCCCCTATCTCCCTTCTGTCTGCCTCTTCCTCAGCCCAGACTTTCCAATCCAGGGACACCTGGCTCCTTGCTCATCCCTGACTGGGACATTCCACTCCAAGCATTTCCTTTGGCTGTCCCTCCCCATCTCTCCTTCCTGACTTCTCCAGCTTCCTTCAAGTCTCACCTATTGGAAGCCTGAGCCCCCTTAATGCCAGCACTTTTCTTCTGCTGATTTTCTCCAGTTTACTCTGTACATGTCATTTGCATGTTTTCACCCCCAGTACACTATAAACTTTCTAAGAGCAGGGACTGTCTTTGACCTGTTTTATTTTCCCAGCATGGCCCATAGGAGATGCATAACAAATGATGATTGACTGACATATGCTACTAAACCGGATTTGTGTTGGCAAATATGAATAATTACTAGAAGCAGTCGAGGTGAATTCAGAGGTTAAACCCAGTGCCGTGGGCCAGCTAGATGGCGCAGTGGATAGAGCATCAGCCCTGGAGTCAGGAGTACCTGAGTTCAAATCCAGCCTCAGACACTTAACACTTACTAGCTGTGTTACCCTGGGCAAGTCACTTAACCCCAAATTGCCTCACCAAAAAAAAAAAAAAAAAGAATTACAACCAAATGCAGTGCTATAGGTCGCCTTTGAGATGCTTTGGGTTCAGAGGGCAGAGGGGTGTGTGCTGTTCACCCAGCCCCTCTCTGGGGGAGGGCCTCACATACCTCCTGAGTCTAAAATGCTCCTGGGAGAGGGTAGGAGGGGCCAGGGAAGACCCAGGAAAAGCTTCCAGAGCCATTCTCTCAGACAGACTCCACTTTGCACAAATGGTGAATGGAATTGGACCCAATCTAAGAATCAATGGTAACAAGGTTTCATCGTGACATCTTCAGAGACCCCCATGTCAGGTTTGCGAACACAGTGATCAGCACGCACATGAAGGCCAGGAAGGAAGCTCAGCTAAGCTCCCCTTTGAACTCTAGCTGTGTCACGGCACAGTAGTGCCTTAGTGAGAGTGACTGCATTTGCTTGCTTGGACTTGAGGAGAGAGACCATAGGCATCCTCTGCTGCTCAGGAAGCCCCTGTTGGCCAGATCGTGGCCATGGAAATTGTAGAGATTCCATTTCCCTAGATATTAGGGGAAACTAGAGACTTACATGACAAAATCCTCCTTTTTTAGGTCTCTTAAATATCAGAATTTTAAAGTTAGATGATTCCCCCTCCACTTTTTCTGCCTCACTTTGTAGCAGAGATGATGAGAATCAGGTTCAGAATTTTTAACTTTCTCAAGGACTCTCTAAAGATCATAAATAATAAAAAATAAAGACTTTTGGAAATCTTATCTAAACAAATGTTGAAAACTTAAATTAATTAATTAATTAATTTTTAAAAATAAAGACTTTTGTCACTTGAAAAATCCTTAACCTTTTTTAGATGCCAGAAGAGAAAAATGAAGTCAACGCCTGGCTATAAACCCATAGGCCACTAGGGGGCACAGTGGAGTCAGGAAGAGCCAGGGCCAGGCTAGGATACTTGTGAACTTTGGGACACCAACAAATGACTTAACCTCAATTTCATCTATAAAATGGCGAGAGCTCCCACAAAACCAGCTCTTCTTAGTGGGGGAATTGTGCATCTTTCCTCCTCTCCTGACTTTGAATGGCCAGCTTCAAGCAAGGATTGTTATTCTCCTGGGCAGGCAAAAATGTACCAATTCCCTCTGTAAAGAGAAGTGGAAATCCTTTTTCTACCAGATTTTTCCCTGAACCGAAAAGAGGAATTTTTATCAAGAGAGTTTTCTTGAAAATGAATAGTAATACTGAGAAAAAGACTCCTGTGGGTTAAATGGAATCTTTTTTTTTTTTTTAACGTATTATATGTTTCATTATTACATTTTCAGGCAGCTCTTTTTTCTTGGTAAAAGAAACCTTGATGGTTTTTTTCGCCTCTCCACTGTGGTAGTTTTATGATAAATTAAGCACATTGTAACTACTTCCATAAGCAGATATGGCAAAAGTTTGAATATGCAAAATGAATTAAGAAAAGCTTTAAAAAAACACCACCACCTAACATTAAGGAGAGTACCTTTTGCACCATCTCCCTGATCCAGACACAGAGCCATTAAGCAGAAGAGTTTAACAACACTCTTGGCCCAACTTGCTTCGGAACACACTAGCAGGAAGCAACTGTTCAGAGTGGCCCTTACCTTTGAACCTGTTTTCAGACATCTCTTCTCTGGAAAATCGTTCCTCATTTGAAATCAGGAGAAATTCTTTTCTTGCTCTCATTATGTGACTGAGAATCCTAGAGGAGCCCACAGCTGACTTGTAAGCTCCCCACCCTCTGCTGGATAGGCTTCACAAGAAAGCACTTGGATTGGTTAAACAAGCGTGCTAATAGTCTTCTTCACCTGCTTGCCCCTACCTGCTCCCCTGACTTTGCTTTCTTTACACTTTAGAGCTCATTTATGATTTGATAAGGCGGGAGAATGCCTGCTCAGCTACAGAATTCTTATCAGCTGGAATTCATCCAAGAACAGCATGACTTTCCACTGTCCAGAGTGTAAAAATGGACAAATTTGCCAGTGAGGTTCAAGTTACTTGTCGCCTATTTTCTCCTTTTCCCCCTAAATGAGAAGAGCCAGGGTCCTTTGCCTTTTATTGTTTTGTGATTACCTGAACTTCCTTTACTTGGGGTTTTGGGTTTTTTATGTGAAGTACACAGCTAGTAATTTATACCTTTGAGCTGTAGCAGCTAGCCTCAGTATGAGCCCACGCTAAGGGTCTGCGCTACACTAGAAGATTTTAGCTGGGCTCTGCTCTGCCGCTGATCTGCTTGGGGAGTTTGGGTGGGTCGCCCTCACTAAACCTCAATTTCCTCTTGGGTGATGTTCAGTGACCCTTTCTGGACATGCACATGTGCTTACAGTCAGTGTAAGGTCATTAAAAACATATCTCTGACCTTCCCTTGGATTTGGCTTTCCATCTTCTGACCCCTGCCTTTTCCTTGGCTCTCCCCTGTGCCTTGCCATCTCTCCTTCTTCTCTGCTGCCTCCTGACTCCCATGGCTTCCTTCCGTCTCAGCTAAAACCTCACCTTCTGTGAGGAGCCTTTCTTCGACCTTCCCCGGAGACTGCTTTCCATTGTCTATATCTTGTTGTTTTCCCATGGTCTCCTGCTAGATTTTAAGTGTCTGGAGGGCAGGGACTATTTTCTTCCTTCCTCTCCCTAGAACTTAGCTAGTGGCTGAACATAAGAAGTGCCTAATTAATGCTTTGTAGCTTATATGGTGAGTTCTGTTGTCATTGACCACCTTAAGGAAAGTGCACAGATAAATGAAATTCACAGCCACATTCTCCAAGGGGACTCTTCTCTTACAAGCGCTTGGTTCACTCCAGGTCCCAGGATAGAAAAGATCAATGAAATGATCAGAAGGTAAATTGGGATGAGAAGAAAAAGAAGAAAAACCAAATGTCCAGACAAGCCACCAAGTGCAGAACCACTATCTGCATTAAGAACACTGGGCGGGGAGATGGGGGGGGGGGGCAGCTAGATGGCGAAGTGGATAGAGCACTGGCCCTGGAGTCAGGAGGACCTGAGTTCAAATCCGGCCTCAGACACTTAACACTTACTAGCTGTGTGACCCTGGGCAAGTCACTTAACCCCAATTGCCTCACTTTAAAAAAAAAAGAACACTGGGCGGGCCAGTGTGGAGCCCTGCTTTCTGTGGTGCAAAGTCCTCCTCCTCTTGCAGTGACAAAGTTCATCCTTTGGAACCAGATGTTGTGATTGGGGGGGGGGGGGGCGGGGAGAAAAGTCGCATTCTTCAGCTTCAGAGCAAGAAAGATGTCTGGAGCCCAAGATCTCCAGGTGGACTCTTTTTTTTAATATATTTTTTGTTTTTTGTTTTCCCTTTGGTGAAGCAATTGGGGTTAAGTGACTTGCCCAGGGTCACACAGCTAGTAAGTGTTAAGTGTCTGAGGTCAGATTTGAACTCGGGTACTCCTGAATCCAGGGTTGGTGCTTTATCCACTACACCACCTAGCTGCCCCTTCAGACTCTTAATAAAGCCCATCCCAAGCGGGGAGAAAGACCTCTCACCCCTCCTAGCCCATGTTCTTCAGCCCAGCCTGGCTTTCGAGGCTCCTTATCCAGTTGCCTCAGCCCCATATTCCAACAGTCTCTTCTGAGGTGTGCAAGCAGGTGTGTTTTCTTTGCCTGCTGGGAGCCTGCTTGTTCCCATCTCTGTGAGAACACATCCACTTTCTTTCTTCTCTGTCTCAGGAGATACTTACCAGGGAGAACACCAGCAACCAACACGTGCCTGGCACGCTGCTATGTACTGGGAAGTTCAAATGAAGCAATTCTGGGCATCAGAGATTTTAGAGACTGCGGAGGCCCCCTACCTCCTTTTGCAGATGAGGAAACTGAGTCACAGCCGGGCCGACTCGCAGAGTCACCCAGTAAGGCTGGAAAGAGGATTCACACCCTGGTTTTCTTGGCTCCGCATCCTGGGCCCCATTCACTCCACTATGCTGCCTCAAGGGACAACTAGTCTATGCTACATTCCTTCTCTGGGGTAATGGTAACTCAGATTTCTCTGATGCTTTACTCATGACGACTCTGAAGTATATTGTTCAGAGTCAGGCATTATCATCATTTTTTGATGAGCAAAAAGAAAACAGAGGTCTGGGAGGTGAATAGAGTCCCCAGAGTCCCGTGGTTAAGGAAGTGCCCCAGCCAGGATTCAAAGCCACAGTCCTGTGTCTTCTGGAACCCCAGGCCAGTTCACTTTCTATTGCACTGTCTTGCTGTAGACGGCACCACAGTGTATAGCATGCTGGTCCTGCTGTGTGACCCTGGGAGAGTCACTTCACCCATCTGCCTCCATCTTCTCTGTAGAGTTGGGGATGTTGTGAAGATCAGATGAGATGACCTGTCAAAGGCTTTGCGAGCTGTCTCCCTAGTGGACCTCCTCTTCCACATCACACTGGGCCTTGGACCGTACAGCCCAGTACCCCCATCTAGGATTTGTTTCCCTCAGTGCATCCCCCTACCGTAGTGAGACGGCCGTCATCCCAGTAGGACACAGATTTTGGCTACCGTCAGTCAGAGTCTCTGTAGGGAGGAGGTGGTGCTACCAGTTGAAGGTCATTTCACCTCATAGCAGTGGGATTGTAGTGGCCGAGAGAGAGAGAGAGAGATGGTCGTGGATGTGAAGGAGGAACACAGGAGGCAGTCAGCCAGCCACCAGGAGATGGCAGGTGCAGGAAAGCAGGCGTGAAACCCAGGACAGAGAAGTGACAGCAGTCCCAGGGAAGGCCTCTGTTTTGGAAGGAGATGATGGAAGAGATTTAGCAAGGCAGAGGGGAGAGAGTTAGACATTGGGACCCAGTAGAATAAAGGGCATGTCCGTCATCTGCAGGGGCATGAAGGTGGGGTGGAGACACCTCCACGCAGGCTTTAGTAATTCACTCACCTAATGTTTCCATAGTAAGGCATTGTGCCTAGGAATGCATAGGGCAGAACAAAATTAGTGCACTGGAGAAATCCAGGAAGAAAAGATGACCAGGGTGCAGGAGAAAGGGAAGTACAATCAGCCTTGGGACCCCCTTAGGGGACAGCATGAAGTCAGAGTGCTTGGGTTCATTGTCGGCCTGTGGCCTGATATGCCAGGCCTCCTCCCTGGGCCTGTTGTGTCTCCTGAAAATGAAGAGGTGGCTGGTTTCTGGGGCCCCTCCCTACTCTAGGCCTTGGGTGCTAAGTCACTGTCCACTCTGGGTCTGGTAGCTGGTCATGTGGCCCCTTGTCCTCTAGGCCGGTGGAGACTCGATTCTGGGTCTCATTACACAAGAGGAGGTGTGGGTGTGTGAATGACTCAGCAGAAACCCACATCACTTTGGGGCAAGTCACCTGAAGTCTCAATGCCTCAGCTCCCTCATCTCTGAGTTGATGGGCTTAAACCCATTCATTGACGGGAGAGGCTCCTTCTCTGTCTTGTGCTTTATTTCTCTGACTCATGAAGGAGACATCAGCCAGAAGTGTGAGATAGCAGAAAGAGGAGGAAGGAGTGGAGCAATGATATTAATAATTCTGATAACGGCACTCGGTGCTCTGCCTGGATTAGCTCACGTGAGCCTCCCAGCCCTGGGAAATGCAAGTGAACAAGCTGAGGGAACTGATTTCTGGGTAAGGTCCCGGGAGGAGCTCAGCTTTGATGGCTTCATGGAGGGTCTGAGGCCTGGAGGGCCTCTCCTGGACCCTTCCAAGCTTGGGACCCTGCTAACTGCTCTGAGCCTGGTTCTTTATAGAACAGAGGCTTAGTGGCCTCAGAGACCCCTTAAAGAGAGAAAGCCCGGGCTCCCCAGCCTCGAGGAGGGCGGGCTGACCCAAATGTGAACACCTGAGCTCTTCCCCCGGCTTCTCTGGTGTTGGCATCCCCTGAGAGCAGACAGGGCATAAACACAGACTTACACTGTTGTTTGTCATCCTTAGGCGAGGTGACTCCAGGACTGTCCCAGGTGGAATATGCTCTCCGCAGATACAAACTGATGGCTTTGATCCAGAAGGAAGCCCGAGGCCTAGGTGGCACAGACCAAGCCGTGGTCATGCTCTCCAACCCCACGTTCTACATGAGCAATGACATCCCCTACACCTTCCACCAAGACAATAACTTCCTGTACCTCTGTGGATTCCAGGAGCCCGACAGCATTCTGGTCCTGCAGAGCCTCCCGGGCAAGGAGCTCCCTGCTCACAAAGCCACGCTCTTTGTTCCCCAGAGGGATCCGAGCCGGGAGCTCTGGGACGGGCCACGGTCAGGAGCTGATGGAGCCGTGGCTCTCACTGGTGTGGACGAAGCTTTCCCTCTGGAGGACTTCAAGCATCTGGTCCCCAAACTGAAAGGTACCAGAGGGCAAGGGAGCTGGCCCCAGGACAGTGGATGCTAGAGCTCCTCATGCCACCAGGTCTTTTGTGATCCCACTGGATCCCTCACCACCTCAAGTCCAGCTCCTAGCAGGTCTTCTTTGGCCCACAGGACCCAGACTGTGCTGGGGACTTGGTAGATGGTGTTTATTATCCACGAAGTCCTTGACCCTTCCAAGTAGGAGACAGAAAGAGACAGGATTTCCCCCTTTTTCCCCTTGAGAGTAGGGAAGGGATTGGTCTATTATCTGAGAGAGCAAGTAACAAAATGAGAGGTGGATCCAATAGAACTCTGACGTGTGCTGCCTGCAGGCTCTAAATGCCATGTTAACTGAGCAGCATTTGGGGCCCTGAGCCTTGGCGGTAGCAGCCAAAGAGAAGGCCAGGCTTGTTTCACTTTGTCTGCCAATGTGAGCATCCCTGGGACCTCTGCTGCAGAGCCTTCTTCCTCCTGACTCTGCATCAGGTGGGTGTGCATTATATGAGTCACGTGCCCCCAAGCCATCTGAGTAGAAGCTCATCAGGTTGGGGCAGCCAAATTCCCTGGCCTTCTCTGGATGGGAAAAGCTGGCCCTGGCCCTGCTTCTTGTCCCAGGAGCCTAGTTCTTCAGGGGCCAGTGATACCAGTGTGTACCAAAGGCAGACTGACCCGGGGCCTTCCTGACACTCCAAGGCCAGAACTATCTCTTCCTTGGCCTTGGCTCCTCCCTCTCTCAGGTCTGACTGCAGGCCGTGCCTGAGGCCTGCAGGATCATCTTATAAGGGAAGAGTTGGTGTCCCACTCTTATAATCTGCCAGAGCACCACCAGAAGATCCATCCAGAATAAGAAGAAAGGCCCCTCCCTCTAGCACAGAAAGCCCCTTGCGGAGGGTGTGGCCCACTTCTCGTCCTCACTGACACCAGCCTCACCACTACCACCAGTTTAGCTGTGTGGCCGACACAAGTTTGGGCAGGGATTCCTCGTTCTAGAGCACGTGACCCAAACCCTCGTTCTTTGCCCCGACTGTCACCTTTACAAAGACCCCAGTGGTGTCTTGGGGAGTGAGCTATGTCCCAGTCCCAGGGGAGTTTTATGTCATTCGACCCTTTGTAATTCTGCCATCTTTTTGTTTGTGACTTTCTCTCTGCCTCTGGTTTTCTTTGGTTTCCTGTGGGAAGCGGAGACAAGCACAGTCTGGTATGACTGGACCAAGCCCTGTCACGCACACTTGCATTCTGACTACATGAGCCCTGTGACCGAGACCAAAGCCAGAAGCAGGAACAGAGTGCGAGCCGTCCGGCACCTGGTACAGCGCCTCCGGCTCATCAAATCCCCTGCTGAGATAGCGCTCCTGCAGGGTGCTGGCCAGCTGACGTCACAGGTACACGGCACACCCAGAGGAATTCTGCCCCATAGGGTCTTCATTGCTTCTGGGACAGTGTCTCCCACACCAAGGGAGCTCATGATCCCAGAGGCCCTTGGGGGGGTTGGACAGCCTGAGTGTCCTAGACCTCTGGGTGATCGGCGGAAACCTGCCTTCTCTGATTTCCTTCTGGTTTGCCCTCTTCCATACGCTGACTCTCCCCATATCCACAGACAGTTAATTCTAGAATCACAAAATTGCAGTCAAGAAGCTGAAACTTTCCCCATAGCATGAATCTCAACCCCCAAATCCCTTATCCAAGAAAGGTCAGAGTTCCCAGGATTGAGAGATGGGACCTTGGAGCTCAGCCAGTCTGGCCCCCACTCTGCCCCCTTTATTTTTGGTGAGGCAATTGGGGTTAACTGACTTGCCCTGGGTCACACAGCTAGTAAGTGTTAAGTGTCTGAGGTCAGATTTGAACTCAGGTCCTCCTGACTCCAGGACCGGTGCTCTATCCACTGTGCCATCTAGCTGCCCCCCATCCCCCTTTTTTTACAAAAAAGGAAACTAAAGCCTAGAGAGGGAAGCTCCTACAGCTAGAAAACAGCAGAGCTAGGAAAGGAATCCATGACAGATAACCTGCACACGAAGGCCTCTCCCAATTGCTTGTGCACTGACTGTGACCCAAGAGATGAAATGGAGATACATTTGAAAAGAATATTGGGGGAAAATTTTTTTTAATAATAATAATTTTTAAAATAATATTGATGGGGCAGCTAGGTGGCACAGTGGATAAAGCACCAGCCCTGGATTCAGGGGGACCTGAGTTGAAATCCAGCCTCAGACACTTGACACTTACTAGCCTTGTGACCTTGGGCAAGTCACTTAACCCCAAATGTGCCCACCCCCCCAAGAATATTGGAGATGTATCTGGCACCTAGTCAGGTACCAAGGACAGGGCTTGGGATGAGGAAAACAAAGGACAGCAGTGCATGCCAAAGTGTAGTATTGGTAAGAAATTGAGCTTTCCCTTCATTGTTGTGTCTTTTTATTTTTTATTTTTTGGTGGGGCAATGAGGGTCAAGTGACTTGCCCACAGTCACACAGCTAGCTAATAAGTGTCAAGTGTCTGAGGCCGGATTTGAACTCAGGTCCTCCTGAAGCGTGGGCTGGTGCTTTATCCACTGTGCCACCTAGCTGCCCCCATTGAGTATCATTAATGGGAGAAAATGCCATTGTTCTTAGGGCATGTTGTCTCTGAGTCACCTCTCATACCAGGCATCTTATAGAAATAATGGGCACGGTTCCTATTGAAAACAAACAAGATGAAGGGCGAGCCTTCTGCTACCAGGATGTGAGGGGCTCCCCCTCCCCCACTCCCCTTTGGGCATTGAAGTAAAGGGGTCAGCTTTCCTGTACACATCCACCATAGCTTCAGAGCTCCTGCCATCTCCCTCTGCCGTCCAGTTTGGATTGGCACAGACCCACCGCCTCTTCCCCCCCCCCCCCCCCCCCCCCCGTACTCTCCAGCATCCATCTCTGCCCCAGCCTTGGCAGTTGTATCAGTGTCTATCCCTGTGACAGGAATGACTGTCGAGACAAGATGGAGTGCGCAGGCCAGGCACAGACTCTGCCTCCCCATTACACGGTGGCCCCAGCCTCTGTGGCACCTGCCTTTGTAGCAAGGGCTCTGTTCTGGAATCCCCAGAATGACTGTCTGCACCAGGAGCGTAACGTTAGGAAAGAGGTCTCTGCATCCTCCCATGGTTCTGGTCATCCTTCCCGCCATCACAGCTTGCCTGACCTTGGCAGGACCCTTGCTGTTTGTCCACACGTACTCCTCTGCACCAAAGGCTTCATGTAGGATCCAGTGGTAGCATTCGAGGCCTTCCCCAGGCTGAGCCCGACCCTGTTTCTCATCCTTCCTCCCACATCCCCCCGGGCTCCAGCCCCACAGGACAGCCTGTTCCTGAACTTGGCGAGCTCTTCCCCATATCTGCATTCTCATGAGCCGGGCCTCCCCCGCCAGCCCTTCCTCTCAGATTCTCAGAGCTCCCCTCTTCAAGGCCCCATTCAAGGCACCTTCTTCCTGGAAGCCCCTCTTCTGTACTGGTGCCCCCTTGGTGATCTGTCTGGAGCTCTCCTTTGTCAGCATCATGCCTGGTGGTGGGTCCTCTAAGGTCCTTGAGGGCAGGGATGGTGCTCCCCACCACCCATATATTCCACGAACCATGGTGACTGCTTGTGAAATAATTGTTTAAGTGCCTTGTGGATCATTCGATCCACACTCTCCCTGTGAAAGGCTATCAGTACAACAGATGTGAAAAGATGAGGCATCATCTTTTAACCCCTCACAGATGAGAAAACTGAGGTTTAGAGACTCGGTTTTAGATCAGGTTTTAGCAGTTAACTGGTAAAGTAAGGCCAGAATCCAGTTTTCTGACTCCAGGCCCACTGCTTGTTCTGTCACTATGCTTCTGGACTGGCTCAGCAGCCTGTGGCTGATTCACTGTGTCCCTTCTGGGCCCATGGAGAATGGAAGGGCTAGCTTTTGTTATGCCAGATATCATGGACAAGAAGCAACATATTGGATAAAATAAGACTCTTTTTCCCTTGGCAGGCTTTTGTTGAGACCATGTTTGCTAGCAAAGCCCCAGTGGATGAAGCATTTCTTTATGCAAAGGTGGGTATTTGATTGAGAAGGGATTGTTGAAGAGGAAGGCTTTCTTTTTTGGTGAGGCAATTGGGGTTAAGTGACTTGCCCGGGGTCACACAGCTAGTAAGTGTCAAGGGTCTGAGGTCGGATTTGAACTCAGGTCCTCCTGAATCCAGGGCCAGTGCTCTATCCACTGCGCCACCTAGCTGCCCCGAGGAAGGCTTTCTTAAGGAGTTTGCAGATAACTTTAAGCTGCGGGGAATCCTTAGAACAGGGAATATTGAAATAGAGAGAGACCTTGGAACCAAGAAAATCAGAATTGTCAGGGGCCTTAGAACCAGGATCTTCCTCCTTTTTACAGGTAAGGAAATAACACCTCCGAACGTAGGAAGTTACACACATCCTGAGAACCAAAGAGTATGGTGGAATTAACATAAGTGGCCAGTTGTGTATTTGGAAAAGAAGAAAACGTGTTCTGACAAATGCCAAATGAAGGACTGCCAGGCCAGCCCGGGGCGGGGGGTGCCAAGAGCAGCACTTTGTTCCCCCAGCCCCAGCTTCCTGGGAACAGCTTTAATGAAATCCGTGCCCTTGGTGACTCACTTGCCCAGCATCGGCTTTTACTCCCCCGAAAAGAGTAGGCTGGTGACCATTGAAAGGCTGAAAAGGTCACAAGGCATGTGTGCGTCAGTAGTCCTCACCACACTGTTGTTTAAGAAGTAAGCCCGGGGAGTACTGAGCTACCTGAATAGGAGTGCAACCTCTCCCCTGAGGTCCCTAATTGCTCTCATTACGCCCTGGATGGAGTCGGGGCTACTTCTGGCCCTCCCAGAACAAGGACCACAGAAAGAAGGCATAGAGGGTTATGGGGAAGGGAGCCAGGCTGATTATGGGTCTGGTAAAGGGGCTATTAGAGTCAAGTTCTAGGGCCTGGAGAATAGAACACCAGGAGGGAGGCCGCTAATGACCTCTTAAAGAAGAATACCAACGCTAAGAAAGCCCGCACCTGCCGGGGACAGCTGGCCATTCTTGCCGTTTGCTGAGGCCTGAAACAAGCGTGGGCAATCTAGGCTGGCAAGAGCACGCCTCCCTCCTTCACTTAGCAAGGCACATCACAACCCCTCTCCCTTTTAGTTTTTGAAGAGTGACCAGGGCCAAAATATTTATCCCACGGCTGCAGCCCCTGTACTGGTCAGCCCATCCAGGCCAGATCCTTGCCATGGAGGCTTCATTTGAGGGGAGGTCCAAGAGTTCTCCCATGTGATATTCTGGTAGTAAATGGTAGAAGGGTCAGAAGAACCAAGGTCCCTTTCTTCATTCTATGTCTGTGACTTTTGCAGTTTGAATTTGCCTGCCGGTCTCGGGGTGCAGACATCTTGGCCTACCCGCCTGTGGTAGCTGGGGGTAACCGGTCTAATACTTTGCACTATGTAAAGAACAACCAGATTATTAAGGTAAGTAGGACCTCCCCTTCTGGACCCACGTATGCCACCAAGGAGGACACACACACTTGACCCACTAGCCCGTGAGAAGGTGGTTCAGACCCAGTGCCCCCGAAGCCCCCGCCCACTGGCCCCCAGTGCCCTGGGAGTGAGGAGGCAGCTGGAGTTTGAGACACCCCTGCATCTCCCAGCTGGGGAGGCTCTAACCTGGGGCTCCAGACTCAGCCCTTGATGCTCAGATCAGACCACACCCATCACCTAGAACTGGGCCTGCAGGATCCCTGAGCCACCTTCACTTGTGACCATCTTACTTGACCATTGCCCTTTTGGCACACTCAGCACTTGCACCTGGGAGGCAGTGGCTGCTGATGGGCAAAGGTCCCCTCACACCTCCCTCTGGGTAACCTCACTTGAACCCCGCCTTGTCTCCTGCCCATGGAAGAACTGAGATGCCACGAAGCTTTGGTAGCTGATAAGAGCGCTGCTTAGCATTCATGGCGTTTGGGGGCTCTGTGGGTCAAGGATGGATGAGATGGCTCCACCCCAGGGCAGGTCCCAGGCTGGTGAGGAGGCTTCCCTGCCATCTCCTCCAATCCTGCCCAGGAGAGTCGCCACAATAACAAACAGACATTCAACCTTTGCCTCAGCACCTCTCCTAAGGCCTGTCTAGGCAGCGCTTCACTCCGATGGCCAGGACGCTTTTCCTGACCTCGAGCCTAACTGTGCCTCTCTGTACCTTCTGTGCTTTGCTCCTGCTGCTTCTTTCTGTGGTCACACAGAACAAATCTAATCCCTGTTTGCTGTAGCCACTGGGTCCCCTCTGAGTCTTTTCCTGACCTCTCTTGATGGCCAGCCCTTCATCCAGCTCTGGTGGTGAAGGGGTAAGGGACAGAGTGGGCAGCAGGTCCAGAAGAGTGGAGACCTGTTGGGTGAGGACCTTTCCAGATAGAGGTGTGGGCTTGCTTTTCCTTCTGTCCTTTCCCACTGCTCAGATCTGAGTTATGGACACCAAAGTCACCTCACAGGGTTTTCTCAAGGGGTGACGTCATCACAGTTGGCACCAAGTGACTCCATCACGTAGGTTCACAAAGAAAGATGAGAAGACTCATCTTTGAGTCTGGAGTCACAGGCTTGGGCCAGTGTCACCGTTCTGTTACTTCACCTCTCCCTACCTGCTTAGGTTGGGATAAGGAAACACATACAAAGAAGAGTGTGGAGTAAAGTGGATAGGAAAGGGAAAGACAAGCTCTGTATGTGTGACAGGAAGCACTGGACAAAGGGTCAATCACAGCCTGTGTGAGCGACATGGTTTTGGAGAAGCCAGAGGGTCCAGAGAAGGGCTGGAGATGTGCTAATTTAGGCAGAATGGAAGCAGCAGAAAACTCAGCAGAGCATGTATAACTGGCATCTGATTGCTCACCCCCTTGAAAAGGGGGAGGGAAGGAGGGATAGAATGTGGAACTCAAAGCTTTAAATAAAAGTGCTTATTACTTAAAAAATAAAAAACCAGAAGGAGGCTTAGATTCTTGGACATGGCCAATAATTGGATTTAAGTTGATCAACCATGCCAAAAAAACCAACTCAGCAGAATGTGTCTGTTTTTGGTCGGGCCCAGAAGAGATTCTCCTTCCTTTAGTTGAATAAGCTACTGTCCCGGTCCTGCCTAAACCCCACCTTCCCATACTCTGTCTTATTTTCTTGCCTGCTGCAGGATGGGGAGATGGTGCTGCTAGATGGAGGCTGTGAGTCTTCAGGCTACGTGAGTGACATCACCCGAACCTGGCCTGTCAATGGGAGGTAGGCTCCTTGAAGGTGCCCCCCAAAGGGGGCGACTGGCAGCATTGGGGCACATGGGCTGGTGGGAATGGAGCAGAACCGGCCTGCCCAGCCCCCTTATTCCAGACAAAGTTAGGAGACCGAAGCACGTGGGCCATTGTCCCCTTCCCCTGGTAGGCCTGGCAGCGAGGCCAGGGTTGCCCTGTTTGTTGGAGCCATTTGTCCTTACTCGCAGCTTTCTGTGACTCGGATTCCCCCCTCACTTTGGGAGTGTCAGGGACACGGAGCACAGAGGGACGTTCCCAGGGTTGGCCCTGTAGAAGTTGGTCCCTAACTTTCCTGGTGGCGAGACCTTAAAAACAGACCTTTCTTCCCAGGATGACTCAGCAGGCATGCATTAAGCACCTCCTGTGTGCTGTGTACTGTGCTGGGTGGGGGAGATTCAGAACCGTGAGTGAAAGGTTTCTGGCCTCCAGGAGCGCACATCCCGCTAGCGCCTGGCTTGGGGTCATCTAGTGTGACGCTCCTTTCACAGAGGGGGCAGGTGAGGGGATTTGCCTGGGGCCTCATAGGTGGTCACTTGGGGCCATGCTGAGAGGCCCAGTTTTCTGGCCCCGAATCCAGGATCCTTGGCTCGGCCACCACAGCAGCAGCCATCGCGGGCGTTCCGGCCGGCATCGGCCCTCTTCGGGCTTGAAAGCTACTTCCTGCCGAGCCGGGACTCCCCGCCATGTTCCTGAGAAACGACCCTCCCTCCCCGGTCTGCGCAGGTTCTCTGCGGCCCAGGCAGAGCTCTACGAAGCTGTGCTGGACACCCAGAAGGCCTGCCTGGCCCTCTGCCGCCCTGGGACGAGCCTGGAGAACATCTACAACCACATGCTGGCTCTGATAGGGCAGAAGCTGCAGGAACTTGGGCTGGTGACCGGCCTCAGGGCCGATGGCATCATGAAGGTACGCCCACCCCCCACCCCGCTCCTTCCTGTGCCGCCCACCTGGGAGAGGCGGCACGGCCTGGAGCCGGGCCTCTGGAACCAAGTCCTCATCACAGACTGGCCTGGCCGGGCTCCTTGGGGATGAGCACAGAGAAAGTACTTGGGTCTGCCAGCAGGGGGCAGCCCCGTCTACCATGAACCCTTCATCCCTTACCAAGATGGCGGTTTATGGGCACCTAGCAGAGGGCTAGGAAAGGGCCAGATTCTTTTGTGGGGAAACCGGTCAGGGGACCTTGTCGCTTCGACTGGTTAATGTTCTGCCAGAGAGAGACGGCTCACGAGAGAGCAAGCACGTGCATTTATTAAGCACCATAAATACTACCCACCGTGCTGACAGCTAGCAGGATTAACATCGTCCTTTTCTTTGAAAGAGTTTGTCAAGATCTCAAACGAATAGAAGTTATTGAAAACCAAAAGGCTCTACTCTGGGGACCCCAAACAGATGTTTAGAGATGGAATATCTCCCTGTGCCCTGAAAATGTTCAGCTTCCCTGAGCCATTTTTATCTGAAGGCAAAAGGCTCAAATTCCTCCTGGTTCAGGCAACTTAGTAAATAGCCAGTTCTTAACTGCCCATGCCAGAGACCGTCTGATTTGCTAGGAGACGCTTAACATGAGAGCCAGAAGAGTGATTCCAACACTAACAACACCCTCCTTCCTCGGGCTGACGCTTGGGCAGGTATGAGATTTTAACTCATTTCCTGGACTAGGAAGGATCTGCACTCACTACAGTCTTTGTGCAGCAGTGAAGGCCCAGAGCTGCCTGGAAATCACCTGTAGACTTCCACCCAGGGGACCAGTCTGGCCACTGGGCCTGAAAGAGATGGCACAGATTAAGTGGCTGGGGGTTGAGGGGGAGGTGTCTCCATTTTACCTGAGTTTCAAATGAGCGAGGACTCCTTGTCAGGAAGTGCTGAAGGTGGGGAAGAGTTTAGCCCCCAGGACAAGACGCAAAAGATAAGTAATCTATCCTTAGAACTAAATCCTGTACAGGATTTCACAGTAAAGGTTGGAGCCATGTGGCAGCCCAGGGCCACCAGGAGAGAAAGAAAGCTCTGGAGGGAGGGGGGCACAAGGGCATCTGATCACCTGGGGAAACTTGGCCACCTGATACTACATCCTTTATGCATACCTTTACTTTGCTGGGTTTTTTCCTGTCAGTCTGGAATACCTGGTCCTTTGAGGGGTTTTATTTTGTTGGAGGTTTTTTGGCTCCAAACTTTCTCCCTCCTAACCCCTCCCCTAATGAGAAGGCAAGCAGTATGATATCCATTGTACGTGTGAAATCAGGCAAAACATTTCTACATTAGCCATGTTGGGGGAAAAAGGTAAGGAAAATCAGTAGATCAGTTCATTAAAAGATGCTTCTATCTGCACTCAGAGTTCATTAGTTCTGTCTCTGGAGGTAGGTAGCATTTTCCAACATAGATCCTTTGGAATTATCTTAGATGACTACTGATCCAAATAATTAAGTGATTCACAGTTGATCATCATATAATATTGCTGTTACTGTGCACTATGTTCTCCTGGTTCTGCTCACTTCACTCAGCATCATGTAAGTCTGCCCAGGTTTTTCTGAAACCATCCTGTTTGTCCTTTCTTATAGCACAATAATATTCCATCACAATCATTTGCAACAACTTGTTCAGCCATTCACCAATGAATGGGCATCCCCTCAATTTCCATTTCTTTGCCACCACAAAAAGAGCAGGTACAAATGTTTTTGTATGTGTGGGTCCCTTTTTTATGATCTCTTTGGGATACAGACCTAGTAGTAGTATTGCTGGGTCAAAGGGTAGGCTCAGTTTTATAGTCCTTTGGGGATAGTTCCAAATTGGTCTCCAGAGTGGTTGGATCAGTTCACAACTCTACCAACAATGTGTTAGTATTCCAGTTTTCCCACATCCCTGCCAACATTTATCATTTTCCATTTTTGTCATATTAATCAATCTGATAAGTGTGAGGTAGTACCTCAGAGTTGTTTTAATTGGCATTTCTCTCATCCATAGTGATTTAAAGCTTTTTTTCATATTGATGGCCTTGATTTTTCCTTCTGAAAACTGCCTGTTCATATTCTTTGGTCATTTATCATTGGGAAATGGTTCATTTTACTTTACTCTAAGCCATAATTCCTAAGGAAGGCTTTTTAAAAAATCCTATAGTACCTTCACTGAGTGAATGAAAGTCAAGTGTTTCTTGGGGTGGGGTTAAGCTGGTGGGAGTGACAAAGCCCAGATTCGCTCTGGGAATGGGACAAAAAGCTGTTGGTGGCCAGCCAGGCTCTCCCTCCCCAGGGAGCTCGAGTGGAGTGGGCATACTGACTTAAATCTGGTGGGAGCCCCAGGACTCCAGCTGGTCAGCTTGAAGAGGTTCTGGAGAGATGAGGGGAGCTGTTGCCCACCCAGCAAGCTCAATGTTTTCCCCAGAGTCAGCTCACCTAACAGGAGCCGTCGTGTGAATTCCAGGTCTAAGCCTTAGGCCCTATTGTGAGGACAGAGGCCCTTTCACTGCTGATGTCACTTTTGTGGTGATGACCCAAGACTTTGCTTTTCTAGGCAGCTCGGAAATACTGCCCCCACCACGTCGGCCATTACCTTGGCATGGATGTCCATGACACGCCAGACATGTCCCGCTCACTGCCCCTCCAGCCCGGCATGGTGGTCACTATCGAGCCAGGTAAGAGTGCCGGCCGTGTCCCCATCATTTCAGGAAGCTCCAAACTTAAGCAGACTCAGAGAAGGAGAAGCTTAGAAAGTGTCTGCACAGTGTAGGAGAAGAAGCATCCTTTCTAAAATAGTTATCCATCTGTTTGCATTGGTCCAGTTCTGGACCGCAAGGAACAGAAACCCAGACAGACAGACGGACTCTCCTCCCTCTCTCTTGAAGTCTCTCTAGAATTCACACATTTGTTGAGGCCAGACCAGTGACTTGATGGGTCCAGGGAATGCCTGGCAAGGGCCTTCTCCCAGTACAGGCTGGCACCTTGTCTGTACATTGTGGCAGGTCCTAAAGGGCTGGTGGCCTGTGACCCTTGAAGGGCACCTCTCTGGCCTCTGCCTGTAAAGATCTCTTGATTACATACAACTGTGGGATGCAAACATGGTATGTGTCTAGTGACACCTGCTCTTTTTTTTTTTAATTTACCTTGAATTTATTTTGTTTGGATAGATACCTGTTGTTTCCTTGTTAGAATATGAGCTCTTTTTTTTGTGGGGCAATGAGGGTGCAGTGACTTGCCCAGGGTCACACAGCTAGTAAGTGTCAAGTGTCTGAGGTGGGATTTGAACTCAGGTCCTCCTGACTCCAGGGCTGGTGCTCTATCCACTGGGCCACCTAGCTGCCCCGACACCTACTCTTGAGTCGCTCCCTCTGGGGCATTGAGCAGGTCACCTCACCCCCGGGGCTTTTCTCAAATTCAGAGGTTAGACTAGACCTCTGCAGTCTCTCCTTGTTGTGGTACCTGTGACCTGATTCTCTTTGCCAGCCACCCACTTTGTCGGCCGTTACCTCTGGTCTCAGAGAGGGGAAGTGATACAGTGCTGCTCTTGGCCCCAGGAAAACCAAAGGACAGAGCTGGTATGAGTGGCCATAGCAGTCAGGACTACACGTGTCTATCTTAAAGAGGGCAAAGGGCACTGATAGGGGGTGAGCAGACCCCAGTCCTGCTGACTGCACCCCTTAAGAGATCGTTAAAAAGCCAGGGTGGCCTTCAGTAAGAGGGCTGTCACTCACTGGCTGATGGCCAGTTCTGTTCTGGCTCTTCCTGTCCAGCTGTTCCCTCCCTTCCTGCTATGGAACTCAAGGACCAGTGTCTTCCCACCACTTGCCTGAAGCTCTGGAGAAGGAGCAGCCCCTGTAGACCCTGCCCAGCTTCTTAGCCAGGCCCAAGGAAAGGTGCTGGAGATACCTGTTAGCAGCAGCTCTTGTCTCTAGTACAGCAAGGATTCCCATGGAGATGAGGAGCCAGAAGTCAGTCATCATTCTGGCTTGTCTGGGACACATTCTTGACACCCTCCAAGGAGAAGGGATGCTTGCCGAGATTCCTCATGGGGGGGAGAGCTGTGACTCCTCCTCCAGCCCTGTTTGTTGTCTGACTTGCATAATGTTCTACAGATGAGGCTCTCCCCAGTGAAACCCTGGGCCCCAGAAAAGCTGGGCCAGTGACTGCTGAAGTGAACCACAAACAGCTGTGTTCCACCTCCCTTTTGGGGCCTGTCGTCCCCCCATGAGGGTCCTCTGTTCCTGGAGTGTCCCCCTGGTAAGGCGTGGGTCCTTGCCATGGGGCATCATGGCTCCTCACAGGGAAAGGGCCTCCAGAAGAGGCCTCAGCACCTGCTTTTGTGTACAGGGGAGCAGCTGACGCTTGGGCTTTCCACACATTTTTCTCAGTGGCATTGGAGGGAGGCAGGAATCTGCAGCCCCTTAGATCATGTCATGGGGCACGGGCAGACTCCAGGAGGTAGGCCTAGGCAAGTTAGTAGGCTCGGCGCAACTCTCTCTTGGGCAACACTCAGCCCCTCTGCCAGGATCTTCATCCTGGTGGGTGCCCATCCTCTGCTTTCTCTCCCTCAGTCTAATAGCTGCTGGATGTGGAGATAAGAGTCAGGATTTCAGGAGTGAAGAACGAACCCAGCCAGACTAGTGAGCAAGGATGCACGCTGCTGTCTGGGAACCCCCCGTTCATCCTTGCCTGGCCCTCTCTGCGGCAACAGTTTGGCCAGATTGATCGTGATGAGGTCATCACCTGGCCTGGCAGCCCCTTGGCCCCTTGCCAGCCTGCAGGCCAGCCTACACTGTAGGCCACCCCAAGTCAGCACTGTTCATCTTGGAAGTAACTGACCCCCTTCCAAGTTAGCTCTATAAGTGGTCACACAGGCCCTGGCTGCTTCTCCACCTCAGACCCCTCAGAGCGAGAGCTAACTCCCAGGGGCAGCAGGAAGCTGTCAAAACAAAAATGCCTCTTGACTAATATTTGAGTGCGGAGGTGGTCCCAAAAAAAAAAAAAAAAGATAAGGATGCTAGCTGAAATAGAGCTTAAAATTCCTTCCTCCCCTTCTTTACCCGACTCCTTCCCCACCTGACTGGACAAAGCAACAAGGAGGTCCTCTATTCAGCTGAGAGACGGTGGATACTCGTAGGTGTGTTTTTTCCCAGCTAGGTCTGAGGATGCCATAGTAATCTTCAGTATTTTCCCAGGCCTGGTTTCCTTTCAGACCTTTTTATCTTCTGATCCTGGATAAAGTTGGGTTCCATTGTTGTCAGTTCATGGATTTAAGGGTTCGAGTCCGGCCTGTAACTAGCCAGGTGGAAGGAGGAGCAGAGCACATTGTGAGAGACAGAAGCAGGAAGAGACCTGAAATTTCCTGCCCTCCCCTTCCCTGACCCTTCGCACTTGTCCTGTTTGCCCACCAAAGCTGTCCTTGGTGTTAGGCCCTTCGTGATCCCTCCCCCAGCCTTACTGACATTTCCCCCTGTTGTTTGATGGTGTTCTGATTCACCAGAATGTCTGCCAAGTGAATAATAATAAGCTCTAGCGCCACTTTGGTGTTCCCACTTAGCTCTGCTAACATAGACATGTTCAGTGACATCTACACACACGTACTTAGAGACAGACCTGTTCCCCAGCCACACACCAGAAAACTTGTAAAGGTTCATTTGCTTCCAGAAAGATCCCTGAGACATCATAGGAGCCAAGTCGTCATTGAATTCACTTTGGCTGGGCTGACTCCCTTCCCTTCTCCGTCTGGCTCGGCGGGCTGCTTGTGTTTCTCCTTCTCTTTGGCCACCACAGGCTAAAATGTTAGCCCTTGACTTTTAGATCACCTTTGTATACTCTATTTATTTATTTAGCAGGGCCAATGAGGGTTAAGTGACTTGCCCAGAGTCACACAACTAGTAAATGTCAAGTGTCTGAGGTCGGATTTGAACTCGGGTCCTCCTGACTCCAGGACCAGTGCTTTATCCACTGTACCACCTAGCTGCCCCACTGTATACTCTTTTTCTTTTTTTTTCTTTTTTTGGTGAGGCAGTTGGGGTTAAGTGACTTGCCCAAGGTCACACAGCTAGTAAGTGTTAAGTGTCTGAGATTTGACCTCAGGTCCTCCTGACTCCAGGGCTGGCGTTCTATCCACTGCACCACCTAGCCGCCCCTGTATACTCTTAATTACGTGATTTCTCATGCTTCTTGGAGGAGGAAGAGGCTGTGGGTGCAATGAGTCATTTCTCCAGCACCCCAAAGTCCTGGAGTTCTGTCCATGGCTGCATTGGACTTCACTGCCAGCTTGTGTCATGGCTAAAAACACAGATCTGCAATCCTGATCAAGCATTCTCAGTGTTTACTGTAGGTTTTCCTCCAGATTGGACCCCCCCTCCCCCAACAGTAGGTCATTCCAGCATGAAGCTCTGCTTAGCCCCAGTGAACACAGGCCCAGGTGCCTCACACCCTAGCCCAGGAGGCCCCTTCCCCTGAAGAGAAGCCATCTCCTGAACGGATTCCCTGAGAGCCTTGCCTTCCTTGCTAAATAAGCTATTCTGGTTCCAGGAATAGAAGTAGCCCCCACATTCCTTAAATCCAGACTCATTACTTATTGATCAGGCATAAGACCCAAGCGGCACATCCCTCAGCTCTCCATTCTGCTCTGGGAGAGGCAGAGTAAGTCATGGGGGAGCCCATGGGCCTGCAGTCCTGCCTGCTTTCACTTGGTCCTCTCAATACCTCTCAGAGGTAAACACTATTATTATCCCCACTTTACTATTAAGAAAACCAGGGTAGGGGGCAGCTAGGTGGCACAGTGGATAGAGCACCGGCCCTGGAGTCAGGAGTACCTGAGTTCAAATCTGGCCTCAGACACTTAACACTTACTAGCTGTGTGACCCTGGGCAAGTCACTTAACCCCAATTGCCTCACTAAAAAAAAAAAAAAAAAGAAAGAAAGAAAACCAGGGTAGGGGCAGCTAGGTGGCGCAGTGGATAAAGCACTGGCCCCGGATTCAGGAGTACCTGAGTTCAAATCCAGCCCTGGACACTTGACACTAGCTGTATGACCCTGGGCAAGTCACTTAACCCCCATTGCCCCGCAAAAAAAAAAAGAGAGAAAACCAGGGTAGACAGAGGTGAAGTGACTTGTCCAGTCACACAGCTGATAAGTGTCTAAGGCTGGATTTAAACTCAGGTCTTCCTGATGCCAGCCTCACGCTCTGTCCTCTGGGTCATCTAGCCAAAAAAGGGAGCCTGGTCTATCCAGCCGAGACTGAGACTGAGTCACTCCTATTCTCTTGTTAACACAATATAATTCTTTTGCTTGACTTCTTCCTTCACTGTTCAACAATAGGTATCTTCTTTTATTGGGGTTTTCATTGTCATCTTCAGTCGTGTCCAACTCTTTGTGACCCCAGTTGAGGTTTTCTTGGCAAAGATCCTGTAGTGGTTTACCCTTTCCTTCTCCAGATCATTTTCCAGATGAGGAAACTGAGGCAAGCAGGGTTACGTGACTTGCCCAGGATCGTAGAACTCGTCTACAATGACTAATTGGACTCGGGTCCTCCTGACTCCAGGCCCCTGTGCCAGCAGCTGCCTCTTATTGTGCTCGGCTTAAAGATATTTCTACCACCCTGTCAATTTGATAATAAGCTGAAAATCTCAGTAAAATCTTCCATTTTCTGTCAGTCTCAGAAAATGCTATGACAGAGCCACGGGATCAGATGGCCGGAGATTGAGGTTGTCCTTCTTTTGGCCAGCCCAGCCCTGAGGCTGCCCTCACTTTTCAGAGGCTCCCGGGCCATTCAGGCAGAGGCTTGTTTGACATTTTCTCAGATACAGCATCTCCTCAGGACACCCCGCAGGACTGCCCAGCTCCATGCTGCCTCTTGCCATTTCCATGGGCTTTCTCCTAGGCCTCCAAGAAAGGTGTGACTGTCTCATGGGTCACCTGATGTGGCTGGTGCTGTGATGTTGGGAGTGAAATCTGGGGTGCTGCTGCCCTGCCTGCAGATGCTGCCTGAAGCTCAGGGACCAGTGGCCCCCACCTCCAGCTTCCCTCGTCTTAGACTCCAGATGCGTCAGTTCTGAAATCACAGAGACTGGAGCTGGAAAGGCATGCGATCCCAGTGGATCCAGCCTTGTGCTGCCTTCTTAGCCTCATACCACTGCACTCCAGTCTTGTTTGTGTCATTTCAGAAGCCAGGCTCCCCCCGCAGGGCCTGGCCTGGCCTTTACCATGCCTCACAGCATGGATAAGAGGGGCTGGCCTTCAGGGAGATGCTCTGTGGAATTGACTTTTGCTTTGTTATTGCCTGGTTCTTCCGTTGAGCACATCCCTTTGAGGCTATGGGGGGGAAATTTTTGAAACTGTCTCCCATGGAAAGTTTTCTGTCACTTGCCTCCTCTGTGGCAGGGTCGAGCTCAGACCCTGTGCTAGACCCTCCCTCGCTCTCTTCTCCCATCTAGCCCATTGAAACATTGTTTGAAAGGTAAAGTGAAGTTCTTGGTCCCTGGTTGTGCCGCCTCACCCTCAGATTCTCCCCCTCAGCGACTTCCTCACATGTGCCCACTGCTCAGGACCTGGTGAGCTGGTTTAATGGGCAGCAATGAGGAGCACAGTAGAGAAGAGAGACACGGAAAGCAGGACTGTCTTTTCTTGGCCTCTTTGCTTCCATGCTGACAATCTGGGTCACAAGGGGCATATATACCTAAGCCCAGCGGAAGTGGCAGGCAAGCCTGGGGGGCAGCATCCCTTTTGTTTTCCCTCCCTCTGTCCCTTCCCCAGTGAAAAAGAAGAAAACCAGCCATTGGAAGAAGCCAGCACAGGCCAGCCAAATGCTTTCCGTGTTGGCCACGTCCCATGGTTCAATCCTGAGTTCAGCTGTCCGTCAGGCATGGGGAACGTGTTTCATCATGAGACCCCTGAAATTGAGGTTGGAGTGGGGGGTCCTTCCAAATGGTTCATTTTGACAGAAGGAGGTTGTGTGGGCTGCCTGCCTCTGCAGCCGTCCATGCAAGCCTTCCCACTGGGATACAGGAGCAACCGTGTTCACAAAGAGGTCATTTGTCCTGCTTCGCCCATGGCACATCAGCCCATGCTGAGGCTCCCTATCTTTGTGCGTCGAGGATGTTTTCTTCTTTGTTTGGTCTCTTTGGTCTCTACCTTCAAGTGATACTGCTGGGCCAGAGGGTGTGCAGTCTAGAAAGTTGGGGGCCCACTTCTAAATTGCTTTCCCTTACAGCTCCACCAACAGCACATTTAATGTACCAGTCCAACGGGTATGACATTGGTGGAAGCTCAGAGCGGCTTGAATTTGCATTTCACTCATTTTTAGTGACTCGGAGCATTTCTTCATAGAACTATAAGTAGCTTGAATTTCTTCTAGCTAGACACTGAAAAGCTGTCTTGTCCTTCCTTTTCTTCTGTCCACAGGCATCTATGTTCCTGAAGATGACTATGGCGCCTCAGAGAGATTCCGAGGTCTTGGCGTGCGCATTGAAGACGATGTGGTGGTGACTGAGGACTCGCCGCTTATCCTGTCTGCAGATTGCCCTAAAGAGATGCACCACGTGGAGCAGATCTGTGACCGGGGCTCGTGACCTGCGGGCCAGGCTCCTGGGCAGAGCTGGGTACCAGCGTCCACACACACACCTCGAGGGTCCTCCATGGATGGGTACATGCATATATTCTCGTGTATATGTTTGTGCATGTCTATGTATAGGCACATATGGATAGATGTGTGTGTATAGAGAGAGAGAGGTCGATACTTCCTCATTTGGGAGTTGGGGAGAATCTTTATGTGGAAGTTTTCCTTTATCCTTGGGGAGCCTGAGGAGGGAATTATTCAGCTACAGGTGACCACAGCTCTGGAAAGAGGAGCTGTCTCCACGCCAGTAGTGACTTAGGCCAGCACAGAGTTTAAAGGCGAAGGGTGAGCAAGGTACCCGTCTCCCCTTGGCTTTTGTTAGTAAGTCTTTGATTGGCCCATCTCCTGCCCACCCCATCAGGCCCCGCGTACCTGCTTCCAGGGACGCTTCCCTATAAGGTGGCATCGACCTGGCCACCAGGCATTCGGCTCAGCTTCTCCTTCCTCTCTCCTCTTCCTCTTTCCCAAGGGTGTTCAGCAGAGGGAATGGGGCCTGACAACTCTTGTTGCCCAGAACCCCCAGATGCCCCTTTGTTTCCATGACTTTGGTTGACTCTGGCTGCTAAGGCTGCAGCCTCGGTGCATGTGAAGGCTCAGAGGCCATTCTATCTGCCCTTGTGGCTTAGAGGGCAGAATAGGCCCCGGAAAAGCCGGACCCTCCCTCGCCTTCTCGCAGCTTCCTGCAGCGAATCCTGCCCTAATGGTTGCCATTCCTTGGTCAGGTTGCCCCTCCTCTCTGTCTGACTAACAGTGATGCGACCAGCCCAGCCCACCTTAGCCTCCTGCTGGAGGCTGAAACCTACACTGAGCAAGGCAGACTTGCTGTCTTTTCCACCGTTTGCTACAGGTGGTACCGATGCTGGTAAAGCCTCTGATGAGCCTTGTCTTTAGCAGTCCCTCCCAGCTCTGGCCTTGGTGCTGGGGCCTGCAGGGGAGGAAGCATTAGCAAAGAGTTAAGAGTCAGTGCAAAAATCAAAGCCCAGGCTTCACAAAGCACCAGTAAAAGGGCTGTGGGTTGTTTAATAAACACGTCAGGGAAACAAGCTTGAGAAATGACACCCTTCATGGAGAGCTGGAAGTATGCCTATCTGATAGGAAAACTGGAGAAAGATACAGAGGAAGCCAAGGGCGGGCAGACAGGCGCTCCATCAGGAGGCAAGGATAATGTTACAAAGCCAAAGTGTTACAAATTATATCCGGGCCCCCCTCCCCCCCCCCCCACACACACAAATGGGGCCCACGGCGGCTGGACGGCTGGAGCAGGTGTCTATGAGGCGGCTCAGTGTCCAAGAGCCAAGATGTCCCTTTACGGCCCTGACACCCCCACACACACACAAACACACACACTCCCTCACCCAGGCCCCAACTCTGGCCTACCTACCATTCCCCACTTTAAATGGAGAACTTGAGACAAGCAAGGCAGAAGAGCTTTTTGACTCGGGGTCCTCCAATAAAAGCTTGCCTTTTCTTTCTCCGTGCCATTCCTTGTGAAAGAACCCACAGTAACAAGGCTTAGACTTTCTAGCTAAGAAAACAGCCAGTCTTGGGCAGAATGCTCACGTGCATTTGATACTTATCTCCTCCTTCACCCAGAAAGAAACTTTCAAGTCACTGGGGACTTGGTTCTGGGCCTTAGAGCCCCGAGTGTGCCTTTTAGCAGAATTGCAGTGGATTGCTGCTCTGGTCTTTGGCCAGTCTCTTCTGGTGGGTCGGTCACTGTCCGAGTCCCAACATCCCAAGCGGATCCTCCTGGATACTTGAACTGAACAACTGGTGCTCCCAAGCACAGTCACCTTGAAGCCAGTGTTGTATGAGGTGTCTGGCTTTGCTAAATTTGGGAATTGGAGAGCAGAGAGTTGTTCTACCCAGGCTCTATCCTAGGTGCATCCCATCAAGATTCATCCACCCACACTCCCGAGCCAAAACTTCATTGGGCAGTGACAGCAAACAGACTTTCTGCTCTCTCTTTCCTCTCTGGGGGTTGGAGGAAACTTTGAGGAACAATACATTGACACATTAATAGTGAAGTCGTTATTTCAAAGTCGCTATTGCTAATTGTATTTATGTTTATATCAAGAAAGAATCGGTTTTTTTCCTCGGTTTCTGGGTAAAGAGAAGAGAATGAAGCAGCCTCATTGTTGAGGTGTCACTTTTGGGTGGGTGCCCTTTGCCACCAGTATTGTCATTTATTCTAGAAAGTGCTGAAAGGAAAACCTCCCCTCTTAATTGATAGCAAGGGTCCTTTTGAGATGTATCACAATCTATCCTCAAAGCAACTTGGGGGTGGTGGCAGAAAGAAGATCCAGCAGTAATAAAGAGGAAATATAATTTTGTTTTTGAGGAGAGGGGTTGGGGGGAGGGGAGCTTTTTGATTTTGGGGCTTCATTTTTGCCATTTAGTTAAACAGTGTTAAAGTCAGACTGGAGCTGACAATGGCTTTGTCTTGACGGTGCTGTCCCTTTAAGCTTGCTCGGGAACTGTGCTAGGCCCATTCTTAACTGGAACAGCAGGAGAGTAAGGTCAGATCACAACATACCTCACGGATCCCTTGGGGAAAGACTCTGTCTCTTGTCTCATTCCAAGGCCTTTCCCAAGTTCACAGAACAGCTGGGTGTTCCTGACCGCCCTCTGCTTCCTGTACCCATGGGGAAATCGTAGCCAATTCATGGAGGGAATAGCCATGGTCTCTTCATAGGGTAGCTGATCTCAACCAGCATCGACAGTTGTATGAACTTTGTATACACACTGTGAATATTGAATCTGGACAAAATGCTGTTACTTTGTCAAGACCCGCCCACCAAGGCATCAGGTATCATTTCCCTATAAGGGAAAAGATATGTCAGCAGTGTTTAAAAAATAAACTGCAATATACTGTACATTGCTTCTGGCCCCACTGTCATGTTTTAGAAGTCAAAGGTTTCTTCTGGGATTAAAGGGGTAAGTAACCTTTTTCACAAAGCACTCATTAGCTCAAGAATCCATTGAACAACAAGCAACCATCATTTAACTGCTCTTTGGCCCGTGCTGTTCTAGGCACAACACAGACCCGATCCTCGGGCTAATGGGGGAGAGGGGAGACATGAGTAAGTGATAGAAGTGGAGGGTGGCAGGGCTGGAGCTGTGTCTGAAGGCAGTACCTATGCTGTAAAGAATGCCGGTGCTGGGCTCAGGAGCCACGCTTAAGTCCTGGCCCTGTCACTTGCCTGGGTGACCCCCCCCCCAGGCAAGCTGCTTCTCATCCCTAGGCTCCAGATTCCTCCTATATAAATTTGGGGTTTGGATGAGATGATCTCAGAGGTTCCTTCCAACTCTGATTCTATAGTCTGAAAAAAACTGGCCACTGGGAAGATCATTTTCACTTGGGAGGATGGAGTCAGAGAAGGTTTCTGAATGAGGGGGCTTCTGATTTAGGCACTGAAGAAGGGAGAAGGGATGTCAAAATAATGGGCTGACAAAGACATCTCCAAAAAGAAAAAAGACCTACAAAAATCTTGATAGCTTTTTGTGGTGGCCAAGAATTGGAACTCAAAGGAATGCCCATCAGTTGGGGAATGGCTAAACAAGCTGTGGCATAGGATGGTGATGGAATATTACTATGCTAGAAGAAAAGTCAAGCAGGATGATTTCAGAGAGGCCTAGAAAGACTTGTATGAACTGATGTAGAGTAAAGTGAGCAGAACCAGGAGAATGTTGTGTGCAATAATAGCAATACTGTTTGATGAAGAACCGTGAAAGACTTAAGTATTCTCAACAATACAATGATCCAAGACAATCCCAAAAGACTTGATGAAACATACTCTCCACCTCCAAAGAAAGAATTGATATTGATGGAACACAGACTGAAGCAGGCTATTTTTCACTTTCATTTTTTTTCTTTTATTCAAGTTTTCTTATACAAAATGACTAATGTGGTCATGTTTTACATAGTCGTACATGTATAACCCATATTGCTTACCACCTCAGGGAGGGGAGAGGGAATGAGGGGTAAAAATTGGAACCCAAAACTATAAAAATGTTTATTACTTTAAAAAAGTTAATTTTTTTAGTTTGGAGGGGAAAAACCATAGTGAGCTGAGGGATAGTCCTTTCCAGACCTGAGAGAGGGAGTTAGCAGCTGCATGGAAGCAGGAAGCAGGCAGGTAGACAGACAAGGATTCCCATTCGGCTGGAATATAGAGCATGTGTCATCAGGTTTTCCAGGAAAAGTCCTTTTAGAGGCGAAGGCAAGATCTCTAAGCTAACAATTGACAAGAGGCACCCTGCCATAGTAGATAGCAAGCCAGCCTTTCAATCAGGGAGACACCAGGCTCGGGTCTCAGTGCCCAAGGCCACACTGGATGATGTATGTCACATAATGTACATGGCAGGACCAAAATGAGAAAGAGGAGAATGCAGGGGCTCTCTCCAACCTTCATTCTTAGTTATAAAATCGTGGAAAGCATGAAATTGTCAGGGGCAGCTATTTCCAATCACCCCCAAACATGTCTCCAAAAGGAAGGTGGAGAATGTCAAGTCCCGTAGGCTTTGAGCAAGGAGTCAGAAGAACTGGGTTTAGGGCCAGGCACTGTGTGACCAGCACTTTTTCCTGGACCTATGCACCCAGAGGGCAGTGGACAAAGGGATCTCGAAGGCTCCTTCCCATCCCAACACTCCTTGATAACATGAAATGCCTCTGCTCCTTTGCTTCATGATGGAGTGGAGCTATCTAATCTGCCTGCTCACCTCTGAATGACTCGACTCCACAAAAGCCCCATTCAACATATGGCCCTCCAAAGAGGAAGAATCCATTGTTTCCCAAAGCAGCCCCCTCTCCTTTTGCCACACTCTCATCCCAGAGTTTCCCTTGATGCAGAGCCAGAACCTGCCTCTGTAACAACTCCCCAGGGCCCCAAATGCTCCAACGACAACTCTGGGGCCAACCAGAACAAACTTAATCCTTCTTCCTAAATTAAACACTTGAAGACAAGGAGCCTTTATCTTCTGCAGACCAAAAATGGCCAGTTCCTTCAATGATGCTCTAATGGCTCAACCTGGACACCTTGTTAACCCATTCTAAAAGGTGGCCCCGTTCCCACCCTACCCACCTACTGAACAAAGTAGTCCAGGTATGGCCTGACCAGTGCAGGCTGCAAGAAGATCTGACTTTCCCTCATTCCAACCTTTGACTCTTAGTTGGTCCTGAGAGGAAATAAGCTGTCTGTGCTGTGATTTTAGCTCCTATTTAGGTAAGGAATAATTATCTTAAAGATTGGACCGGGGGCAGCTAGGTGGTGCAGTGGATAAAGCACTGGCCTTGGATTCAGGAGGACCTGAGTTCAAATCCCACCTCAGACACTTGACACTTAACTAGCTGTGTGACCCTGGGCAAGTCACTTAACTCTCATTGCCCTGCAAAATAAATAAATAAGATTGGACCAACAGGGGCAGCTAAGTGTTGCAGTGGATAGAACACCAGCCCTGGAATCAGGAGGACCTGAGTTCAAATCCAGCCTCAGATACTTAACACTTACTAGCTGTGTAGCTGTGTGACCCTGGGCAAGTCACTTAACCCCAACTGACTCACTAAAAATAAATAAATAAATAAAAGATTGGGCCAACAAAAGCTTGTTGGATCAGTACAGCATATGTATTACAGGCTCAGTATCTCTACAAGGCTGGGCTTACCCCATGACAACTCTGTTTTTATCCAATGCTGGCACCAGGGCAATGAGTAAGACAAGGAAACGAGTAGCAGGTGGCCTCTCAGGGAGCAGCAAGGCCTGTGGTTGGTCTGTACCCTTTTGGTCACAGTCCACTGCTGTCCCATTTTCTTGAGAACAGATTCCAATCTATGAAAGCCACTCACTGGAGAGGGAGGCTGATGACTCCTGTGCCTCTGAGGACTGCCTTCAAACCCCTACTCTAACCTCTCTGGAACTCAGTTCCTTCATCTGTAAAATGAGGGGGCCAGACAAGGGAAGGCCAATGAAACATACGTTTACCATCAGGGCTCAATAGAGTTAGTTGAGTCTTGTCAAGGTGGAACCTGCAAAACACTCAGAGATGGCCAGGATGAGAAAGGCAAATAGATTCAACTGCAAATAAGAAATTTAAGAAATACAGTGATTGTAGGTTAGCTGGTTAAGGTGGCTCTCCTGGAGTAAGGAGGAAAGAAGGAATGAAGTATTTATTAAAGACTTATGTTGTGCAAAGCACTGTGCTAAGTAAGCTCTGGGAATACAAAGAACACCCAAGCATGGAAACCTGTCAGGAACTACAAGAAAATTGAAATATGCCTTATATGAAAAAAAATTTAAGAAAGAAAACTATCATGTCACAGGTCCAATGGCATTTTGGGAGGGCATAAAGATTGAACTTTGCCTTGCACACTTTCACTCCATTACCGGCTGTATCAGCCCACCTACCTATTTCTGGAAAAGACCTGCTCTGCTTAGTCTCTGAAAGGTTTTAGATCTCATTTCTCAACACCAAGACTCTGAATGTCTGAAAAACAGAGAAAAACAGGCATCCAGGGAGGGGACCTGGCTTCCCCTTGGCCTCCAGCCTGCTGGGAGTAGGAGGTTGTGTTGGGTGCCTGGCAGGTGAGGAAGGTGGTGACTGTTAACCAAAAGCAGCCATTTCCAGGACTAAGGAAAGAATGGAGCCCTGGGAGAAAGGCTGCCTTTGGAATTAGAAAAGGGGCAATTTAGATTTATTCTGCTACCCTTCCTTCTCTGGGCCTCAATTTCCTCTGTAAAACTTAAGGCGGGCAGTGAGCCAGATTGTCTCACGAAGGGGTCACAGATTCAGAGCCTCAGATTTCAAAGAATCAGTTTCTGGGTTGGAAGGGACCTCAGAGCCAGCTAGACAGTGAACAGAGATTCCCTCCTCTCCACAAAGGGCCCCTTCCTGCACTGCCTTTGCCTGAAGACCTCTGGGGAGGAATGGGAGGGAGCGGGGCTCTGAAGCAGGGTCCGTGCTCAGGCCCATCGCCTCTAACTAACTCTAAACGAAAAAGCCTACAAAGCCTATAGAGGAAGAGGAAGGGCCAGTTGTCAAGCAATAGGTTTTTGTATCCGGAAGAATGGAGTGGGGGTGTGTGTGACAAAGCTGTTGGCTCTTGTGGAAGATGTGAAAGAGAAATTGTTGAGATGTGGGCACCCCCGAGGGATATCAGGGCTTTGTGAAGATTGTCAGGGGTGGGGGGGGTCCACAAGAAACAATGAGGAGATTCAAGGACCCTGAGAAGGCACTTGAGGGTTGTGAGACAGTGGGAGAAGCTTCGGGAAATGTAGCGGGGTCCCCAAAATGAGGCAGGATCTTGGACATATTGGTGGAGAGTCTCAGGGGGAGTGCTGGAAGATTTGGAGATCAGAGGGGTGACGGGAGGGTCCTTTGGAATGAGTAGAGCAGGGACCCAGGACGGAGACATGATCTTCGGGGTTGGGAGTGTATGGGGGGAACGGGGTACACTGATGAGATTTGGGGCCCCTGAGGGGAACTGGAGGGTTCTTTGGGAATTTAGTGAGGATTCCTCTCACCAGAGCCCCAGGAAGACATGATCTGGGAGAATGGGGAGATGGGGGGGGGCGTCGGGGGACACTGAACATTCAGGGACCCAGAGAGCGAGCACATGAGGGCCCTGTGGGGATCTCGATGGATTGCCGACGTGGGGGGATAGCTGGGGAATGCGGGGGATCAGAGGGATGCTGGCGATTCGAAGAGCCCTGGAGAGAACCCCAGGCTCCCGCGGTGGGGGGCTAGAGGGATGCATTGCGTAGGTGAAGGTGTCTTACGTGTGCACGTGCGTGGGTACGTGTCTGCAAGTGCGTATTCGGGCCTGGGCGGGGAGGGGGGGAAGAGGGGGAGAGGGAGAGGGGGGCACAGGCCGGGAGGCCCCCCCTCAACCTCACGCCAGGCTCTGGGGCTGTGGCGCAGCACACCCGTGGGGACCCTGGGGCTCCCGGGGATGAGAGGCTGTGTATGACGGGGGGGGAAGGGGGGGGACCTGGAGACTCTTCGGGCTGTGCGCGGGGGGGGGGGGGGAGAAAGATGGCCCGAGGGGGGGGGGGGCGTCTTTTTAGTTTCAGCTGGGCTCACTCGGCCCCTCCCTGTCCGGCCCCGCCCCCTCTGGGGGTTGAGCAACCCCACTGACAACTAGGGAAGACCAGGGCGGGGGGGGGGGGGGAGAAGAGCCTGACCAGCGCCTTTAAGGGGCGTGGCTTCTTGCCACGCCCCGGAGCCTCCGTACGCCGAGAGGGGCGGGGCTGAAGAGGGGGGAGGTCGGAGGCGGGAGGGGGGAGGAGGCATGCGCCGCCGCGCAGGCGCAGTGAGCGCGCGACGGGCACTCGCTTTCCAAAATGGCGGCGGCGATGGATGTGGACACCCCCAGTGGCACCAACAGCGGCGCCGGCAAGAAGCGCTTTGAAGTGAAAAAGGTCTGGCCTGCCCGGTGCCTCCCTCAGAGGGGCCGGCGGGGTGCGGGTCCGCTTGCAGGGCCGAGCGGGGGACGGCTGGGCTGGGGGCCCTGCTCCCCGGCGTTGCTGGGGTACCCGGTTCTCCACAGGAGGACGGAAGTGGGCGGGATTTCGGCGGGGATGGACGCGGACACCACCCAATGGGCGTAGGCGAGGCTGCCCGGCGAGGAAGCGGAACGGGCCAATGGGCGCGGCCGTTGTTGAGAGGCCGGCGGGCTGCGGCTCCTGCGCCCCTGCCGAGAACCTGAGCTGTCATTGGGGGAGGCGGTGGCGGCGCGGCCGGGAGGGGCGGGGGTGGGGTCGGATCTGCCCCGCCCAGACCGGCCCCGCCCCGCTGCCGGAGCTGAGCCCGGGGTCTCGTGACGCCTCGGGGGCTGCCCCGCCCGTTCCTCTGCTCCCTCCCCTGGGCCTGGGACAGCCGGCCGGCTTCTCCCCCACACACACCCCCGCCCCTGCCCCTGCCATCGCTTTGTCCCGCGGCTCCTCCCAGGCCCCTTGTTCCGGTCACGTCTGGAGCCCATGGGCTTCCCCCTAAAAACTCGGGCCCAACCCCTTGAAGTTTAAATGGGGGGACGTGGAGAAGAGAGTGGCGGTCGCAGTGGTCCTCAGGGCATTTACTCCTAAATGAATCTCTAGGGGGGAGGGGCGGTATTGAGGTTTTGAAAAAACAAATCTTAGAGACCTGGTGGGGGGGGGAGGGCTTTATAAAGTGCAATAAATGAGGACGTCAGAAATGAGGGGAATGGAGCGACTCCCTTCGGGAGCCCCTGCCTTTGCGCTACCTGCTGCTGCGGGGCCCCTTTATAAGCCGCAGCCATATTGAACAGAATTGGGGCCCCCTACCCCCTTTGGATGGGAGGAGAGGGGAGGAGGGAGTGGTCCCCGGGTTATTTGGGAGGGGGCTGGGGGGCAGCTGGGCGAGCCAGTGAGGAATTGCTTGCACACACACCCCCCTTGTGACCCCGGTATCGGTGCCAGCTAACATGGTGCGTTCCTTGAGACTTAGGAGATTTAGAAACGATGACCTGGTCAGTTCCCAAGCCCCGCTTATCCCAGGATTTTATCCCAGGATTACCCATTTTGTGAGCCCGTGGTCATTGAAGTTCGTGCTCTGCTTGGCAGTTTCTATAGATGGCCTCTCGGCCTTGTCACTGGGGGAGAAGGCTGCTCAAACTATCCCTTGGGACATCCATTCCCGGGGGATTTGGAGCCCCCCCCCCCCATCCAGGCACTAACTATAGCTCAAATAGACACCTGACTTCGGCTCCTCTGCTGACTTGCAGTGAGAGGCAAGGCTGCCCATCACGAAGCTCACTCTAGGCACTTGGGAAAGTTAATTGAGAAATGGTTCATTATTCTTTGGCTTAGCCTGTTTCAGCCTTTTGGAGAGTTGGCAGGGGATAGGCGTGTCCAAATGGAGCCCGTTGATTTAACTTTTGTCACATAGAGACTCGTCCCACTTCATGATCCCTTTGACTGAAGAAATGATAGGTGCACTTTGGTACAGTAAGATGGATGTTTAGTTTATAAGAATTCTGCAGCAAGCCTGCATTGTTCTCTCCTTTTTCTCTTTGCAGTGGAATGCAGTGGCCCTCTGGGCCTGGGATATTGTGGTTGACAACTGTGCCATCTGCAGGAACCACATTATGGACCTTTGTAAGTCATTGGGGGAGGGGATCGAGAGAAGAAGGTGGCCCCCTTTTCTTCCCAATGATTTAAAGGGAAGAGTTTGGCATCTAGGCTGTGCCTCTTTTGGATGATTTTTACATCGCCTTGGATGGAGGCAGAGCTGACTGAAAATAAATTTGCTCACATCTAAGGATGGGCAGGCCACACTTCCTAATGAATGGTAGAAAGAGAGACACTTTTGACTCTTTATAATCTCTGCCTCTCCTGCCCAGGCACAAAAAGGCAGAAAGAAAAAGTGAAAGGAAAAATAAACAGTCACAAAATGCTCCTTCAGGGCCAGTATTTGCTGGGCACAGGTTTTAGGGAAGGAAGGTCAGAAGACTAAAGGAAAACCCTTTGCTTGCTGTATCTCTGTCATGATGGAGAATTACCGGAAACTTCAGATTCCCAATCAGATAGCTCAAAGGGAATTTTATTTACATCTTTATGTGCCACATGGGACATAGTGGCTGTTTAACACATGCTGTTGAATGGCTATCCTTTTAGTAGTAAGGATAAGGAAATAAACCAGGAACACTTTAAAAAGTGGATCTTGAGGAGTTAATGTGAAAAAATGGTTTGTTTTGTAGTTGGCAGTTAGGCCAAGAAACCTTGCAAACACCCAAATTTAGTTCTTTATTTTTGAAATAGCTTCAGGGAACTGTGTTATGTTTTCATGATTAAATTATCAGCCAGGGGGAATAGTCTGTAATCATAGCTACATTTTCTAAATTAAAAAATAAAACTCATTAGTTGCTGTTGGGAAGCAATTCCAACTCTTACGATTCTGTAGTGTATTGATTGGTGGTTGGGTAGGCTGGTTTTGTTTTAGGTGGGGCCTTTTTATTTTTCTGCGGGTTTGAGGCTTTTGTAAGGGGAGAAAGGAAGCAGGCTGTTTTTCTCTTTCACACATAGACAAATCTACATCTTCCAAGAAATCCCAAAGACATACATATATGTGTGTGTCTCTTGTGTATTTGAAAGATGCCAATCACATAAGAACATATGTACAGCTCTAAATATGTGTGGGTGTGGTCTTTGATTACAGCCCTGCCAGTATCTATGCCTTCATAATTTGTTTTCATTGGTCCTTGCCCAGAAGTAAGAGCATCTAACTTGGGCTTGGTCTCATGTAAAGGTTGTAATTTAAAATTTTATGCACATTTCCCATTTTTGCCCCAAATAACTATGCATTTTAAAAATTAGTGTTAATTCCTATTAGAGAGCCAGCCTAGCAGTACTCCTTACTGTCTCAGGGGGAAACGTAAGTCCATGTCTGCTCTCTTTTTCTTGGGTTTTCTCTTAGACCTTGTTGAGTGAATATAGGCCTTTAAGGATGCTGCTTCTCCCAAGATTCTCATGAATGTGTATTCATTGCCAGTTTTGATACTGTATAGAAGTTACATAATAATGGGTTCTAAAGCGCTTCCATGCCAATATCAGATCTTCTGAGGTTCTCAGGAAAGCACCAGCTGTCAAGATTGCCCTCACTTTTCAAAAGTAAGGATTCCAGTTTGACCAACCCATCCGCCTCTAAAAAAACATCTCCATTCACTTTATGAAGCCTCTGAAGCCTCTCCCTCCTCAGATTAGCATGCACACTGCCAAACAGAAGCAGTCACTGTTAGTGCAGACAGGCTTAGACGGAAGGGTGCTAGAAATGGGATGCTGATCCAGAACTTTCTGGCATCGGTTTTTAGTATGTAATGTGCTGGGCAGCACCTGTTGAGAATGCATGGGGCATTGTTCCCCAAACCTGATCACCATGACGAAAGGCCTTACCAAAGATTCCTACCAGCCTCTTGTTCTGTCAGCCCCAATTGGTCTCTTGCTGAAATCAGTGGACATTTTATGCACCCTGAATTTGATAGGTGAATTCACATCAGGCAGAGCCATCTGCCTTCACTGTACTAATAGCCAGATAACTCAATCCAGATTTTACATGGCCTCCACTGCCCCCTTCCAATTTAAATTCCCTTTACATTTTTTCATTTTTAAAAATTTTTTATTTTTCAGGGCAGTGAGGGTTAAGTGACTTGCCCAGGGTCACACAGCTAGTAAGTGTCAAGTGTCTGAGGCTGGATTTGAACTCAGGTCCTCCTGAATCCAAGGCTGGTGCTTTATCCACTGCACCACCTAGCTGCCCCCCCGCCCCCAATTTAAGTTCAGTTGGGCCCACAGGAAGCAAAATTCTGTTGTCTCCCTTTTGGCCTCCACCTCTCTCTGCCACGTTCCCACTTCCTTGGTGGCCTCTCTTCAGCCGCCTGCACTGATAGCCACCCTCTCCTCTTTAGTAAAATAAAAGAGCTCTTTTCTCATTTACACATCACTGTACCCTGATTCTAGCAGGGCCTTGATAAACACTTGTTGACTGACTCTACTGAATATACTTCCCTGGAATCCATCCTGCGGGGTTGTTCTCCAGCCAGCCGTTTTTAGTCTTCTCTCCAGAGCTGTCCCCTGCCTTTTGAGTCCTTCTCTTGACTCCAACGCTTAGCTGAGAGGCCCCCCTCTCTGGAGCCCTTCCCTTTCCGGATTCCTCCCCATTCTCCCCAGCATTACCTCGCGAATTCAGCCGGATCCCTATTTGGCCCCCTTTCTTTCCTGTGTTATAATGTCTACATTTGGGTTGTATGACCTAGTAGAATGTAAGGTCCTTGAAAGCAGGGACTTTTGGATTTGGGCTTTTTATCCAACAGTAGCTTATTAACCAGCATGGTCCATGCAGTTGGCAAGTGCTGGCTGAACTTGAATTGGCTCATGAGTTGTGAAATGAAGGACTTTTGCCTCATTGAAGGAATTTCAAGCTTGAACCAGAAGAAGGGGGAGAGTTGATGTAGGGGGGAGACAGGCAGGGAGCCCCCGAAATCACACAAGGACAACCTGGCCGACACTAACGGTAAATGTGATGGCTTGTTCAAGTGATTTGGGGAGGGGGAAGGAACTAGCAGGAGGCAGGGTCTGCTCCCTCCCAACCAGGTGCTCTCCTATTCCCCAGGAGAGGACTGACCTGACCAAGGCTGGTAAGTGCCTCATCCTGCTAGTTTCTGGGGGCCAAGCCATCTTTTTTGACTGACTGACAGAGGTTTAATTTCATAACCCATTTCATCTGACATCCTGGTGCTCAGCTCTGTTATTTCTCTCAGGAAGTTTCTGACCAAGAAAGGGCATCATTGTAATGAGACCTTTCATAAGTAATGATGATTGTACTTAACCAGTGTATTTCTACAAATATTTAGTGAGTCTCTGTTCTGTACTGATCTGTGCTAGATCCTAGCCGAATTAAAAAGCTCAGCACCTTTGGAGAAAAGCCAATGAGATCCCAGTCATCGCTCCTGGGTTCTGAAATTGTTAGCATAACTCATAACTTCTCTCCTTTGGCTAGATTTTTATTCTCCTTTAATTTTAGTCCCTCCCTGGTCCTTGAGAACCTGTGTGGTCATTTGCACTGCCCAGCAGACACAATAAATCCAGTAGCTGTAGACCTTCATTTGCGTAAGGCCTTGGAAATGAGTGCTGGACAAAGAGTGAGTCCAAAAGGGGGAACTAACACACTGCTTTAGGTGGGGGCCCTCTATTAAACAGACTCAAGGAACTTCTGGAGGCCTCTTGTCTGTGGTCACTAGCCTGCCTGCCTGGGCTCTTTGACCCACCTTTCTGATCAGCATATGGTTATAACTTTTTTTCTGTAGTTTTCTGTTTTTGAAGGACAAAAGTTACTCCTAAGTTCACATGTAAAACAGTTGAATTCTACAAACATTAACTAAGTGCTTCTGGGTAAAGCAGTGTTCACAGGAGAAGATAATATTCAGACTCTGACCTTAAGAAATTTGTGCTCTCAGGGACCCAAAGACATATACTCAAATAGCTAGAATACAAATTATGACATGACAAGGCCGAAGAAAGCCTTGGGATGCTACAAGAAATCTGAGGGAAAGAGATGGCTTCTAGCTGGGAAGGGTTAGACAACTCTATTGATTCAGCAAGTCAAGGGCAAGGGTCAGGCAGCTTGCAAAGGGATCCCTGTTCAAGTATAGCTTGCAGTCAGTGGGGGAGTCTCAAGTCTGAGATTCTGTGATTCAGAGAGGGCTTCATTGGGCCCCAAAAGGAGAGAAGGGTGTCAGTGGTGGGGAGGGCAGATAGGAGAGGCAAAGGCATGGAAAGAGGACCTGAGCCATCAGTCTGGTGTGGCTGAAGCATTGATCAATAGAAGGGCAGGAGTGTGGTGATGGAAGGAAACATAAGTTTCCCTAAGTGTAAGGACACTAAATGCCAGGGATTTGGACTCCTGTAGGAACCCATTTGAGCAGGAGCATTGTGAGAGCAGTACCTTCAGAAGCTTAGGCCAGTGGTGATGCAGGGGGTGTGCTCAGGAAGGGAGGCAGAAGAGTTCATTGCAGAGTGGAGGGAAGAGGGGAAGGGGATTGCAGGGTTTCAAGCCTGGCCAAGGGGGCCACATGCTGGTGGTACTTAGCTTTGGGCCCCATCAGTCATTGTCAAAGTGCATAGGCAGTTGCTGTTACAGGCAGGTGGAAGGGTTCCTACTCCTGAGATTGTGTGATTTTGTTTCAACAGGTATAGAATGCCAAGCCAACCAGGCATCTGCCACCTCTGAAGAATGTACGGTCGCATGGGGAGTCTGCAATGTAAGAGAAATACCTTTATGTGCTGTTAGACAAATTATGCTCGTCTCCTCTGTCAGGTTTGCATTCCCACACAGAGCTCTACCTAAGGGGCACACAGGCAGTAAAGTTTGTAAGAGTCCTTCCCCTGGCTTTGCTTAGTGCATCTCTGGGCCAGTCACTATTTGCAAGGTGCATCATACAGCCCTGCTGTCAACAGCGCTCCCGTTGGCCCTTCCTTGCCCGTGCTGTCCTCTTCCCAAAGGCTCCTCACTCATTTGTGTCAGTCACAGTGGAAAGTGAAAGGAATGTCAAGGCCAACACAGAGCAGATAGTGCAGCCCTGCCCCTGGGCACAAGGCACTAGCAAGGCTGACTTTTTAGCAAACGTGCCATAGAGAATCCTCTCACTGAGCCATATATTTATTCCAATACCATTTAGAATGCTTCAGTCACTCTTCCCTGGAAATGGCCTTCAGGCCTCTGGAACATTTGTTTTCTCTCCCTCTCACTTGTCCCTTCCCTGCTGGGAAAAAGGAAAGATAAATAAAGCTCTCATAACAAATGTGCATAGTCAAGCCAAACAAAAGTCCCCTCTTGGCCACATTCAGAAATGTATGTCTCGTTGGGCCTGTTTTGTCTGTCATCTTTCTGTCAGGAGGGGGTTTGCTTTACTGGTCTTGATGGTCCTAGATCAAATCTTTCTGTTTTGGACCCAGCCAAGAGCCATCTGGAGTAAAGTCTGGGGAATGGCCCAGCAGACATGGGTGCCAAGCCCGTTTTGCTCTTTCACTAATGCTGGCTGACCAACTCGAGGCCATTCCCAGGGAAGTGTCCAAGGCCACGTTGCTGACCTGTGTGCAGGCGGCTCCCAGGGTGGAGGAGCACACTCTTGGACGAGTAAATTCTGGTCTTTTGTCATGGCTCCATGCTCATGATCACATGATGTCAACTCATCACCTTCTCTGTGCTCCCCACATTCCCCACTTTGTGGCCGGAACACGGGTGGCTTCCTCCAGATGCCCAGGAGCTCCCCACTGGGCTGAGGAAGTCACTATGACCCCACTGGCCACAAGCAGGCTGCTTGTGGGACCTTGGACAAGTCACAGCCTCTCTGGGCCCAGCTTTCCTTCCAGGTCTGACTCCCCCTCCCTTGGAGCATTCTTCCCAGTCTGTTGCCCAGCTGCATGGGGTGCAGAAGGACACAGTGCTTTGAGCCTCTGCTCCCCTGGAGTCTCTTCTCAGGCCAAGGTTACAGGGAAGTAGCTCAGTGGTGGCTGTCCTGCCCCTGGGCTATATGGCTGCTGCCAGGTCTGTGCCAGCCAACCTGCCAGGCCTAGCTGGGGCAGGGTGGGGGAGGTGCTGGTATGGGCCAGGGCAACTCCACAGGGGCACAGACCTGTGCTCAGGGTTTGGGGTTATAAAGGTCAAAGACGTTGGCTTAGCATATCTGGGTACTTACTGGTGCCAGTGAGCTCTTGTGACTATGTCCAGGACTGGCTTCTGCCAGGCTCACCGTGTGGTCGTGTCTCCTCCTACTACATACCCACAGTGCAGTAGTTCTGGTCTCTAAAACCAGTCCCTCCACTGCTCGCTAAGATGCTCCTTGTTCTTCAAGACCTGCTGCTTCCCCTGAGTTCAAGGCTGTACTGGAAGCCACAAAGTGAGCGTGCTCGAACAGCCACTCAGAGAGCAGCTTTTCTCCTCTGGCCACATGTCCTGAGCTGGGGGAGGCAGCCAGCAGCTGCTTGCAGATTATCCTCCATAACAAGTTGTGTTGGGTGGGAACCCCCAACGTCACTGAGCCACAGCGGCAAGCCTGCTCCTCTGCTCTTCCATCAGAAAGCAGACTCTGCGAGCTCCCTCTGACCTACCTGGGGAGGAGGCTCACTCTCTGCTCCTCCTTCCCTTTACCTCCTGCCTATCCTCTCGGTCCCCTCGCCCCAATTCAAGTTTTGTCCTTTTCCGTGTCCGGGTCACAAAGAAGCACGACGCTTGACTGGCCTGACCGTAGTCTGCCCTGTGAATTTAAAATGACTCTTGGTATCTACCAAAGCCAGCCTTTGCCATCGTAGGGGCAGTGGAGGGCGTTCTGGGCTCCTTAGCACTGGCCCACCCTCAGGGCTCCGAGAGCAGAGGGTCAGCTTGGGCAGCAGAGCAGGGAGAGACACATTCTCGCCATCTCTGCTGCAGATAGGCAGGCTGTGATAGGAGCCCCCATCCCATAATGTCTCCCACTGGGTATCCTGGCTTTTTTGTTTCTTGTAATGAAATTTCTGAGAAGGAATCTCTCCTTACGTGGATTTGTTGGTTCCCTCTTGCCTTCCCTTGTCTTTCTCCATCCCTCTGCCCTGCTCTGCTCATGAGGTAATGATGGAGATGGTGGATGAGATTCTCCTCAATGTTCTTTGCTTTCTTTTTTCAGCATGCTTTCCACTTCCACTGCATCTCCCGCTGGCTCAAAACCAGGCAGGTGTGCCCGCTGGACAACAGAGAGTGGGAGTTTCAAAAGTAGGTGCTCCGAGCAGTTTGGTGTGTGGTATGAGACAGACCGACTGGGTGGGGGATGGGGGTTAGAGACAAGGAGAGGGGCTCAGTAAGCTCAAGGGGTCCTTCAGATTTAGACGTGGACACCTGGAGAGGCCTGAAGAGGGGCTCTGCCCTGGGCCAGCAGTTGGTCAGATTCCTTTAATAAGAATGTAAAGAGGATCTGCCCTGGAGTCAGGGGACTCATCCAAGGACCCTTCCTGACTGTGTGACATCTCATCTCATCTGTAAAATAAGCTGAAGGACACTCACTCTGCTTCCCATCTGTGAGGAAGGAGCCTTGGAAGCATTGCTGTAGCCCTTTCTCACTAGAAATCTAAGGCCCATCACTTTTTGTGTGCCTGGAGAACAGATACAAAAGAAAGCTAAGTTCCTGCCCTGACATGCAGCCAGAGAGGAACCTAGAGGGTCAGTTGTCTTTGGTCTGTGAGAAGATCTGCCCCTGGTTCCAAACACCTCCCAGCCTCCGCGGGTGGGGGTGGGGGGTGGCCGGCAGGCAGGGGGGCTGGCTTTTGGCCCTGTAGGCTGCCTTTCCGTGAGCATGAGCTGCGGGGTTCCCACCCTTAGGCCTGGATCCCAGAGGTTATGGGGCAGAGGCCAAGCTAAAGGGGCTCTAGGTTATCCAGTCTGCTCGTGCAAAGTGGGGAGGCAGCACAATAGGGTTTTTTGGCTTTGGAGCCAGAGGCCCTGGGTTCAGATTCTGGCTGTGCTGTTTCGGACCTGTGTGATCTCACATCACGGAACCTCCTCGGGCTGTGGTTAAATTCAGTGTTCTCTAAGACCCAGTTCTGTTCCGTGTTCTAGCTCTCTAAGCACATGGATCCGAACTAGACTGAAAGCACTCTTCCTGACATTGAGCACTGCTTTATCCAATGACGTGGTCCTGGAGCATGAACCCCAGACCAACTTCTTTATTGGAACCTAGCTAATAAAAGCAGATCGGGACTAGGACTGAAGATGAGGATGCCCAAGAGACAAGGGCTTGCGTTGGCGCAGGCCCTGCTTGGCCATGCAGCCTGAAGTGGAGGAAGCTCTGGGCCAACGTGAACGTGTGTAGGGTCTCACTACAGTCCTCTGAACGGGCCTGCTGCTGCAGCCTGGTGCTTAGCACATACGGTTTAAGGAAGCTCTGGGCTAGGGTTAGAGGGTGGAGGACAGAACATGGGCCTGCCCCACACTTCTCCCAAATTCCCCCAAGAACAAATGAGGTCAGCTGCAGAATTGGGAGTGTGGAGACTAGACATCTGGTCCCAGCCTTTCCCCCACCTGGAGTCCTCAGGAGATCCATGATCTCATCTGTAAAAGGAAGGAATTTCAGGTGACTCCTACAGCTCCGACTCCGGCCCTCAGCCTTCTTCCCTTAGCAGCTGCCCATGGGGCACTCCTGGGCATCCCACACTCCACCTGGGTCCATCTTTCCAGTCAGGCAGGTTTTCGAAAGCTCTCAGCTGCCCTGGGCTCTTCCCTCTCCCTCATCCCCTAGAGTTAATCGGTTGCCAAGTCTTGCTGATCCTCCCCCCAGCCCATCTCTCCTGCCCCTCCCCTTCAGTCTTAGCAGCCACCCCAGAGTAGGCCCTGGCCTGGACTACGGCTTAAGAAGTTTCCCTGCTCCTGTCCATTCTCTACTGAAGCGAGATTGAGCCAAGCCCCTACCAGTGACTCCAAGATAAAATACACATTTAACAGTTGTGCATTTAAGCCAGTCTTTCTCAATGTGTTTCATAGGACTCCCTTCACACCCTGTCCTGCATTCTAACCAAAGTGGCCTGATTGTTCCTATATACAACAATTCCCCACCCATTCACCCCCTCCCAAGGGCCTTGCCTCAGGTTGAAAGCCAGAGCCTCATTCCAGGCTCAACTGAAGGGCACCCGATGCCCCCCCTTTCTATAGACTCTCTAATAACGACTTGATCTGTGTTGTTACTTGGCAATGGAATTTAAGTGTCTTAAGGGTAGTTTGCTTCTTGTGAGTGTCCCCAAAGCTCACCATGTGCCTGGGATACATGTTTGGGTGCTTAAGAAATGATTGTTTTAATTGAATTGAATAATTGAATGACCTATGACTGTCTGCCCTCAGCTGGGGCAAGGGAGGCTGCTTTGAAAGGAGGGAAGCCTGAGGACCAAGCTGAGCCAGAGCTGGAAAGGCTGGCCCTTCCTCAGATCCAGGAAACTCACTTGTGTCTCCTGTGGAAATGACCAGCCTTTGACAGGTGACTGGGGAGGAAGAGGCCAAGCTCAGGGAAGTCACTGAGGAGAACCAGCAAGGGAGGGGTCACAGAGCAGGGCGTGGCAACAGGCCAGAGTCTTAACCTGGTCCAAGGAGCTGATCTGGAGGAAATGGCCGTGGAGATAACGCACTCCCTTTTCTTTTTCAGGTATGGGCATTAGAAAGAGCACCTTCTTCCTCAAGATTATCACTTTTGTTCGCTACTTGGTGACTTGGGTCCTGTTGCCTAATTATACATGAGTTAAAGCCAGTCTTGCGTCTTGTGGTTGGTCTTTTGAGTTTGGTTTGCCTCCGTATTGTATTCTGTGTGAAATAAAGCCCTGTCGAATCCAAGGAACTGGCAGTCTCTCCTCTGTGTAACTAGCGCGACTACAATGCATGGATCTTCCCAGACTAGCAAGCCGGCATTCTGGGTTTTGTTTTTGGTGTTTGTTTTTTTTTAATGAAAAAATTTATTGTACAAGTCACTTTATGATCTTGGTCTCTCTTTCTTGCCTTTGTACAAAGCCAGAAGAGAAACATTGGCTACTTTGACAACTTTGAATCGGACTCCTGAAATGTCACCAACAGCATGGCCCTTTCGGCCAAAGCCAGCCACTAACACTTCATCATTTTCCTCAATAAAGTTCAAACAGCCATCATTTGGAACAAAGGCGGTGATTTTCTTGCCGTTTTTGATCAGTTGGACTCTCACACACTTCCTGATGGCAGAATTGGTCTGCTTAGCCTCTACACCCACTTTCTCCAGGACGAGATGCCCTTGGCATGCGAAGTGCCCCCGAAGGGATTGGCCTTGAGCGCCGTGCCACTTCTGGTCCCGCCAGTGGCTGCGTAGCTTCCGGGCCGTGTGGACCCCGCGGCACTTTCCCATCTTGCTCGGTTTTTTTTGTTTTTGCAGGGCAATGAGGGTTAAGTGACTTGCCCAGGGTCACATAGCTAGTTAAGTGTCAAGTGTCTGAGGCTGGATTTGAACTGAGGTCCTCCTGAATCCAAGGCCAGTGCTTTATCCACTGCGCCACCTAGCTGCCCCCTAAGCCAGCATCCTGAATTTAAATCCTTGAAAAGAGGAGAGAAGGATGTTGCATTGGTATGAACACTAAATCATGTAGGCAGAGGCCGAATGAGTTTGCAGGTGAATGCCCTGGGTACACGGCTTGTTCTTCCTCATTGTCAGACCAATCCTGCCGTTAACTGGGCAGTTTGTTATCCATCCCCGCCCCTGTCATTTAGCAGACTCCCATGCTCAGTTGTCCTGGGTCTTCTCCTCTTTTTACATTCTCTCTGTGATTTCACAAGTTCCCATGAATTCATCTGGCATATTTAGATAGATGACCCTCCAGCCTCCATGTCCAAGCCCGATCCTACCCGTGTTCCATAACTGCATTTCATGGACTTTTACACTAGGATGTCTTCAGGCCTTCAAAGCTCAACGTATCCAGAGCCCAACTCATCTTCTTTCCCCCTAAACCCACTCCTCCCCCTAACTTCCTTATTTCTGTCAGAACCATTGTTCCAGCCGCCCAGGTTTGCAGTCTAGGAGACCCCTCAACTCTTCGTTCTCTCTTCCTCCCCCCTCCTCCCATTTCTAAACATTTGACAAGTCTCATCGATAGTACTTCGACGACATCACATGGGTACTGCTGCTGAGTTGTTTGCCCAACCTTTGGATTCCAAGAGCAATCCATTGCAGACTCTGCCTTTTTGGCTTTTTTCCCATTTGGGGCTCAGGCTAGAACCACAGTGTTGAGCAGATTAGGGTCCTGTGGTGGGGTTTTCTCCCCACTTGTGAAGCCATTTCAGTCATGTGTGACTGTAACCCCATTTGGGGTTTTCTTGGCAAAAATACTGGAGTGGTTTGCCATTTTCTTCTCCGGTTCATCTTACAGATGAGGAAACTGAGGCAAATAGGGTTAAGTGACTTGGCCAGAGTCACACAGCTAGTATGTGTCTGAGGCTGGATTTGAACTCAAGTCTTCCTGACTCCAGACCCGACACTATCCACTGTACTACCTAGCTGCTCCAGAAGGGAAGGCGTAGGGGAAGAGAGAGTGAGTTCTGTTTTGAACGTATTGAATTTAAGATGTCTATCAGACACCTAGTTTGAGATGTCAGAAAGGCAGTTGGAGATTCAAGAGGTCAGAGTTTGGAGCAGGCTAGGTGAACATGAGAATTGTCATCATGCCCATGGTCATTAAATCTTTGGGAGCACTGGACCTGTGGTCCTCATGCTGTTACTCCCAGAGCTCCCATCCCACAATTTCTAGGGCACAAGATCCCAGAATCTAGGCTTCCAGAGAGAGGTGGGGCACGCCCGGGCTGCCACAACCTTTGCCTCAAACTTGATAGACAAATGGAGGCTGTGGGCAAAGCCAGCCTCTTAGAGGTGATCACACATACGGTCCCGACAACTAGAAGAGCAGCAGAGGAGTCTGGCTCAAGGTGCTGTGTCTGGGGGGAGAAGACTGAACTTTGTCCTCTGTTAATTCCCTGAGTTACCCAGACAGTGCAGGAGCAGGTGCAGGTCTGCCTGGGGTAGGAGGGCCTTTCAAGCAGCTGCAAGTGTACGCCCCTGGTCAGAGGCTAAGCTGAATGCGTCACAGTCCCTGCTATTCCTTCGCCTTCCCGATGGAAGCTGAGGTCTACCAAAAGGTGGGGCGTCCCTTTGGATCTTTGGAAAGGAAGCAGTGTTCACCGGAACAGCAGTAGCTTGCACTCCCAAGGGGAATCCTTTGGGGAAGAGGTGCGTGGCAAACAAGCCAAAGAGAGTGTGAGTCCCAGGCTCAACTGTTCCCCATGTCTGCTGGTCCAGGGGGCAACAAGGGAGACTCACCAAAAGTAGCAGGAGGGTTGTCCAAATCCTGGGCAGGAAACTGAGGGACTTTGGGACACAGATGTGGCCATCATCTCTTCCCTGGCTGAGGACCTTGCTCAGACACCTCCAGGAGAAGGAAACACCTTCCACTTCCCAGCTGGGAAAGTCATCTGACCTTTTGATGTTCTAGGTAACTCAAACCACCAACATTTAGTAAGCCCCAACTCTGTTGATTGCTGTGGACACAAAGACAGCTAGCCAGGCATTTATTGAGCGCTTGAAGGTTTGCGAAGTATATTACAAATGGAATCTCATTTCATGCCCATAGCAACCCTGGCAGGGAGGTGCTGTTGTCCATTTCATAGAAAAGGAAACTGAGGCTGCAGCTTAGGTGACAAATAGATGCTGAAAAAATGAGAGAGGATCAACTTGGTGCCAGGCACTGTGCTAGGCAAAGACCAGGAACAAGAATGAGGCATCCTCCCCTCTCAGAGAGCTTATGTTCTATTGGAGGAGACGATATGTATATAAACATGTGCAGACAGAACACGAAACAGAAAATAATGATAACAAACAGCATTTAAGGTTTTCAAAGCACTATATGTGTGTATGTATATGTGTGTATATACACATATATATAGTATATATATGTGTGTGTGTGTATGTGTATATTGTGTATATACCCCAATATTTATAATATACACCCCAATACACATATATAATACACAACCCAATACTTATTTTATATATATATATATATATATATATATATATATATTTACCTCATTTGATCCTCACAACAACCCAAGGAGCTATTCCCATTTTACAGTTGAGGAAACTGAGGCAAACAAAAGTAACTTGCCCAGGGTCACACAGCTCATAAGTGTTTGAGGTAAAATTCAAACTCGGGCTATCAACTGCACTAGTGGCTTCAGGAGTCAGAGGGCTATCTAATTGCTAACTAGGGGCCTTACCAAGTTGCTAACCTACAACAGTGGAGGGACTTGTCTGCACTTGGTGTTCCCAAACCAAATTCTGACCCTTCAAGTTCACAGAGCACTTTGCTGACATCCACAACAACCTTGCGAGGAACAAACACGGTTATGCCCAATGTACAGATAAGGAAATGAGGTGAAGTGATTTACCCATAGTCATACAGATGGGAAGTGTTAGGATTTGGGATGTGAACCCAGGTCTCCTCAGCTCCAAGTTCTTTTCACTAGAAAGTCGGCTGCTTTTTTAGCAAATGGTAAAATGCTTCACAAATGTTGTGGAAACTCAGAAACTAGAAAGGGGCAGGGGCTGCCTGGAAGGCACCTGGAGGGGTGGGCAGCCCTCAAAGAGGCCTCCTGGGACAGTCCCAGAGGCTACTTTTCAGGTGACCAGAAGGGTCCTTCAGGTGCTGGGATGCACCAGATGCCTCTGCCTCTTTCTGACACATCTCAGAGTTCAAAAGAATTACCTCGGGGCGGCTAGATGGCGCAGTGGATAAAGCACCAGCCCTGGAGTCAGGAGTACCTGAGTTCAAATCCGGCCTCAGACACTTAACACTTACTAGCTGTGTGACCCTGGGCAAGTCACTTAACCCCAATTGCCTCACTAAAAACAAACAAAAACAAACAAACAAACAAAAAAAAACAAAAACAAAAAGAATTACCTCCATTTGAGCCTCATGTCCTCAGGCCTTGCTGGCCAGGAAGTTGTCCCAGAACCAGCCAGTACCAGAGTCTTTTTTTTTTTTTTTTAGTGAGGCAATTGGGGTTAAGTGACTTGCCCAGGGTCACACAGCTAGTAAGTGTTAAGTGTCTGAGGCTGGATTTGAACTCAGGTACTCCTGAATCCAGGGCCAGTGCTCTATCCACTGTGCCACCTAGCTGCCCCAGTACCAGAGTCTTTAAACCCATTGCTCTATCCACCCCAGGGCCAGCCAAACTAATCACATCCACTGTAAGTCCTCCCCATTTCCTTAAGCTGATCCCCATGTGCTGTGTTCTCCAGTCACTGCCCCATCCTGGGCAGCCTCTGTTAGCCATCCCTACCCCCTTGTCAATGCCTTTCCCAAATGGAACCTATGAGCCCTGATTCAAGCAAGAAGGCAGGAGGAAGGTGCTCATCCTTTTTCTTATGGTGATTCTGATTCTGATATTTCCATTCATCTAACCATCCTAAAATCTGGGAAGTCTCTAGAGAATATAGAATGTCTTACTTGGGAGATTTATCCATCTCCATGTGGCCTTCCTCATCTAACATCCTATATTCCAACATTCCAAGTTCTAAAGTTCCTCCCAGGTCTGACATTCTAGGTTTTCATTCCCTCTCAACCTGTCATTTCACATTCTACTTCACCTTCCAGTGCTGATACCCTGCTATCTAAGGCCCCTCCCAGCTCTAATATTTCCAAATTCTAAGACCTCACCCAGCTGTGACATCTCCAGTTCTAGGCTCCCTACCAGCTGTGACATCCCTAGTTCTAAGCTCCCTCCCAGCTCAGATTTTCCCTGTTCTAAGCTCCTTCCCATTTCTGGCACTGGCTGATTCTCCTGCAGTTAGTAGCTTTCAGTATGCTTGTAGGTTCTGAGGCTCGGTTTCAGTAAAGTGGGGCCTAAGCATTCCTCCCCCACTCATCCCTCCCTGGGGTGTTGTGGAGACCGGATGAGGGGACTGATCTTGAAGCCCTAGACAATCTGCAAAGGGCCCTCTCAGGCCCTGTAGCATCATCCTAGGCCAAGATGGCAGCCCAGCCTGAGGAGGAGGGGGGCTGCTCTCCCTGCTTTTGGTATTTCAGTCCTTCCAGCTCTAGCTAACCGCCCCCACGTCCTCTCTCACTCATTGTTTACACTGCCTGGGTGCTGGGAGGTGTCCGTGACTCACTGCCTCCCTTACAAACAAGCTTGTTTTTGATTGCAATGAGAAGCTCTCAGGAACCTTCACCAACTGGTATAGACACAGCCTCCTGTAAGCCCCTTGGTCCCTGCAGAGCTCCCCGGCACCAGGCAGTGGTGAGCCTTGCAAAGAAACAGTGCTCAGTTCTCATCTGCTACTGGAAGCCTGCATGGGGAAGGCCTTCCATCAGTCAGCCCAGCCAAGGTCTCTGGAGCCTGATTCTCTGGCAGCCGGGCGGTTTGTTATTCTGTTGCTATGGCAACTGAGGGATGCTGATACAGGTGGGTGAGAAGGAAGCCCATAGAGCATCTTGTTCATTCAGCACTGGAGTCACTCATTCACTCATTCAGTTGTTCAACAAATATTTCCTGAGGGCCTGCTTCATTCAGGGCCCTGACTTGGGGGACAGGGGACCCAAGAGGACCCAAAGGCATCAGGGCTTAGGAAAAAGAGACCTAGTAACAAGGAAAACTGGGTTCTTGTCCAGAATGACACTTAGTAGGGATGCGGCCTTAGGTAAATCCCCTAACTTCTCTGGGCCTCTGATTTCCTCTATAAAATGGAAACTTGCTCTGTCTACCTTGCAGAGTCGTTGTATGGATTGAATGGAATAACGTGTAAGATGCGTCATGAACCTAAACATGCTAAAGAAAGGTAAGCTCTATTTGTTATTGGAGTATTTATCTGTATCTGGCTGCCCCGGTGGAAGTCAGATGCCTCAGGCTGCCCTCCCCACAAAACCTTGGTGCCAGCCCAGGGACTAGAGGCTCTCTCCTGGAAGGAAAGGAATTTGGGGGAGGGTGTCAGCGTCCAGCCTGAAGGGAAAAGTGTTCCTAACTGCCTTGCCATTAGGCCCCCCACATCCCTGTACATTGCCATCTAACTGATCAACAAAACCTAAGCATGCCTAGGCCTTGCTGCCTGCCCTACAACTGCACCTTTGGGAGCACCAGGCCCTTTCATTCACCTCACAGCCAAACCCTCCTATATGTACTCTCTCACCACTCCCTAGGCAGTGAACTTCATCCGATAAGATCTCTTCTTAATAGATTTCTTCTTATGATCTCTACTTTGGATGTAGTATTTTGGGGGTGGCAATGAGGGTCAAGTGACTTGCCCAGGGTCACATAGCCAGTGTCAAGTGTCTGAGGCCAGATTTGAACTCAGGCCTTCCTGAATCCAGGGCTGCACCACCTAGCTGCCCCTAAATCTGTTTTTAAAAGAGCAAATCAAAGAGAAGTTCCCTATGGATAGAGAGGCCCTCCTCACAGTCCTCTTTGAAAATGGTTGCAAAAGAGGGGAAGCTCTATAGTGGATAGAGCATAGGCCCTGGAATCAGGAGGACCCGAATTCAAATCTAGCCTCAGATACTTACTAGCTGTGTGACCCTGGGCAAGTCATTTAACCCCCACTGCCTAAAAAAAAAAAAAAAAAAAAAAAGGAGGAAAAGGAGAATATGGTTGCAGAGAGATTCTCTCTGGAAAGATACTGAGTCCCTCCCTCACACACCTTCTCCTGTTCCCTCTTGAGGCTTCACAAAATAATACTAGCGTTGTACTTTAGTGTGATGTCCTTGGTCTAATCTGAGTAAAAAATCCTTAGCAGTCTTTAACTCTCAATTCCAAACAATGTCTTTTTATATCATGCTTATATTTATATCATTTATATCATTTTTGTATCATTCTTATCAAAGGCCTAAATAGTTTCTAAATCAGAGGCTTAACCTGACATCTATAAATGTGGGGGTTTTATTTTTAAAAATTAGATAACTATGTTTCAATTGAACTGGCTTCCTTTGTAATCTGACATATTTAAAAATATTATTCTGAGGAGTCCATATGCTCTAAAGAGAAGACATGGTCAACCAGGGAAGGCTTCCTCCCTGGAGAGATCAGCCTAAGAGAAGAAGGAAGCTCATTTTCTGAATTAACAGAAGTCTCCCTTGAGTTCACTTTTGACCAGGTGGGAAGAAGGCTTCTTAGGGTGGCTAAAGCGGGGGTGAATGGCCTTTGGAAAGTCATTCTCCAGGGTGTGCCAAGAATGAAACAAAAAGAAGTTTGTTTATGAATCAAAAAGATTGTCTAGACTTTGTCCTGTTCCTGCTTGATATTTAAATGTGTCTTTATTCTTGAAACCTATAAATCATAACTCAGAAATGGCTGGGGTAGAGAGATTTCCAAAGGTAGAATGCATTTCTGTCCCTTTGGATTTCCTTTCTCTAAGCAAATCTTCTTAGAATAAGATAAATTTAATAAATTCATCCTTGGCAGGTTTAGACCTAAAATGAAGAGTATCAAATTTCTCTTCCATATATTTACACAAAGAAAGTCAAGTGGATGGTAAGTGCCTATTGTCCGGGCAATGACAGGCAGTTGGACATAGAACTTGTCCCTGAGTACCAATATCTCAAACTGAGACTTCAAAAGTCAGTTAACTGGTCAATAAACATATATTAGGCACCTACTATATAGCAGGCCCTGTGCTGGGGATACAAAGAAAGGCAAATGACAGTCCCAAGTCCCAAGAAGCTCGCAATCAAGTAGACAATGAGCTGGGCCAGGCATCAAATGGAGGTGCCCAGGGCTCCTTTAGGAAATCGCTCAGGGGTTTAGTGGCCCAAATCTGATTCTGATATATATATATATATATATATATATGAGTATGTGCATGTCTGTATGGATGTGTGTACATATGCACATATAAATTTATATTTCTATATAAAACATGCACACATATACACATGTATTGCATGTGTCCATGCATACCTATGTACACACATGTATGTGTGTAAATAGATTTTTTATAAACTACATGTTGTAATGTGTTCTATATGTACAATCATGTGTGTGATCTAAACATGACCCACATGGCTTATACTATACACACATGTACATGCACACATACACATAAGGCAGGGAAGAGATTTGCTTTTCCCCCACCAACTCAGCTGATATAATTTCTCACAGGGTGCAATCATCATAGATTAGGATGTCATAAAGGGTTAACCCTTGGTTTTTCATTTATGAAAGGGGAACACTTTCCTTTGATAGACTTAAAGAGAGCCTGGCATTGGACTAATAATGCACATTGGCCACAGCCTTTGGGGGTTGAAATAGCTAAGCCCTGAAGATAGTTGAATGACTCAACATATGGAGAGTTTATTCAGTTGGAGAGCTGGGAAATAGCCAGCTCTTCCCTTCTTTGGTGGGGAGGACAGGAAGAGAGTTTCTCTCCTCCCCAACCTTCCAGTTTTCCATGGTGTCTAACATCTGAACTACTCACCGCTACATCAGGCAGCTGGGAAATCAGCTCACAAGAGTTTCTGGCCACTTTAAGTGAGCATGGACAGACTCCTGATAGACACAGTGACAGAGAATCACTCAAGACCAGAAGGACCTTTGTGGATCTCTGGCAGCAAAGAAGAGAGCTAGCTATGGAATCAAGATCTAGATCATAGGGGCCAGCTAGGTGACGCAGTGGATAGAGCAGCAGACCCAGATTCAGAAAGACCTGAGTTCAAACCCAGCCTCAGACACTACACTTACTAGCTGCATGACCCTGGGCAAGTCACTTAACCCCCACTGCTTGCAAAAAAAAAAAAAAAATCCTGAAGATCCAGATCATATTGGAGAGCCCATCGTTGGTTTTGTGTGAGCATTTATACTTCCAAAATTGGTAAATGCTACAATCAGGGCTTGATTTATTGTTTTCTTGATTGGCTGGTCTTAAGAAAGCAAGTGATGAAATATTATCAATACAGATTAAACGTGAAAGTCTTCCTGCATGCATTTACTTTTTCTGGAGAGCTGGTTATGAAACATTTACCAGCACATTTCCCTGGCATCTAAGAGTTAGGCTGCAAAGAAGAGAACAGGTGGGGCAGCTAGGTGGCACAATGGATAGAGCACCGGCCCTGGAGTCAGGAGGACCTGAGTTCAAATCTGGCCTCAGACACTTGACACTTACTAGCTGTATGACCCTGGGCAAGTCACTTAACCCCAAATTGACTCACAAAAAAAAAAAAGAGAGAGAGAGAAGAAGAAAAGAACAGGTGCCCTTAGGTACTGGAGGGATGAACCCAGAAAAGTTAAATGACTTGCCCGTGGTCACCCAGGCAGTAAATGTCCGAGGCAGGGTTTGAACTGAGGGCCTCTGATCTAGAGCCAGGCTAGTGTTTAGGTCAGGTGACAGTGCCTAGATCTGCAAGGACTGTGTAGATGTCTGTGTATACTCACAAACAAGCCATTTAGGAAACTAGCCTGGGGGTTGTGCATGTGGTAACAAGAGCTGCCTGGCTGGGGCCTGAGAGCTTTGATGACTGGCCCAGGTCAAACAGCCATTGGGTCTCAGAGACAGGATTTGAACACAGGGCTGGCTCTCCATCCACTTGCACCAGCTTACCCCTCAGAGCTGGGTGTTCTAACCATGACATTCACCAAAAAAGCAGGAAGCATTTGGTGATCTGCCAGCACTGGGCTGGGCCCACCTCTCCCCCTTCTCCTTCAACCCTGGCTTAGAACCCTTCTGGGCCACATTACTGTTCATATGACTTGAGCAACATGGCAGTCACCAACTCTACTCGATAGGGTGAAATGGAAGACTGCTAGACCATGCTATCTCCCCTATCTCCCCTGCCACCCCCTCGCAAGAGCCTCCAGGCCTCACCATCCACCCGGTCTACATGTCCGCCAGACCCCAGGCATCACCAGTGGCCCTGCTCTTGTGCTTGCTTTTTTTTGGTGAGGCAATTGGGGTTAAGTGACTTGCCCAGGGTCACACAGCTAGTAAGTGTTAAATGTCTGAGGCCGGACCCAAACTCAGGTACTCCTGACTCCAGGGCCAGTACTTTATCCACTGCGCCATCTAGCTGCCCCTTGTGCTTGCTTTTTGATGTGTAAGAAAGTAACTTCCTTAAGAGGAGGTGCGGCTTTGCCGTTTTGTATTTGTAGGCCCAATGCTTGGCACCAAGGAGACGCCCGATAAATTATTTTTCATTTATTCATTCATCTAATAGCATAGTCTTTTTTGTTGGCACGATTGTAGAATCACAGACAGAGCTATAGAGGCCACTGAGGCTGCCTTGTCCAACTCTCGCATTTTAGAGTCAATTAATAAATGTTTATGAAGTGCCTACTCTGTCCCAGGTGCTGTGCTAAGCACCAGGACCACAAAAGAGGCAAAAAAGACAGTTCCTGCCCTCAAGGAGCTTATAATCTAATGGGGGAAACATGCAAACAAAAGGGGCATGCTATATGCAGGATAAAGAGGAAAGAACTTAAGTAGGGGGGCAACTAGGTGGTGAAGTCAGGTTCATCTTCCTAAATTAAAATCCAGCCTCAAGGGGCAGCTAGGTGGCGCAGTGGAGAGAGCACCAGCCCTGGAGTCAGGAGGACCTAAGTTCAAATCCGGCCTCAGACACTTAACACTTACTAGCTGTGTGACCCTGGGCAAGTCATTTAACCCCAATTGCCTCACCAAAAAAAAAAAAGAAAAAAGAAAGAAAGAAAGAAAAATCCAGCCTCAGATACTTCCTAGCTGGGTGACCCTGGGTAAGTCACTTCACCCTGTTGGCCTCAGTTTTCTCATCTGTAAAATGAGCTGGAGAAGGAAATGGCAAACTGCTCCAGTATCTTTGCCAAGGAAACCCCAAATGGGGTCAGAAAGAGTTGGACATGACCAATCAACAACAGTTAAGAGAGGGAAGGCACTAGAATTGGGAAAGTTTTCTTATAGAAGATGAGATTCAGTTGGGACTTGAAGGAAGTCAGGGAGGTCAGCAGTTGGAATAGAGGAGGGAAGAGTGTGCTGTGTGTGGCGGGGAATAGAGACATAGGGGGAGGGAGGCAGACAGGTTAACTGATACTGTGTTAAAGGGCATGTTCACACTCATGGAGTGAGTCTGAGGTAGAATTCGAATCAAGGTCTTTCTGACTCCAAGTTCAGAACTCTGCCCAATGAGCCATGCTGTTTTTGCTGGGGGACAGAATATTGGTGGAACTGGGGTACCATGAGTTCACCCCTATGCTTCTACTCTCCCCAAAGAGGACGAAGGAGCAAAATTAGGGCAGTTTGAGTTGGTGTTCAACGTCTCAATCTCAGGGGTAGGAAGGATGGGAAAACAATGTCAGGATTTTGTCCCTGAACTCAAGCCCCTGAGCACTTCCTGCCAAGGGCTGCTATCTGCTTCTAGGATCCTGAGGACTACCTATCACCTGGGGGGCTGCTTGAACCTAGGGGTTCCTGAATCGTTGTGTTGTTTGTCCTTCATTCTGGACCAAAGCATTGGGAGGTGATGTCATGACTTGCAATGAATTGGATTTAAGTGCGGGAGAGCTGGGCAAGGTCACTAATCTTACTACTTTCCCCTTCAGAACCATCTGGGTCCAGTGGCAAATTATACAGCAGAGCAACAGGAGATGGTCCCGGACGTTTGAGATAGTCGAGATTAAGTGACTTGCCCAGGGTTCCTGAATAGGGTTTTTTGTTTGTTTGTTTGTTTTTGCAGGGCAATGAGGGTTAAGTGACTTACCCAGCGTCACGCAGCTAGTTAAGTGTCAAGTGTCTGAGGCTGGATTCGAACTCAGGTACTCCTGACTCCAGGGCCGGTGCTCTATCCACTGCACCACCTAGCTGCCCCCCCCCCCAATAGGTTTTTAATCACAACCAGCAGTGTGTGTGTTCTGAACACTGTGGCTTTGAACAAGTCTCTTCCTCTCTAAGCCTCAGTTGTACCTTCTGAAAAATGGGGGTAATAATACCTAGGGCAAGATACTGTCCCCTCTCTGTCCCCAATTTCCTCAAATGTAAAATAGATAAACAGCTACAGCATTTAATGCAGTACAGGGGAGAAGGTCCTCAAATCTTAAAGGAATGTACAGAGATTTCATTATTTCCCTTTTTGCTATAATCTATGATGCTAAATTGTTGGCCTCCCCTCCCCGCTTTCCTCCGTCTTGAACATCTGTGGAGGGAGAAAGTCTTTCCTCGGTTCGGTTTCTTGTCTTTGCTTTTATCGCTATTTCAATAAACTTAACCAGTGCCTCCTGAACAAGAAGGAATAATGGCTGATGAAGGACTTGCTATTTCTGCTTCCCTCTTCCTCTCCGTTATCATCCTTTTTCCATTTCCCTTTCCATTCGCAATCTGCATCTCCCCTCCCCCATCACCTGGCCAGGAGGAGGGAGGGAGGCACACTCTAGAAAGGATCTTTGCTCCCCCTCCCCCTTCTCAGCTCTCACTCTAAGATCTCCAGCTCTCTCCCTCTCTCCCTTCCTCCTCCCTCCACCCTCCTCCCTCCTCTCTCTCTCTCTCTCTCAAACACACACACACACACACACACACACACACACACACACACGCATTTAAAAACCTTCCTGATCTGTTTGCTTCCATGAAAATGCCTGCTAGCTTTTGAATCTTTTCTGATGCTGAATTCCTTCTCTGGTGCCCCTCTAACGTGCTTTCGAGAACCTGTTGTAGAAAACAAAAAATAATTATAATAATGATACTAATAGTCATTGACATTGCTGGAGCGTATTTTTTGCTCTAATGAAGTAGTGTTAACAAAAACCAATATCACAAGTTTGTACTAATGTCCTCTTCCTCCTCATCACATGAAGAGAACTGCACACAGTGCCTGGCACGTAGAGGACGCTGAGTAAATGCTTCCTGACTGGTTAAGTGGTTAAGTGATTTTGCTAGAATTAACATGGCTAGTGTCAGATGCAGGATTAGAACCCAAGTCTTCCTGCCCCCATACTATACCCTCTCATTTAGATTAGTCTTTGATTAACCTCTTCAGAGGATCATAGATTTAGATGAGTTCAAAGGCCATTGAGTCCACCACTGCCCCCACTGTACAGATGAAGAAACTGAGGCACACAGCTCAGTTAAGTAGTTCATCTAGGATCATTTGGTAAGTGTCTGAGAAGGGATCTGAACCCAAGTCTGCTTGCTCTAAGTTCAGGGTTCTAGACACTACTTCACCATGCTTAGTCACTTCAAAGGTCCTTTCCTTTATAGCCCTCACACACCTGAGAAGCAGTGAGCCTCAGAGTCAGGGAGAAAGACCTGGCTTCTACTCGAGTCTGTCCCATTGGAGCTTGTGACTACAGGCAATAGTGTTACCCCTAGACAACTCTCCAGGCCTGAGCAGGTGTCCTTCAGCTTTGCTAGAGGACAAATGCTCCGTATCAAGATCTCCCATCACAGATGAAATCACAGGACCACTAAAAAACATATGACAAAGAACCGTGCCACCTGAGAGAAGCAATAGGCTCAGTGCGGGGTAAGACATATACACCTACACCTACGATTGCTATTGTTTGTCCTTCATTCTTTTTTTTTTTGGAGGGCAATGGGGGTTAGGTGACTTGCCCAAGGTCACACAGCTAGTAAGTGTCAAGTGTCTGAGGCCAGATTTGAACTCAGGTACTCCTGAATCCAGGGCCAGTGCTTTATCCACTGTGCCACCTAGCTGCCCCTTGTCCTTCATTGGTTTTTTTTGTTTGTTTCTGTGGGGCAGTGGGGGTTAAGTGACTTGCCCAGGGTCACACAGTTAGTAAGTGTCAAGTGTCTGAGGCTGAATTTGAACTCAGGTCCTCCTGAATCCAGGGCAGGTGCTTTATCCACTGTGCCACCTAGCTGTCCCCTCCTTGTCCTTCACTCTTGAAGAGGACTGTGACATCGAGGTGGTGTCATGATTTACACTGAATTGGATTTAAGTGAGGGAAGGCTGTGCAAGGTCACTAACCTCACTCTCCTCCAGAGCCATCTGGGTCCAGTGGCAAGATATACATCAGGATGACTGGAGATGGCCCTGGATGTTTGAGGGAATTGAGGTTAAGTGACTTGCCCAGGGTCACACAGGCACTAAGTGTCTGAGGTGAGATTTGAACTCAGGTTCTCCCAACTTCAGGGCCAGTGCTCTATCTATCCACTGCACCGCAAGGCTGTCCTGATTTATCTACATATATGTGTGTTATGTATATATGTGTGTACATATACAATATACAGACAGACAGATATTGGGGAAGCTAAGTGGTGCAGTGAATAGAGGCTGGTGACTTTGCACAACCCTCCCTCACTTAACTTCAATTCAGTGCAAGTCATGACATATGTCATAGTCCTCTTCTTGAATGAAGGACAAACAACAATATAGATATTATGTACATATGTGTATGTGTATGGACATATGCATGGACACCTACATATGTGTTTGAGACACAGCCAATGGGTGAATTTGCTTTCACATTTGTTGCAAGGGTTTTTTGTTTTTGTTTCTTTGGTTTTTTCTTTTCTAATGAGGGGAAGTGGGAGAGAAAGAAAACGGATTTTTGTTCATCCAAAAAATGTAATTAAAAATTTAAAAATAGACTAATCAAGTATTTAATGAAAACACCTGACACATATTTGAAACTTGGGGGAAGGGGGGTATAGAATTATTTTTATCATCTCATATCATCCTATTATGATAGCCCTCTGGGTTTGCTGATGAAAATTTTGTTGTTGTGCAGTTGTTTTCAGTCATGTCTTACTCTTTGTGACCCCATTTGGGGTTTTCTCAGCAAAGATGATAAAGTGGACTGTCATTTCCTTCTCCAGATCATTTTACACATGAGGAAACTGAGGCAAACAGGATGACATGAACTCACCAGGGTCATATAATTAGCAAATGCCTGAAGCCAAATTTAAATTCAGGTCTTCCTGACTCTAGGCCTTGAGCTCTATCCAGCTCAATCAGTTGCCCTTAGGCCCATTTTACAGATGAGGAATTTGAGGGTTAGATATATGAACTGAATTGTACAAACTGGCTCTAGTGATCTATTTCATTCCAACCTCACTTCCCTTCATAAGTTTCAGTTTCCTCCTCAAGAAAAAGAGGGAATGTTATTATAATCTCTAAGATTATTTTTTCCCCTAGGCACTGACTTGTTTACTGTGCCTTAGACAAGTCATTTTGACTAAGTGAGCCTTAGTTTCCTTATCTGTAAAATGAAGTTGACTTAGCTGGCCTTCCTAGCTGTCCTGCTGGACAGGTCTGTGACTTCCCATTGTAGAGTGCTCCTATCTATGTGTTGTGATAAAATAATGGAATTTAGCAAATGCCCAGGGGCCCCACCTGATTGATTTAGTATTGTTTGAATTGGGTGAGAATGAGAAACTGACTAAAGTACCTACTTGGGGATGATTATATTGTAGCCACACCTGGCCAGCCCTGAGTGATGTGTTGGTGTACTACTGAAGTCAGCAGGGGACCACTCTTAGCCAACCAACTTGAAGGACCTCCCCTTTGGGGGAGGGAGAAAGAAAGTAAGAGGGGGAACGCTGGCTCTAGCAAGGTTTCTTGCCCTTTCATAAGCTTTAGGAGCATACTGGAGAGGGACTGCACAACTGACTCCATTGAAACTATGGACCCCAGGTGGTGAGTTATTAGAAGTGGGGCCAGCTCTTCAAGCTAGCTGAACTGGAAGCAAGTTTGGGGTTTGAGTCAGTCTTTGCCAGAGCCAGGAAGCTTATCCGTTTTTCTCTTCCCCTTTTTCCTTGTCCCTGGCTTTATTAACTTCACCTTTGTTGTAAATTTTATTCCCATTAATAAAACCTGGTTTGTTTGCGGAAAAGAGGCTGTTAATCTCCTTTCTTATTAGCCTGGGAGAAATAACTAAAAAAGGCACTTTGGAAGGGAGGAAACTTTAGACCTAGAGGTCTCTCACTATTTTCTGAACCCCAATATTATGGTGAGCCACCCAATTAACTCTCCCCATAATAAATTTGGCCCCTACAGTGTGCACTCCAATGTCAGTGCTGTCCAGTAGCAGGGGGTCATTTCTGGACACCCCAGGATAGGAGGGAGCATCAGGAGAGTGGGGCAGCAGGCATAATGGCTGGGGTGGGTAATTTCCTTCCACCTGGCTCTCATTGGCATATCCTAATTAGCTTCCCAGCTAACAGCTGACAACCCCCATCCCCAGGCTCTGGGAGTGCTGCTGGCAAAAGCCAAGGAATGGGACCCCAAAGTGGCAGCCCAGGGCACTGCATCACAATGCCAGATGTCACAGTGTGTACAGTGAAAGGAGGACCTGTATTCAAATCTCATCTCTGCACTTACTATGTGGGTGACTTTGAGTAAGTACAATATAAGGAAACTCTCCCTCTATTAAATTAGGGGGGTCAGACTTGATAGCCTTTGGGGTCCCATCCAGCTTTAACTCTATAGTCATGTGTGACCCTGGGAAAATAACTTTACTGTTGGGGGGCTGGAAGAGGCCATCTTATTGTGATGAAAAGCATTGGAAAAAGGAAACCTATGTCTGAATTTCAACTCAGATATTACTGCCTAGGTTACCTTGGGTGAATCACTTCACTCTCTGACTCTAGATTTCTTCCTCTGTTAAAATGAGGGGTTTGGGGTGGGGCAGCTAGGTGGCACAGTGGATAGAGCACCAGCCCTGGAGTCAGGAGTACCTGAGTTCAAAATCTGGCTTCAGACACTTAACACTTACTAGCTGTGTGACCCTGGGCAAGTCACTTAACCCCCATGGCCCTGCAAAAAAAACAAACAAACAAAAAAAGATATGATTTTTTTTTTTAATTTCTGGCCACATTCCCATATCCCTAGGTTAAGAAGCTGAGGAGTATATGAGTCCTCTGGTCTCCTCCGAACTCTAAAATATGACCCCTGACCTTATATGACTGCCTGGAAGCAGCTTAGATTGCTCTTCCTAGGTAGTTCTGGGCCCCAAATAACCTTTCTAAGGCACAGGCCAAACCCAGATACTCCCCTGCTCTATAATTTCCAGGAGATCCCTAGTGTGGCTAGGGTCAAATAGATTCCCTCATCTAAATCTGGATGTAGAAGCACAGAGAAGATTGATTACAGCTTCTGGGGCCCAGAGAGGTTCAGGGACTCAGCCAAAGCAGGATCGGAACCCCCCCCCCTCTCATTGGTCCTTTGCTCCTCCCCCTACACTGCAGAAGCTCCCCAGCTCTGCACGTGAAGCCTTCCCTAGCCTGGCTCCAACCTCTCGATTTCACGGTACTCCCTTTCATGAACTCGGTGTCCCAGCCAAACTGACGTTCTCTCTCTCTGTCCCCCGAACGAACGTGACATTCTGACTCCCTCTGCACAGGCTGTCCCTGATCCCTGGAACATGCTGCTCCCCCACCACCACCCCAGGGCCTCAGAATGCTTCCTTCAAGGTTCCTTGGTCCAGGTGGGTCCTTGGGGAGGGCTTTCTGAGGCTTCCCACCCCCCACTTGAGAATGCTCCCCCGCCCCCTGCTCTCCCCTGCTGGGGTGGGAGGGGACACTACTCACCCCTCCCCTGCCCCCCTGGAAGCCAGAGAGGGAAGCTTCCAAGCTCTGCACTCTAGAGAGAGAGGAAGGAAGAGAATTAGCCAGGAGACAGTCACTTTTCAAGTCCCCTGGGGAGGCAGTTCCTGCTGCTTCGGTGGCCAATGATGAAGCTTTGATGGGGTGTTCCCCTAACTCCACCCCACCCCCACCCTGCAGCCACAGGGGGAGGTGTGAGAATCCGGGGACCACTCAGAGTTGGCTCCATCATCTTAAAGCTGGGGGCATATGGTCAGCACATGCTCCATGGCTTGGTGCCTGTGGACCCATCCTCACTTAGGCTATACAGTATTAAGGTAGGAGCCAGACTAGATGACCGCCGAAGACGAAGACGTTCTTTCTCTGTCTCTGTCTGTCTCTGTCTCTATCTAGCTTTCTAGCTCCCCAGTTCCACAGTCCAGCTCCCCCCAGGTTTAATTTCCCAGGCAAGATAAGGTAGAACATGTGGGGTTCTCTATCTTTTCCTTGATGAGATGAAAGCCAACCAAGCAGAGTCCTTGTACCATGGATGACACCATCTTTCCCCTCCCTTCTTCCAGACTCCATTAATGCCCCAAACCACCTTCTGGCCTGTGAATGGCATTCTCCAAGCAGCAGATGGGGAGGAGAAGGTCACAGCAAAACTCTGTGCTCACGGGTAGCCCTTCTGCCAGGGATCTCCCATGGCACAAAGGCCCAGGTCACTTGGGAGGAAGATTTTTCTGCTTTATGGGTAAGGCCCCCACTGGGATCCTGGGGAAATCTCTGAAGTGGGGTCTTACCCTACCCTTGCAAAGTCAGATTGCCTGGCATCCCTACCCTCCCCCCAGTGCCCTTCTCTAGGGACAGGAAACCGGAAACAGGCTTAGTTGGTGCAATTCAGATAGACGGCGCAAGACCTGGTCAGACCACAACCCTCATCACTGGCTGCTTCCCCAATTCTCTTATGCACTGACTGGATGGAGCACCAGAGAGGCCAGACTTGAGCTCAGGACCCATGATTAAGACCCGGGGGAAAGGAGGTGGAGACCAGGGGACAAGCAGATCCCCACATGCTGTGCCCACACCAGGCTGCTCTCTCCCACAGGAGGCTGAATGAAGGGGGAGATAGTGTGACACCATGCAGAGAGCCCTAGGAGTAAGAAGACCTGGATTCCAATCCTTCCTCTGACCCACTGTGTCAAAAGGCCTTTTGGCCTCCCTTGACACAGCAGGTTCATCATCTATAAAATGGCTAGTCCTAGGGGCTGATGAGCCCTAGCCATATAAAGCCTCCAGCTTTAGATCTAGGATCCCTGAGCCTCAGTTTCCCCATCTGTAAAATGAGGGAGTTTGACTAGCAGGCCTCCAAGGTTCCTTGCAGCTCTAGAGCCATGACCCTGATTCTCTCTAATGTCCTAACACCACATAATTATTCACATCGAGTATTAGCTTTTCTCTGTCACCACCAATGCCCCAGCTCCCTGCCTGACCTAACTCCCATTTCTCCAGCCCTCCACAGTTTGCAAAATGCTTTCCTCGTAGCCTTTTTGTGATATAAATAGTGCAAATGTTATTATTTCCTCATTAACCAATGAGGAAGTTGAGGTACTAGGATAAAGAGGGGCAACACAGCACAGCGGAAGCAGTGCTAGACTGGGACTTGGGAGGCCTGGGTCCAAACCCAAGCCCTGTAAACCCCAGGCTCATCGCTTGACCCTTGGAGCCTTAGTTTGCTTATTTATAAGATGTCAATGGCCAGACTTCCCTTCCCATGACTGCTACTGAAAAGTGCTTTGCAAACCTTAAGATGCTGTAGAAATGTGAGTCATGGGAGACCCATTCTCCTGATGTGAAAGTGTGAAGCCCACAAAGAAGCAGAGGCTTACTACACGAACCACTGAGAAAGGGGAGAAAACTAAGCCTACGGAAGTGTTCTAGGACAGATCTCCAATCCACAGGATCTTCAGGTCTATGGACTAGCCAATGGCTAGTTCTAGTGACTGAGGAGCCCTAGACTTAAATGGGGCAGCTCAGTTCTTCTCCCATCTCAGAGCGGTCCCCTTTCTCTAGCCTCCTAAAGCAACTTGGGGCTCCAAAATCTCTTTCTCTTTGGTGTTTAATCTCTGTAGTGCAGGGCTTCTTAAAATTTTTCCACTCCTCTTTTTCATCCAAGAAATTTTTACACAACCCCAGGTATATTGGCATATAAAATAAGTATACATAACCTTTTACTGTTGCCAGATTTTTCTTGACCCCCACATTCAGTTGCATGACCTCCCCCTCCATGGAGTCTCAACCCACAGTTTAAGAAGCTTTGCTGTACAGGACCTCTCATAGGCACAAAGTAATCACTTTAATAAGCACCTTTCCGGGCAGCTAGGTGGCACAATGGATAAAGCACCAGCCCTGGATTCAGGAGGACCTGAGTTTAAATCCGGCCTCAGACATTTGACACTTACTAGCTATGTGACCCTGGGCAAGTCACTTAACCCTCACTGCCCCACAAAAACAAACAAACAAAAAATAAGTACCTTTCATTCATTCATTTTCTTTTATTCACTAATCTTTCTTCCTTCTTCTTCTTTCTCTCCTTCCTTCTCTTTTATTTCTTCCTTTCTTCTTTTGCTTCTTCCCTTTTCTTTCCTTCCTTCCTCTTGTTTCTTTCTTCCTTCCTGTCTTTTCTTTCTTCCTTTCTTCCTCTCTTCCTTCCCTTTCTTCCTTCATGCTGGCCATCAGTCAATAAACATTTAACAAATACCTCTGTGCGAGGCACTGGGTATACAGAGACAAATAAAAAACAAAACAAAACAAAACGTGAAACAGGCCCTATACTGTTCAAGGGATTTCCATGAAGTCACGCAAGAATACACAACATAAATTCAAGGTAACTACTGGGGGGACTTGCCCAGAGTCGCACAGCCAGAAAGTTGTTGTTCAGTTGTGTACTACTCTTTCCAGCCCAATTTGGCAGCTGGGAAAGCTCAAGGGAAGTTTGCATGTAGAAGGTGTCATTTGCCCAGAGTATGGAAGGAAATAAGATGGTGGACAGGAGTGGAGTCACATGTGAGGAACAGTAGAATGGACTGTTTGGCTGAAAGGTTGGAGGGGAGTAACATCTAATTGGGTGGAAAGTTAGGTTGGCACCAGGTTATTAAGACTTTCAGTACCTCAAAGAGGAGATGGTATTTTATCCTAGAGATAATAGGGAGCCACTAGAATTTGTTGAGTAGGGGAGTGACTCCGTGTCCTTTCTCCTCAGTAAGATTTCTTTGTTTTCCACACTGAAGGAGAGCTCCCCCTAACATACATCTAGATAAATCTTCCCTCCAGTACAGATAGTACATGGTCCACCCAGAACTTCCCAGTCTGGGCCATTCTTGTCCATGTTTTCCCATAAATCTCCCGTAGAAAGTCTGCCCAACATGTTGGAGACCTTCCTCTCTTGGGCTCTTTCAATCTTTCATGAATGCCAACGTATCACCTGGGCCATGTAGCAGCTGCTCCTGACTGTTGCTCCAAGCCTGCCCTCCTCATTTTCTGGTCAGACACATCCCTGCTGATGCTCCTTGCTGCATTTCTAGTATTGGGTTATTATTGGTAATATGTAGCAGCCAACTTAACCCACAAGACGTCTCTGCTTGCCCTTTGAACTGGGCTATTTGGGCTCTTCGAAGATGCTAGCATTCCATGGCTCAGACACAGGGCATCCCTAGAAGGATGCATTGCTGGGACCATTCCCATTCGTGAAACTCACCCAATCCATCTCTTGGGGCCTCAGTTTCTTTACCTGCAAAAATGGGGAGAAGACAAGCTATCAGGGCAGCTAGGTAGTGCAGTAGATAAAGCACCAGCCCTGGATTCAGGAGGACCTGAGTTCAAATCCGGCCGCAGACACTTGACACTTACTAGCTGTGTGACCCTGGGCAAGTCACTTAACCCTCATTGCTCCATCAAAAAAAAAAAAAGACAAGCTATCAACTTTGCTCTGAGGATTTGCTTCATAAATCACAAAGTGATTATGTAAAATCAAATCAAATCAATAAAATCCCCACTGGGAGAGGCTTAGAAAGTTCCCTAGAGCACAGAAATTAAGTGACTTGTCCCCAGTCCAGGAATGTATACCAGTCAGCTGGTAGAACTTGAACCCAGGTCTTGTTGGTGTAAGGAAAGTTCTTTGTCCACTGCACCGGCTATCTATTGTTCAGAATGTAATCCAAAGGCTGTGTATGCATATCTGAGATTGAAACCTTACAGATGGTTTAGGAGGGAAAAAAGATAGGCCCAATGAGGTACTATGAGAAGGCATTTTCCCCCTACTTATTTGCACAGGTGTCAGACCATGAGGGTGGACCACTGTGGAAAATGTCAGACTTTTTCAATATGTTGGTTAGTTTTCTTGAATTTTTCCTCTTCTTTTTTATTTATCATAAGGAATGACTCTCTGGGAAGGGAGAACATGAGACACATTCAAATATTTAGAAATATTTAGGGCCTAGAAGCTGCCCAGGGATATACAATCTCAGTTGTGGGCGTACTCTATCGGTCTTGTGCTCAACACTCAAAGACTCACCGGGTAGGCAAAATCTGATCCAGGATCATCTGCCAGAAGAGTCCATCTTTTAAGAAATAAATTTTAATGAATATTTTTTTAACAACACTCACATTTCTCAATGTGTTCTCCCCATCCCTTCTTTTTTTTGTGTGGGGCAATGAGGGTTAAGTGACTTGCCCAGGGTCACACAGCTAGTAAGTGTCAAGTGTCTGAGGCCAGATTTTAACTCGGGTCCTCCTGAATCCAGGTCTGGTGCTTTATCTACTGCACCACCTAGCTGCCCCCTCATCAAACACTCTTGGAACAGGGTGTGAGACATGATGAAAGCAGGTATGTGCAGGGCAGATCTTGGAGGGGGTAAAGACTAGATAGTGGCAAAACCCACATAGCAAGCTGTGGAATGAACCTAGGCACATAGGGTTCTTAACCCAAACTGGAAAGGGGATGGGGGGTGGCAGATGTACAGTATTGTTGTTGTTGTTGTTTGTCCGTTCTCCAAGAGGACCATGACATCAGGGTGATATCAAAGTGCTAGGGAGGCCTGAACTTGAGATAAGGCCAAAATTGGTCACCAGTCCCTGGGCAGGGGTAATATAGTAGCCAACCCTGATATCTGCCTCAGGGCCCAATGCTCACAGCAGCTTGCTGAGACCCAAAGTGCTCAGGGAAGGGGTTTTTAAACTACATTTCGGGAAATGAAGGAAGGAATGGAAAAGCATTTATTAAGGACCTCCTATTTGATCAGTCACCAGGCTGAGTGCTAAGAATACAAACACAAGCCCGGAAGACCATGCCTGCCTTCAGGGAGGTTACATTCTAAAAGAGGAAACAGCCTTGGAGGGTGGCAACCAGGGAATGGAGTTTTGGTCTGGGAAGTCACATGGACAGGGGGCAGAGGCAGGCAGCAGCCTGTTGATAATCTTTCCCAAACAGTAGGATTGATTTGACTATTGTTCCCTGAGCAAAAGATAGAAATGGGGGCAGCTAGGTGGCGCAGTGGATACAGCACCGGCCCTGGATTCAGGAGTACCTGAGTTCAAATCCGGCCGCAGACACTTAACACTTACTAGCTGTGTGACCCTGGGCAAGTCACTTAACCCCAATTGCCTCACTAAAAAAAACCCAAAAAACAAAAGATAGAAATGGAACCAGGAGGGGAGGGATGGGAGTGGCATCCATGGAACACTGTCCCCTACCCCCTCCATTTCACTCAGTGCTCAGCTCAGGTGCCATCTTCTATCCCATCTCTCCCAATTTCTACCTGCCCTCCCCCCCCCCAGCCCCACTACCTTGAATTGGATTGATTTTGCTTGAATGTGTGTGGTTTCCCTAGAAAAGAATATAAGCTCCCTGCAGGCAGGCACTTCATTTTTGTCTGTGAATCTCCAGAACCCAGCACCCCCTTCTCCTTCCACATACTCTTTCCTTCTCCTCCCACCTCTCTGATCCCCATGTATTCTCAGCAGCCTTTGCTGGCTCTTCATCCAGGTCACACTTACTGTGGACATCTTCCCAGGTTCTGTCCAGGGCCCTTTACAATCTCACTAGGTGACCTCACAGCGCCCAAGACTTCAAACATCACACCTATGGAGATGCATATGCTTCCCAGATCTATGCACCCAGTCCCAGTCTCTCTCCCAAGCTCCAGACTCTCATCTTCAGCTGCCTTTTGGAAGTCTCAACTTGGTCCCGTGGGCATCTCAAACTCAACATGTCCCAAACACAACTCATTATCTTCCCCCAAACCTTCCCTCTTCCCACTTTTCCCATGGCTGGTGAAGACGCCACCACCATCCTCCCAGTCACTTGGGCTCAGGACCTCCAAATTACTGCCAAATCTTGTCATTTCCAAGTCCATAATGTCTCTCGATTGTGCCTCCCTCTCTCCATGTAGAGCCACAGTCCTAGAGTGCAGGTCCTCTTCACTGCTCCTCACCTCTCCCAACACTAATACTACCCCCTTTTACTTTTCTCCTTGCCTCAGGTCTCTCCCCATACCAATCCATTGCCCACTCAGCTGGCAGTGATTTTCCTAAAGCTTAGTTCTGAATAAATTACCCCCCCCTCACTTAACAAACTCTACTAGCTCCCTATTACCTCCTGGACCAAATATCCTGTCCTTTGCTGGGCATTTAAAACTCTTCATGGGGGGCAGCTAGGTGGTGCAGTGGATAAAGCACCAGCCTTGGATTCAACAGGACCTGAGTTCAAATCCAGATTCAGACACTTGACACTTATTAGCTGTCACTTAACCCTCATTGCTGAGCGCAAAAACCCCAAACAAACAACAAACCTCTTCGTAAGCTGTCCTCATTCCATTTTTCCAGTCTTCTTAGGCCTTACCTTCTTCTAATAACGCCTTGATACAGACCTAACCACACTGGTGTTCCGACTTCCTGACTGGCAACACTCATCTCGTGCCTGGGACTGACTGTTCTCCAAGCCTGGAAGGCTCTTCCTCCCCACTGTACCTTCTAGCGGCCTTCAAGACTGAACTCGAATGTTATGTTTTGCGGGAGGCCTCTCCTGCGCCGCCCCCCCCCCCCCCCCCCCCGTTAGTGACTCCAATTGCTAACGTTTCCTGCCACATCTCCTCTGTGTTCCTGGTTATTTCCATGTCTCCTCCATTAGATTGGGAGCTCCCTGTAGAACAAGGACTGTTTTGGCCATTCTTTGTATTGGCGTAGTTTAGCACAGTGCCTGACTCACGAAAGTTCCTGCTTAATACATGTTGGATGTTGGTGGATAGAGAAAGAACCAGCAGCTGGGGGGCAGGGCAGGGCAGGGAAGCCCTGGACCAGCCTTCTGCATAGGGTGATGTTGAGGAGTGGCCTTTGGGATGGACCTTTGGGATTTTAAGAGGTGTAGATAGATAAGGAGGGAGGACATTCCAGGAGATTGACAACCTGTGTCTCAGGCAAGCCTCGGTGCCTTTCCTCATGTGTAAAACGAAGGGGTTTTACTACGTGCCTGAGGTCCCTTGCAGTTCTGATTCTGCAATCCTGCGATTGCAGCTCTAGCCACCAAGGCTATGGGGGAAACGGGCTTTTCGAACTACCAGCTCTGCCTGTGGCCATGATACAATAACCTGAAGAGTCCGCGGTCGCTGATAAGTGAGGCGTGGCATCTGGGGACTGGGGTGGAGGCTGCTAAGGCCTGGATCGAGAGCAGAACAGTAAGAGGTGGGGAGAGGATGGGGGGATGCTAAAGAGGTGGGAGAAGTGAGTCTCACAGGGAGATTGCCCCCACTCTTCCGTTTGGGCCTGAAGCATCCCCCTCCAAGTTCTTCCTAGCAGAGAGGACCGCTCGGTCTACCCCTTTGTGGCGGTGGGCTCAAGCCTCAAACCTGGCCTCCTTTGCCAGAACTACCACCGTGGGGCCGGGGTCCCCAAAGGAGCTGGGGGCAGGGGAGGCTGGGAACATCTCGCTTCTGCTTTTCCCCCCTCTGTCTCCAGGCGAGGGTTTTCTGCTAGGGAGGGGGACTGGCTCCCCTGGGCCCCGTCCTCCACGGGAGAAGCCGGCAGGCAGCCTGCAACCTGCAATTAACCAGCCCCCGACTGCAACAGAGCACGCAGAGGTTGGGGCCCGCGCCCCATTGGCTGGGCCTGAGCTCAGCCGAGCGTCCATTGGCTGGAATGGGGCTCTGTGGAACGACGATTGGGCGGCCAGGAGCTAGGTAGAGAAGGCGGAGGAGCTAGTGAGGCTAACCCTGACTCCGGGAATCACACTCCCTCCCCCTCCCTTGCTCTTCCCCTCCCCCTTCTCCTCCTCCTCCCTCCCTCCTTCCCTTCTTTTTGCTCTCCTCCCCCACCTCCTGCTTCCCTCCCCCTCCTCCCCCTTTTTTCTTTATTTTTTGCTTTACAGAGAAAAAAGCCTGTGGATAACGCAGCCACATCTGCTGCTTCCTCCTCCACCCAGAGAACGGAGGAGAATGGGGATGAGCGGAGCGAGAAAGACCAGCTCTGAATGGCTGGCGGCTCTGATCCACTTGGGACCTGGGGGAGCACTTTCCCCAAGACCAAGCCAGTGTAGACGGAAGAATTAGAACCAAAGGACCACAGGGCCAAAGATGTAGATTTAGAAGAGACCTTAGAAGCCACCCAAATCACCCCCCCCCTCCTTTTACAGCTAAGTACACCGAGGCCCGGAGGTTAAAAGACTTGTCTAAGGTCCCGCAGCTCAGTAGCAAAGATGCAAACCCAAGTCAAGTCCAGAAGCATCTATTAAAACACCTACTATGATAGCCCCAGCTTTCAAGGATCTCACCTACCAATACAGAAGAAAGCCTGCAAACAATTATATTGACCCAAGTCCAGGTGTTAGGATCAAAGATTGAGAGCTGGAAGGGGCCTTCTCTGACTCAAAACTGGTCAACTGGGTCAGTCAATTATCGTTTATTTAGAAGGACCAGGCCCATCAATTGTGGGAAAAGTGCTTGGTCCTTTGAGGTATTCTTAAATACTGGATTGTAAAGGGCCTACTATGTGCCAGACACTAAGCCAAATTCAGCCCTTTTCCCACTGATGATTATTCACATTTTACAGATAAAGAAACTGAGGGCCAAAGGAGGGAAGTGATTTTAAGTTTATAGTATTCAGAGTGGAGGAGACACTGGAATTCACCCAGTCTGTTCTCCTAATTTTAATTTAATCCTAATTTAAGAGAAGGCTAGGCCCAAGGTTAAGGTCACAATAAATCGCAGAGCCTGGACTCCAACTTTTGACTCTGAACCCAATAGAATGTAAGCTCCTTGAGGCCAGGGATTGTATCAAGCTTTTTTTAGTATCTCTGGTGCACTGGATAGAACTCTGGGCTTGGATTCAGGAATATACCACAAATATGTTTAGCTATTCCCGGGTAAGACAAGCTGTCTTACTTGACAAGCTCCTTAGTTTCCAAATTGTGGTTACTCTGAAGGGAAGTGCTATAAATATTTTTGTATATATAGGTCCTTTTCTTCTTTGTTTGATCACTTTGGGGGTGTAGGCCTAGATATACCTGGGTGAAAGAGTAGTTACAGTTTAGGAACTCCTTTGGTCTTGTTCCAAATTGCATTCCAGAATGTGCATTAATGTGCCTGTTTTCCTAAAGAACCTCCAACACTTGTCAGTCAGTCAAAAACATTTATTAAGTGATTACTATGTGTCAGCCACTGTGTTAAGGTGCAGGATGCAAAGAAAGGCAAAAGACAGTCCCTGCTCTTGAGAAGCTCATAGTCTAATTGGAAAGACCGCATGCAAATAACCATCAACACACAAAATATGTACAGGATAAACTGAAAATAATTGAGGGAATTAAGACTGGAATTAAGGCAAAATGGGGGGGGGCAATGAGGGTTAAGTGACTATTTGGACAGAAACTGCTGGGGGGAAAGGACTCTGAGCCCCATTTTTTTTGTGGGGCAATGGGGGTTAAGTGACTTGCCCAGGGTCACACAGCTAGTAAGTGTCAAGTGTCTGAGGCTGGATTTGAACTCAGGACCTCCTAAATCCAGGGCCAGTGTTTTACTACATCACCTAGCTGCCCCCTGAATTAAGGGGAATTTGGAAAAGCTTCCTGGAGAAGGCAGGATTTTATCTGGAAAGCCAAGAGGCATTGATGAAGAAGGAGAACATTCCATCTATAGTGCATAGTCAGGGAAAATGTGGAACTGGAATATCATGTACAAGGAACAGCAGGGAGGCCATTGCCATTGGATCACAGTATGAGGGTAAAAAGTTAGAGCTGGGGGCAGCTAGGTGGCGCAGTAGATAGAGCACGGGCCCTAGATTCAGGAGGACCTGAGTTCAAATCCGGCCTCAGACACTTGACACTTACTAGCTGTGTGACCCTGGGCAAGTCACTTAACCCTCATTTGCCAGTCTGGTGGGTATTAGCAGAAACCTCAATGTTGCTTTAATTTGCATTTCTCTAATTATTCATGATTTAAAGTGTTTTTAAATGGCTGTTGATCATTTGTATTTCTTCCTCTGAAAACTGTCTATTGATAATCTTTAAACATTTATCTCTTGGGGAATGGCTCTTAGTTTTATAAATTTGAATTGGTTCTTTATATATTTTGGATATGAGACTGTTAAGGGCTAAAATTCTAGCTAGTCTGTCTAAAATATTTAATGAGTGGTTGCCAATAAATTATAAGCTTTAGCAAGAGTTAGACTTTTAAGCATTTATTAAGGAGAATAAGAATTTGGTAAAGAGAGAGAAAGGCCTAGATTCCTATCTATTAAAGAGAGAGCACATTTCTAGCTCCGCTCTCCACCCGAGTCCAGAGGAAAAGAGCCCGCGAGACTGAGCGCCAGTCTCTTCCTTCCTCCTCCCACTAGCCTGCGTCACTTCCTGACTCCTGGTCTTGCCCTCAAAGACCTTCGCTTCATGGGCAGAACTCTTCTACAGTAAGTCTCCAGCAGGTGGCGTCATTCCAATCGTTACAAGACATTTATCAGATAATCTTACTGCAAAAATTTTTGTTTACCTCTTTCTATTTTCATTTTGACTACATATATTGGTTTATGCAAAAGCTTTTACATTTTAGATAATCAAAACTACCCATTTTCTCTTATGTGATCATCTCTATCACTCGTTTTAGTTATGACCTGTGCCCCATTCATGTACCTGAAAGGTCATTTCTTCTTTGTTCCTCTAATTTTTTTATGATGGTACCTTTCATATCTAGTTTATGTGTTCATTGGGAGTTTATCTTGGTATATGGTGTGAGATGCTGGTCTAAAACTAATTTCTGCCAGACTACTGTATAGTTTTTTCCCCCCAGCAGTTTCTGTCCAAATAGTGAGTCCCCCCTAAATAACTGGGGTCTTTGAATTTATTGAAGACTATGTCTATGTTTGTTTACTTCTGTCAATTCTGTAAAATACAAACATTTTAACAAATTAATTTAACACATTCCTCCATCCCTATCAGGAGCAGTCAATGTTCAGTCCCTTTCATGTTTCCTCTTAAAAGAGGTAGTGATTGGGACAGCTAGGTGGCACAGTGGATGGGGGCATTGGCCCTGGATTCAGGAGTACCTGAGTTCAAGTCCGGCCTCAGACCCTTGACACTTGCTGGCTGTGTGACCCTGGGCAAGTCACTTGACCTCCATTGCCCCACAAAAAGTAAAAACAAAACAAAGCAAAACAAAAACCAGAAAAGGAGGTAGTGATTAAGGTGTACTTATGCTGGTTTCCTCTTCTCATTTGGCACAATTTCCTAAAAATCTTTCTAGTATTCTATTTCTCACATTTGTCTGCCTTAATCTGTATGCACATTAACTCCTCCATAGAACTTAAGTTCCTTAAGGTTTGAGGCTATTCAGTTATTGAGTTTTAATTTTTGTCTTTTTGGTCTTTGTAGTTCCAGCACTTAGTAAATAGCATATGATGGGTACTTAATAAGTATTTGTTTGAGGTCCGATCAGATTTATTACAGATTTATTTAACCATCTACCTATTGTTGGAATATAGAATTTTAGATCTACCTGAAGGGACTTTAAAGGCCATTTATGGAACCCTTTCACTTTAAAGATGAGGAAACTGGGGGCAGCGAGGTGGCACAGTAGATAAAAGCACCAGCCCTGGATTCAGGAGGACCTGAGTTCAAATCCGACCTCAGACACAACATTTACTAGCTGTGTGACCCCTGTCACATAAATCACTTAATCCTCATTGCCCCGAAAAAAAAATTAAAGAAAGATGAGGAAATTGAGGTAAACAGGGTTAAGTGATTCACACAAGGCCCCACACCTAGTTAGTGTCTGAGGCAGGATTTGAGCTCAGGAAGATGAATATTTCTGACTCTAGACCCCTGACTTGGCAAATCACTTCCCCTGAGCCTCAGTTTCCCCATCTGTAAAATAGAGGTAATCATAACATCTATCTGGCAAGACTGTTGAGAGATTTGAAAGAGAAAACGTATGTAAGGAACTCTGAAAGCCTGGTGGACATGTGAACTGATTGTTATTAGAGGCAGTAGAAGGTGAGAGCCCTGGAATCAGAGGATATGGGGTGGAATCCTAAATGTGGGACTGGTGGGGAGATCACTTTTCTCTGGGCCTCAGCTCCTCGTCTAGAAAATGAGGAGGGTGCGCTAAGGTAGGGCCAAAGTCTCCCCTGTCGCTGAGAGGTCGTCATTCTAATGTTCATCTCATCTGTTAAGAACACAGGAGGGGGTGCGGCTAGGTGGCACAGTGGATAAAGCACCGGCCCTGGATTCAGGAGGACCTGAGTTCAAATCCAGCCTCAGACACTTGACACTTACTAGCTATGTGACCCTGGGCAAGTCACTTAACCCCCATTGTCCTGCAAAAAAAAAAAAAAAAGAACACAGGAGGAGGGCACCTAAGTGGTGCAGTGGATAAAGCACCGGCCCTGGATTCAGGAGGACCTAAGTTCAAATCCAGCCTCAGACATTTGACACTAGTTGTGTGGCCCTGGGCAAGTCATTTAACCGCCATTGCCCTGCAAAAATAAAGAACACAGGAGGAGTCAGAAGCTGTAGCTTCCATAATCCAGGTCCTCGGTCACTTCTTCTGAAAATGAAAGGGTTGGACTGGACAGCCTTTGATGTTCAGTCTCAATAGAAAACTACGACCCTGTGATTGTTAGCCTGTAATTTGGTACTAGAAGAGGCCTTCAAAGCCTCATTTTACAGCACAGGAAACTGAGGCCTGGAGATGGGAAGGAATTTGTTCAATTTTGCAAATTTGTTTAAGAAGCAGAGGCAGGATTTGAACTCAGGATCATCAGATGCCAAATCCAGTGGTTGTTGCATTGAGAACTATTTCCTCTGGGTAGACTGGGTACTTTTTCTTTCTTTCGTTCTTTTGGACAAATGAAAGTTTATCCTGTTCTTTATGAAGCAGCTGAGACCCATCACCCACCAGGCTGAAATCCTCTGCTGTTGCACAGGATGAAGGGAGGGTAATCCCAGATTAAAGGCTTCTTGAGATTTAGCACTACCTGTCAACAGTCCTTGACTGCCAAACTTGGAGATAGAGGAAAGAAAAAAGATTCCACCCAGAGGCAGTCCTGACTTCTGAGAGCCCGGCCCCTGTAGCTGTTATAATCATGACAATTCGAGATTGTATAATGGTGATTTGAAGGTTCCTAAATCCAAGGACTCTGAGCCCCAATTTTTTTGTGTGGGGTAATGGGGGTTAAGTGACTTGCCCAGGGTCACACAGCTAGTAAGTGTCAAGCGTCTGAGGCTTGATTTGAACTCAGGTCCTCCTGAATCCAGGGCCAGTGCTTTACCCACTGTGCCACCTAGCTGAGCCCCATTTTACAGATGGGGGAACAGAGGCTCGGAGGTTATGCAGCTGTAAGTGTTTGTCATGCAGCTGTAAGTGTTTGAAGCTGGATTTGAACTCAGGTCTTCCTGACTCCAGGCCCAGAGCTCCATCCACTGCACCCAAGTGTCAGAGGAAGGCTTTGGATCTGGATCTGTCCAGGCTTGAAGTCCAACACAGGATCTCTCACTGAAGTGGAGGCGGGGGGGGGGGGGAGTTCCCCTCTAGGGAAATCCCTGGGGTGTTAGAATCTAGTCAGGACTCTGCCACAAAATCACTGTGTGACCTTGGACAAATTGCTTCCTCCCTCTGGGCTGCAGTTTCTTCATTTATAAAGTAAGGAGGATGGAAGAGATGGTCTCTGAGCTACCTATTCATTTGAAAATTGCACCATTTTATTGTTCAATTAAACATGAATTAAAGGTATACTGGGTACCAGCTCCTATTCTTGCTACTAGGTGTACAAAGACACAATCAGAATGGTCCCTGCCCTCATAGAGCCACTATTCTGCTTAGGGAATGTAATCTCAAGGCTCTGATGAAAGGAAATGTTTCTAAGAGAAAAGATATTTTTGGAGGGGGAGGATCTTTATTTAAGTCAATGAAAGGCAAGAAAAGATGAGGAATTTAAAATATAATTTAAAGCTGGGAGAACTGATGGAAGTTGGCTAATCTATCCCTCCTAAACAGGATAGAAATTGCCTCAATATCATCTGTGACTGGTGTTCATCCGACTTCTGCTTGAACCCCTCCATTGATGGAGAACTCACTACCTCTTAGAACAGGCCATCCCGTTTCTGGATAGCTCTAATTGGTTAGAAAGTTCTTCTGCAAGGGGCAGCTAGGTGGTGCAGTGGATAGAGCATCAGCCCTGGAATCAGGAGTACCTGAGTTCAAATCCGACCTCAGACACTTAACACTAGCTGTGTGACCCTGGGCAAGTCACTTAACCCCAATTGCCTCATGAAAAAAAAAAAAAGTTCTTCTGCAGATTGAGCTGATTCCTGCCTTCCTGTGCCTTTCGCCCCCCTCCCTGTGATTCTGGTTCTACTCTCCTTCACATGAGAGAGCCTTTCCGTACTGGAAGAATGTTATCCTGTCATTTCCCACTCTTTCTCCCAATCTTCCTTTCCCCAGGTTCCCATTTCCTCCAGCCTGTTCTTGTCTAACATGGTTTCAGTCCTTCTCCCTACCCTGATCTCCATCTTCCAGGCCTGTGGTCACCTCCTCAAATACTTAGTATTACTTTGTATTTGCTCATCTGTGTCCACATTGTCTCCCAAGAGCTGAGCAGACTGAAGTCGTTTGGGGTTTGGCTTTGTTCTCCCCATCCATAGCCAGTGCCCTACACAACTAGGTAGGAGATACTTTATTACTGTTTGCTCAATGGAGGTCTTGGCTGTACCTGCCTAAGGAAGAGCTTCAACCACCTTGACTTTGTGCCACGTTATTGAGGGAATGGAAGGAGAAACCCCAGGCTCCAGAACCCTGGGTGTATGAATCCAGGGATGCCTCCTGGATCATCCTCTTCTCTTCACCCTCTACACTATTTTCTTTGGTAAACTTTTTAGCTCATTTATCACTTCTATGCAAATGAATCTCAAATCTACTTATTGATCCTAACCTTTCTTCTGGCCTCATTCTTCAGTCACCAACTGCCTACTGGACAGCTCCAACTGAATAGCCAATCTCCCCAGGTCCAAAACTGAGCTCATTCATCATCTCACCTTCTAAACTACCCCTCTCTTCCTAGCTTCCCTGTTGGAAGCCAAGGGGCAGCTAGGCAGTGGAGTGGATAGAGTACCTGGTCTGGAGTCAGGAAGATTCATCTTTGTGAGTTCAAATCTGGCCTCAGACACTTATTAGCTGTGTGACCCTGGGCAAGTCACTGCACTGTGATTGTTTGCCTTAGTTTCCTCATCTGTTAAATAAGAGAAGGCAATGGCAAACCGCTCCAGTATCTCTGCCAAGAAAACCCCAAATGGGGTCATGGAGAGTTGGGCTGAACAACAACAGCAAAGTAGGAAGTCTTTCCCCATGCCCTCCACTACTTTCCCTCTGAGATTACCTCCCATTTACCCTGATAATATCTTGTTCATACATAGTTGTCTTCCCCATTAGAAGGTGAACTCCTTGAGGACAGGGACCCTATTTTCATCTTTCTTTGTATTCCTGGCATTTAACACAGTGCCTGGAACATAGTAAACATTTAATCAATGGTCATTGACTGACTGATGGACCTCAAGGAGCCTAAATTTTTGTTTTGTTTTTTTGTTTTTGCAGGCAATGGGGGTTAAGCGACTTGCCCAGGGTCACACAGGTAGTAAGTGTCAAGTGCCTGAGGCTGGATTTGAACTCAGGTACTCCTGCATCCAGGGCCGGTGCTTTAACCACTGCACCATCTAGGTGCCCCAAGGAGCCTAAATTTTTTTTTTTTTTTGCGGGGCAATCAGGGTTAAGTGACTTGCCCAGGGTCACACAGCTAGTAAGTGTCAAGTGTCTGAGGCTGGATTTGAACTCAGATCCTCCTGAATCCAGGGCCGGTGCTTTATCCACTGTGCCACCTAGCCGCCCTTGGAGCCTAAATTTTAATGGAAGGACATGAGATATATGGGATTGGTGGCCAGAAAGGAATAGTTTGGTTGGAAAGTTTGAGATGCTCACTGGAGCATTAGTAAAGTAGGTTTGCCATGCCCTTTCCAGTATCAGCACAATGTTGATTTGATTATGGTGGAATTAAATGAGACTTGGGTGGGAGCAGCTTTGCTACTGGGGAGGACATTCCCATCAATCAGGACCTGTGGCCCCCAGGGATGAGAATCAGGAGTCAAAAGGGTCTGGTCCTTCAGGGCCTGGTCTCTGGTGCTGGGGTCCAGGAAGCCCTGGAAGATGGAAAGGGAGTAAAGTGAAGGGTGGCCAGATCTATGAGCCTCCACTGCTGACTTACTGGGTGACCTTGTTCAAGTCATTTTCCTTGTCTAGGCCCCAGTTCCTTATGAATAAAATGGAAGTATTGGATGAGTTTGACTTTAGACTCCCTTCCAGCTCTGAGTTATGACCTTTCAAAGTGACTTGAGGGGCGGCTAGGTGGCGCAGTGGATAGAGCACCGGCCCTGGATTCAGGAGGACCTGAGTTCAAATCTGGCCTCAGACACTTGACACTTACTAGCTGTGTGACCCTGGGCAAGTCACTTAACCCCATCGCCCTGCAAAAACAAAAACAAAAACAAAGTGACTTGGGAGCTTCAAGGGAAAAATGAGAGTAGGTTGTCATTCCAGAGTATCTGGACACACTTCCTCACCATTCTCCCCTCCTCCACTTCCCATCTGTTAAGGCCTCACTCTACCAGTTTCCTTGACCTTCCCCTTCTTTCCCATGGTACTTAGCAGCAGGATTCAGGACTTGCCAACTTCAATTCCACAATCAATCACTGAGCACTCACTTTGTGCCAGGCATTAGCCTTAAAAACAGATCAGTCAGGGAAGCGTGGTGGCACAGTGGATAAAGCAACAGCCCTACAGTCAGGAAGACCCGAGTTCAATATTTTCCAGCCTCAGACACTTGACACTTACTAGCTGTGTGACCCTGGACAAGTCACTTGACCCTTCTTGCCTCAAAAACAAACAAATAAAAAACAAATCAGCTCCTGCTCTCAAGGAACCAAAGGGATGGGGGAGGGGAAGGAGGAAGGGAAGAATACAACAGTACCTGCACAGGTGATATGTGTACAGGGGACAAGTACCAAATAGATGATTGGACAGATAGAAGTTGGGACAGACAGCCTCTGAGGTCCTTCCAACCCTGAGATTTTGTAGAAATAAAATAAATTCAGGTAATTGCAGGGAAGCCCTTATAACTGGGGGATCAGATAGGTTTTTTTCTTAGCATCTGAGCCTTCAAGGGAAGCACAGGCTCCCAGGTGGAGGGTGGGGGTTGGGAGGAGAGCAAGGTTAAGAGAATATCTATCACTTTGGCCCCATTGGTGTGCCATTGCATCGCTGGAAGGAAGTTGACCAATAGAATATTCCGTTGCTAGGTAACAGACTCTCGAGAAGGCTGGGGATGGGCAGATGGAAGGTGCCCCCCCCCCATTATATGTGAGGGAGAATAAGCACATTACTAAGCTGTAAACAACTTGCCAGAGAATGTACCTTGGGTGTTCAATATTGCGCTAGTCAAAGGCGATCACAAGGATGTGCTGGAAGCCATCTTCCCTACAGGAAGAGCCCTCCTGAGCTGGTCATTTTGAGACGGTCATTGACAAAGACAGACAGCATGATGTAATAGTGGTGGTGGTAGTAGTAACAATGATTGTTATTAACAATAATAAGTATGTAAAAAAGCAATAGCTAACATTTAGATGCTGCTTTAGGATTTGCAAAGCACTTTACAGATATTATTTCATTTGATCCTCATAATTACCCTGGGAGATGCTATTCTCATTTTATAGATGAGTAAACCGAGGCCTGGAGACTTGACCTGACTTCCCCAGAGTCACATGGCTAGTAAGCCCTTGAACTCCAAGTCCAACATTCTATCCACTATGCACCACCTCTTAGCATAGTAGCTGGTATACAGTCAATGCTTAATAAATGCTTATGGGGGGCAGCTAGTTGGCACAGTGGATAAAGCACTGGCCCTGGACTCAGGAGGACATGAGTTCCAATCTGGTCTCAGACACTTAACACTTACTAGCTGTGTGACCCTGGGCAAGTCACTTAACCCCCATTGCCTCTCAAAAAATAAAAAAAAAAATGCTGATGAATTGTTTAACACCCACCTCCCGCCAGTTCCTAGTAGAATGGAGAGAGAGCTGACTTTGGAGCCAGGAAGGCTCTGGGACATACTGACCCTGGGGCAGCTAGGGGGCACAGTGGATAAAGCACTGGCCCTGGATTCAGGAGGACCTGAGATCAAATGCAATCTCAGACACTCGACACTTACTAGCTGTGTGACCCTGGGCAAGTCACTTAACCCCAATTGCCTCACCAAAAAAAAAAAAAGTAACCTAGAAAAAAAAAAGGTTTATAAGGACATACTGACCCTGAGAAAAGGCCCTCTCAGCTCTCTAGGGGACTCTCCCAGACTGTCAGTCACTAAGAGGGTGTGCTAATCTGTAGTGACACTGACAGTTCCTATCCAAATGAAATCATAGTCACTTCTCTCTAAGCCTCAGTTTCCTCATCTGTAAAATGGGGGTAATAATAGCATCTCCCTCCCAGGGCTGTTGTGAGGATCAGGCAACACAATAGTTGCAAGCTTCCAAATGCCAAAGAAATAGAGTTCTTCTTATTATAAATGAGATTAATATTTGTAAAGAGCTCTTTAAACCTTCAAGTGCTGCATAATATGTTCACTATTATTAGCTATCATGGCGTGGAGCCACAAAGGAGGGACCAGAATGGCAGGGACAGTATATGCATGGGAGGAACCAATGGAATTTTAAATATGCAAAGGAAGGGACATTAGGGAAGTAACAGGGATGTTTTAGCTTGGAAAAAGTCATTTAAAGGCAGATACAATAGTTGTCTTTCAATATTTGGAAGACTTCCCTTTGAAGGAGGACTTGTTATACAAAAGGGGCATTCAATGATGAACAAGAAAGAGGCTCGGCTTCGCACCAGGCAGGGTCTGGACCCACCAGGCCCGGGATGATGGCAAGTTTTGAGGATGAGGAGGAGCCATCGCCTCCCCAGGGGAGGAGGGAAAGGGCTCTAATCGAGATCCAAGCAGGAAAGAAAGCAGGCCAGGTTGGTGTCGGGCTTCTTGAGAGCACCCAAATCCAAGGGTTTGAGAGAAACGCGGGAAGCTCATCTCCAGAGGTCAGTACCAGAGCAGGAGGTAGAGGCCAGATAGTCATATGGGGAGGATCGGGGAGCAAACCCTTTGTGTGACTCAACCTGTCACCCCCAAGGCTTTGGCCTTTTCTGGAGATTCACCAAACCGTTCTGGAGTTAAGGGGTTAGGGGGGCCCCAGGCCAGGTGGCACTCATTCCCAAGAACACAGAGGATTCAATCACATTGGAAGTAGGTACTTTGGAAAATCGAGGTCTAGTTGCCAGGGAGACAATGGGAATTTGAAAGAATTTACTCATCCCAACCCAAATATGAGGGAGGCTGGAATAGGTGGGCATTGGCAACCTAAGGAAGAGACTTTAATCATGAACATTTCAGTTTATTTGGTAAAAATCTTGGGGTTTGGTGACCAAAAGGGTGGCCTCATGGGAATCCTTGGTTATACACTAACACCAGCCCAAGACTTCCCCTGCCCCACCATTCATGTTACTCCTTTATATTATTAGAAAGTTGGGATGGTTGAGGAAGGCTGCCTCTATCTATCTACAGTTGATCTATCATTTATCTATCGCTCTGTCATCTCTTTATCTAGCTCTGTCTATCTCTCCAGCTCTCATCTCTCTCTCTGTAGCTAGCTGTCTTTTATCTTTCATCTATCTATAGCTATTTCTATCATTTATCTAGCTATCTATTTCTCCTTCTCCTTACCTCTTTTTCTTCCTTCTTTCCTTGCTTCCTTCCTTCCTCCCTCCTTCCCTCCCTTCCTTCCATTTTTGAACACACATACATATGTGAATATACTAGGAAATTGAAACCCAGAGATAAGTGTATATTAAAAGTGGGTCTATATGTGTTTGTGTATGTATATAAATACCCATGTATGTTTATTTAGTATGACCGTACACACACGAAATATACATGTGAATATAGGACATTGTGAATAATACACACAAATGTATACTCACACACATACACATATACACGTGCGTACACGTGTGCTTGTATTTATACACATACACGTATGTGCTTATATGTATACCTACATATACACATACACACAATTTTAATTTGCTTGGAAAGAACCTGGATGTGGAGTCAGGGCCTGATTTCAAAGGCCCTGCCCCTGGCTCTATGACCCTGGATGAGCTTACTTCCTTCTCTTGCCTTCAGTCTCTTATGTTCTAAATTGAAGGTGGGGACCAAAAAGCCTTGGGAGTTCCTTCCAGCCCCAATCCAGGATCCTTTGTTCCTATGAAGTCAGGAATAAATGGACGCATAGCCTGACTCTAATACTTACTAGCATGTGACGCTGGGTGAATCACTTTCCTCTCTGGACCTCAGTTTCCTCATCTGTAAAATGAGCATAATGGCACCTTCGGTACTTACCACGTAGTCAGTCAGCAAACATTTATTAAGTGCCTACTATACGACATGCACTGTGCTGAGCACTGGGTATTCAAAGAAAGGCAAAAGACAGACCATTGTTCTCCAGGAGCCCACAGGGTTGTCGTGAGACTAATATTTATACAGTGCTTTGAGGTTTGCAAAGAGCCTTATAACTATTATCTAATTTTATCCTTGCAATAATCATGGGAGGTAAGTCCTATCAATATCTCCATTTTGGCGGGGGGTGGGGGGGGTGGGGGGGTGTGTGTGCGGGGCAATGAGGGTTAAGTGACTTGCCCAAGGTCACATAGCTAGTAAGTGTCAAGTGTCTGAGGCTGGATTTGAACTCAGGTCCTCATGAATCCAGGGCCAGTGCTCTATCCACCGCACCACCTAGTTGCCCCCTAATATCTCCATTTTACAGAAAAGGGGACTGAGGCTGACCTGTCCAGGATCATACACCTAGTAAATATCTGAGACAAGATTTGAACTCAGGTCTTCCTGACTCCAACCAGGGTTCTAAGGTCCATGGATTTAGTCAAAAAGGACCTATGAGGTCCTAAGCCCTAAACCCAGTGCCTGGTGCATAGGAGCCACTTAATAATATTTACTGACATTTAGTCCAGTACCCTCATTAAAAAAAAAAATGCCTTGGTCAGCAGTTTCATAGTCACCATTGACTACAAATGCTCAGAGTAGATCCATGCTCCCCTGCTCCTACTGCTGCTATTTTTAAAATGTTTCCTTTTTATTAGTATATTAGAGCTCACTAAATATCAGCATACATGAACATTTTCCTGTACAGAGAACAGAAAAAGGAGGAGGACTGCTTATGAAGCCATGTATAACATGGTTGGATTTTTTTGTGTATTTCAAATTCCCAACCCCTTCATTTTACAGAGAAGGAAACCAAGTCCCTGAGAGGGGAGGTGGTGTCTTGGCAATTTGAATCGACAGACATTGGTTATTATGATTATAATTATTGCTATTTTTAATGGAGCTGTGCTTTGTGGGCAGTCGAAGGGAAAGGAACAAGCATTTATCAAGCACTGGACACTGTGCTAAGCACTTGTGAGAAAGTTACTAATAATGGGGTGTTTGGGGGACTCAGAGACACCCCCCCATACACACACACACACACACACACACACGCACACGCACACACACGCACACGCACACGCAGGAACTCTAGCTGGTTTTGCAGGGCCAGCCCAGAGTCAGTAGAATTGCAAAAGAAATGTAGATTGGGGCAGCTAGGTGGCACAGTGGATAAAACACAGGCCCTGGATTCAGGAGTACTTGAGTTCAAATTCGGCCTCAGACACTTGACACTTACTAGCTGTGTGACCCTGGGCAAGTCACTTAACCCTCATTGCCCTGAAAAAGAAAAGAAAAATGTAGATTGACCTTCCTGACTACCTAAAGGAAGTTACCTAACTACTTAAAGTTTCTCGACAACCTAAAGGAAGCAAGTCACCTAGACCACCTTCAAGTCATGCCAATCAATAGACTTGAATGTTACTGGCCAATTAGCTTGGGTCAAGGTGCAGTGACCCACCTCAGCCTGAGAGAGGATAAAATCTTTGGGGAAAGGAGGGCCCGCCTCTTATCTCCCCTGCTCTTCTCATTGAGCCTCTCCCCAGCCTGGAATTTTATGCTGGGCCTGGGATACTGGAAGTGGTAGCTACAAGGTCCCCACTCCATCTCTCATTTCTAGCTAAGTATGCAGGGCTTCTGAACTTTCTGAGCAGTGTGCTTTCTTTCTCTTTACTAACATTTAATATGCTTTAATAAATGCTGAATGCCCCAAACTGGTGCAGTAACCTCTAATTTCTAAGTAGCAATATATTAGAAACCCCAGCTTAAGTTTCCTAAAACCTAGAACAGGGACAGGCAACTCCCATATAATTTCAAACGACACACACTTTACATATATTATTTCATTTGATACTCCTACCAACCCTAGAAGTGGGAGAACATGGAAAGGTGTTATTATATCCATTTACATCTCAGGAAACTGAGGCAGGTGGAAGCTAAATGATTAGTGTGACAGAGACACACAGCTAGTGAGTGTCTAAAGCTGGATTTGAAATTGTCTTCCTGACTCCTGGCTCAGTGCACCATCCACTGAGTTACCAGATGCCAATTCATGTGGATACAGCCAAGTCCAGAACTCCTGTTAAGAATTGGAACCCATGGCACAAGCAGGTACAGATTTTGAGCAAACATTACACTTTCCTCTTGAGAAAAATGGAAAAATGGGGGCAGCTAGGTGGCGCAGTGGATAAAGCACTGGCCTTGGATTCAGGAGGACCTGAATTCAAATCCAGCCTCAGACACTTGAGACTTACTAGCTGTGTGACCCTGGGCAAGTCACTTAACCTTCATTGCCCTGGAAAAAAAGAGAGAGAGAACAATGGGAAAGCTCCCAGTATAATATCCGTTTAGCTCTTTTTGGATTAACATTAATTAATGATTGTTTATTCTAAGCAACCAAAGTTGACAACTGCTCTCCATTTGGCAGAGTCAACATCAGAGCCCCTTCCTTGTTCCTTCTCAGCCATTTTTTGGGAGTGTCTGATTTACCTACTGAATCTGATGGCTTCAGCTTAAGAAAATCCTTTTAGCTTGGAATTGATTAGGTCAGAAACTCCACCAGTTTCCTAATGGAAAGCCCCTCTGGGCTTGTTAGGGGCATTGTGGACTGGCTGCATGAGAGAGAGGCTTGAATCAGACTGTAACTTGGTTGTGTGTGACCTTGTACAAGTCCTCTCCTTCCTCTGTCTGGACCTCGGACTCCCCTTCTGTTAAATGAGAGAATCAAACCATATGAACTCTTGGGTCCCTTCCAGATCTAATTAGTCTCTGATTCAGGACAGCTCTGTGGACAAAAATGAATCATAGATTTAAAGCTAGAAGAGACCTCAGATCATCTAACACCACCATACACACACACACACACACACACACACACACACACACACACACACACACCTCTCCCATTTTAGAGATCAGGATACTGAGGCCCAGAGAGGGGAAGGGATGTGTGCCTCAGGTCATATGGGTAGTAATTGGTAGACCCAAGTCTTTTCCTCTTCAGGTGAGCTGTTACTGTGGGGCTGTTGGGTGTCTTTGGGTCTTTCCAGCTCCTATGAAGATGGAGAAGGAAAACATTCATTTTTTCACTCATTCATATTTATAGTTTCTTCTTTCCTTCAACACTTTTTTTTTTTAGTGAGGCAATTGGGGTTAAGTGACTTGCCCAGGGTCACACAGCTAGTAAGTGTTATGTGTCTGAGGCTGGATTTGAACTCAGGTACTCCTGACTCCAGGGCCGGTGCTCTATCCACTGAGCCACCTAGCTGCCCCTTCAACACATTTTTATTATGGACCTACTGTGTGCAAAGCATTATGCTTATGCCAGGCCTGAGGGGACAGCAAAGTTTAGGGAGAGCACAGCCCCAGGCCTTATGAAGCTTAGAAGTAAAGAAACACAAAGACCAGTGGGTGATAGTCCATCATTACCTGTTAACAAAGTGCAGTTGGGCCTTCGGAGCCATGCTGATGCTCCCTGGCTTGGTGGAAACCCAGAGGCCTGTCTGGAGGTGCTGTTTGAATTGAGTTCAGCAGATGAAGATGGGGAGCAAACATTACATTGTATTTCCCAACGCCTCTTAATTCCAGTACCTTCCCTCTCTTAATGATTTCCTATTTCTCTTGTATGTGGCTTGTGCTTGTTGGGATATATTTGTTTGCTTGTCTCCCACATTAGATCATATGCCCCTTGAGGGCAGGGACTTGCCTTTTGCCTCTTGTATCCCCAGCTGCTTAGCCCAGTGCCTGCCACATAGTAGATGCTTAATAAATATTTACTGACTTGACTGGAGGCACTGAATTGAGTAGTGAGCAAAGGCTCACTTGTGAGCTCAAGTAAGGGAGCAATACTTTGGCTTCTACCCATAGAGTAGGTAGTAGGAAGTAAGTCATATGAAATTAGGATGAGGCCTTGAATGCCAGGGAGAGAAAAGTTTGAACTTTCCTCCACAGACAAGAGAGTGATTGAAGACTGGGGTGAAGAACTGAGGGGCTTTTGCTTTGGCAGCCAACCCAGAGGTTCTTCCATGATAAGAGGGAAGCCACCAGAGTCACTCGAACATTCCTGGAGGTGGAGCCACCCACCATGCACCCCTCAGGGGCAGCCTCTTCAAGAATGCAAGCACATGGGGTTAGCTAGGTGGTGCAGTGGGTAAAGCACTGACCCTGGATTCAGGAGGACCCGAGTTCAAATCCGGCCTCGGACACTTGACACTTACTAGCTGTGTGACCCTGGGCAAGTCACTTAACCCCCTTTGCCCCCCCCAAAAAAGAAGTCAAAGAATGCAAGCACAGGTGAGCACGTAAATCACTGCAGCACCCTGTACATGCTCCTGAGAACTAGCTCCGCCCCCGTTGATCAGAACTTTTACACTTCAAAAAAAATTTTTTTAATTATTGAGATCCTTTGATTTTGACATCATCTTTCTTTCCAGATACATTCCTCCTCTTGGACAATCTAGAGAGCCACCCCTTGTAACAAAGAATAGAAAATAAAGAAGAAGGAAAGAAAGCAGTTCAAAACTGGCACATCACCTGCCTCTGCTGGTGTATGCAAGGAACCACACCCATAGACCCCTCCGAGGCAAATAAGGGGGCCATCTTTTCCTGTCCCTTCTCCTGGGACAAGGTGGGTCCTATTGCCTTCCACTTCTATAGCTCTCATGCTAAGTTTCTTCTTCTTCTTTTTTTCCTATAGGATTTATCATTTTCCTGATCCGCTTACTCTCTTTAGATCAGTTCAAACAAGTCTTCCGGTCTTTCTCTGTATTTTTCAATCACCATTCATTTTGGAATAGTAATGCAATATCCCGTGACATTTGGGAGCCCTAGCTCAGTCTTTCCTTAGTCCATTTCTTTGATGCTGCCAAAAGTCCAGCTCTGAATATTTTGGTGCCTAGTAATCAGCAAGCATTTATTAAAAACATTTCTAGGCACCAGGCGCTAGAAAGACGAAGACCAAAAAAAAAAAGAAAAGAAAAGAAAAAGAAACAGTGCCTGACCACTAGGAGCTTACAGTCTATTGATCTTTCTAGACTGGATCCTCTGTGTGCCTGTCGAATTTCTTGAATCAAAATATTTGGACATTTTAGAGAACTAGGGAAAATGGTTCTGACAAGGGAAGAAAGAAGGGGGGGAGGGGCAGAGGACTTTCCGTGTAGCTCGGGGCATATCCAAGTTTGAGAAGGTTTATGTAATCAGGGGGAGTGATCCAGTCATCTTTTCTCCCACACCCCCCACCCTTCAGTTACATATTCAGATATTGCCACCAATCCTTCAAGAGGTGAGCCCTATGCTATATGTGTGCATCTTAAAGGCTTTCACAGATCTTTATGTCCAGCTTAGCCCTGTAGACATTGAGAGAGAATGGGAGTGCAATGGGTGACCTCCAACTCCTGAGGTTCCTTTCACGGGAGGTCTCCAGGCTGGTCTGACATGCTGTATTGCGAATTCCTGCTTTGCATAGAGGTTGGACCAGATGGTCCCTCATGTTTTCCCAGAGCGGAGAGTTTATGATTCAGTGACACCAGATGCCCAGAATTATTCCAATGCCCCTTTATGGAGAAACAGCAGAGTGGTGGTATGGATTGGAAGAATGTTGGGGTTCAAGTCAGGAAATCAAGTTCAAACCAGGGCTTGAATGTTTGCTTGTTGTGTAATAATCATGGACAAATCACTTCCCCTTGATGAACCTCAGTTTTCTTGTGGTAAAATGGGGATAGAAATCCTTGCCCTTCCTACAACGGCATAATTGCCCTGTTGATGTAGGAGTGGGTTTAATTGATCGTGAGGCATCCCAAAGAATTAATTACAAGACTCGGTGACTCAGTTTCCCAAGTTTTATTGAAAGACTGCTGACCATAGGAAGAGCACCATGTTATTCCTTTTTTAAGTACTATTAATAAGGACTCAAGCCTCAGTTTATCCGTTAACCTCTTTTTGCCTCCTCCATCACTGTGAGCCTTGGGCCTAGAAATATGAGAGCTGTTGGCTTTGTACTGAGCTTAACAAGAGTCATGGATGTCTTTTTTTTGTTTTTGTTTTTTTTTGTTTTTTTTTGGTGAAGCAATTGGGGTTAAGTGATTTGCCTAAGGTCACACAGCTAGTAAGTGTTAAGTGTCTGAGGTCAGATTTGAACTCAGGTCCTCCTGACTCCAGGGCCAGTGCTTTATCCACTGCACCACCTAGCCGCCCCGAGAGTCATGGATGTCAATAGTGAGCCGGAATTCATTTCAATTCGATATAATTCCCAACAACACTTGTACAACGTAGCAACAATGTGTCAGGTACTGGGCTACAAAGACAGAAATGAAACCATTCCTGCCCTCAGGGAGCTTACATCTTTCACACTTACACGAGGGAGCAAATAGAAAATGTGAACAATGTAACACAGGCTACATTTAAGAGAGGGCAGCTGAGCTGAGCTTTATAGGAGCTGAAAGGCAGCTAGCTGAGCTAAGCCCTTCATTTTATAGAGAGGGAAGCTGAGGCCCAGGGAAGGTAAGTGACTCCCCCATGGGTTGGACTACAAGATAGTTCCAAAGGATTCATGATGAACTGTGGAATCTGGATGCAGATTGAACCATGCTATTTCCATTTTTTTGTTCTTATTTTTTGAGGTTTTTCCTTTTTCCTTTGATTCTTCTTTCACAGTATGACTGATGCAGAAATGTGTTTAATGTGGTTGTACATATATAACCTATTTCAGATTGCTTTCTGTCTTGGGGAGGGGAGAGGAAGGGGAGGGAGGGAGAACAATTTGAAACTAGAAATCTTATAAAAACAAATGTTGAAAACTATCTTTACATGTAACTGGAAAATAATAAAATATATTTTTAAAAAAGCTTTAGACTAGGGGCAGCTAGGTGGCACAGTGGATAGAACACTGGCCCTGGAGTCAGGAGTACCTGAGTTCAAATCCGGCCTCAGACACTTAACACTTACTAGCTGTGTGACCCTGGGCAAGTCACTTAACCCCAATTGCCTCACTAAAAAAAACAAAAAACAAAAAACAAAAAAACAAAAAGCTTTAGACTAGAAGGCATTTCCAGTTTAGTTCTATGAATCTGCGAACCCACCAGGTCCTCATTTTCCTCATCTGCCAAATGTGGAAAGGCCTTTCCTAACTGTCTATGTAAGAAAAACAAAACAAAACAATTCCTGCCCTCAAGTAACTTACAATATATCTGAAATGCCTCCAGAGTTTAGGGAGCATCTATTAGTCCCCACCTCGGTAGCTCTTTGGAGGCACAAGGATTAGACACAGTAGAAGGTGTGCCCAGGGAGGGAGAGTTAAAGCCAATAAGGTTTTGAGAAATTGGAGAAGTGGAGTAGTGCCCATGGGGTAGCTCCTCCCTTTTCGGGGCCTTTTTAAAAGGATTATTATTCCCATTTTCCTGATGAAAATACTTCAAAGTGAGAAAGCGGTTTGTTCAAGGCCACATAACACAAAGATTAGAACCCAACCTAGGCTTGGTTTGTTGTATGGACTGAAAGGATTAAGATATACTACTCCAATCTCCTCATTCTCAAAACTGAAAGTAAACTCCTTGAGGGCAGGGGCTTAAAAAAAACTTTTAAATGATATAGTTTGTTTTTATATAGTCTTCATTTCCAAGTAATACTCTTCCCATCCCTTGTTACAAGAAGGGGAAGAAGGGGGAAGGGGATTCACATTTATAGGCTTCCTCCCAGGTGCCAGGCACTGTGCTAGCGCTTTTTATAAATATTGTCTCCTCTGATCCTCACAAAAACCCTGTAAGGCAGATGTTATTATCATCCCCATTTCACAGTTGAGTGACTCACCCAGAGTCACACAGCTAAGCAACTGAGATCCAGATTTGAACTCGGGTCTTCCTGATTCTAGACCCAGTGCTGAAAATTAACAAAGACATAAGCTGAGTCTGGTACCTCAAGCAGGGACCTTGTTACTTTTGCATCCCTTGTTTCTGACACTTAGTAGGAGCTTAAACAAATTCTGGAAGGGCTGACTCTCAGGGGACATCTAGTTCAGGCATTTTGGACCTTTTTTTGTAGGTTCTAGACCTCTTTGGAAGCCTGGCTATGGATGGATCTTGTCAGAAATATGTTTTTAGATGCATAAAATAAATTACATGGGATTCTAAAGGAAATGAACTATCAAAATATTGAAAAAGTCAGTTCTCAGACCTCAGGTTAAGAACTCTTGGTGTAGACCAAACCCTTCTTTTTGCAGATGAGGAAACGGGCCCAGAGAGACAGATTTGAACTCTAGGCCTCTGCCTCCAGAGCCCCATCTGGTTTCTTGTGGCTATTGACACTCAGCTCCCCAAAAGGAAAATGACTTCCCTAAGGTCATACATCCAGTTAGGGATGGGGCTGAGACCTGAGGCCTAACCCTGCCCTCTCTTCTCCCTTGCTATGTTGTGCTGCCTTCTGACTCTTTCCTGAATGACTAGAAGGAAAGGACCACTTCTGAGCAGGTCTGGGAAAAGACAGAAAAGTTGTGTCTCATTTCAGCAAAGCAAGCTCTGGATCCCAGAGACCAGCAAAAGTACAGATTTAATGGGCAACCTGGGCAGGTGCACAGGAAGGCCCAGAGAGGGTTTGCTTCTGAAAATTGGGTTTTCTTCTGGCATGTTTCTGCATGCACTAGGACAGGACTATGGTGAGCTGGCCTTCTCTGCCTTCCCAGCCTTGCTGTGTTTCAATTTTCTCTCTCTGACTCCTTCTACTACCCCCTGCTTCACATGGCCGGGCTCCTGCCCAAACCAGGTTGAATTCAATTGAACAAACATTCAGAGGTTACAAGACTTAGAGCAGCCTCTAGGGCACTCCCACCCCTCGTTTTACAGGGCAAACTTTGGTCCAGAAAGGGGAAGGGACCTCAGACAGACAGACAGACAGACAGACAGAGAAGGGCAGGGGAGACACACACACATACACAGAGGGAGAGACAGAGAGAGACACAGACAAAGACAGAGAAGGGGGGGGGGGAAGAAACAGAGAGAGAGCCACACACAGAGAGACAGACACAGACACAGACACAGAGAGACAGAGGACAAAGAGACAAAGACAGACAGAGACAGAGAAGAGGGAGAGACACACACACAGAGGGAGAGATAGAGAGACAGACAAAGAGAAGGAGAGAAGGCGTGGGGAGAAACAGAAAGACACACACACAAACACACAGGGCGAGACAGACACAGAAAGGCAGAGAGAGACAGAGACAGAGGAGGGGGGAGAGAGACAGAGAAAGAGACACACAGAGAGAAAAACACAGAGAGACACAGAGACAGAGACAAAGACACACAGAAAGGCAGAGAGAGAGAGACAGACAAAGGAGGAGGGAGAGAGACAGAGAAAGAGACACAGAGAGAAAAACACAGAGAAACACAGAGACAGAGACAAAGAGACACAGAGAGACAGACAGAGACAGAGGAGGGGGGGAGAGAGACAGAGAAAGAGACACACAGAGAGACACAGAGACAGAGAGAAAGAGACAGAGGAGGGGGGAGAGAGACAGAAAGAGACACAGAGAGAGACACAGAGACAGAGAGACACAGAAAGAGACAGAGCCAATGACAGAGAGAATTTAAGTACTTTCCATGGGCTAGCCATGTAAGAAGTTCTAGGGATGCATAAACAAGCTAGCCAGTCCTTACCCTCTGGGAGTTTACATTTAAAGGGGAAGGAAGACAGAGAGAGTTGGGGATGAAGAGTCCAAAGTTGGGAGCAGGGGAGTGGGCAGAGAGGAGGAAGTTGGCCAGAATAGAGCCAGCAGAGAACAGCAACGGGCTGAGAGGGACATGGTGGACTGGTGCCCTGTCATCTCCATACCCTGCTGCCTCCCCTCTGGTCATCCTTCCCATCTCACCATCTTCAGAGCCCAAGCCCTAGAGAAAGTACCTCCTTCACTCCTCAGTTTGCTCATCTCTAAAACGATCTGGAGAAGGAAATGACAAACCATTCTAGTATCTTTGCAAGAAAGCCCCAAATGGAGTCTCAAAGAAGTTGGACAGGGATGAAAGATTGAACAATAGCCCTTCCTTACTTGGAGTGAGAGTGTGGCTATACAACACTGCACACCATACACTGTCAGACATACAATATATTGGTGGGTTTTGTTAAATTGATCCTTTATCTTTTTTTCTTCTTTTTCATAAGAGATGCCTCAAGGGTAGATATTTGGGGAAATGCTAAAGATAGCAGTAGAAGTTAATTTACCAAACAGAGTACTTTAGGTTAGTTGCCACCTTCAAAGAAAGGACAAAACTCAGAATAATGTGTAGAAATTGCACTGAGGGAAATTGAGGCTATTATTAAGAAGGACTGTCCCAATGATTGGAGCTGTCACAGCTAGATCTTGAACTGGAAGGGACTGCAGAGGACCATTGATTCCCGCCCCCCTGGTTTACTGAGAAAGAAACTGAGGTTAAGAGAGAAGTGAGTTGCCCAAGGTCAAATGCGTTGTGAGTGATAGGGCTGTCAGTGCCAATGATTTGATGCAGGATTTGAACCCAGATCCTTTGACTGCTACTTTCTTTGGAAGTACAGGACAATACTTGCAACGCAGAGGGCCAATTATTGTTCAGGTAGTGGGGAGGTCTAGTTGGCTCTGAGCTAAGAGCCATGACTCTGATCTTCATAACAATCTAAGGGAGGTAATGGCAGGTACTATTGTTCCAATTTACAGATGGCAATAAAGACTAAGATGGAATTGGAAATACTTGCTATAGGTCATAAAACTATTAAATATCAGAAGGAAGTTTCAAACCTAAATTTCTTTGTTTTTAATTAATTTTTTTTAATTTAAAAAAATTTTTTTAGTGAGGCAATTGGGGTTAAGTAACTTGCCCAGGGTCACACAGCTAGTAAGTGTTAAGTGTCTGAGGTCGGATTTTGAACTCAGGTACTCCTGACTCAGGGCCGGTGCTCTATCCACTGAGCCACCTAGCTGCCCTTCAATTTTAATATATTTTAATTTCCAAACTCTGTCCCTCCCTCCTTCTCAACACCACAATAGAAAAGGTCACCATTTGACACAGATATATGTTTATATTAATCGTTATATCATACATATATTGTGATTAATTATCTATTCATAATTATGTTATATACTGTATTATATGATATATATGTAAAACCATATGCAGACCTCTTTTTATTAGTTCTTTCCCTGGAGGTGGACAGCATCTTCCTTCACAGATCCTTTGTAATTGATTCGAATATTTATAATACTTAGAATAGCTTAGTCATTTACAGTTTATTCTTTGAACAATATTACTATCACCATATACAACATTCTCTTGGTTGTGCTTATTTCTTTTTTAAAAATAATAAACATTTTTATTTAAAGTTTTGAGTTCCAAATTCTATCCCTCCTTCCTTCCCTCCCTTCCTGCCTCCCTAAGTGGGGAAGCAATCAGATATAGGTTATACATGTGCAATTATGTAAAACATGACCATATTAGTCATTTTGCATAAGACAAACTTGAAAGAAAAAAATGAAGAAAGTGAAAAATAGCATGCTTCAGTCTGTTTTCCATCAATATCAGTTCTTTCTTTGGAGGTGGATAGTATGTTTCATCATTAGTCCTTTGGGATTGTCTTGGATCTTGTATTGTTGAGAATAGTTAAAGTCAGTCACAAGTTCTTCATCAAACAATATTGCTATTACTGTGTACAACATTCTACTGATTCTGCTCAGTTCACCATATATCAATTCATACAAGTCTTTCCAGGCCTTTCTGAAATCATCCTGCTTGTTATTTCTTATAGCATAATAATATTCCGTCACCATCATATACCACAGCTTGTTTAGCCATTCCCCAATTGATGAGCAGCATTCCTTTGATTTCCAATTCTTAGCTACCACAAAAAGAGCTGCTATAAAGACTTTTGTACACATAAGTCTTTTTCTCTTTTTTGGGATGTCTTTGTGATATAAACTAGCAGTGTATTTCTGGGTCAAAGGGTATTCACAGTTTATAGCCCTTTTTGCATGGTTCCAAATTGCCTCTCCAGGTTATGCTCACTTCACTCTTCATTATTTCATGCAAGTCTTTTTTTTTTAAATCATAAAAGTATTTTATTATTTTCCAGTTACACGTAAAGATAGTTTTCAACATTTGTTTTTCCATATGATTTTTAGTTCCAAATTTGTCCTCTTTCCCCTCTTCCCTCTCCCTTCCTCAAGACAGAAAGCAATCCGATATAGGTTTATATATGTACAATCATATCAAACATATTCTGCATTAGTCATGTTGTGAAAGAAGAATCAGAACACAAAGAAAAAATCTCAAAAAACAAAAAACAAAAACAAAAGTAGAAACAGTCTGGTTCAAACTACATTCAGAATCCACAGTTCTTTTTTCTGGATGTGAAGAACATTTTCTATCATGAGTTCTTTGGAATTGTCTTGATCACTGCACTGCTGAGAAGAGCTACGTCTATCACAGTTGATCATCACAGAATATTGTTACTGTGTACGATGTTCTCCTGGTCTGCTCACTTCACTTAGCATCAGTCCACTTAAGTCTTTCCAGGTTTTTTCTGAAATCTGCCAGCTCATCATTTCTTACAGCACAATAGTATTCCATTACATTCATATACCACAACTTGTTCAGCCATTCCCCAGTTGATGGGCATTCCGTTGATTTCAAATCTTTGCCACCACAAAGAGAGATCCTACAAATATTTTTGTACATTTGGTCTGGTTCCCCTTTTCTATGATCTCTTTAGGATATAGACATAGTAAGGGTGGGGGCAGCTAGGTGGCTCAGGGGATAAAGCACCGGCCCTGGAGTCAGGAGTACCTGAGTTCAAATTCGGCCTCAGAGACACTTGACACTTCTAGCTGTGTGACCCTGGGTAAGTCACTTAACTCCCATTGCCCTGCAAAAAACAAAAAACAACAAAAAAAGACATAGTAGGGGTATTACTGGATCAAAGGGTATGCACAGTCCCATAGCCCTTTGGGAATAGTTCCAAATTGCTCTCCAGAATGGTTGGATCAGTTCACAATTCCACCAACAATGCATTAATGTTCTGGTTTTTTTTTTTCAGTTTCTCCAACATTATTATTTTCCTTTTTTGTTATATTACCCAATCTGATAGGTGTGAGGTGGTACCTGAGAGTTGTTTTAATTTGCATTTCTCTAATCAATTAGTGATTTACAGAATTTTTTTCATATGACAATAGATAGCTTTGATTTTTTCTTCTGAAAACTGCCTGTTCATATCCTTTGACCATTTCTCAGTTGGGGAATGACTTGCATTCTTATAAATTTAATTTAAATTCCCTACATATTTTAGAAATGAGGCCTTTATCAGAAACATGGCTATAAAAAGTGTTTCCCATCTTCTGCCTCCCTTCTAATTTGGGTTTATGCAAGTCTATATATGTTTTTCAGAAGTCAGCCTGCTCATCATTTCTTACAGCACAGTAGTATTCCATCACAATCACACACCACGTTTATGTCAGCCATTCCCCAATTGATGGGCATGCCCTCAATTTTCAGTTCTTTGTTACCACAAGAAAGTAGCTATAAATATTTTGGAACATGTAGAATTCTTTTCCTTTTTCTTGATCATCTTGGGAAACAGACCTACTAGTGGTATTGCTGGGTCAAAGAGCATACACAGTTTTATAACTTTGGGCATAATTCCAGATTGCTCCCCAGATGGTTGGGTTAGTTCATAGTTCCACTAACAGTGTATTAATATCCCATTTTTTTGCATCCCCTCCAACATTTGTCTTTCCCCCGTCCATTATTTAGACAAACTGGTAAGTGTGAGATATCTCAAAAGTTTTAATTTGTATGTCTTTAATCAATAATGATTTAAGTGCATTTTTTTCATATGACTATATATAGATTTGATAATCTAAAAGGCTGCCTGCTCATCTGTCTTTGACCATTTATCATAGGCAAATGACTCATATTCTTATAAAATTTGACAAAGTTCTCTACATAGTTGAAATGTAAGACCTAGGTGGCACAGTGGATAGAGCACCGGCCCTGGAGTCAGGAGGACCTGAGTTCAAATCCGGCCTCAGACACTTAACACTTACTAGCTGTGTGACCTGGCAGTCACTTAACCCCAATTGCCTCACCAAAAAAAAAAAAAAAGGAAGAAACTGTCTAAAAAATCTCCCCCAACTTTCTGCTTTCCTTCTAATCTTGGCTACATTCATTTTATTTATACAAAAATCTTTTTAATTAAATGTAATCAAAATCATCCATTTCATACTTCATAATGCTCTCTATCTCTTGTTTATTCATAAATTCTTCTTTTATCCATAAGTCTGATAGGTAATATGTTACATGTTTTTCTAATTTACTTATGCTATGTTCCTTTATATCTAGTGCATGTATCCATTTTGACTTTATCTTGGTAAATGGTGTAAGATATTGGTCTATACCCAGTTTCTGCCAGCCTGCTTTCCAGTTTTCCCAACAATTTTGACCAAAGTGGATTCTTATCCCCAAAGCTTAAATCCTTACATTTGTCAAACACAAATTACTATAATAATTTAGTAAGATTCAGACATGAGGGGCAGCTAGGTGGCACAGTGCATAGAGCACCGGCCCTGGAGTCAGGAGGATCTGAGTTCAAATCCGGCCTCAGATACTTAACACTTACTAGCTGTGTGACCCTGGCCAAGTCACTTAACCCCAATTGCCTCACTAAAAAATAAATAAATAAATAAAGATTCAGACATGAGTGAACCAACTGAACAACAACAAAAATTATATTGTATGTCTACTCTGTTCCACTGAGCCACCTTTTTATTTCTTAGCCAGAATCATATAGTTTTGATAATTACAGCTTTATAATACAATTTAAGATCTCACATTGTTTAAAAATTTTAAAACAAAAAGCAAAAAAAAAGACATGCTAAAAAAAATTTGATATTGCTAAACCTCCTTCCTTTATATTTATTCATTTAGTCCTTTGATATTCTTGATCTTTTTTGTTCTTCCAGATGAATTTTGTTATTATTTATTTCTAGCTCAATAAATTTTTTTTTTGGCAATTTACTTAGGATAGTGCTGAATAAGTAGATTAGATACAATTGTCATTTTTATCATATTGGCTCTGCCCACCCATAAACAATGGCTATATCTCCAATTATTTAAATCTGACTTTATATAAAAAGTGTTTTACAATTATGTTCATGAAGTTCCTGGGTTTGTTTTGGCAGGTATGCACCCAGGTATTTTATGCTGTCTATTGTGATTTTAAATGGGGAATCTCTTATGATCTCTTCTTACAGGGTTTTATTGGTGATATATAGAAATGCTTGTGATTAATGTGGGTTTATTTTATATCCTGTTACTTTGCTAAAATTATTAATTGTTTCAACTAGTTTTTTAGTTGAATCTCTAGGATTTTCCAAGTATATCATCATATTTGCAAAAAGAGATAGTTTTATGATGCTGAGTGAGATGAGCAGAACCAGGAGAACATTGTACACAGTATCAACAACATTGTGTGTTGATCAGCCATGATAAACTTGACTCTTTTCAGAAATACAATGGTCCAAGATAGTTCCAGAGGACTCATCATGGAAAATGCTCTCTAAATCCAGAAAAAAGAGCTGTGGAATCTAGATGCAGATTGAACCATACTATTTCTACTTTTTTTTGTTTTCTTTTTTGAGATTTTTCCCTTTTGCTCTGATTCTTCTTTCACAGCATGACTAATGCAGAAATATGTTTAATGTGATTGTACATATATAACCTATATCAGATTGCTTGTTGTCTTGAGGAGGGGGGAGGAAGGAAGAAAAATTTGGAACTAGAAATCTTATAAAAACAAATGTTGAAAACTATCTCTACATGTAACTAGAAAATAATAAAATACTTTTATGATAAAAAGAAAGAAAATAAATTAAAATTTAAAAACTAGTCAAAACCAATTTTAAAGAGATAGTTTTATGATCTGATCGCTCATTCTGATTCCTTCAATTTCTTTTTCTCCTCTCATTGCTATTACTACCATTTCTAATACAATATTGAATATAGGTTATGATGGGCATCCTTGTTTCACTCCTTATCTTATCCCCATTGCAAATAATGCTTGCTGATGGTTTTAGGTAAATGCTTCTTATTATTTTGAGGAAAAATCCATTGATATTTATATTTTTGAGTGTTTGTAATAGAATGTTGTATTTTGTTAAAACCTTTTCCTCATCTATTGACATAATCATATGATCTTTGTTATTTTTTGTTAATGATAGAAATCAATTATGTTAACAGTTTTCCTTATGTTAAATCATTCCCAAACCCAGGTTTCTTGTGGCTCCAAGTCCGAGGCCTTTTTACTAGGCCATGCCACCTTGGTTTATTTCCTATCTTGTTATGTAAAAGACTGTGTACATAACACAGTGTTCCTTCTACTGTGCAAGTAAAACAACACAGTCCCTCACCTCAAGGAGATTACCACCTAAAAACAGGGATAAGACTTACACAGACACAAGTACAAAAAGAGAACTAGTGTGATAGGGGAAGGGGGCTGCAAAGGTGACTGAGGGATTATCTAAGGAGGGAGAGAACTCTTTCCACCAGAGCTGGATCAGCAAAGATTTCAAGGAAGAGGTAGCATCTGGAATGAGCCTTGAAGGATGAGAATTTCTGAGAGCTGAGCTGAGAGGTTGGCATTTTAGGCATGGGGGTGCCTGGGTAAATGCAGGGAAGTAGGAGAGGAAGGAAGGTAGCTGAGCTGGTGGCCCTAGCACCACAGCCTCATGGTTCCACAAGCAGGGCCTTGTTTATATCCTGGACTCTGGAGGCATGCCACCTGGTGAAGCCCAGGGGACTCTTTGTCAGGACCACATTTCTAAATGCATAAAATGACATACATGGCATTCCAAGGGGACCAAATTATATTGAAATACAATTATCAATAATATTTTTTCCAAGTCCACACACCCAAAGTGAAGAACCCCCACTCTAGAGGTACAAAAGGACCTAAGTATTTAATTTGGGGGGGAGGTGAGGCAATGGGGTTAAGTGACTTGCCCAGTGTCACACAACTAGTAACTATCACAGGTCAGATTTTATCTCAGGTCCTCCTGACTCTTGGACCTGTGCTTTATCCACTGAGCCACCTAGCTGCTCCAGTACAAGAGAACTTAGCAGCCCCCTGGGCTGACCTAGCCGTAGCTGGGGGAAACAGTGGACAAAGTCCTGCATTTGGAGTCAGGAAGATCTGACTGAATCCTGAATCTGATACTAGCTGTAAAATGAAGGGTTGCAGTCAATGGCCTCTGAGACTCCTCCCAGCTTTAATTCTGTGATCCTTTTATAAGATGAGGAAACAGGCCCAGAGAGGGAAAGGGACTTGCCCAAGGTCATACAGTTGGGAGGTGGCAAAGCCATGTTTCAGACTTAAGCCCAAATCCTCCACCTCCCGAGTCCCTTATTCTTTCCATTATAAACCAGACTGAATTCTGATTGCTCCAAAAAGAGGCGCAGTTTGTGCTGAGGTCCTCTGAGCTTTTGCCTTGTACTTACAATAGATTGTTAATGAAAAGCTCCACTGTGAAAATCACTTTCCCCCATGCAGTAGCCTTCACTTGCAATAACATACTTCCTGCAGTCCTATGTTCTGGGATGCCGAAAAAATCCCATTTCTATCTACTTCACAGGCAATGGGTCCTATTTTTCATCTTGAGGTCCCAAGAAGTTATCAGGCTGCAAGGTCTTCATTAAGTCTAAAAATTGTGTTTAATAGAAATCAAATCTTTGGGCCAAAGTATGGCCAGCAGAATTTCCTGACAACCATTTTACAATATTATTTATAATACAATAATATTATGCTGGTGCAGCTGTGGGCTGGTGGGAAACCCTGGGGGCCCAGCAGAGCCCTGGAGGGCCTTGGGCAAATCACTTGTCTCTAGATCCAGGAAAGGACTTTCTTTAGAAGTCATCAAGGGGGTGGCTAGGTGGCGCAGTGGATAAAGCACTGGCCCTGGATTCAGGAGTTCCTGAGTTCAAATCCGGCCTCAGACACTTGACACTTACTAGCTGTGTGACTGCGGGCAAGTCACTTAACCCCCACTGCCCCGCAAAAAAAAAAAGCAAAAAAAAAAAAAAAAAAGTCATCAAGACCAATGCCCTCATTTTACAGATCAGAAAACAGAGAAACACAGAGAGTGGAAAGTGATTTGCCCACATTGGGCAAATGACTTGTCATCTCTAGGCTCCGAACTCTGGAGCTAGAAGGACCTCAGAGGGAATCAAGGTCCATCACCCTATTTTTTTTTTTTTTTTTTTGGTGAGGCAATTGGGGTTAAGTGACTTGCCCGGGGTCACACAGCTAGTAAGTGTGTAAAGTGTCTGAGGTCAGATTTGAACTCAGGTCCTCCTGAATCCAGGGCTGGTGCTCTATCCACTGCGCCACCTAGCTGCCCCCCATCACCCTAATTTTACAAAGGAGGAAAATGAGGCCTCTCTCAAGAGGAGAAATTACTTGTTCAGGGTCACACAGGTAAGTGATAGAGGCAGATCCTCTTACTCCAAAGACAAGTGTACTTTCCATTGTCCCACAAAGTGGAAGACTTGGGTTCCTTGTCCATTATAAAAAGTGGTATTTCACTACCTTTCATTTGAAATGTGGTACTGATCACCTCAAAGGGTTGTTGTGAGGCTTTAATGAAATGTAAATGGCTTTTATTAACCTTAAAATACCACAGAAATGTCTCTAGCTGTTGTCATTGATGTATTTTAGGCATTAAGGCCTCTTCCTCCTGAAGTGGCAGAGTGTGGTAGAAACAATAATGGAGGGAGTTAAGATGGTGGAAGAGCAGAAAGAAGTGCAGCCCAACTTCTCTCTTCTACAAAGATCTAGAAAATGTACTTGGCTGAGTCCTGATCAGGAAATCTAAAAGAAAATCAGTGTGTCATTTTTTTTTCCAACTTAGCTCAGCATAGGGAGACAGAGAAACATGTGGGCACGGGGGTTGGAGTGTGGCCAGGCACACACCATGTACCTAGAGACTGAAAGAGGACTGAGGCCATGCACCAGGACAAGAAGAGAGCCAAGACCCATAAAAGAGAAGCTGGACCTTGTGCAAGGACCAGGAATAGGTGCCAGCTGGCAACTCTGTCCTTTATTATCCAGTTCTTTTTTTTTCTTTTTTTTTTAGTGAAGCAATTGGGGTTAAGTGACTTGCCCAGGGTCACACAGCTAGTAAGTGTTAAGCATCTGAAGCTGGATTTGAACTCAGGTCCTCCTGACTCCAGGGCCAGTGCTCTATCCACTGCGCCACCTAGCTGCCCCTCATTATCCAGTTCTAGGTCATAGATCCAGGGCAGACTGAGAAGTGGTATTCTAGAGTGAGAGCTCTAGGCTAAGTGAGGAACAAGTTCAGAAGCAAAGACTAGCTGTATGGTTCTGACTCCAGGAGCTGAGGCTGGAGTCTACAGTAAGAGAATCAGGGTAGGAATGCCAGACCAAAAGGGAGCCTATAATTCTGTCACTCAGAATAAGCAGACCTTTCTAGCTGGCTGACAGCAGCTAAGTCCAGCAGCAGTCTATTGGACTTTCTAACCAGGGACAAGCCAATAGGAATGGGCAGACCCAAACTCAGATCAGGAACTTGCAGAACTCAGACCAAGAAAGCAGTGATTAGATTTTATCCTGGATCACACCACTTAGGGAACGCTAAAACCCTGTAAGTCCCCAGCCTGAAATGTCCCTGAGCTCCTGAAATAACACAACACTCAATACCTCAAGAAAGCATCAGAAAGAACCAAGAGAATAAAATTTCAGTACAGACATTCCCTCTAGAAAAGCACAGAGTCCATCCCTAATATAAAGTGTAAAGTCAGGAAGTAGACTGGAAGAATGAGCAGGCAAAAAGAAGAACCCCACTATATAAAGTTATTATGCTGAAAAATTTCTCAAGATAAACCCAGTAGAAAAGAATGACTCCACAAAGTAAAGGTTCAAAGAAAAATACACCCTAAACACAAATTTATCTAGAATTCCTAGAAGAGATAAAGCAAGAATTTTTTAAAGGGACTAAAAATGATTTTTTACAAAGCAAATGAAAATATGAGAGGGAAAAATTGGAAAAGAAATGAGATATGGGGGGGTGGGGAGAAATTGGAAAGATAATTAATGTCTTGGAATGAGAAGTAGAAAACCTTATCCAAGAAAAAAATTCCCTGAAAATTATAATTAACCAAATAGAAGTTCATGATTTCATGAGACAGCAAGAAATACTACAACAAAGTCAAAAGACTGAAAAAAAAAAGTAGAAAAAAACTTAACATATAGCAAAAACAGGCCAAGATGGCGGAGAGGAAGCAGCAAACTGCCTGAGCTCTCCTTCTGTTCCCTCAAAAAGAACATTAAATCAAGCCTCTGGACGGATTCTGAAACTACAGAACCTACAAAGGGACAGAGAGACACAGTCCTCCAACCAGAGATAATTTAGAAGACTTCAGGAAAAGGTCAGTCTGACTCGGGCAAAAGGGAGGCCCAGCACAGGGCAGCAACCCAGCGTGGAGGGGGTCAGGGCAAGTCAGCAGGAGCTGCGGGCCACAGCCGAACAACTGAGGGCCCTGGAACCTGGTTCAAAAATCTGGTGGCCAAGAAGGACAGTGGAAAAACCTACCTGCACCAGCCAGGAGGGCGACAAACGGGTCAGGCGGGAACGGACACCAGGAGCGGGCGCCTGGCTGGCCAAGCGCACCCAGACAGGAAGTGCAGGGCGAGGGATCTCCACACACCATAAAGGCCTCAGAGTAAAAAGCCGGTCATACAGCACCTATTCCCCTGCACAAGAAGCCCAAAACAGGGACTCTGGTGCCCCGAGAGCAGACCTCAACTTAAAAAATAAATAAATAAGCTGCAATAATGAGTAAGAAGCAAAAAAGAGCCCTCTCCATTGAGAGCTTCTGTATCAATAGGGAAGAAGCCAACACAAACTCAGATGAGGACAATACCCTCAAATTGCCTACATGTGAAGCCTCATGAGGGAAGGTGAATTGGAATCAAGAACAAAAAGCCTTCCTGGAAGAGCTCAAAAAGGATTTTAAAAATCAATTGAGAGAGGTAGAAGAAAAAATGGGGAGAGAAATGAAAGCAAAACAAGAAAACTATGAAAAAAGAATCAGCAGCTTGGAAAAGGAAGCACAAAGATTGACTGGCCAAATGGAAAAAAAAAAGTGCATAATCTCATTGAAGAAAACAATGCCTTAAAAAATTCATCTGGCCAAATGGAAAAAAAGGTGCATAATCTTACTGAAGAAAACAATGCTTTAAAAATTAAAATTGGACAGTTGGAAGATAAGGAATCCATGAGACACCAGGAATCAGTCAAGCAGAATCAAAAGAATGAAAAAATAGAAGAAAATGTGAAATACCTCATTGGAAAGACAACTGATCTGGAAAACAGATCGAGGAGAGACAATTTGAGAATCATTGGACTGCCTGAAAGCCATGACCAGAAAAAGAATCTAGACACCATATTCCAGGAAATTATTAAGGAGAACTACCCTGATATCATAGAATCAGAGGATAAAATCATCATTGAAAGAATCTACCGATCACCTCCTGAAAGAGACCCCAAAAGGAAAACTCCAAGGAATATTGTAGCCAAATTCCAGAATTATCAGGTGAAGGAGAAAATACTCCAAGCAGCCAGAAAGAAGCAATTTAAATATCATGGAGCCACAGTCAGGATTACTCAGGACCTGGCAGCTTCAACATTAAAGGACCGCAAGGCTTGGAATATGATATTCCGGAAGGCAAAGGAGCTTGGATTGCAGGCAAGAATCTATTACCCAGCAAAAATGTGCATTTTCTTTCAGGGGAAAAGATGGACATTTAATGACATTGGGGACTTTCAATCTTTCCTGGTGAAAAGACCAGAACTGAATAAAAAATTTGATCTCAACATACAAGACTCAAGAGAAGTTTAAAAAGGTAAACAGAGGGGGAGGAAAAAAAAAAAGGTTACCCTATTAGGTTAAACTGTTTATATCCCTACATGGGAAGATAATACTCATAACTCTTAAGAATTGTAAATGTATTTGGGCAGAGAGAAGGACTTTACACAGAGGGTATAAATATAAATTGTCTTTGATGTGATGATACAAAAAAAATTTTTAAGGGGTTAAAAAGGGAGTCTATGGGGAGGAGAGGAAAGGGGAGGTGGAAGGGGATGAATTATATCATATGAAGAGGTGAAAAAAATAACTATTACAATAGAGGGAAAGAAAGGAGGGGTGAACATTGTTTCAACCCTATTCTCATTAGATTTGATTCAAAGAGGGAATAACATATACATTCATTGGGATAAAGAAACTTAACTCATTCTTTAGGGAATCAAAAGGGGAAGGGAAAGGGGGGACTGATAGAAGGGAGGACAAAAGCAAGGGAGAAAAGGGTAAAGAAAAGAGAGGGGGGGTGATAAAAAGGGAGGGCAGATTGGGGGAGGCAGGGGTAAGAAGTAAAACGTCGGTGAGGAGGAATAGGGTGAAAGAAGGGGGGGAAAGTACAAAGGGGGTAAATAGAATGGAGGGGAATAGACAGTCAGTAATAATAACTGTGAATGTGAATGGGATGAACTCTGCTATAAAACGGAAGCGAATTGCAGAGTGGATTAAAAACCAGAATCCTACAATGTGCTGTTTACAAGAAACACATTTGAAGCAGAGAGATACACACAGAGTAAAGGTAAAAGGCTGGAGTAGAATATATTATGCTTCAGCTAAAGTAAAAAAAGCAGGGGTAGCAATCCTTATCTCAGACAAAGTGCAGGCAAAAATAGATCTCATTAAAAGAGATAAGTAGGGGCGGCTAGGTGGCACAGTGGATAAAGCACCAGCCCTGGATTCAGGAGTACCTGAGTTCAAATCCAGCCTCAGACACTTGACACTTACTAGCTGTGTGACCCTGGGCAAGTCACTTAACCCCCATTGCCCTGCAAAAAAAAAAAAAAGAGAGAGAAAGATAAGGAAGGAAATTACATCTTGCTTAAAGGTACTATAGATAATGAAGTAATATCAATATTGAATATGTATGCGCCAAGTGGCATAGCATCCAAGTTCTTAAAGGAGACGTTAAATGAGTTACAAGAGGAATTAGACAGTAATACTATACTAGTGGGGGATCTGAATCTCCCCCTCTCAGAATTAGATAAATCTAGCCAAAAAATAAATAAGAAAGAAGTGAAAGAGGTGAATAGATTACTAGAAAAGTTAGACATGATAGATGTCTGGAGAAAATTGAATGGGGATATAAAGGAATATACCTTTTCTCAGCAGTACATGGCACATTTTCAAAAATTGACCATGTATTAGGGCACAAAAACATCATAGTTAAATGTAGAAAGGCAGAAATAGTAAATGCATCCTTTTCAGATCATGATGCAATAAAAATTACATGTAAGAAAGAGCCAGGGAAAAGTAGAATGAAAATCAATTGGAAACTAAATAATTTCATTCTAAAGAATGAATGGAGGGCAGCTAGGTGGCGCAGTGGATAGAGCACCGGCCCTGGAGTCAGGAGTTCCTGAGTTCAAATCCGGCCTCAGACACTTAACACTTAACTAGCTGTGTGACCCTGGGCAAGTCACTTAACCCTAATTGCCTCACTAAAAAAAAAAAAAAGAAAAGAATGAATGGGCCAAACAAGAAATCATAGAAACAATCAATAACTATATCCAAGAAAATGACAATAATGAGACAACATACCAAAATCTATGGGATGCAGCCAAAGCAGTGCTTAGGGGAAAATTTATAGCTCTAAATGCTTACATGAATAAAAAAGAGAAAGAAGAGATTAATGAATTGGGCATGCAACTTAAAAAGCTAGAAAAAGAACAAATTAGAAATCCCCAATTAGATACTAAATTAGAGATCCTGAAAATCAAAGGAGAAATTAATAAGATTGAAAGCAAAAAAACTATAGAATTAATCAATAAAACTAAGAGCTGGTTTTTTGAAAAAAACAATAAAATAGATAAAATATTGATTAATTTGATTAAAAAAAAGAAAGAAGAAAACCAAATTACCAGTATCAAAAACAAAAAAGGGGATGTTACCACCAATGAAGTGGAAATTAAATCAATAATTAGGAATTATTTTGCCCAACTGTATGCCAATAAATTTGACAATCTAAATGAAATGGATGAATATTTACAAAAATACAAACTGCCCAGGTTGACTGAAGAAGAAATAAAATCCTTAAATAAACCCATATTAGAAAAATAAATTGAACAAGCCATTAATGAACTCCCTAAGAAAAAATCCCCAGGGCCAGATGGGTTTACAGGTGAATTTTACCAAACATTTAAAGAACAATTAATTCCAATATTATACAAATTATTTGGAAAAATAGGTGAAGAAGGAGTTCTACCAAATTCATTTTATGACACAAATATGGTGGTGATACCAAAACCAGGCAAAGCAAAAACAGAGAAAGAAAATTATAGACCAATTTCCCTAATGAATATTGATGCTAAAATCTTAAATAAGATATTAGCAAGGAGATTACAGCAAGTGATCACCAGGATAATACACTATGACCAGGTGGGATTTATACCAGGAATGCAGGGCTGGTTCAACATTAGGAAAACTATTAACATAATCAACCACATCAATAAGAAAACCAACCAAAATCATATGATTATCTCAATAGATGCAGAGAAAGCTTTTGACAAAATACAACACCCATTCCTAATAAAAACAATGGAGAGTTTAGGAATAGGGGGAGCTTTCCTTAAAATAATAAACAGTATCTACCTAAAGCCATCAGCAAGTATTATATGCAATAGAGATAAATTAGAGGCCTTCCCAATAAGATCAGGGGTGAAACAGGGATGTCCATTATCACCCCTATTATTTAATATTGTACTAGAAACATTAGCTTTAGCAATCAGAGAAGAGAAAGGAATTAAAGGAATTAGAATAGGCAAGGAGGAAACAAAACTATCACTCTTTGCAGATGATATGATGGTATACTTAAGGAATCCTAGAGAATCAACTCAAAAATTACTTGAAACAATTAACAACTTTAGCAAAGTAGCAGGATATAAAATAAATCCACATAAATCATCAGCATTTCTCTACATGACCAACAAAGTCCAGCAGCAAGAGATAGAAAGAGAAATTCCATTTAAAGTAGCGGTAGATAATATAAAATACTTGGGAGTCTACTTGCCAAGACAAACCCAGGAACTCTAGGAACACAACTACCAAACACTCTTCACACCAATCCGATCAGATCTAAATCGTTGGATGGATATCAATTGCTCATGGATAGGCAGAGCTAATATAGCCAAAATGACCATACTTCCTAAATTAATTGACTTCTTCAGTGCCATACCAATCAGACGACCTAAAAATTATTTTCTAGAGCTAGAAAAAATACTAACCAAATTCCTCTGGAAAAACAAAAAATCAAGAATATCCAGGGAAATCATGAAAAAAAAAATTCACAGGAAGGTGGGTTAGCGGTACCAAACCTGGAGCTTGACTATAAAACGGCAGTCATCCAAACTATCTGGTACTGGCTAAAAAGTAGAGCGGGTAGATCAATGGAATAGGCCAGGCACAGGAAATGCAGTAGTCAATGACACCAGTAATGTAGTGTTTGATAAACCCCAAAGACTCCAGCTTCTGGGATAGGAACTCAGTATTTGACAAAAACTGCTGGGAAAAGGGGAAGATAGTATGGCAGAAATTAGGCATAGACCCACATCTTACACCTTATACTAAAATAAGGTCAAAATGGATACACGATTTAGACATAAGAGGTGATACCATAGGTAAATTAGGAGAGAAAGGAATAGTCTACCTATCAGATCTTTGGAAAGGAAAACAGTTGATGACCAAACAAGAGATAGAGTCTATTCTTTTCTTTTCTTTTTTTTTTTTTTTCCCCCCTGGCGGGGCCATGGGGGTTAAGTGACTTGCCCAGGGTCACACAGCTAGTAAGTGTCAAGTGTCTGAGGCCGGATTTGAACTCGGGTACTCCCGAATCCAGGGCCGGTGCTTTATCCACTGTGCCACCTAGCTGCCCAGAGTATATTCTAAAATGCAAAATGGATGATTTCGATGACGTTCAATGAAAAAACATGTGTACAAACAGAAGCAATGCGTCTAAAATCAGAAGGGAGGCCGAAAGCTGGGAAACCGTTTTTGTGGCCAGTACTTCTGATAAAGGCCTCATTTCTAAAATAGATAGGGAACTCAATCAAATGGATAAGAATCCAAGTTATTCCCCAATTGAGAAATGGTCAAAGGATAGGAACAGGCAGTTTTCCGATGAAGAAACCAAAGCTATCTGTTCCCCTATGAAAAAATGCTCTAAATCACTATGGATTAGAGAAATGCAAATGAAAGCCACTCCGAGGTACCACCTGACACCTATCCGATTGGCTAAAATGACCAAAAAGGAAAATCATCCGTGTTGGAGAAGCTGTGGGAAAATTGGAACACTAACGCATCGTCGGTGGAGCTGTGAACCGATCCAACCATTCTGGAGAGCAATTTGGAATTATGCCCAAAGGGCGATAAAGCTGTCCATACCCTTTGACCCGGCCATACCGCTTTGGGGTCTTTTTCCCAAAGAAATCTTGGAAAGGGGAAAGGGACCCACATGTACAAAAATATCGATAGCTGCTCTGTATGTGGTGGCAAGGAACTGGAAGTCGAAGAAGGATGCCCATCCATTGGGGAACGGCTGGACAAGTTGTGATATAGGAATACGATGGAATACTATTGTGCTGTAAGAAACGATGAGCCGGAGGAGTTCAGAGAAACCTGGAGGGTCTTGCATGGGCTGATGATGAGCGAGTTGAGCAGAACCAGAAGAACATCGTACACAGCATCATCAACATCGAGTGTTGATCTACTGTGATGGACTATATTCTTCTCACCAATGCAATGGTACAGAAGAGTTCCAGGCAACTCATGATAGAAGAAGATCGCCCAATCCAAGAAAATAAAAAAAGAACCGTGGAGTATAGATGCTGGATGAACCATACGATTTCTTTTGTTTTTCGTGCTGTTGTTTTTCCTATTTTGAGGTTTTTCATCATTGCTCTGATTCTTCTCTTATAACATGACTAATGCAGAAATAGGATTAATGTTATTGTGTGTGTGTGTGTGTGTGTGTGTGTGTGTGTGTGTGTGTGTGTATACACAAAACCTATATCAGATTACCTGCTGTCGAGGGGAGGGGAGGGAGGGAGGGAGGGGGAGAGAAATCTGAAACAAAAGTTGAGAACTATGTTTACATGTAACGGGGGAAAAAATAAAATACTTTATTAATTACCCCCCCCCCCCATATAGCAAAAACAACTGACCTAGAAAACAGTTTGAGCAGGCATTATTTGAGAGTCATTGGACTGCCTGAATGTCATGGCCAAAACAAGAGCCTAAACATTATGTTTCAAGAAATCATAAAAGAAAATTACCCAGATGTCTTATAACGATAGAGCAAAGTAGAAATAGAAAGAATGTACCATCCTGAAAGAATTCCCCCAAATGTAAGCTCCCAGGAACATCTTGGCCAAAATCCAGAGCTTAAAGTCAAAGCTACTATAAGCAGCCAGAAATAAAGAATTTTAGTAGCAAGGAGCCAAAGTCTGGATCACACATAATTTAGCGACCATGACCATAAAGAGGCAGGGAGCTTGGAATGTGATATTTCAGAAGACAAAGGATATAGACTTACAGCCAAGAATAACTTACCTGGAAAAACTGAGCATAATTCTAAAAGGTAAAAAACAACAACAACAACAACAACAAAACCCAGATCTTTAATAAAATAGAGGATTTCTAAGCATTGCTGATAAAAAGATTAGATCTTAGTAGAAATTTGAAGTACGAACACAAGAGTCAAAAGAGACATTTTAAAAAGTAACCACACTAGCTGTGTGACCCTGGGCAAGTCACTTAACCCCCATTGCCCTGCAAAAAAATTTTTTTAAAAAAAGTAACCACAAATAAGCAATCATGCAGGACAAAACAAGGATAAACTATTTATACCCTAATATCAGAATTGTAGAATCATCAGAGATCATGGGAAAAGTCATATTAGACAGAAGGCCTGAGAGTGTTTCTGTTTATATTTGAAGATCTTAAAAGAAGAATGCAAAGGGGGGAAGAAAAATACACTAGAGAGGGGTAAGGAGGAGAAAGGTTGGAGAAAATGATCTCACAAAATTGGGGTTTTCAAGTAGAAAACAATTCAAACAAGGAGGAATAGATGGGGGTGGTGATATTTGAACCCCACTCATTTGAATTGTTCAAAGGAGGGAAGAACACACACAAATATATAGAGTTAGGTACAGAAATACATTTCACTAAACAAGGAATCAGAAGGGGAATAATAAGAAGGAGGGAAGGTTAAGGCAGGGATTGGTATTAAGCAAAATAAACTCTAACTAAAGAGGGTCAAATTTGAAAGGAGACTTAAGAGGAAAAATAGAAAAGATAAGAATCTGTCATTGGGCTCTGGGTGAGGAGAAAAGAAGAGAAACAGGAAAGGAGAAGCAGATTATACAAGATCCATGGTGCTGAGCACACTTTTCTCTAACCACTCTCTTCTTTATAAAAAGGAGATGGGGAAAAAAGAGAGAAGAAAATGTATAAGAGAATAGGATGGGGCAGCTAGATGGCGCAGTGGATAGAGCACCGGCCCTGGATTCAGGAGGTCCTGAGTTCAAATCCGGCCTCAGACACTTAACACTTACTAGCTGTGTGACCCTGGGCAAGTCACTTAACCCCAATTGCCTCACTAAAAAAAAAAAAAAGAGAGAGAATAGGATGGAGGGAAATACACCATTAACAATCATAACTGTGCATATGAATCACCTCAGTACCTCATGCCTGAACAATTGCAATGGCTGCTGGGGGGGGGGGGCGGGGTCTGCCTGCCTCAAATCTCTCCCCACTCCAACCCCTCTTCCATTCAGTCATGAAAGTGATTTTCCTAAAGGACAGATTCGATCATGTCACCTCCCTACTCAGTAAACTCCTAGTTGCTGCCTATTTCCTCTGGGAGCAAATACAAAATCCTCTGTTGGGAATTCAAAGGCTTTCATAACCTCCCACCGTTCCAGTGGTCTCATACCATACTCTCCAACACATACTCTTTGATCCAATGACAATGGCCTTTGGCTGTTCCACACACATTTTCTCTGGCTGTCCCTCATGCCTGGAATATTCTTCATCCTTCTCTCTGACTACTGACTTCCCTGGTTTCCTTTAAGTCGCAACTAAAATCCTGTCTATCCCATCCACCTCCACCCCCAATTCTAATGACACTTGTTTCTGACTCTTTCATGTCCCCATTTGGGATTTTCCAGCTCACTTTACAGATGAAGAAACTGAGACAAACAGGATTAAGTAACTTGCACAGGGTCACACAGCTAGTAACTGTCTGAGGCTGGATTCGAACTCACAAAGATGATCTTCCTGACTTCAGGCCCAGTGTGTTCTATCCACTGTGCCATCTAGCTGCCTAGCTGCCCAATATTAGGCACTTCATAAATGTTTATTGATTGATTGCTTCAGTTGAAGTAAACAAGACAAGCACGGCAATCATGTTCTCAGACAAAGCAATAGGAAAACAAATAAACATAATTAAAGGAGATAAACAGAGAAACTACATTTTGCTGAAAGGTACCATGACCTTGAATTAAAACCAATATTATTCAGGACAATTCTGAAGGACTTATGATGAAAAATGCTCTTCACCTCCAGAGAAAGAACTGATGTAGTCTAAATGCAAATTGTAGTATACTTTTAAAACTTTATTATTCTTGTCTTTTTTTGGACTCTTTTCTTTTGCAACTTGGCTAATATGGAAATGTTTTGCCTGACTACACATGTATAGTCTATATCAAGTTGCTTGCCTTCTCGGGGAGGAAGGGAGGGAGAGAATTTAGAACTCAAAATTTTAAAGAACAAATGTTAAAAATTGTTTTTTGCTTACATGTAATTGAGAAAAAAAGTTAAAAAATAACTAAACATATCTTTATCAAATTACATAGTGTCTAAATACTTAAAGGAAAAGTTAAATGAGTTATAGATAGAATAGAACAGTAAAATTATAATGGTGGGAGACCTCAATTTTCCACTCTGAGATGAAGATAAATCTAACAAAACAAAAAAAGATCTATATAGAATTTTTGAAAAGTTAGCTATGATAGACTGTGAATGAGAAGCAACATATCTATTTCTCAACTTTGCATGACACTTTCACAGAAATTGACCATATATTAAAGCATGAAAACCTCATGAACAAGTGCAGAAAATAAGAAATATTAAATTACTCTTTTATGGATGATAATATAATAAAAATATATTCAATAAAGGGCTGCTACAAAAACAAATACAGATTAATTGTAGACTAAATAACTTAGCCCTAAAGAATGGGTGGATCAAAGAATAAATAATAAAAACAATCAGTAATTTGGTTAAAGAGAATGGCAATGATGAGGTGTTACACCAGAATTTTGGGGATGTAGCCAAAACAATACTTAGGAGAAAATTTACATCTCTAGACACTTTCATCAATAAAAAAGAGAAAGAATAGGTCAAAGAATTGGTCATACAATTGTTAAAAACCCGGAAAACCAACAAATTAACCCCCCCCCAACCAAATTAAATACCAAAATAGAAAACCAAGAAAAAGAAACCAATGAAGAGATTGACAAAACTGAAAGAAAAAAAAAAGATTAACAAGTAAGACTAGGGGCTAATTTGCTAAGGGGAAAAAATCAACAAAATAAATAAATCATTACGTAACAATTTTACAAAAGGAAGGAGAAAACCAAATTATCAGTCTCAAAACTGAAAAAGGTGCAAAAAAAAAAAAAGGGGGGCAGCTAGGTGGTGCAGCGAATAAAGCACAGCCTTGTTTTCAGGAGGACCTGAGTTCAAATCCGGCCTCGGACACTTGACACTATGTGACCCTGGGCAAGTCACTTAACCCTCATTGCCCCATCAAAAAAAAAAGAAAAACCAACCCAACAACTGAAAAAGGTGAATTCACAACCAATTAAGAAGAAATAAAGGAAAAATTTAGGAACTATTTTAATCAATTGTGTAACATTATAATTACAATCTAACCAAAATGAATGAATTTTAAAACAATAAAACAGCCAGATTAACAAACAAACAAAAAAGAAATAGAGGACTTACATAACCAATATCAGAAAATGAAAATGCACAAGCCATAAGGGCCCTCCAAAAGAAAAAAGTACTCATGGATTTTAAAGCAATGCATATCAAACTATTCAAGAATATTTGATTCTAATATTATATAATTTGTTTGAAAAAATAGGAAAAGAAGAGGTCCTGAAAATTTTTTTCTACAATACAAATGTGGTCTTGATATCAGAACCAGGGAGAGTCAAAACAGAAAGAAAACTCTAGTTCAATTTCCCTAATTAAGATAGATACAAAAGTTTTAAATAAAGTATTAGCAAGGAGACTATAGCAATAGATCACAAAGACACTATTACCAGGTTGAATTAATACTAGGAATTTCAGGTGGTTCAATATTAGGAAAATGAAAACTATAATTAGTCTAATTAATGACAAAACCAACAAAAATGATATTATTTTATCAGTAGATGCAGAAAGAGCTTTTGATGAAATACAATATCCCTTCTTTCTATTAAAGACACTAGAAAGCATAGGGATAAATGGAACTTTCCTTAATATGATAAGTAGCATCTATGTAAAGCCAAGAACCAGTATTATCTCTGATGGAGATAAACTAGAAGCATTTTCAATAAGATTGGGGTAAAGCAAGAATGTACATTATCACTATTACTATTCAATATAGTGCTACAAATGCTTGCTATAGATTTGACCCTTTTTTTTTTTTTGGTGAGGCAATTGGGGTTAAGTGACTGGCCCAGGGTCACACAACTAGTAAGTGTCAAGTGTCTGAGGTCGGATTTGAACTCAGGTCCTCCTGACTCCAGGGCTGGTGCTCTATTGACTGTGCCACCTAGCTGCCCCAAATGCTTGCTATAGAAACACAACAATGAAAAAGAAATGGAAGGAATAAGCATAGGCAAAGAGGAAACAAGATTATCACTTTTCGCAGATGATAAAAGGGTTTACCTAGGGAACACTAAATCAGCAATTCTCAAATTTTTTGGTCTTAGGTGCCCTTTATACTTTTTTTTTGAGGCAATTGGGGTTAAGTGACTTGCCCAGGGTCGCACAGCTAATGTCAAGTGTCTGAGACTGAATTTGAACTCAGGTCTTCCTGAATCCAGGGCCAGTGCTTTATCCACTGTGCCCCCTAGCTGCCCCACCCCTTTATACTTTTAAAATTGAGTATCCCACAAAGAATTAAATTTGTCAATATCTACTATCACCTCTCATATCTATGGATACGGAAGAATTCTAGACAAATAAGATACAGAGAGGATCATAGAAGGTAAAATGAACAATTTTGATGATATAAAACTAAAAAGGGGCAGCTTGGTGGTGCAGTGGATAGAGCACTGGCCCTGGAGTCAGGAGGACCTGAGTTCAAATCCGGCCTCAGACACAACACTTACTTACTAGCTGTGTGACCCTAGGCAAGTCACTTAATCCCAATTGCCTCACTAAAAACAAAAAACAAAAAAACAAAAAAACCCCAAACAAACAAAAAAGTAAATGATATAAAACTAAAAAGGTTTTGCACAAGAAGCTTTTGTATAATATTTGTCTGCATGTTGTCTCTCCCTTTAGATTGTAAGATCCCTGAGAGTAGGAACTATCTTTTGTCCCTTTTTTCTATCTTCATTGCTTAGCACAGTGCCTGGAATATAGTAAATTCTTGATAAATGTTTATTCATCGATTGATTAATACACCTAAAATTAGAAGAGAAGCAGATAAGTAGGGGGAAAAATTTTAGTGCAAATTTCTCTGATGAAGCTCTCAGTTCTAAGATATATAAAGAACTGATACAAACTTATGAAATAAGGGCAATTCCTTAATTGATAAATGGTCCAAAAGGATATGAATAGTCAGTGTTCAGAGGAAGGAATCTAAGCTATTACTATCTAGGTAGCATAGTGGATAGAGCACTGAACCTGAAGTCAGAAAGACTTGAGTTCAAATGTAACCTAAGACATTTACTAGTTGCGTGATCCTGTTTATCTCCATTTCCTCAATTGTAAAATAAGGATAATAATAGCATACCTCACTGCGTTGTGAGGATCAAATGAGAAAATATTTGTAAGGTGTTTAGCACATAGTAGAAATGGTATATCTGTTTATTCACTTCCCCTCCTATATGAAAAAAGTGCAAAACCAGCAATAATTAGAGAAATGCATATTAAAATAACTGTAGTTTTCTAACTTATGCCCTTCAAATTGGCAAAGTTGATCCCCCCCCAAAAAAAAAGAGAGAGAGAAATGACAAATGTTGGAGGTGTTGTGGGAACACCAGCACACTAATACAGCTAGTCCACTCATTTTGGAAAGCAACTTGGAACTCTGCCCAAAGGGCTTTAAAACTGTGCATGCCCTTTGATCCAGTAACACTGCTACTAGGTCTATACCCCAAGGGGATCAAGAAAAAGGACAAAGACTCATGAACAAAAATATTTATAGTAGCTCTTTTTGTGTTGGCAAAGAATTGGAAATTGAGGGGGTGCCCATCAATTGGAGAGTGTTTAAACAAGTTATAGTAAGTTAATGTAATGGAAAACTATTGTATTATAAGAAATGATGAAGGGGAAGGTTTTAGAGAAACCTGGAAAGATTTATATGAACTGATGCAAAGTGACATCAGCAGAACAAGGAAAATTATTTATACAATGACAATATTATGAAGTCAGATAACTTCAAAAAACTTAGGAACTCTGATTATCACAATGACTACAACTCCAGAAGATTTGTGATGAAACAGGATATCCCACTTTTGATAGAGAGTGGACAAACCCAGAGTACAGATGGACGCATAATTTTTTAGACATGGCCACATTTAAGAATTTGTTTTGCTGCTCTGTACATGTTTGTTAACAGGGTTGGTTTGGGTTGTTTTGTTTTGGTTTTTGCTTTCTAAATTGGGGAGGGAGCGAGTTGGAAAAGAAAGTGACTCTTCATTCAAAAAAGTTAATTAAAAAATTGTTTTTAAAAATAAAAACTTAACAACAGAAAAGTATTGAACTTAGAAGAGGTGGGTTCCAGTACCAGCTAATCCTAACCCATTTCTGACATTTCCTGTTCTAAGGCCCCTCTCTTATCTGATATTTCCTGTTCTAAGGCTCCTCCCTGATCTGACATTCTCTGTTCTAAGGACCCTCCCAGATCTGACCTTCCCTGGTCTGAGGTCCCTCCCAACTCTGACATTCTCTGTTTTAAAGCTTCTATGATCCCAGATAAGCTATGATTCTCATTTCTTTTCTTCTTTTCTTTCTTTTCTTTTCTTTTTTTTTTTGGTGGGGCAATGAGGGTTATGTGACTTGCTCAGGGTCAGACAGCTAGTAAGTGTCAGGTGTCTGAGGTCAAATTTGAACTCAGGTTCTCCTGAATCCAGGGCCAGTGCTTTATCCACTGTGCCACCTAGCTGCCCCCAGCTATGATTTTCTAATCACAGAATTACTAGTCCATTAAATTGCTCAATATTATTTAATATGTGAAAATGTGAAGGAAATTTCTAGATTGTATGTGGTGGAAAACATACCTGAAATTTACTACCCAATGAGATAAGAGAATCCCCTCTGCTCCCATGCCAGCCATTTAAGCATCTCTTCCGATTCTGTCACCGGCCTCCACCAAGCTCCACCTGTGATTTCTCATCTTCATCAAAAGACCTCAATTTTTTCAAAGGCTTTGTCAGAGAAGCACAAACTCCGGAAGGTCTGATGAGGTTGGGAAGGCTTCCAATCCAGACCCCATGATGGCCTTTGTGTCTTCTGTCTGAGAGTCAGCCCACATCACATGGAGATGCCCATTGATAGAGCATCATCAACCCCAGGAATGAATGTTTTTGGCTGAGGCAAGTCACAAAGATGTTGTTGCCTATTTTTCTGAGACCTCAATTCAAGGAGAACATCATGAATCACAGAACCTCATTGTTGGTGGGGACAGCATTCATTCGACAAGCATTCCTTAAGCACCTCCTGTGTGCGCAGCACTGGAGATAGAAAGAAAAAAAATATGAAGTAACCTCTGCCCTCAAGAAGCCTACATTTTACTACTTTTTTTTTTTTGGTGGGGCAATGAGGGTTAAGTGACTTGCCCAGGGTCACACAGCTAGTAAGTGTCAAGTGTCTCAGGCTGGATTTGAACTCAGGTCCTCCTGAATTCACTGCACCACCTAGCTGCCTCCATTGAAATAGGTTGGTGGCTCTGAGAGTGGAGAGTAAGTGATAGATGCTAGAAATGTGCTTGAAGTGAGAAAGTTAGAACTGACTATACCTCTAGACGTAGCAACTGATTAGGTATGGAGTAGGGGGAATGACTGGGAAAAGTCAGGGATGACTTCAAAATCATGAATCTGGGTGACTGGAAAGATGAAGCTGCCTTCAGAAAGAAATGGGGGGGGGGGCAGCTAAGTGGAGCAGAGGATAGAGCACCGGCCCTGGAGTCAGAAGTACCTGAGTTCAAATCCGACCTCAGACACTTAACACTTACTAGCTGTGTGACCCTGGGCAAGTCACTTAACCCCAATTGCCTCACTAAAAAATAAATAAATAAACAAACAAATAAATAAATAAAAGAAATGGGAAAATTAAGAAGAGGGAAAGGTTTTTGAGGGAGAGGATACAATAATATTTGAACCTGCTGAATCTGGGAGACCAGAGGGATCCATCCCATCCAATTACAGAGATGTCCAGCTGGCAGGTGAAGATGTAGGACCAGTCTCTGGGCAGATGTGAAAGGTAAGTAGGGAAAAGAGACTGGACTTGGTATCAGAGAACCTAGGTTCAAATGACACTTTTAATAATTACCTCCTGTGTAACTTTGAATAAGTCACTTTTCCAACTCTGGGCTTCACTTTTCTCATCTGTAAAATTCTAAATCTATAATCTTTTTGTGGTTGATCAACTTCAAATTGTGAGCTACCCCCCTTCCCCAGACCTGGAGACATGCAAGAATGACTGGTAAACAGTTCTTCTTGTCTGGTCTGGGGGCATTGATTTATTAAGGATTGGAAGCCAGCTGTTGGCTGTGAACACCAGCTGCTTAAGGTTAAGCTTTTCCTGCAGAGGGATGGGAATCATGGAATGGAGAAGGGTCAGTTGTTGCTTCTACTGATCCTAGGGCTGATCATGTTGCCTGTTGGAGTGACCCTAACAGGGGCCACCAGCCCAGACTCAGCCCCTATTAATGGCTGGAAGCTGTTGTACTCAGTCAGAAACCATCAGAGGCTGATACATTTATGAAGAGCCCCAGGGAACATGGTGCTCTGTGCTGATTGAGATGCGAGATCAGACAAGACAAGTAGATGGGGTTTCAGCTCCAGCACATATTGGACGGGATCCCCTCTGAAGATTCCCCTCAAACTCTGAGAATTTGTGATTCTGAGATTTGTGAAAAACAAGCCATCAGTTCACCATCAGTTGGCGAACGACTGAACAAATTGTGGTATATGAAAAAACTGGAATATTACTGAGCAGTAAGATATGGATGAAAGGAGGAATTCAGAAAAACATGGAAAGACTTCTATGAAATGATGTAGAACTAAGTGAGAAGAACTGGGAGACCAGTGACAATAATGTAAATCGCTAAAAGGAAGGAGTAATTTTAATGACCAATTTTGGTTTGGGAAAAGAAGAACAAAGGAAGAAATATACTTTCTTCCTCTCAGGGGACTGTGAAGGCAGAAGTAATGACTGCATCAGACATTTTTGCTCAACAATTTTTAACTTTGCTACAAAGGAATTAGGGCATTAGGGTGGAGACCTTGATATCCAGAAATCATTGTGATATAAAAGCAAATGATATTGGTAAAACTTATTTGTAAAAAAAAATTTTTTAACTCTAGTCCAGTTATTTTAAAGTTTTTTAAATTAATATATTTTATCTTGGCTTAATGTTAATTACTTCCTAGTAAACAATATCCCTCCTCTTATCCACACCCCAAAGGCTGTTTCCCCATTAAAAAGCAGATGCCTGTAACCCAGGATCCCCCAAACTTTGGCTCACACAGACCAGGTTTAATCTTGGGGACTTTTCCAAAATGACTTTATTGACTTGTTATGGTCTCACTCTCCACCCTTGCATTTACTCTGGGAAAATCTCTGAATATAGCATTTGTCCTCTACCCAATATATGTTCATTACCTTTGGAGCTTACGTGGGAGCTGGGGACCCTGTGACTCATATCTCTGGACATCTAGACTTGTCCAATATATTGATTGCAGATGACAACACTTGTAACTTTCTGTTCTTCTGGTTGATCATTTTTTAACAGAAAAGAAGGAAGGAAGTTTTAACCTCAGCCAGCTGGAACCAACCATGACCAGAACTTCAGACAGACAGATATCTTTGGAGCAGAACAAACTACTTTGAACAGTGGTGATCAATTTTCCTCATGTTCCATTTATCCTTTCTCTTCTCTCCATTCCCACTTGTTACTTTCCAAGTTCAGATACTCATTATTTATTTAAGAAATGAGTGAAACAGTATTTATTAAACACTTACTGAATGCTGAAGCAAAGTTAGTCCTTCAACTCTATGCTGTTGGAGGAAATAATATGGGTGGGGCAGGGTTGCCAGCCTGGTACACTTGCATCAGGAAAGTTAGAGGGGTTAATGAGGGAGACCACTGGGAATAGCTAGACACATCCTATTCAGGAACAATAGCAGAGTTGGTTTGATGTTGATTCATTATTTCAGAAGAAGAGAGAGGTTAGGGGAAAGGGTCAGTCTAATCTATTACAACAAAACCCCCCCAACAGTTAGCTTCAGGAGGCTGGTATGTCTGTGGTGCAACAGAAAGAGTCCTGTACCTGGTTTCAATCCTAATTCTGCTCCTCACTGTCTGTGTGACCTTGGGCAAGTCACTCTTCCCACCCCAGCCTCAGTTTTTCCATCAGTAAAAAAAGCGAGGGAGTTGAATTAGATGATTCCCATTTCTTTCTGACTCTAAGTTCTGTTCCCTCTGCCTCCAGCTTCTCTCTCCTCTTGTCCAGCCTGCCAAGGCTGTCTTATTGATCTTGCTTTGGTTAATTCAACATACATGTAATTAAAGCATCTTAGTGCTGGTCCTGGATGGGGGGTTGGGATGGGGGAGGAGTGCAAAGAAATTCCCTCAAGAAGTTGCCGTTGTCGGGGCAGCTAGGTGGCGCAGTGGATAGAGCACCGGCCCTGGAGTCAGGAGGACCTGAGTTCAAATCTGGCCTCAGACACTTAACACTTAACTAGCTGTGTGACCCTGGGCAAGTCACTTAACCCCAATTGCCTCACTAAAAAAAAAACAAAAAACTTTGGAAAAAAAAAAAGAAGTTGACATTGTCCTGGTGGTGTCCAAGATATCCCTGTATTGATTAGCTAGCTCTAGAAATAGAGAGGAGAGAAGGGAGAAAAGGGGAGGAGAGAGAAGGATGACACAAGGTAGAATGAGATTGGGGAGGGGGGAAGAGCAAGACAAAATGCTCCAGGAGAACAGGAGGCCGGTGGGGTCCCCTCAGCTGGAGCTACCCTGTCTCTAATCGCTGTATTCCAAGGTGGGCTGCCTCACTCTCCCATTGTCCATACTCCCATCAGACACTGCAGCTGCGTTGTTCTCCAGATGCCTTAGACCGTTCTCTCCCTGCTCAAATTTCTCCCTGCCTTTGCCTGGAATTTTTTTTACCTATTGTGCTTACTCTCCATTATATTGTTTAGAAGAGATTTCTCAAACATTTGTTGAGAACTATTAGATGCCAGGCCTTAATGAGGCTCTGTTTAGGCAAAGACTAAAACAAACAGCCCTTTCCCTCCAGGAGCTTACATTCCACTGGGTGCATGCTGCAACTATTTGGTTAAGTAAAGGCAACTAATTTGAACTCAGGGGATACCTGGGGTTGAAGTCCATTGCCAATACTTAGCAGCTCTGTGGGCAGGGTTACCCTCTCCCCGCTCTCCACAGCCAAACAATTGCCTTTTTTTTGTTTTCTTTGGATTTCTTTTCCTCTGGTTTTCTTTTCCTTTTCCTTTTCCTTTTTCCTTTCCTTTCCTTTCCTTTCCCTTTCCCTTTCCCTTTCCCCTTTCCTTTCCTTTCCTTTCCTTTCCTTTCCTTTCCTTTCCTTTCCTTTCCTTTCCTTTCCTTTCCTTTCCTTTCCTTTCCTTTCCTTTCCTTTCCTTTCCTTTCCTTTCCTTTCCTTTCCTTTCCTTTCCTTTCCTTTCCTTTCCTTTCCTTTCCTTTCCTTTCCTTTCCTTTCCTTTCCTTTCCTTTCCTTTCCTTTCCTTTCCTTTCCTTTCCTTCCCTTTCCCTTTCCCTTTCCCTTCCTTTCCTTTCCTTTCCTTTCCTTTCCTTTCCTTTCCTTTCCTTTCCTTTCCTTTCCTTTCCTTTCCTTTCCTTTCCTTTCCTTTCCTTTCCTTTCCTTTCCTTTCCTTTCCTTTCCTTTCCTTTCCTTTCCTTTCCTTTCCTTTCCTTTCCTTTCCTTTCCTTTCCTTTCCTTTCCTTTCCTTTCCCTTTCCCTTTCCCTTTCCCTTTCCCTTTCCCTTTCCCTTTTCCACCAGACCTATGCTTCCATTGGTGCAAAGAACTCATTCCTCAGGAGGAAATTCTCTCCCCTAATAGAGATCAGTCCCTGCTCTGAAATTGATCGTCTTAGCCCACCACCCTGGTTCAAGCCTTCATCACCTCTTGCAGAGACTGTCGCAACAACCTTCTCGTAGGACCCCAACTGCCTATTGGCATCTCCAAGCCATCCTCCACCCACCTGCCCAAATCAGCTCCCTCCCGCAGATCTGACCCCACTGCTTCCCTGCTCAATGACCCTTGAGGGACTCCCTCTGGGATCAAATACAAACTCTGCAGCCTGGCTTTTCAAGCCCTTCATAACCTGTCTCCAGCCAACCTTCCAGGGTGCTTGCCCATGCTTGCACAAACTCATTCTGTTTCAGTCTGCCATGGTGCCTTGGCCTGATCTATCCCTTATACCTGGAATAGATTCTGTCCTCCTCCCCTGCCTCTTGGACCGCCTAGCTTTGTTCACCTCCTACAGGAAGTCTTTGCTGATCCCCTCTAGTTATTAGTGTTTCCTTCCTCCTCCTCCTCCTCCTCCTCCTCTTCCTCCTCTAATTTTGACAAGTAGACTAATCTGTTTACATGAGATATTCCCCCCCATCTGCCCATAGAATGGAATCTCCATGAAAACAGAGACAGCCTTGTACCTGAATGCCTAGTGTCACCTCCTCCCTTCTCTCTAGCTGGATGATAAGCTCCCTGAGAGCAGGCTCCCGTGGATCTCTCAGTTATTTCCAGAGCCTTGTGCACAGAAGGTTCAGTTGAATTGAACTAGATAGGCACACCCTTACTTTCATGTTAGATTGGCTTCACACGAGGGGAAATGATGCTTGGGAAATAACACCAAGAGGAGAATGGTTATTACTCCCAATCATGCCCCTCCCCCCCTTTTTTTTTGGCTTAATCATGTTAGACAGTGTTTGTGCTATTAAAAAATACTTGCTGGGGGGCAGCTAGGTGGCGCAGTGAATAGAGCACCAGCCCCGGAGTCAGGAGAAACTGAGTTCAAATCTAGCCTCAGACACTAAACACTTACTAGTTTTGTGACCTTGGGCAAGTCACTTAACCCCAATTGGTTCACCAAAAATAAATTTATTAATTAATACTTGCTGGGGCAGCTAAGTGGTGCAGTGGATAGAGCACCAGCCCTGGAGTCAGGAGGACCTGAGTTCAAATCTGACCTCAGACACTTGACACTAGCCATGTGACCCTGGGCAAGTCACTTAACCCCAATTGCCTCACCCCCCCCCCAAAATACTTGCTGACTAAAATTTCACATGTTTACAGACAGAAGGGCCTAACAAGTGATTTCAAGGACCCAGAAGTTATTTGCTGAACTGGCATATGTGGATCAAAGATACTCTAGGAAAGGGAAATAAAAGCCTTAGTGAGTATTTTTTGAATGAATGAATGGCCCCTATTTGTATAGTGTTTTATGGTTTATAAAGAGTGCTTTGCACTTGTAACCTCTGTGTGTGTCAAGTGGACCTTGGCCCCTGACTTGACAAATCCAAGCGTAATTTTGGTGGGAGCAGGGGTGGAGGGAATAAGGTCTCCCACAAAAATCTCTCTGCACTCCCACCTGGAGAAACCCAAGGAACATTAGTATCTGATTCATGTCTCTCACAAAAACTATTTGGCTTTTATTTCTCACAAAAAAATTATTTGACTCATGCCCCGATCTGTGAATGTCAGCATCTGATAGCTTCTCTTCAAGCGCTTAGGACAAGAAGGTATAAAATAGTGGAAGGGTTTTATTTAACTCAACCAAAAAAACCCACACACACAACAACAACAACAAACAAAACAACCCAACCCAACCCAACAAAATAAAGCAAAATTGGTTTCTTTGAGAACCTATCAACCATCAAGAGAGTTCTACTCCCTATGGTAGCCAAGGAAAAGCAGACAGTGATTCCATTAAGAGAGGCATGGGGGAGGGGGGGGTGCTCAGCTAGGTGGTGCAATGGATAAAACACTAGCCTTGGATTCAGGAGGACCTGAGTTCAAATTTGACCTCAGACTCTTGACACTTACTAGCTATGTGACCCTGGGCAAGTCACTTAACCCTCAAACAAAAAGAGAAGCATAGGTTAGAATAAGGAAGAAGTAGTCCCACTCTGGCCTGCCCTTGTCTGACTGCCTTTGGAGTGCTGTGTTCAGATTTTGGCCCCATTAAAGCCATTGATAATCATGACAGTATCCAGGGAAGGACAACCAAGGCTGATGAAGGCCCTTGAGTCTGTGCCTTAGTTGAAACAAAAATTGCTACAGGGAACTCCAAGGGAAGGGAAGAGGCATTTATATAGCCCCTGCTATGTACTAGGTATTGTGCTAAGCTCCCTGCAAATATTTTCTCATTTGAGTACCTTCAAGTATCTGAAAGGCTGGAATCAATAAATCACAAAGCATTTATTAAATGCCTACTATATTCCAGGTAATGTACTAGGTGCTGGAGATATAAAATTGTCAGTCAGTCAATGGGCATAGTTAAGGACTTACTATGCACGAGGCTCGGGAAGCTGGATAGACTGCCAGATGTGGAGTTAGGAAGACCCACATCTTTGAGGGTTCAAATCCAGCCTCAGACACTTACAGTTGTGCAACCCTGGCAACTCATTTACCTCTGTTTGCCTCAGTTTCCTCATATGTAAAATAAGAACACCAACCTCCCAAGGTTGTTTTGCAGATCAAATGAGATATTTGTAAAAAAAAAAAAAAACCCCAAAACCAAAAACTTAGCTCAATATCTGCCAGGTGGTGGGTGCCTAATAAATGCTGATTCCCTTCCCATTTGCCCCCCATCCACCACTCCTATCTCTCCTCCATTTTATGGCAATCTACAGCAGATACCTCCACTTCCTTCCTACTCTCTACATACAGTCTGGCTTCCAACCTCCCCATCCAACTGACAGTGCTCTATGCAAAGTTCCTAAGAATCTGCTAATTGCTAAATCCAATGGCCTTTTCTCAATCCCATTTCCCTTTTCTCATATTCCTGATTTTTTTCTCCTAATATAACTAAGAAGCCCTCCTTTATAGCTTTCCTAGCAAGCCTCAGATCATTCTGAGCATTAGCATTTCTGGTATACCTTCTTCAGGGCAGGCCCAGGCTTATATTCACTTTCTCTTGTTCAGTCGTTTCGGTGGCCTACCACTCTTCATGAGCCCATTTGGGGTTTTCTTGGCAAAGATACTGGAGTGGTTTGCTATTTCCTTCACCAGCTCATTTTACATTTGAGGAAACTGAGGCAAACAGGTTTAAGTAACTTGCCCAGGGTCACACAGCTAGTAAATGTCAAGTGTTTGAGGCCAGATTTGAACTCAGGTTCTCCTGAATCCAGGGCATGTGTTTTATCTACTGTGCCACCTAGTCACCCCAAAACATCTTAATAATGCATGGGATCCTACCTGTCTCTCCTCTGAACTCCTTGAAATCTGCTATTGCAAAATGTGGGGTACTTTTCCGACTCTGCCCAGATTTCTTCTCCTTTATCACAAACTCTAGGAAAGAGAGGTCATTTCCCCATAACCACCACCCCAGCAACCAGTTCCTCTCTCCTAGTGAGAATCAAACCCAAATAGAATTTCCCTTTGTGGTTTCCTTCACCCTTTGAAAGGATAAAATGATCACTAAGTCAAGTCACACAGTTATTTGCTCTTCTGCTTTTGTCGGAGAGAGTTCCCAGAGCTATATGAATAACTGAAATCCACTACTCTATTCTACTTCTCTGCTAGGCCTTGTGATCTGTTTCTCATCAATTTCCTTCATTAATAACATCTAGCATTTATCTGGCACATTCAGATTTGCAAACATTATCTCACTTGAGCCTCACCACAACCTTGGGAGGAAGGTGCCATTATTATCCCCATTCTCCAGATGACGAAACCAAAGCAGACAGAGGTTATGTGACTTGCTAAAGATCACAGAGCTAGGAACCCCAATTGCCTCACTAAAAAAAGAAGAAGAAGAAGAAGAAGAAGAAGAAGAAGAAGAAGAAGAAGAAGAAGAAGGCGGCAGAGGTTTAGGAGTAAAGAGGATGAAACTCTAACTTTGGCATTTGTTTTTGTTTTTATTATTTTATTTGGGGGGGGGAGCAATGAAGGTTAAGTGACTTGCCCAGGGTCACACAGCTATTAAGTGTCAAATGTCTGAAGCCAGATTTGAACTCAGGTCCTCCTGAATCCAGGCCCGGTGCTTTATCTACTGTGCCACCTAGCTGCCCCCTAATTTTGTTATTTGTAACAGAGTGGGGTATTAGTGCATAGAGGAGAAAGATTCAGGGGGCATGTCAAACCCTAAGAACTGGAGGAAGGCCTACATTTCTACTCTAGGCCAAGTCAGTGAGCATTAATGAAGTACCTCCTAAGGCTAGGAACTGTGCTAAGGTTTAGGGATACAAGTACAAGCAAAAAGAAAACTAGGCCTTGCCTTCCAGGAGCTTACATTCTAATGGGGGGGAGACACTGCATAAAAGGAAGCTGAAAGGGGAGGTGTATCCACCTGTGGGGATATAAAGGCTCAAGAAATCAGGAGTAGGCACTTAGAGTTGTTGCTTGTCCTTCATTCCCGAAAAAGACCAGGACATCTGGGTGATGTTGTGATTTGCACTGATTTGGATTTAAGTGAGAGAGGGCTGTGCAAAGTCACCAACCTCACTCTCCTCTAGAGCCATCTGGGTCCATCAGGATGACTAGAGACAGAGGTAGAAAGGATATTTACTTCATTTTAACAACAATTTTTTGGGAATTACATTGTTTAGGTATGTAGTTGCATTTGTTTTTGTTTTTGTTTTGGGGGCGATGAGTGTTAAGTGACTTGCCCAGGGTCACACAGCTAGTAAGTGTCAAGTGTCTGAGGTCGGATTTGAACTCAGGTCCTCCTGAATCCAGGGCCAGTGCTCTATCCATTGCGCCACCTAGCTGCCCCCATAAAAGACTATTTTTAATGAGCATTTATTATTTTATTTGTCAGATTGTTTGTAAAGCTATTGCTATCTACCTGCCTACTCTCTAGTGATGATTCATCTCTGCAGGATTTCAAAACTTTTTCCACTCGTGACCCCTTTTTGACAAGAAATTTTTATGTGATCCTGGGCATATAGGTATATAAAATAGGTATACATAATCTTTTACTGTTGCCAAATTTTTCACAACCCCCACATTAAGTTATACGACCCCATATAGGGTCACAATCCAAAGTTTAAGAAGCTGGGATCTAGAGCTTATCTGGTGCATCAGCCAGCCCACAGACAATCCCCCAGAACCATGTTTCTAAATGTATAAAATAAAATACAAAGGACTACGAAGGAAACTAAATATATTGAAACGCAGTTATCCAAAAAAACCTTTTTTTTAAAGTTCAGAGCCCCCAGGTTAAGAACTCTTGATGGATGTAGTTGGCTTAGAATTTATTAATGATTTCAAGTTTCTTTAGTAATTGACCCTCTGAGGATGTGATCCTAATGATAATCATAACTCATTCCTATTGCACTTCTCCTCACGATTCCTTCCCATGTGGTAGTCAATATGAGAATTATTACCCCCTTTTTATAGACGAAGATACCTTGCATGTGTATACATATAGATGGATAGATATATACACCCAAACCCACACCATATGTCTATATGACTATTGGGTCTATCCACATATGAACACAAACACATACACAAAGATACGTATATGGTGTACCAAATATCTTATTGCAATTTTAATATGTTAAAACTAAGACTTTGGTATATGTGTGTTATATTGATTTATATGTGCATATGTCTATATAGTATATATGTGCATTTATGTACATACACATAGTGTATGTAAATGTATATGATGTATATGAATGTGTATGTGTATATATCTATGTGTATAATATGTATATTTATATGTAGGTATAAATAGTTAACATGTGTATATACGGTATATATTCATATGTGTATACATAGTGCATATGTATATGTATGCACAATATGTTTGTGTTGCATATATTATATATGTATTTTATATATACACCTGCATATATAGTGTATATATGTACATATGTATATATTTTAATGTGTATACGAATGCATAAATAGTATACATGCATAGTGTGTATATGTGCATGTATACAGTGTATATTTTATATGTATATCTCTTAATGTATGCATACATGTGTGCATAGTATATGTGTGTATATGTATAAACAGTGTATATGTCTGTGTGTGTATACACACAGACACATATATATGTCCACACATACTGTTAATCTTTTGCATAATGTGTCCCCCATTTGAATATGAGCTCCTTGAGGACTGGGGCAATAATGTTTCTGTCTTTCTTTATGTCCCCAGCACTCACACAATGCCTGGCACATCATTAGTGCACTGATGCTTGTCAATTGAAATTGATGCAGAAGTTTCTTTAGGGCAGCTAGGTGACACAGTGAATAAAGCACCGGCCCTGGATTCAGGAGGACCTGAATTCAAATCCAGCCTCAGACACTTGACACGTACTATGTGACCCTGGACAAGTCACTTAACTCTCATTGCCCCACCAAAAAAAAAAAAAGTTTCTTTAGACACTTCAAATTTGAAGAGGCTTGGGTATATCTACTTCATACTTGATGGATTTTCCTATTTTTTGTTATCAGTATTTCTTAGCATTCTAAATACTTCAAGTAACAAAAGAAATAAAACCTATAGTTCTACTTATAAGGACCAGTTTCTCAGATCATACACATGCTAAAACATGTTATGTTTTTATTGTAAATAAGCAGACATACTCCTACATTTATTTTGTAAATAAGAGGAAATACTCCTACATTTATTCTTATTGACTCATATCTTTGCCCATATTAGTCTTTTCCCTTTTGAAGCATCAATAGATTTTGTCAAATGTTTGTAAAATTTTGTGACTAATGTATCTATAGAGTAAAAAATAATAAATTTTTATCTCTGCATGTAGTTTCCACTATTTTAAATTTTTTTCTGATTTTATCAGATTTTTAGAGTTTATAGTTTGTCGTGATATGTCTTTACTTCCTTCCTTCCTGATAAAATGTCTGACTCTCTGATGAAGAGATTTTAAAACAAATAAGAAATATCCCACCCAATTAATCTGATGTTGAACATAAATGCTACAATTCCAATATATGAATCAGAAAAACAATATTCCTCAACCAACTCTGGTGACAATGGGTTCATCAGTGAAGTTTTTTCTTTAGCTCACAATCAGGTAATGAGCACCATGGTTCTTGCTTGAGCCAGGTTCATAACAAAAGAGATAACAATAACAATGTCTGAAGGTTAAAGCAGACCTGGGCTGCTGCTTGTCAAGCTGCATGAGGATGCTCGCAACCCCTGAATATGGTTACACTTCCATCCAGCACGACTGTGTATTCTGCAACCCATGTCGTTGAGAACAGTACCATTTCTTCTTACTGAATTTCATTTAATGAGTCATTTCTTAGAAACATTCAGGAATGTCCAAATGTTAGGGGCCAACAAAAAACAGGCAATGCTAACTGATCCATTACATGAGATGAATTAGAAAAGATTATTGGTCTTATTGTTGTTCGTGTCATTATTGATAGAAGAAACCTGAACATAAAAAATATAAGGAATAGCTCTTGAGGGTATTCTTTGTTCAACAAAACTGTGTCACTTAATCAATCCCTATAGATAATTAAATACCTTTGCTTTCTCCTGAAAACCAAAAGCCAAGTCTATTTCAGGACAAGTTTTATCTAACATTCTCACGGTGGAATCCTTTTATTGAAAATTGTCAGAAGGCATTAATTCCTGATGTATATATAATGGTCAATGAGCAATAATTGCCTTGTAAGGCATGCTCTGAATTTCTTTAACATATGTCAAACATGGCAGATAAATTTGGTCTGAAATTTTGGTTGGCTGTAGATATGGAAAACAAATATTTAACAGAGTACCATGTTTGGGAAAAGATGATACTGGAACCAATGATACCAGTGTATCCACATACATAGTATTGAAGAATATGAAACAACTATTCAACAAAGGCTACAATGTAAACTGTGATGATTACTTTATATCCCTTGATCTTTTTCCTCCAGACATGTAATAGTTGGGACTGCTTGTTAGAATTATAGAAAACTTGCAGAAGTAAAAGAGACATGTGAATGGAACTTTGGTTCTGCTATCTACAGAGAAACCTACACAGACACTAACTTGTTCCAAGTCTGTAATTGTCAGCAGAAAGGGTGGGGGAGAATAAGTTCACCCTTCTCCAAGGGACACTTTGATTCCTGCCAGGAGGGGCAGCCAGAGCTTGGGGGCCAGAGGCTGGCTGCTCTGCTCTCCTCAGAGTCTGAGGCTGGAATCATATCTATCTGCTCCTTTAAATATTAATCTGCACAAATTTTTTTTTTAGGTTCAAGCTGAGCTCCTGATTGTTATCCCTTAACAGGGACAGAATGCCCCAAGTTATAGATCTAAGGCTTGACTCTTCCCAGAAGATGCCAGTTCACAATGAGCACACATAGCAAATAGTAAGCAAATCCATTTATCCAAGTCAATAACAAAACAGAAATCAGAAAAAGTATACATAGGAGGGGGCAGCTAGGTGGCATGGTAGAGCACTGGCCCTGAATTCAGGAGGACCTGAGTTCAAATCTGATCTCAGACACTTGACACTCACTAGCTGTGTGACCCTGGGCAAGTCATTTAACCCCTGTTGCCCCGCCAAAAAAAAAAAAGTATACATAGGAGAATGTATACCTGATAATACAGAGCAAATGAAATCTCCCATTGGGAGCAAGATACCTCAGAGATAGAATCTCAGATCTCACCAAGGGGAAATTCCCTGAAGTCTCTAGTGGAGCAAGTTGGGGATAAAGACATGATACAGATGGCTGGCTTCTATACATGTTGGTTTCCTGCCAGTATTCCTCACCCTTCAGGGACCTGAAGAGAGGTTGAAACCATATGTCTTTCTCTCAAAGCTAAAAGCCATAAGACTAGGTTCTCTCTTGTCTCTAACTCTTGTCAACTCCATATCTCACACAGGTATGGAACATTGTTTTACCAATGAGTAGAAGTTGAGCAAATATTCAAGAATTCCTGCATTCTCCTCACAGGAGATCAAGTCTAGTCTTTCTATGTAACCCCTTTCCTCTCTTAGGTGAGTCTAAATTCCTTGAGGCAGGCACTCCCTCCCTCCCTCCCTTTTCTTTTTTGTATTTCTATTGTCTAGCACAAGACTTCTTAAACTTTTCCCACTTGCAACCCCTTTTCTCCCAAGTAATTTTTACATGTCTCAGGGTATATAGGTATACAAAATAGGTAGTATATTTCATATTTCACATTCACATTCTCTGTCTCTGCATTTTGCCAACTCTTCTCCGAAGTCGAGATTGGTCATTGTAATTACTTAGTTTCATATTTAATTTTTTGTTCTTTTCATTTGCAGTGTTATAGTGTAGGGGCCAAATTTTAATTGGGGAGTGTTAGTTAGGCGGCTTGCCGCAATACTGGGGCAAGGAAGGAGATTAACAGCCTCTTTCAAAAACAGAACAGGGTTTATTAACAAGAACAAACTTAAAAACACAAGTAAGATTAGTAGAATTAAGGGGAAGGGGAAAAAAAGGAATGGGGAAAGGAAAACAATAAGACCTTAATCACACCACTGCCCAGCTCCAATGCCAGGACAGCGAATCTCCTCCCTTCTCCTTACCAGCAGTCCCGGGCTCCCAGGAACCAGGGTGGACAGACACAAAGCCCCAAGCTAATTGGCCGGCAGCCCTGATTGACAGAATTAACAAGCCACTCTACAACTGCCAGCCCCCCTTCAGCTTTGGGATGTCGGAGGTCACCTGAGCACCTTCACCTGGCTTCCAGTCATGGTGGGGCTGCCCTCATTATAATTTGGCCAGGCCCATGCAGGCAAGTGGGTGTGTGCTGGAGTGAGGTCAGGGAGCACAGGGTTTCTAATTTTATGTAAAGATGGGGCCATAGAAACCTCAAATCACAATTAATTCTTTACAATAGTCATCATGCATATTGCTTTCTAGGTTCTGTTTACTTCATTCTGTATTAGTTCATCTTAATCTTTTCATGTTTTCTTGAATTCTTCATGGTCACCCTTTCTTATGACACAGTCAAATCTCATTATATTTGTGTGCATAGTCTTCCACTAATCTAAGCTGGTATACCAGGACACACTTGCCCTGAGCACTATGTACTCCTGTGTTCACATATTACAACTTATTTTAGCCATTCCCCAATCAATGAACATCTGTTTTCAACTCTTTGCTACCAAAAAAAAAAAAAAAGGGCTGCTTTGAATATTTTGGTGTATATGATACTTTAAAAAATTCATGCCGGGGCAGCTAGGTGGCACAGTGGATAGAGCACCAGTCCTAGATTCAGGAGGACCTGAGTTCAAATCCGACCTCAGACACTTAACCATTACTAGCTGTGTGACCCTAGGCAAGTCACTTAATCCCAATTGCCTCACCAAAAAAACAAAAAACAAACAAACCAAAAAACTCTTTAACATTGGCAACCCATCAGACATAGAAAAAAACATTTTTTTTTAATTTCATGCCTAACAATGGGATCTCTGAGTCAGAGGTATAGATATTCTACTCACTTCCTTAGCATAATAACAAATTTCTTTCTAGAATGGTCAGGCCAATTTGCAGCTTTGCCCACAGGGTATTAGTGTGCCTATCTTTCCACAGCCCCTCCAACATTAGCTATTTCCAATATTTTGTCTGCCAGTTTGGTTGAGTGTGAGGTGATACCTCATTGTTCTTCATATATATATATATATTCCAATTTTTCTCAGTGATTTGGAGCAAACTTTCATATAGTTTTCAATTCTTCCTTTGATAAATTTTTATTTCTATCCTTTGTCCCTTCTTCCATTGAGCATCTGGCTTATTGTCAACTGTAAGGTGATATAGGTGGACAAAAGTATTCAAAACATGGAGGGTTCCTAGTCCATAGGAGACATCAAGCCAAGAATAGTCTCAGATGGAGCATTAGCTGGGATAATCACACCTTGTAGACTACATCTTTAGGGCCAGACTCAGTGATTGGTGAGTCCCAGCCAGGAACCACCAAGTCTTGAGAAAGCCCAATCATGCTCCTCAATTTCTGCTTCCAGCCTACCCTATCCTGCCCCACTGACTGCCTGAGTCTCATGTAGACACTCTCCTTCCCTCCCCCTCACCTTTCCAGCTCTCATTTATATCTGTCTTCCTTTATTAGAATGTAACATTCTCAAGTAGGGACTTTTGTGTTTTCTGGGTTTTGTATCACTAGTGTTTTGCATGTACATAGTAATAGTAAACAGTTAATGCCCACTCTATCCCTTGATTAACCTATCTCCCCCAGTCCCCCATCCATCCATCCAGATATCTATCTATCTATCTATCTATCTATCTATCTATCTATCTATCTATCTATCTATCTATCTATCTATCATCTATCTATCTATCTATCTATCTATCTATCTATCTATCTATCTATCTATCTATCTATCTGTCCGTCCATCCATCTATCTTTCGTTTTTCCTGTCTAAATCTATCATCTATTTAAATTCTATCTATCTATCTCTCATCTATTTCTCAAGACCCATTGGTTCAGCATATCCAACTGCTTCTTGGACAGCTTTAACATCTCATAGATACCTCAAAGTTAACATGTCCAAAATCAAACTCATTCTCTTTCCCTCTCAAACTCTTTATTCATTTCCAAACTTCCTTTTTGTTGTTAAGGGCACCTCCAATTCTCCCAGTCACCCAGGCTCACAATCTAGGAATCATTCTTTTTTTTTTTTTAATTTTGGCGAGGCAATTGGGGTTAAGTGACTTGCCCAGGGTCACACAGCTAGTAAGTGTCAATGTTCTGAGGCCGGATTTGAACTCAGGTACTCCTGACTCCAAGGCCGGTGCTCTATCCACTGCACCACCTAGCTGCCCCTCTAGGAGTCATTCTTGACTCTTCACTTTCACTCATCCCACAAGTCCATTTCTCCCTTCATAACACTTCTCATATCCATTTCTTTCTCTCCATCCAGACCACTCTAGGACAGGCCCTCAGTACCTCTTGCCCGAAATACCACAATCATCTTCTTCTTTTTTTTTTTTAATGTATGAGGTATTTTATTTTTTCCATTACATGTAAAGATAGTTCTCAACCTTTGTTTATACAAGCTTTACAATTTGAGATTTTTCTTCCTCCCACCCCTCCCTCCCCCCCTCCCCCTAGACAGCAGGTAATCTGATATAGGTTATATCTATATATCTCTATACATATACATATAGATAGATATAGATATATATACACATAATAACATTAATCCTATTTCTGCATTAATCCTGTTACAAGAGAAAGAATCAGAGCAGTGATGCAAAACCTCAAAATAGAAAGAAAAAAAAAACCAACAGCACCCAAAACAAAAGAAATAATATGGTTCAATCAGCATCTATACTCCACAGTTCTTTCTTTCTTTTTTTTTTCTTGGATTTGGAGATCCTCTTCCATCATGAGTTCCCTGGAACTCTTCTGTACCATTGCATTGGTGAGAAGAATATAGTCCATCACAGTAGGTCAACACTCAATGTTGATGATACTGTGTACAATGTTCTTCTGGTTCTGCTCATCTCACTCATCATCAGCTCACGTAAGACCCTCCAGGTTTCTCTGAACTCTTCCTGCTCATCATTTCTTACAGCACAATAGTATTCCATTGTATTCATATACCACAACTTGTCCAGCCATTCCCCAATTGATGGGCACCCCCTCAACTTCCAATTCCTTGCTACCACGTAAAGAGCAGCTATAAATATTTTTGTACATGTGGGTCCCTTTCCCCCTTCCATGATTTCTTTGGGCAAAAGACCTAAAAGTGGGATTGCTGGGTCAAAGGGTATGCACAGCTTTATCGCCCTTTGGGCATAATTCCAAATTGCTCTCCAGAATGGTTGGATCAGCTCACAGCTCCACCAACAATGCATTAGTGTTCCAATTTTCCCACAGCCTCTCCAACATTTATTATCTTCCTTTTTTGTCATTTTAGCCAATCTGATAGGTGTCAGGTGGTACCTCAGAGTTGTTTTAATTTGCATCTCTCTAATCATTAGAGATTTAGAGCATTTTTTCATATGGGAATAGATAGCTTTGGTTTCTTCATCAGAAAACTGCCTGTTCATATCCTTTGACCATTTCTCAATTGGGGAATGACTTGGATTCTTATAAATTTGATTTAATTCCCTATATATTTTAGAGATGAGGCCTTTATCAGAAGCACTGGCCTCAAAAATTGTTTCCCAGCTTTCTGCCTCCCTTCTAATTTTGGATGCATTGCTTCTGTTTGTACAAACATTTTTTAATTTAATATAATCAAAATCATCCACTTTGCATTTTATAATATACTCTATCTCTTGTTTGGTCAAAACACAATCATCTTCTAACTGGTCTCCCAGCCTCAATTCCCTCAACAACGCTCTAATCCATCCTCCCCGCACAGTCCACATGATTTTTCTCAAGTGTAGGTCTGACTATGTTCTCTTCCCCCATATCTCCTACCTCTCCCCTCCCTCCCTCCCTCCTCTCCCACTGAATACAGTCCAGTGACTCCTTTTGACCTCCAGGATCGAATATAAAGTCTTCTCTTTGGCGATTAAAGTTCTTGATAACCTGATCCCTTCCTTACACCTTGTTCCCACTCCAGGAAATTACACCATCTAGCCATGTTGTCCTATTGTCCCTTTTATCTGATGCCTCATCTCCCACCTCTATACTTTTGTACTGGCCATTCCCTGTGCCTGGTATGCTTAGCTCTCTCACTTCCATCTTTTAGTTTCCCTGGCTCAAATTGCACTCTCTGCAGAGGACCCTTCCTCATCCTCCACTCCACCCCACCCCCACCTCAGCCAATGTTTTCTCATTTCTCTTCATCTACTCTGTATACATGTTAAATATATCTAGTTACGTACATGTTGTCTCCCACCTTGGAATGGGAACTCCTTGATGGCAACTTCCATATTTTTGTCTTAATTAGTATCCCCAGTACTTAGCAGAGTGCCTGGCATGCAGTAGGTACTTAATAAATGCCTATTGACTGACTGTCAGAATGAAGAATTCGGTATAACTAACATATTGTTTCCTGAATTGGTCATTTCATATTCCAGCTCCTTAGCTTTGCCCAAGTTATCCCTTCTGCCTGGGGCAAATGCCCTCCTTATCTCAGCCCCTTAGAACCCCCCAACTCCTTTTCTGCCTCAGCCTACATGAGGTCCTCTCTGATTTCCCTAATCCCTGCAATTATTTTGTAGTCACTCAGTGTGTTTTCTATCTACTTATCTCTGTACAAATTGCTTCCCTCAATATAATAGCACGTAGGCTTTTAATAAAAGCATGGAGTTGTGGGTCTTGATTACTGCCAATGAGGAATTCTAGAGAAGTGGTCATATTATTTGAATTCACATTTCATATGTCCATTAGGCTGCAACCAATGACCATATTGTATATAACTATAACTTCCAACAGTGGGAATTCAAATGTACTCGAAGGCCCCAGGGGATTTTCTTATTTACACTAATCAGGACCTAGCTGTAGACATGGAAAGGAATTCAGGGCCACAGAACCTTGAGGCCACCTAGTCCAGAGGCCTCAACCTAGATGAGGAAAATGACATTCAGGGTGATCATGGGACTTGCCCAAGGTGACACACATAGGATAATAGGATTTTGACTCTTCATCCAGAAGGGAACTCTAAGATTATCCAGTCCAACTTCCTCATTAAAATGATGAGGAAATGGAGGTTAAGTGACTTACCCAAGGTCACAATAGGAGTGTCAGAGCTAAGATTTGAACCCAAGTCCTTTAACACCCCCACTTCTCTCCCAGTGTATCCTTTCAGGGAGCTAATAAATGTTTGAACTGAATCCTTCATAAATGTGATACACAATCTTCACTAGGCTTCTTTTTCATTTGGACCTCCCCTCTGCTTCTGGATCATGCGGCCCCTCAAACTATGGTCACCCCCAAAACACTTCTGTCCCATGGCCTCTTCCACCTGCCACAGAAACACAGCCAAAACCAGGTCTCCATGTGTGATTTAGCTGGCCAAGAAACCTGAGGAGAAATGTCCAAATAGGCTGAAATAACGAAAAAGGGAAGAGAGGAAAGAGGATGACTGAAAAAGAGAGAGCCGCTGATGGTTTACAGTTTGGTTGGAAAGAAGCACTTATACCTACAGCATAGGAGCAGGGACAGAAAAGTAATTTGGTAAGTGGGGAAAGCACTGGCTTTCTGGTTGGACTGAATTGCTGTTTTATTTATTTGTTTCTTTTTAATGAGGCAATTGGAGTTAAGTGACTTGCCCAGGCTCACACAGCCAGTGTCTGACAGTATTTAAATTCAGGTCCTCCTGATTCCTGAGCTAATGCCCTGTCCACTGTGCCACCTAGCTGCCCCTGAATCGCTGTTTTAAAACTGAACAGTGGGAGGCAGCTCCCTGACCCTGGAGTCAGGAGGACCTGAGTTCAAATCCAGCCTCAGACACTTAACACTTACTAGCTGTGTGACCCTGGGCGAGTCACTTAACCCCCATTGCCTCACTTAAAAAAGAAGAAGAAGAAGAAAACTGAACAGTGGGGTGACTTTGGGGTAAGTCACGGCCCCTTTCTGGGTCTCAGTTTCCTCCTCTGTCAAATAAGGGAATTAGACCAGACGGTTTTCTTCTCCTCGGTTCTGAGTCTGAAGTTTAGAAAAGTCAGGGTTTTCTGGCTTCCTAAAGCTCTCAGGGGAGCAGAAAACAAATCCGGGGGGGGTGAAGGCTTGGGAGCACCCAGGAAAGAAATGCCACATCTCAGAGAAACAAATTCTTTGCTTTCCCTTCTCTCCCCCTCTGTCTGCTCCTTCCTAGGGGTGATATGTGTTCTAGGGGAGTGGGGCCTGCAGTCAGGAAGACTGGAATTTAAATCTACATTTAGACAATCACTAACCCAACCCTGGACAAGTCACATGAGGATCACATGAGATCAATGTAAAGCACTTCACACAGTGCCTGACACATAGTAGGTGCTATATAAATGCTAGTTTTTACAATTATCTTTCCCTTGCAGTAAAGGATAATAGGAAGCACATTATTGGCATGGTAAAATGAACCTTAGATTTGGATTCAGGAGACCTGGGTTCTAATGCCAACACTTTTTTGGGGGGGACAGGGCAATGAGGGTTAAGTGACTTGCCCAGGGTCACACAGCTAGTAAGTGTCAAGTGTCTGAGGTCAGATTTGAACTCAGGTCCTCCTGACTCCAGGGCCAGTGCTTTATCCACTGCGCCACCTAGCTGCCCCTACCAACACTTTCCCAATAGCTATGTGACCAGACCTCAGCTTCCTCAATTGATCATGCAACAATAATTTATGAAGTGCTTACTAAGCATCGGTGAGGCAGGGCAGTTGCCAGGGTAGCTAGCTGGTACAAAGGATGCAATGCCAGGCCTGAAGTCAGGAAGTCCAAATCCAGCCTCAGACACTTAGCAGCTGCATGACCCTGGGCAAGTCATTTCACCCTGCTTACCTCAGTTTCCCCATCTGGAAAATGAGCTGGAGAAGGAAAGGGCAAACCACTCCAGGATCTTTGCTAAGAAAACCCCAAATGGGGTCATGAGGAGTCAGACAAGTCTGAAACAACCAAATAACATGTGCCAGGCCCAGTACTGAGTCCTTTTGGGGGGGGAGCCATGGGTGGGGAGACAACAAGCAAATATGTACAAAACAAGCTATATACAAGATAAATAGGAAATAATTAAAAGAAGGAAGGCACTAGAATTAAGAAGGATTGGGGAGGGGCAGCTAGGTGGCGCAGTGGATAGAGCACTGGCCCTGGAGTCAGGAGGACCTGAGTTCAAATCCAGCTTCAGACATTTAACACTTACTAGCTGTGTGACCCTGGGTAAGTCACTTAACCCCAATTGCCTTACCAAAAAAAAATTGGGGGCGTCTAGGTGGCACAGTAGATAAAGCACCAGCCCTGGATTCAGGAGTACCTGAGTTCAAATTCGGCCTCAGACACTTAAAACTTACTAGCTGTGTGACCTTGGGCTAGTAACTTAACCCCCATTGCCCTGCAAAAAAAAAAAAAAGAGGGGTTGGGGAATGCTTCCTGTAGAAGGCAGGATTTGAGACAGGGACTTAAATAAAGCCAGAAGATATTGTTAAAAGAGGCAAGGAAAAATGTTTCCCTTAGAGGAGAAGGCTCAGCCAGCAGCTATAATATGCTTAGTGGTTTCTGTTTTCCTTGCACAACAAATTTATGTCCATTATATCAGTTTATATCCATTATATCATTTGAACTCCTGACCACCTTGTGAGGCAGGTATGAACAAAGGAAGGAATGAAAAGCATTTATCCTGTACTGATCAATGGGGTTACAAATACAGGTACTTTCAGGAGACTGAGGCCAAACTCGTTCTAGAAGAGAAACATGACATCAGGATGTTGGCATTAGAACCCAGTTCCCTTGAATCCAAATCCAAGACTCTTTCTACCATGCCAGTTTGCTTCCTATTATCCTTTACTGCAAGGGAAAGATAATTGTAAAAGCTAGCATTTATATAGCACCTACTATGTGTAACGACTTGCAGTGAATTGGATTTAAGTGAAGGAGGGCTATGCAAGGTCACCAGCCTCACTCCTCCAAAGTCATCTGGGTCCAGTGGACTGGATACAGATCAGGCAGACAGGAGATGGCCCTGGATGTTTTTTGTTTTGTTTTGTTTGTGGGGCAGAGTTAAGTGACTTGCCCAAGGTCACACATCTAGTAAGTATCAAGTGTCTGAGGCAGGATTTGAACGGCCCTGGATGTTTTAAGGCCATTGGGGATCAGTGACTTGCTGAGGGTCACACAGTAAGTGTATGAGGTATGATTTGAACCCAGGCCATCCTGACTTCAGGGTCAGTGCTCTATCTAGTGTGCCACCTAGCTACCCCATGCTTATGAGCACACAACTAAGGGATGACAGGGACAAAATTTGAATCTTTGTTTTTCTGTATCTAAGCTCCAGGCTCTTTCCATTGTTGGAAAGCAGGTGGATAGTCCAAGGATTCTACACTTTGGAAGGGCCCTCTGATCTGGTGATAGCAAAGGATCTGCAGAGACCCCCCCTGGCCATCTTGGGCAGATCTCAGAATCGAATCCCCTCCATCTCTCACACATTTGACAGGTGGTCATCCTGCCTTTAATTAAAGACCTAAACAAGAGTGAGGAGGGAAGCCCACTAACTCCCTTTCAACCTCCATTTTGGAGAGCAGGAAACTGAGGGATCAGGCATAGAAAAGCTGGATCTTCAAAAGCCATCTTGTCCAACACCTTTGAGTTTTTTGTTCTTTCAAATGAGGGAACTGAAACTCACAGAGATGAGGGGCCAGAGAAAGGCCTTGATTTCTTGTCCTCTGACTCCGTGGGAGGCTCGTTTGTACCAGGGGGATGATGACTTGCCAAGCTCTGCCAAATAGTAAGAGCCAGGTTTTGAACCGATGTCTCAATCCCTAGTTACAAGTTCCTGTTTGTAAAGTACAGTGTACGGCACATAGTAGGCTCTAAGAAATGCTTGTTCCCTGCCCCCGCTCCGCCCCCCAACCCCCATCCAGGCTGAAAGGGAGAGGGAAAGAACCAGGGATTCATGTTATGTCTTGACCCGGTGGGCAATCTGGTGAAACCAATGGAGCCCTTTTCCGAATCATCTTATTCAATGTATAGCGTAAAACACAGAGGAGCACAACTGAAGTGCAGTGATCAAAACAGGAAAAACACATTCGCGGGTCTCAGGTTAAGAGCTTCTGAGAATCCCGTCAAATGAAAAAACCAGGAGCGGAAGGCAGTGGTGGTGGTGGGAAGAAAGTGCACTGGGTTCCTGTTGCGGCGTATCGACATTCCAATACTACCTGCGTCGCTTTGGGCAAATCACATAAACCGCGCCGTCCCCATCCCTCCCCTCCCCTCTCGTGCCTCAGTTTCCTTCTCTGTAAAAAGACGGACATGGGGGACGACGATTTGTGCGATCTTTTCCAGCTCTAGATTTACGCCTAACCCTTTGAAAGTGCTCTGAACCTTCGTGCCCACCTCAACTCTGGGGCTGGTGCACTTGTTCGAGCCTTGGTTTCTTCATGGGGGCACACACCTGCCGGGCGAGTGGGAGGGGAGGTTGGGAAGAGTGGCCTGCGGGATTGGGGGGCAGAGCTTCTGAATAGCTAAATGTCATTTTTTTATTAATCAGGCCTCGGGGTAGGAGTGGGATACGGCAAAGGGAAAGAAGCAGAGGATTCTAGGTGGGGGACTGGGGACAGATAGGGACGCACTAGGAGGCAGCCCCCTGCGCAGTGATTTGGCTCATTTCAGGGCGTAGCACCTTCCTCTCCCCTCCAGCGGAGACCAGCGCCAGCAGCTCCCGAGCCGTCATAGCCCTCCGACTTAAAATTCCTTCCCTTCACCCCCCTCCATGCGCTCCTCCCCTTTAAGAATGACGCTCGCTTGGGGAGTTTGCGGAAGCTCCCAGCACGTAGTCGACGGGAGGGAGGGCGGGGGAAGGAGAGGAGGGGGCGGTCCCGGGCTCGGCCAAGGCCCCGCCTCTTGCGGGCTTCTCGGCACCCATTGTACGAGTCCTTCGGAGGGGGGCAGGCCCCGCCTCTTCTCCTCCAGTTCCCTCCCCCCCGCCGCCGTCAGTCCGTCCGCCTTCGGCCCCGCCCCTCTGCCCCCCTCCCCCTTGGCTCATTTCCGGCCCCCGCCGTCGCTACTGCTGCTGCTGCTGCTGCTGCTGCCGCCGCCGCCGCCGCCGCCGCCGCTGCCGCCGCTGCTGCTGCCGCCGGCGCTCGCCTGGGAGCAGGAGGAGGCGGAGGAGGAGGAGGAGGAGGAGGAGGGCTGGGGGAGGAGGAAGAGGAGAAGGAGGAGGAGGAGGAGGGAGGACTAGGCCGAGTGGAGCGAAGCTGAGCGGACGGAGGGGAGCGGAGCGCAGCCGAGCCGACGAGAGCCGAGCCGAACGCAGCCGAGCGCAGCCGAGCCTAGGCGGCCGAACCGAGCGCGGCCGAGGCGAGGCGGGGCCTGGCCGAGGCGAGCGGGCGCCGCGCAGCGCAGCCAGCGCCGCGCAGCCGAGCGCCGCGCCGCGGACGAACAACAGCCGCCATTTTGTTTGGGTGCGCGGCCCGGCCCCGGAGGAGGCGGAGGCGAGGCCCAGGCCGAGGAGGAGGCGGAGGCGGGCGGAGGAGGCCCCGCGGCGCGGCCCGGCCCGGCCCCGGCCTGAGCCGCCGGAGCAGCAGCAGCAGCGGCCGCGGCATCACGATGTGAGGCGGTGGCCCGGCCCCGATCCGACCCCAGACGACGAGCCCCCGGGCCGGCGATGAGGACGGCGACGAGGCCGCGGCCCATGGCGCCCCGCAGGCCCCAGCCCCAGCCCCGCCAGCGCCCCGACGAGCGGCCGGGAGCCGCGCCGGCCCCGCCACTAGGGGGGGAGCGTGCGTGAGCGTGAGCGTGAGCGTGCGTGGGAGCCAGTGTGAGTGTGCGTGAGTGTGCCCGCCCGGAGCCCGGAGCGAGAGCGCCGAGCGGCGCAGCGCAGAGCAGAGCGAAGCGGAGCCGAGTCGAGCGACGCCGAGCCGAGCGGCGCCCGCAGCCGCAGCCATGGCCGAGAACGTGGTGGAGCCCGGGCCGCCGTCCGCCAAGCGGCCCAAGCTCGCCTCCCCGGCCCTCTCGGTGGCCGCCAGCGACGGCACAGGTCAGTCCCGCAGCCCCGCCGGGCTCCCACGCTCCCCCCCGCGGCCAGCCGGACCCAGGTGCACGGCCCCAGCCCGGGCCTGGGGGGGGGGGGAGTCCTCCGGGCGGGTGGGCCGCTCATTATGGTGGGAGCTGAGCCTTCTGCTCGGCTGCGAGAGCCCGTCGCCTTCCAGGGCCCGAGTGCCCCCCCCGCCCCCCCCACTCCGGTCTCCGGCTGGCCAGCCCCCCCCCCCCCCGCACGGGTGTTTTTCCTCCCTACTTCCTACTTTTTCCTCCCTTCCTCTTCTTTGCCTCGATCTGGGGGATCGGGGCTGAAATTGGCTCCTGGCTCCTTGAGTGTTTTCCTCCTCGATCTTGGGTTTCATCTCTTGGACGTGCGAATCGTCTTCCCCTTCCCTCCCCTTCCCTTCCCCTTGCAATCCTGCAGCTTCGTTTGGTTTTTTTGTTGTTGTTGTTTTTTCACTGGCATTCGGAATCAATATGGAGTATGCACGGACCCAGTTTTTTCTGCATCTCCCGTCGCTTCGCTTGCTCAGACCAAAATGTCTGAAGCTCCCCATTAGGCTTAGCAGGTTGAAGAAGAGCGAGGACGAGGGTTAGCTTGGCCTTTTCGCTCTAGATTTTCTTCTGTTGGCGTTTTTCGGGTTTGGGGGGCGATGTGCAGAATTAGGGGGCAAGGTGCCCCGAAATCCAGACTGGAAGTTGTAGGTTTCTCAGGCTCCCACAGACCTTGAACTGGTTGCACTGGAACTTAGCTGGCAAGGAGCGGTTTAGATTTTTTGGATGCTTGGACTTTTCTTCAAGATGCTTATTTTAGGTTTTTACCATTATCAGTTCTCGGTGTTTCATTCCGTTTGGGACTCGGTGTGTGTGTTTGTGTGTCGATAGAGAAATTAGGAGACACTTCCTCTTCCTTCTCCCACCCTGCGTTTGGTTGTTATCCCTGATGGCCACCGATCTCCTTGTTCGTTGTTATGTAGTTGGAGCTGCCAGGAAAACGAAGAGGAAAAATGGCTGGCCATCTGACAGTAAGGGAGACCTTGTTGCTCCCACTGTGAAGGATCGGTCTTGCTCAGGCACTAGTTTGGGAATATCTGATACATGCAGCTCGCTGGGCATAGATGGACATCGTCCGTTGTATCCCATTTTGCTACTTAAAGCAGGAATATGTGCATTTATTTTGTAAGTGAATTTAATAGCCTAAGTTTGAAGTGAATTTTATCTAGCCTTTTGGGAAATAGACACCATTTTACAGTACAAGAATGGGGAATTGACATGCTTTGAGTTGATTCTTGAGATGGGTTTAATGAGTGTAGGGGCTTTTTCTGAGAATATTGGCGATTGGTTTAAAGGTAAGGACCGTCCTCTGTTCCATCTGGCGTTTAATAGACCCCAGGTCCTTCTCTCCTAAGGGAAGAAGGCAGCGAGTGATTATAAATGAGCCAGATATTGTTAATTCCTTCTTCCAGTCACTAACAGTGACTGTTAGTGAACAGGCATTCCAGGTTTGACTCTTTAATTGTATGAACTCTAGAATATATTTCGATGCGTGTGTTTGCGTGGTTGTGTGTGTGTGTTGTGTGTATAGATGGATGATAAGATATATCTGGCTTTTATCAATATTGGGGCTAACTTAAAAATCATTTTACTTTTGAAATTTTGGTAGGTTGCGTGAGCACAGAGACCCCTTTGGAAGATAATTTGGTTCCTTCGTACATTTATAAATAAGGGATTGTATTTTATTTCTCTACTGATGTTTAATTTAGGTAACTCATTCTAGAGCTTCCTGTAAAAATATGAATCCACAAGAATCCAAATTATTATTTTTTGCAGGTTAGAATGCAAATTCCCGAATAAACTTAATTCTAGTATGAATGCCGTGAATGGAAATGATTTGATTCAGCTTACCTACTCTATGCCAAGCTCACTTCCCTTGGAGGTGTGCATTAGCTTTGATTTTGCTTCTTACTACTTGAGATTTCCTTGGTTTCCACCAGTAACTGGCCATCTTTAATAGTGGAATAGTAGAGGTTTCAATTGCACTTGAAGTCATTGTCTAAAGACATTTGTTCTTCCCCTGTTAGGTTGGTTTCTTCTCCTGAACTGACTTCCCTAAATAACTTTACTAAGTGCTTCTTTATTCCCATTTTAGTTCTGATGTACAAGATACGAAAGTTCTGTGCAAGATTTATAATCTTGCTAATAATTGAATCCTTGGGTTTTAGGAGAGAAGGTCCGACTAACTGGGTTTCCTTTGGGGGTTTTTCTGGTGGCTAATCCTGATTGGCCTGCTTGGGCTTGGAGTGCTGTAGCCCACCTAACCCGAGGAGCGCTCTCTTGTAATTGGGGGTGGGGGTGAAGTAAGTACTTGGCTTTTTTTTTCTCTTCTCTTCTCTTCAGTATTTTAGTCTATAGATAGTATCTGATCCCCCTCTTCTGTTTTCTACACACAAACAATATTGCCACTTTAGTTCCACTTGGATGATTGAGGGAATTCTAAATGTGTTCACGGGTTATTTTTTATGAATTTTGTTGGCTCAATATTTGAATTTATTATGATGAGGTTTTCATTTTTCCTCAGCCCCCTTTACCTTTCTCCAGGTTTGACATCAGGCTGTGTCTCCTGTGCTTTTGTGTCCCCCCAACCCCCAATCTCATCCAACTTGAGAAGTAAGAGGCCTTTTTGCTAACATTTTAACTTATTTGCAATTGTCCTTTGTTTAGGGAAAAAGAAGTTTGTCGGTTTGCCTGACATAATTCATAAAACCTTTTACATTTTAATATTCAGTGCCTTCCAACTTATAGGTAGTTTCAGTATACTTTTCCAGACAACTTTTCTTAATCTTTAGCTTTAGACTTTTTCTAACTTCAAATTCTATATTTCAACTTTAGAAGTGAGTCTCCTGTGTTGGTGAAGATTTACAAACTAGAGCCGTTTACTGTGCTAAGGATTGCTTTTGAGACATAGTTGCAGTAGCACTGGAGAGGAACATTGGAGTGGATTGGAGCTTAATGTCAGGAAATTATATCTTTTTTGATCATTCAGATACCCTGTGCCTTTGTAGTAATCTACTGTCCAGGTATTTTGACAATCGAGTGAAAATGATAATAGATAAGAAACTGAAAGCCCAGATTGGTTCATTGACTTACCAAAGGTCAAAGCAAATGTAATGACCCAGCCCAAGTTAAATGGCTCAGCCTTTGACTGTGGCTGTGTATCAGCATAGCCAGTTATCAGGAGCATAGTAGGTCCTTAAAATGATTCTGGGAGCTTCTTTTTAACTGAAGTCTGGCCAAAAGCTTCTCTTTTGTTCTTAACTACTTGATTTGAATGACTTCTATCAGTTACTTTTTAGAATTGGGGGAATATTAGACTTTTACTTGAACCAATGGGGAAACTGTTTCAAGTTAGTATCAGACTTATGGGTAAACAGGTGATAAGATGGATTTGGGAGCTAATAATGATTTTTGGATGGAGGGGCTTTCTTTGCTGAGTTGACTGAAATGGCTGATTACTAAAAACTGTTAACTAAAATCAAGTTCAAATAGCCATGTGTGTCTCTTGAAAAACCATTACAACAGTATTTTCCTTAGGCTTAAATTTATTTCTAAATGGTGTTCACAACTCATCAGATATCTAGAGAATATACAGTTTCATCACAGAACCTTAAAGTTGGAGGTTCCTGCTCAAATCTTCACTGATGGTGGGTGATCTGATTGCTTTAATACCACAGAAGTCACAGATTGCGGAAGTCTGACCATAATCTTTAGGGAGCTTTGATGAAGAGAAAATTTAGAGATATGGAATATTGGGCTGCAGAGTTCACTCTTGTCATTTTAAAAGAATATCAAAGCTTTTTGAAATCTCCGATGGCATCGTTTGACTTTGTACTGTCGCTGTGTTTGGATTTCATATGCATATATTTGTTGTGAAGAATGAGTACTTCACGCACCACTAGCATAGATTGACAGAGATAGCACATATCTGTGATTGAAAGAAGGCTGCACTTGGATTAAAAGTACTAGGTTCAGAAGTGTTGGTCAGTCAACAAGCATTTATTAGGCACCTGCTGTATGCCCAGGCACTGTGCTAAGCACTGGCCATACAAAGCAAAAAAAATAGCCCCTGCTTTTGTAGAGCTCACAGTCTAATAGGGGTGACAACGGACAAACAATTATGTACGAACAAGGTCTATACAGGATAAATTGGAGATAATCCCGTAGGGGAAAGGCATGGGAATTAAGGGGACTGGGAAAGGGTTCTGGTAGAAGGTAAGATTTTAGCTGGGATTTCAAGAAACCCAAGAATCCAGGAGACAAAGAAGAGAAGGGAGAGAATTCTAGGCATGAAAGGACAGCAGAAAGGAAGGAAAGGGAATAAGCTTTTATTAAGTACCTACTATGTGCCAGGCTCTATGCTAAGGTCTTTACAGTCATTATCTCTTATGGGTGCCATTATTATCCCCATTTTACAGTTGAGGAAACTGAAGCAGACAGATTAAGTGACTTGCCCAGAGTCACACAGCTAGGAAGTATCTGAGTGTGGATTTGACTCCAGGCCTTATTCACCTTACCACCCAGCTGCCTCTAAATGTGAAAATGTTCAAGGTTGGGAGATGTAGTGTCTTGTGAGAATCAAAAGCCGGGGGGGGGGGGGGTCCAGATGGTTGTGAGAGTGAGGTGAGAGAAGACTGGGAAGGGAGAAGTCAAACAGGATTTCATAGTTTGACCCTGGAGACGCTGGAGTTGATGGAGCAGAGAACTGACCTGGTTAGATCTAGCCTTTAGGAGGCTCAGTCTGGCAGCTGAGTGGAATGGGGAGAGACTGGGGACAGGGGGCAGGCAGCCCGCTCAGCAGGCCTGGACCTGGAGAGAAGGGCTAAGTGGTGATTGACAGAGATGACTGGGAAGATGGTAGCACCCTCCCCAAGAATAGGGAAGTTAGGAAATGGGAAGGGTTTGGGGGGTGTAGGAATAATGAGTTCATGAGTGTCAGTTTGGGACTTATTAAATTTGTCCGTAGTACATCCAATTCAAGGTGTGTAATAGCTGGTTGGAAATGTAGGACTGGAAGTAGGAAAGAGGTTAGGGCTTGATAAGTAGTTCTGGGAATCATGGACATGGAGGTAATAATTGCATCCGTGGGAGTTGACAAAGTTGAACAAGAGATGCTATTAGAAGGGATTCATGGTTATTGGGTGTGAGCTGGATGAAGATCCACCAAAGGAAACGGAGAAAGGAGATGTCTAACTAGTATGGTAGGAGAGCAGACAGTCACAGAAGGCCTGAGGGGGATCCAAAGTGTCAGGCTGAAGGGAGATCAAGAAGGATGAGGAAGGCCCTTAGATGGGGCACTAAGAGATCATTGGTCGTTTTGGATGGAGCAGTTTTATCTGAAGGATGAGGTCCGAAGCCTGACTGCAGTTAGGAAGAGAATGAGGGGGAAGGAAGTGGAGGCCTGGATCAAGAGGTGCATCCAGTTCAGTCTCTTGAACTGGGGGGAAGTTAAGAGGCATGGCTGGATCCTCAGCTGGGAGATCTGTATGGGCTTGTCAGCATTTAGGGAGAGAAGGTACAATGGAAGGGGCAGTCAGTCTGCTGAAAGCGGATCAAATGGGAGCACCAGTGCAGGGAAGGGCACAAGGAAAAGGCTCACTTTGTCTGAGATAAGAGAAACACGTTTGTTGGTGCCCTGTATAGCTAATAAAAGCTAGTATTTGTAGAATTCCTTAAGATTTGCAGAGCACTTTACAAATCTGATCTCATTTGATTCTCACAACAACCCTGTAAGGTAGGTGCTATTTCTATCCCCATTTTATAGATGAGGAAACTGAGACTGAGAGGTTAAGTGACTTACTTGCCCAAGGTTGGACAGCTAGTGAGTATCTGAGGCAGAATTTGAACTCTCAGGGCTTCCTGACTTCCAAAGTCTAGTGCTCTATCCACTGCACCACCTAGCTTCCTCAAGGTAAGACCTCTCCTGATGCCTTAAGATCCTTAGTATATTAACAAATCATCCGAGGATGCCTTTGGGTCTTCCTTCACTGGTCTGGAATAACCAGTATCTTAAACTTGTAGGTTGAAGTTTTTAATTTAGGGTGGGGGGGGGAGTTGGGGAGGTGTTTTCATGAAACTGATTCTCAAGAGCTTTGGGAGTATATCAGACACAATGCCTAATTCAGTAAGACTCCCTGGACCCCAAATGTTACATTTCAAGGTATTTCCTTGGGTTTCATTGCCTTCTCTTTTCCTTGAAATGCCCTGCAAAGTACAGAGAATTCACAGGGCTTTAGAATGATTGACTGTGCTGGGGTGATAAATGCCGTTAAAATTTGTTCCCCAAAGTCATTGTAATTCTGTAGCTACTCCAATATTCAAAAAGTGTCTCTAGGTAGAAGGAAGGCCAGAAGCAGGAAGCTGTTGGCATAACTAGCAGATGGCCCTGAGGGTGGCACATAGTAGGCAGCTCAGGAACTATGTGGATGAATGGCCTTCTTCCTGGGCTCCCTGTCTGGGTGGAGATGGAGGGCCATTGGTTTTGCTGTCCTGCTCTGGACAGGAGACAGCAAAGGCAGAAGAAGAGAACTGCCAGGAGACTTCGCCTCCTTGTCTGGTTGGTGCCTGGAGGCTGCCAACAGAACACGGAAGGGAGAGGGAGGAGTGGGAAGGCAGAGGGATGGCAAGTGCACCTGGTGGGTGGGTAAAATGCCCATTTGCAGTATATTTATAAAAACAATTCAGAGATGGTTCCGACAGTTTGTACACCTGACAGGGACGAGAGTCAGTGATACTTATTTTATTAAAATGGCATCGAGATTTGGGGGTTTCATACTTGAAGAAACTGAAAATTTGAAGTGTATGAGTGCAGCCAATGCTGTTGCAAGTCAGCAGATCAAAAAATGAAGGATTCGTCTGGAGGATTACTTTTCCTTTTATTGGGCGCCCCCCCCCCCAACTGTTGACCCTTGGCCCTTATAGTTAAGGTTCGACAAAAACCCAAGTAACTAAATAGTTTTGACTCAGTGGGCATCGGGTTGGCTCTTAGGGCTGCCTCAGCCCAGCGAGAGGCAGGAGATGTCCTCTTTTCTGTGCAAAGTAAAGTCTCTCTGTACTTAATACACCTGTGTCCAGTGCAGCGAAGTCAATAACTCCTTACAAAGGACAATCACCAGGAGCATGTAATAGCATGCCCTAGGAATGATCTAGGGAGAGTACAACTGACCAGTTTGGCAAATGCACATTATGCACATGTAGAATTTATTGACCAGTTTTACTCCTGTTCACTACTCTTCTTGGGGGAGAAAAAAACAACTGTTTAAGGACAACTCCTAACCTTTAAACAAACGGAAGACTTTGTGTACCAGACTGCTCTGTTGCAGGTAGTGTCATGCACATATATGTTGGTGATTGCAACCAACGTTTCTCTGGAATGAGAAAGCCCAGTTACACCACACTGGTCTTTGAGTATCAGTAAAATATCCAAGAATGTACCAGCACCGTGAGAGTGGGGGTGAGGGGGAGACAGGGGCAGACTTGGGCATTGGAGGCACCTGGACTGGATGCTGGCTCTGATTGAAGTTGTGTGATCCTGGACAAGTCATTGGAACTCCCTGAGACCCAGTTGGTTCCTGTGTAAATGGAGTTAATACCTTGGCTCTGAAGAACAGAATGCGGGGGGGGGGGGGGGGGGGGGAGGGCAGAGCAAAAATGAGGGGCTAGAGAGAAAGGCAGTTAGTTGCCAGAATGGGAAAGAATATTCAGCAGGAAAGACTTGAGTTATAGAAAGTGATTTTGGCAGAAGAGGCAGAAGGAGCAGTAGACATGGCATGAAGTCCTGTAGTTTTTAAAGGCTTTTGTGATTCGGCCCTCCCCTCTTTGCACGAAGATTGACATAAGTACCCCCTTCTCTTCCTCTTCCCCCCCCCCCCACCCCAGCTCTGTATAGAGGAAAGAAGCCATTATCTATCATCTTTGACCTGTATTGATCATTGACTTTAATCTGAGTTCATTTGCCTTTGCTTTTACATTATTATAGTCATTGTGAATATTACTCAGATTCTTCTTTTTCAGTTCATGGATTCCTATATTTCTTTAGATTCCATAATGACTTTCTTATGGTGTGTTAATATTCTTTTATAGCTATACACTGAAATTTATTCAGCTGTTTTCTGGTTGGCTGACCACTTTCTTTGTTTGCAGTTTTTTGCAGCCACAAAAGTGTTGCTGTGACCATTTTGGTATATGGCAGCTTTCTTACTGAGAATTAGGGAATCGGGGGTGGGCGGTTGGGGGGGACTGTAGGGTGGCAGGGCAGAGAAAGGTATGTAGAGTGATGGGATCACTGGATCAAAGGGTGTGGACCATTGGAGTGCTTTTTCTCCAGTAATTCGACATTATTTTTCAACATATTTGTCACATCTTTGCCCACAATCCCTATTGACCTCCTCCCAATTTTTAGGATCTTTATCAGTTTGATGGTTATGAGGTAAAATCTGCATATTTCTTTTTCTCTTACTAGCGAGCTAGAGCATTTCTCATTGCTGGTGGTGTTTTGAATTTATTTTTGAAAAATTCTCATCAAAAAGGTATCGCTTTGATCGAGTCTTTAAGAATGTGATAGACATTGATTGGGAACTTAGAGCAGAGTGGAAGAAATATCAGAATGAGTTGTTTTTTGTTTTTGTTTTTTGGTGAGGTAATTGGGGTTAAGTGACTTGCCCAGGGTCACACAGCTAGTAAGTGTCTGAGGCCAGATTTTGAACTCAGGTTCTCCTGACTCCAGGGCCGTTGCTCTATCCACTGCGCCCCCTAGCAGCCCCCAGAATGAGTTGTAAGGGATGTCAAGGCCACCTAGCCTGGCTCAAAGCTGAACTGGCTGTAAGAAAATGCAAGGCTGGAGAGATTCCTGCCACTGTTCAATTAGGCAGAGCTGGTAAGAAGGCAGGGTAGGAAAGGGACTTTCCAATGGTGATTTTTGTCCATTTTGAGGATTTTGTGATTGACATGATAGGCAAGAGGGAAAGCATTGTCAAATTCTGAGCTGAAAAACAATGGGATGATGTGTGTATTTAGGGAAGGTTATTACTCTTGACAGTTGGGTGTGAAATAGATTGCAGCAGGAGGATAGGGGTTAGGCCCCAAATCCAGGCAAGATGTATCTAAGGCTAAGATAAGACCTGGTTGAAGATGGAAAAGCATGTGCAGGATTAGAGGCCTAGTGTTGACGAACCAAATGGAGTGGTCATGGGACTGGACCACTGATTTCCTTGGCAGAAGTTATTGACTCAGTTTGCTACAAGGTGTACTTGTCTAAACTTGTAGTTTTTTCTTTTCTTTTTCAGTCTGTGGGGGGCAGCACTTGAACCCCCCAAGTCTTCCTGGTTTTGAGACCTGTCCTCTGGCCATTCCCTTCACTCTGTGCACACTAATAATGATGGTCACACAGTACTTTTAAGGTTTGCAGATTGTTTTATACATGCGATAGAATTTGGTCCTCCGCAAGAGGAGGTAGGTGCTGCCACTCTTTTTTTTTTTTTAATTAATAAAGTATTTTATTTTTTTTCCGTTACATGTAAAGATAGTTCTCAACTTTGGTGCTGCCACTCTTAAGCTGTTTTTCAGATGAGAGATCTACTCTAGGGGCCTGAGAAGAGGGCCACTTGGAATGGGCTAGGTAAACAGGACCTGGGATTGGAAATTGAAGCCATGAAGAGTCTGAATATAAAAACGAGGTATTGAAGATGAACTTGAAGACACAAGTTTCTTTGGGAAAGAGAGCTAATAAAGATCAGAAAGTTCAGTTTCAGGGTTGGCAAGATTCATTCAGTCAGTATTTATTAAGCACCTACTCTGTACCAGGTAAAAGAAAAGACAGTCCCTGCCCACAGGGAGCTTGCAGTTAATGGGGGAGACAACAAATATACACAAAACATGCAAGATACAGGATCAGTAGGAAATCGTAAATAGAGGGGCAGCCTTGAAATTTACAGGGGCTGGGGAAGGCTTCCTTCCCCAAAAGTAATAGGAAGCCAGGGAGGCCAGTGTTGGAGGAGGAAGAATGTCCCAGAGATGGGGGGCAGCCAATAAAAGATGTCCCAGCGCCCAGAGATAGAGACTCTTGCACTTAACGGAAGCCCAGAGGCCAGGGGCATTGGATTGAAAAGTACATGAGAGAGGTAAGGTGTAAGGAGACTAGAAAGGTGGCAGGGGGCTGGGTTAGGAAAGGCTTTGAATGCCAAGCTAAGGATTTTGTCTTTGCTCCCAGAAGTGATAGAGAGGGAACCACTGGAATTTACTGGGGGTATGTGTGACGTGATTGAACCTCCCCTTTCAGAAAATGACTGGTGGCTGAATGGAGGGTGAATGGGAGTGGGGAGAGCTCTGAGGCAGGTAGGACCTCCCTCTTTCTCTCCCCAGGCTATTGCATTGATCCAGGATGGATGGGGTGGAGTGGGGTCAAAGTGTCAGAAGGAGAGGAAGGGTCCTAGTAGGGAGATGCTGCAAAGGTGAAATCAGCAGGTCTTGGCAATAGCTTGGACATGAGGGGTAAAGGAAGAGGAGTGGTCAGCAGCTGAGAGATCAAGATGGGAAGGGGCTGAGATCATTACTTAGCCACTGGACAGAAAAGAGGCCGTGGCCCAGCCATAGAAAGAGATCCTAGAGATGAAAGTAGAAGGGATCACATAATCTCTTGGTTTTCTGATGAAGCAGCTGAGGCCCCAGAGAAGGAACAATGATTTGTTCAAGGTCACACAGAAAGTGGCTTGACTTAGTCTATGCTCTTTTCTGGGCGCTCATGGTGTTAACCTTCCCCCTATCTGGTGCAGTACAAGCTGAGATGATGTGATGTGTAAAGTACTTTCTAGCTTTAAAATTCAACGATTCCATCATTTTGCTGACAGATCAGTGATTTAGAGCTACTCTCCCCTCCCTCCTCCTTCCTCCCCTCCTTCAAGTCCTTGTTTAAAAAAAATTAAACCGAAAACCCCAACATGCTCATCAAAGCCCAGACCTAGCTCTAGACCGACCACTCCAAGCACCTACTGTGTCAGGGCCCCCCTGCCCTGTTTCTGCATTACGTGAGATACAACAAATACTAAATGCACTGATACAAGAACTACACCAACATAAATGGAAAGAACATGAACAGAATACCATGAAAACATAATGGCTCAGGTTGGCCTCAAAGAAGAGCCCAGAAGCAGCAGGGGAGTGTGCCAGCTCCCTTGGGCAGGTCAGTCAGCCTCAGTCTCCTCACTGGTCCTTTCCAGCTGTGGGTCTCTGGGTGTGGAATACTTCCAGCAGTGTTGGATTAAGTTATTTTTGCTGAGTGACTTTTTTAATTCTTTGGCTCTCAGGCATGGGGAAGGACATTGGAAAATCAAAATCTCTAACAATAAGAAGTTAAGCACTAAAATGTAGTGGGTTAACTGACCTTTGACTCTTCTACTAAGCACCTAGGCATAGTGAATAAAATTCGAGAAACTTGGAGAGAGAGTGTGTTGGGAAGAACAGAACATCTGTAATCTGTGACCTGGAGGTCATAGGTGAAGATGGAAGAGCATTGGTGGCATGTTAGCCAGGGCTTTTTTGGAAATGGCCAAGCAAGGCAAGAGTGAGCTCTGAAAGAACCCATCTCAGCTCCTACTTGGGGCTCACAGTAAAAAGGCTTCCACAGCTGGAGTTTGATTTCCTCTCCCCCCCCCCCCCAATTGGTAGCCAGGCTCTTGTCAGGCTCCTCGTGGGCATCTTCACAACAGATGTGTGTGGACAGCTGGCAGCCCCCAGCCGCCCAGACAATCAGTGCATCTTGCTTGGGCTAACTGACATCTTCACAGTCAATCTTGAATTTCATGCTAAAACTGTGCAAAATGTGCAGGCTCTTTCTAGTTGTATTAAAAAATTGGAATCCATTATTGGGGGGGGCAGGGTTCTGTATAGTAAGTACATAATGCTTCACTTGTAACTTTAGTTGCCACAATGTGTAACTATTAGATATAATCCAACCATTTCCTTATCCCACATTTTTCTTTCTTTTCTTTGCTTTTGTTTTTTTGTTTTTTTTGCAGGACACTGAGGGCTAAGTGACTTGCCCAGGGTCACACAGCTAGTAAGTGTCAAGTGTCTGAGGCCAGATTTGGACGCAGGTCCTCCTGAATCCAGGGCCGGTGCTCTGTCCACTGCACCACCTAGCTGCCCCGTAATTAATTCTTAATGTTTTCCAGATTAGTGTTTCTGGTCTACCTGACCATCTCAATTTGTGGGTCATCTGTAGTTTTGTCTCTCAAATCAAAATTATTTAGTGGCTACTAGAAATGTACAAAGCCGGGTTTATTTTTGGTTACTTTGCCTTCTCTAGGTATTGGTTTCCTGACCTCATTTCCGCTCCCCCCCCCCCAATACACACAAAACGTCATCTCTTCATAGGGATAACATGAAGATTATATAAAGTTATTTTGTTGAGGACAAAAGAGGAAGAATGGTGCGATGTCATTGGCAAACCAAGTTGCTGAGGGGAGAAACTCCCTGTGCTGTGGCTCTTCAGAAACTCCTTAAGTGGATGAGAGAAATGGGGGGGGGCTGTGCTTGTGGAGTGTGTGCACATGTGTGTGAAAATTTGGGATCCTGGGGGCAGCTAGGTGGTACAGTGGATAGAGCACCAGCCCTGGAGTCAGGAGGACCTGAGTTCAAATCCGGCCTCAGACACTTAACACTTACTAGCTGTGTGACCTTGGGCAAGTCACTTAACCCCCATTGCCTCACTAAAAAAAAAGAAAATTTGGGATCCTGAGGTTACTGTATATTTTTACACTCGGTATTTTTATTTGAAAGTGAAAATAGCCAGTAGTGAACCCCACTATTTTGGCGTCCTCTTTCAACCTCCACTACCAAGACATCAGACTGCTAGTAGAGTAGTATTTATTTATTTTCTTCTTTAACATTGAAATGAGAACTGGTTGGCTGTATTTAGATACTTAATTTGCCTAGAAAAATTCTTCGTGCTTAATTATGATTTTGTAAAAATTTGAGGGAATTGTTTTGCTCAATCTATATGATATACCATAGCTCATTCAACAAATAATGAGTTCAGACTATGTACGAGCAAGCCCCTGTGTTGGCATATGTTTTAACTGGTGATCAGATCTTAAGACTAACAAGGTCAGCTGCTTTATGGCTTGTCTTCACTCTTCTACTTGTGTAGAGAAACTGAAATCCTTCCTGGATTGAGTTCATTTGATGTGGTTATTATCACTGTTGGATAAATAGACCTCTTCTCCCCCTTCTCCCCCTCCCTCCTCCTGTGAGGGTGTTTGTGCCCGGAGTGCTCACAGTGGGTCTTCAGCCAGGTCTGGATGTTCATTATCCCTGTTTACCTGTGCAGTATTGGGGAGCCTGTCCCTTGATCTCTCACTTACCCATTTGTTTTCTTTAGACATATCCTGGATCATCTCCCTCAGATGTCATTTCTTGTGTTTAGGTTGGTCATCACTGGAAATAATGGTCAGTCTACTGCTGCCCATTATGAGTCTCTGTATTGCTCTTGAGGGCAGCTTCCATTGTGATTGTTCCAAAGATAGCCAATGCTCAGAGCCATCTACTATCATCAGTGAAACATTGGTGCTAAAAAGCTGTGGGTTTTAGGTTTAGAAGATTAATTTTCTAAACCACTTCTTAGTTAAGTTGGTGTGGAGAGGATCTGCTCCTGGACTTACATATACCCAAAACTTTTTCAATTTTGTTTGTTTTTGGTTTTTGAGGGGCAGTGGGGGTTAAGTGACTTGCCCAGGGTCACACAGCTAGTAAGTGTCAAGTGTCTGAGGCTGGATTTGAACTCCAGTCCTCCTGAATCCAGGGCCAGTGCTTTATCCGATGCACCGCCCCGCCCCCCCCCAAAAAGCATTCTTGCTCTCAAGGACCTAACATTTTATTTGTTTTGGGGGGGGGCAATGAGGGTTAAGTGACTTTCCCAGGGTCACACAGCTAGTGTCAAGTGTCTGAGGCTGGATTTGAACTCAGGTCCTCCTGAATCCAGGGCCAGTGTTTTATCCATTGTGCCACCTAGCTGCCCCCTTAAAGCTTTTTCAATTTAGTAAGAACAGGCTGACTTTGTGTATGGTCTTTGAGAGTCTACTATTACCCCTACCAAGCTGAGGCAACCTCAGGAGGATTATCATGGGTTGACAGTTCTGACAAGGTTTTTGTCTGATGCTTAATTTACATAGAGGGGAATGTTTAGGTTAAATGTAAGCAATTTACATTAAGCTAGTCGAATTTTTTTTTTTTTTTTTTTTTAGTGAGGCAGTGGGGGTTAAGTGACTTGCCCAGGGTCACACAGCTAGTAAGTGTTAAGTGTCTGAGGCTGGATTTGAACTCAGGTACTCCTGACTCCAGGTCTGGTGCTCTATCCACTGCGCCACCTAGCTGCCCCCAAGTTAGTAGAATTTTTAAAATTCCTACTTTAGTTACTCCCTGATTTGTCTCATTCTAATGATGTTGGAAATTATTAAGTATTCCCTGGAGTTAGGTGCTAGAGTCATACATTGAGACCTGCAGAATTGCAGAAGTAAATGAAGTTTTGAGTCAGTGCTAATTTCTTTCTTTTTTTTTTTATCTTTTTTTTTTAAGTGAGGCAATTGGGGTTAAGTGACTTGCCCAGGGTCACACAGCTAGTAAGTGTTAAGTGTCTGAGGCCAGATTTGAACTCAGGTACTCCTGACTCCAGGGCTGGTGCTCTATCCACTGCGCCATCTAGCTGCCCCTTTTTTTAAATCTTAAGAGTATTTTATTATTTTCCAGTTACATGTAAATATAGTTTTCAACATTTGTTTTTTTGTTTTGTTTTTACATATAAGGTATTTTATTTTTTCCGTTACATGTAAAGATAGTTCTCAACTTTTGTTTATACAAGCTTTACAATTTCAGATTTTTCTCCCTCCCCCCTCCCCCAGACAGCAGGCAATCTGATATAGGTTATATCTATATACATATCTATATATATGTATACACACACATATATATACACATAATAACATTAATCCTACTTCTGCATTAATCCTGTTATAAGAGAAAAAATCAGAGCAGTAATGCAAAACCTCAAAATAGAAAAAAAAAACAACAGCACCCAAAACAAAAGAAACAGTATGGTTCAATCAGCATCTATACTCCACAGTTCGGTTTTTTTTTTCTTGGATTTGGAGATCCTCTTCTATCACGAGTTCCCTGGAACTCTTCTGTGCCATTGCATTGGTGAGAAGAATATAGTCCATCACAGTAGGTCAACACTCAATGTCAACATTTGTTTTTGTAAGATTTTTAGTTCCAAATTTTTACCTTCCCTCCCTCCAAGACAGAAAATAATGTGTTATATATGTACAATCACATTAAACATATTTCTGCATGTCATGTGTTGTGAAAGAAGAATCAGAACAAAAGGGGAAAACCTCAAAAAACAAAACAAAAAAGTAGAAACTGTGGTTCAATCTGCATTCAAATTCCACATTTCTTTTTTCCTGATGTGGAGAATGGAGAACATTTTCCATCCTGAGTCCTTTGGAATTGTCTTAGATCATTGTATTGCTGAGAAGAACCAAGTCTGTTACAATTGATCATCACACAGTGTTGCTGTTACTGTGTACAGTGTTCTCCTAGTTCTGCTCATTAACGCCGATTTCTTAAGTTGATTTTGATATTTTAGATCTACAAGCTGTTTGATCACAACCTGTGCACATATGTCTATACATGTTCTGCAGGAGGCCTTCTAGAAAATACTGGTAGCATTGTCTAGGCTTTCCCGCTGCTTCCTGGTGCTCACTGGTTTCTTAGAAGTAAGCTGTAGCTTGTTTATGCCTACCAGGCATCTCCTTCGCTTTTTTGGAGACCCTCTGATTCTTTGGAGACTGGGGGATCTCAAGACTTTCAGACAGAGCTGCCTCAGGAGAATATTGGTGTGGTAAGTAGTTAGGACAGTCTCTGCTCATTGGCTTATTTCATTCAGGCCACTTTCTTCAGTGTCTAAGAGCAGTGTGTTGCTTGCTAGGCCAAATCTCTGGCTTGTCCATTCAACTGTTTATCTTAGTCTGAAAGAAACTTTCCTCCATTGGTTTTCCAGTGTGGTTACTAGTGAGATTAAACGCTTCTTGGGTGATGATGAATCTCCTTTTGTTTTTTGGTTTTTTCGTTTTTTTAGTCAGGCAGTTGGGGTTAAGTGACTTGCCCAGGGTCACACAGCTAGTAAGTGTCAAGTGTCTGAGGCTGGGTTTGAACTCAGGTCCTCCTGACTCCAGGGCCAGTGCTCTATCCACTGTGCCACCTAGCTGCCTCAATGGATCTCCTTTTAAGGGGTGTGTAATCTCAGAGCTTGGTGCAGTCAGCATGTGGCTGTGCTCCACAAACAGGGAGGTCTGGTGGGGAAGCCTTTTTTCCATTGGAACATGGGATCTGACAGTTTCCATAAGTGTCAAACACTCTAGGGGAGCCTAATCTCCCTGTTTTGTGCCTCATTTGATAGTAATAATCATAGGGTCAGTGAACGACTTTACCTTATCTCATCTGTTAAGGAATCCTTAAGGATTTTAGCTAATGCTCAGGAGACACTTCAAGGCTTTTAGAGCAGCATTTTGTTGCCAGAACAAATGTGTTTGGTTTTTGTTTTTAATAGTAGTCAAAAGAGAAACGCAGGTTTTGTATTTTATGTTTTTCTTTGGTTAATTGTTTAATTGTAAAGCTGGAGTCTGCTGTATGTTGGATGTTATTTATTTATGAAAACCTGACTTCTTCATTCCTTCATCATATTTTAATACAGATTCAGAGCCTAAGCAAGTTTGTAGTTATTGATACTTTCTTGATCATCTTTCTTGGGAGTTAGAAGACCTGTGGCCATTCTCTTCCCCTATTGTCCCTGTGTACATTTGGTCTGGTTTGGCTACCCTTCCAGGCTTTCATGCCATTTCTGGTCCTAGTTGTCTGTCCACATTGATGGCTGCATTTGGTACAGAAGTCTGCACAGGTTTGCTTTTTGTCACTGTCGCCTTCCGCTTTTGTTCTCCCGTGGCCTTGGGGATGACCTGGGTTGGGCCTCTCACTAAGCTCTTGAAGCTTCTCTTTTCCTCTCCTGCCTTTCCATGTTTCATGAAGTGATAATGCTCACGATCTTCCACCATTCTCCTCGTGAAGACTCTAAGCTTTTGCAATAAAAGATGGAGAAAGAAGAAAAAGCAAGTCAGCAACACTGGCTACAGCATGACAAGGGTGTCCGGTGCAGCTTCGCGGATTCCACACCCATGGGCCCCCACTTGCTATGATCTCTTTCCTGGGGGCAGCCTTGCTTATTTTGGTTGAGCAGCATTGAGTACCGGTGTTCTTGTCACTTCTTCATTGAACATTAGCTCAGATGCTCTTCTCTGCTGCTCTGAATCCTTCCCATTCACCCTGCCTTACAATACAGTGATATATCATGGGGAAAGCACCATTGTTTAGCCATTCTTCTATCTGTGGACGTCTGCTTTGATCACAGGTTCTTGTTAACACAAAAACTACTACTGGATAGTTAGATAGCTTTTTCAGCTTTTGACCTCCAAGTAGAGGCCTGTCAGTGGATCTCTGGGTGAGGTTTCAACATTTTCTCTCAAAATTGCTTTCCAGAAGGCCTGCATTAGTAAGTCGTGTGTTAGTGTGCTTGTGTGTCCACACACCCCCACCCCATGCATTGTGTCATCTGAGAACCTCTAGGGTTGTTGTACATTTCTTTTGTCAGTAATTTGGAGCAGTCTTTCATATGGTGGTAGTCCTAGTCATGTCCTTTAGTCACTTATCCATTGGGGAATGATTCTTGGTCATCTTTATAGATTACTATATTTATATTCCCTGTATGGGCTCTCACCCTTAGTGGAGATTATCATTGTAGACCCAGTTTTCCACTTTGCACTGCATCTCTCCTTATCTTTTTGTGGTTATTTTCTGACAGCAACAAGCCAGTAAGCATTTATTAAGCACCTGTTGTATGCCCAGGCACTTTGGGTTACAAAGAAAGGTCAGACAGTCTCTGTTCCATAGGAACTCATAATCTAATTGGGGGCAGGGAAGAGACACAACATGGAAACAACCATCTACAAACAAGGTCAACAGAGAAGGCGCTAGTGTTAAGGAGGTTGGGGAAAGGCTTCTTTTTTTTTTCCTCTGGGGCAGTGAGAGTTAAGTGACTTGCCCAGGGTCACACGGCTAGTAAGTGTCAAGTGTCTGAGGCCGGATTTGAACTCAGGTGCTTTATCCCCTGTGCCACCTAGCTGCCCCTGGAGAAAGGCTTCTTACAGAAGGGGAGGGGGCGGGGGTGGTTAGCTGAGAGGAGGTGGAGATAGGAGGGAGAGTGTTTTATGCATCTGGGGACAGCTAGGAGGCCACAGTTATTGGGTGGCAGGGGAAGGAGGAGGGAGCTAGGGTATGGAAGATTTTAGATTTGATTCTGGAGGCCACAGGGAGCCAGTGGAGTTAGTTGATCTTTAGGAAGATTGTGCAGAGTGGAGGGTATGGACTGGCAGGCCAGCCAGGAGGCTAGTCTAGACATGAAGTTATCAGGAGCTGCCCCAGGATGGTGACTGTCTGGAGAGGAGCTTTTCATGTAATTTATCATTTGTGCTTGCCACTGTTGGGTGAGAACTCCTTCCTGTCTATTACAACACCCCCCATGAAAAATAGATTTCATCTCTTGGGAAGGGGAAGGGAAGAGATGTTAAGCTTTTATCTTTTCAGTTATTCACATTTTTCAGTCATTTTTTTTAGTTCCTAATTTTAAAATTTTAATTGAACAAGTATTAAACAAAATGAACTCTTCCTTACACACAATTGAGCAGAGAGGGTTGTACGTGAAATTGCAAATGTTATGTCCAGTAAGCTTCTGTTATTTAGAACATCTTCAACAGTAATTTCAAAGCTGTCCTTTGTCTCTGCTTCCTTCTTTCTAGCCTTCTGTTCTCTTCTGTGCATTTTGAAAGCACGTTTAAATGGTCCTCTTTTCTTTTGGCAGCCTTTCCTTCCCTCCAGGTGGGAAAAAGGAAGGGCAAAAACTCACCTTTGTCGTTATTATGTAGCTCCCACTTGGGCTGGGTTGTACCTGGAGACCAGCACTTGGGCAAAGGGGCAGCACTGTCCATCCCTGTGGTGAGTCTCTCTCCCGTTTTCCCAGAAGCTTTGCTTTGGAGATTTGGCAAAATATTTAGTGGGGAACAGGTGGACATTTCCCAGTGAATTGTCTATTTTTTGTCTTCATTATCATACTAGTTAAGATTTGGCTCTCTGGTACCCTAACTCTTGTTAGCCATCTCAGCAGATCCCAGTTTAATCAGACACCACAAATAACTTAGAAATGTATGCAAAAGTGAAGAAATTCTCACAACTCCCCATTAGCTCTATACAAGTGCCAAAAAGGAAATCTGGTTTGCTCCTTAGGCAGTGAGGAATTCTCTGCTGTCTAAATACCCAGGTTTGAAGAAAACAGAAAACAGAAATTAACAGTGTTTTACAATGTTGTGTTCAGATGGTGTACAAGAAATCGAGTTGTGTCCTGTGCTAGCCAGGGTATCCGGGGCCCAAGATGGTTCCAGGCCCCGAGGTGCACAATTATGCTCATAGAGGAGGAATAGGAAGCTTAACAATAGCAAAGGGAGCCAGGAGCAGTTCAGGCTCCCTTTCCTGTGTTCACCTTATACAGTTAGAGCACCTTCCCCCCAATTATATGACAAAGGACTTGCCTATTATCCTGCAGAATTTTCTTTTTTGGTCATTGGAACCCTTAAAAACAGTGACTGATGTTGCATCCATAATTGACATTTACATCTGTTTCTCTTGTGGCACAGTGGAGGGCATGTTGGCTTTCCCTTTCCTGCTCTTTCAAGTGAAGGTAAACTAGAGGGCCTGGAAGGCCCTTCCCAGTCCCAGGCTCCCATCCACACTGGGGTCACATGGCTACTAATGTCAGAAAGGTGCTGTCCTAGAGCAGATGGCTTCCTGTGCTCATAAGTCCTTTAAGGGGTCTAGACATCCTCTGTACTTTTGTTTCCTGCAGTTTCCCAGTGTGTGAAACAGCGTACTTTGCCTTGTCCCCAATAGGCCTAAGAAAAGTGACTTCCAAGTCTCTACAGAACAGTTTTTCAAAGATACCAAATTTAGTGTTTATTGCTACTCAGTGTAGAGCGTTGGGGCTGTGCTCCATAAGTTTAGGCAAGGCAGCATCCTTCCTCTTACAGTGATAATAGTCTAGTAGTGTGTAGAAGTGGAAACAATACCTTGGGTGGTCCAGGAGGAGGCGTGGGCTGGGCAGAGTTTCCCCGGGAGAAGGGGGTATTTTGTCTTAAACTCTAATGCCTTTGAAATTCAGTAGTATGTACCAGAGCTAGTGGGGGCAAAGAAAAACCAGTGTAGGCTTAGGGAACAGCCAGTGCAGCAGCATTGAATGGGGCAACACAGGAGCTCCGGCCCCTTTGGGGCAGATGTGGTCTGCGTTGTGCCAAGCAGGGAGGAGATCAGGCCAGAAGGAAGTGAGGGTGGTATCCCATTGTGGAGGTTCTGGGTTCTAGCACTAGTGAGCAAATGGAAATACTTGGAAACAGGACAGAATAGGGGAAAGGAAGGATGCAAGCCAGAGGAAGGCCTCTTATAGCACTTGCTATGTGGGTGATTCAGAAGGACACATAGGAAAGACCTGCGAGCCTGCTCTGTGACTGGCCTGGTGGACGCATGGCAATGGCGTTCGTTCCAGGAAGATTATGAGTCATTTGTGTAGGTCTCTATACAGAATGTTGAAGCTGTGGGGACCAAGGATATTTACTGGTGGGTTTTGTTTTTGTTTTCAGGGCAATGAGGGTTTAAGTGACTTGCCCAGGGTCACACAGCTAGTAAGTGTCAAGTGTCTGAGGTCAGATTTGAACTCAGGTCCTCTTGAATCCAGGGCTGATGCTTTATCCACTGTGCCACCTAGCTGCCCCAAGGGTATTTATTGTTAAGAGAGATACTGTGGAGAGAAGAGGAGGAACTAAATCATGATTTTATGTATCCTTTTTTTTTCTTTTGGTGAGGCAATTGGGGTTAAGTGATAAACCATGATTTTTTAAAAAATTATTTAGAATTTTATTTTTTCCAAATTACATGTAAACCATGATTTTTTATTTATTTATTTTGGGGGGGGTGAGGCAATTGGGGTTAAGTGACTTGCCTAGGGTCACACAGCTAGTAAGTGTTAAATGTCTGAGGCTGGATTTGAACTCAGGTCCTCCTGAATCCAGGGCTGGTGGTGCTCTGTCCACAGCACCAACTAGCTGCCCCTAAACCATGATTCTTAAGACATATTTTCACCCTGGTGTATCCAGGAGATCTTATCTAGCCCAGAGAGTCTGAGAAGCAGAAATCAACAGGCTCAGAAACATGGGATGAAAGAGGATGAACTTAAAATGTCGGGGGGGGGGGTCGACCCTGGAGAATGGGGACTACAAAGCCCTCTGAGTGAGTGGGAATCAAAGATGAAGCAAGTGACAGGGGCCACTAGTCTCCTACCTGACTTTAATCAACATGGCAGAATTGCTGGTATTGAACTAGAACTAGTGAGAGGCTGTGCTAGAGGAGAAATGCAGAGAGGCGAGCATATGCACACATATACACACGTGATTTTTAGAAGAGCACGTTCCAGAGAAGAGGAGGGCTGGGTCGGGCTTGTTGGCCTAAAATTGCAAAAGGAATCATGAAGTGTGGGGAAAGCTCTTGAGTGGAAATTTGTTTTGTTTTTTAAAGGAATACAAAGTGAATTTTTAAAAATATATTTTATAAACATGACATCACATAATTATAAACACATAATATGAACTGAATTTAGAATAAGGAGAAACTTGGTTCAGATTCTCCTTCAAATGATTACTGGTTTTGTGACTCTGAACAAGCCCTTCAACCTTTATGTCCTTGGTGGGTTTTGTTTGTTTTTCATTTTTCTTTTTATTTCTTTTTAAATTTTTGCTTATTTATGGTTTGTTTGTTTGTTTTTAGTGGGGCAATTCGGGTTAAGTGACTTGCCCAGGGTCACACAGCTAGTAAGTGTTGAGTGTCTGAGGTCGAATTTGAACTCAGGTACTCCTGACTCCAGGGCTGGTGCTCTATCCACTGCGCCACCTAGCTGCCCCTCGCTTATTTATTTTTGAAGGACAATGAGGGTTAAGTGAATTGCCCAGGGTCACACAGCTAGTAAGTGTCAAGTGTCTGAGGCCGGATTTGAACTCAGGTCCTCCTGAATCCAGGGCCAGTGCTCTATTCACTGCACCACCTAGGTGCCAATATAAAAAGGGGTTGTAAGTTGAAAATGTTTAAGAAGCCCTGATCTAGTCTAATCCTTCACCCAGCATTTTGCAGATAAAGAAACTGAAGGCACTGGCCCTGGATTCCGGAGGACCTGAGTTCAATTCCAGCCTCAGACACTTGACACTTACTAGCTGTGTGACCCTGGGCAAGTCACTTAACTCCTATTGCCCTGCAAAAAAAAAAAAAGGAAAAAAAATTTTTACGTATATCGGTATTTAAAACCTTTTACTGTTGCCATATTTTTCGAGAACCCCACATTCAGTTGTGTGACTCCATATGGGGTCATGACCCACAGTTTAAGAGGGTAGGGACTACATGAGCTTTTAAGATCTCTTGCATTTCTAAATCTACAATCATATAGATCTATTGCTTCTTAAATAGAAGTACTAATTGCAGAGCTCACCTCATTGGGCTGCTGTAAAGATCAAAAGACAAACTTTTTTTTTGGTGAGGCACAATTGGGGTTAAGTGATTTGCCCAAGGTCATACAGCCAATAAGCAAAAGACAAACTTTTAAAATTGTCAAATTCTATTAAAAAACAAAATTGGTATTATTTCATTGGGGGAAATGAAAAGGCTATTTTAGTAAAAAGCTATATACTTCTTTTTTTCTTTAATCTTAAAAGCATTTTATTATTCTCCAGTTACATGTAGTAAAGATAGTTTTCTTTTTTTTTTTTTTTTGCAGGGCAATGAGGGTTAAGTGACTTGCCCAGGGTCATCCAGCTAGTTAAGTGTCAAGTGTCTGAAGCTGGATTTTAACTCAGGTCTTCCTGAATCCAGGACTGGTGCTTTATCCACTGCACCACCTAGCTGCCCCCCACACGATTTGTTTTTATAATATTTTGAGTTCCAAATTTTTCCCCTTCCCCAAGATAGAAAGCTATCTGATATAGGTTATACATGTGCGATCACATTAAAGACATTTTTGCATTATTCATGTTGTGAAAGAAGAATCAGAACAAAAAGGGAAAACCTAAAAAAAGTAGAAACAGTATGGTTCAGTCTGCTTGAATGGAATTCTTTTTGTTTTGTTTTGTTTTTTTAATGTAATAAATATTTTTATTTAGAGTTTTGGGTTCCACTTTTTATCCTTCCTTCTCTCCCCTCCCTTCTCCCTGAGGCAGCAAGCAATCAGATATGGATTATACATGTACGATTATGTAAAAAATGATTGTATTAGTCATTTTGTATATGAAAACTTGAGTAAAAGGGGAACAATGAAAGAAGGTAGAAAATAGTATGCTTCAGTCTGTTCATCTATATCAGTTCTTTGGTGGTGGAGAGTATGTTTCATCAATAGTCCTTTGAGATTGGCTTAGATCATTGTACTGTTGAGAATAGTTAAGTCTTTCACAGTTCTTCATCAAGTAGATTTGCTGTTTCTGTGCACAATGTTCTCCTGGTTGTGCTCACTTCACTATACATCAGTTAATACGAGTCTTTCCAGGTTTTTCTGAAATCATCCTGCTTGTCATTTCTTTTATAGCACAGTAATATTCCATTACAATCTTATACTACATCTTGTTTAGCCATTCCCCAATTGTTGGGCATTCCTTTTTATTTCCAATTCTGAGTTGAGTGGAATTATTTTTTTTATTTTAAAATTTAAAAAAATTTTATCATTAAAATATTTTATTATTTTCTAGTTACATATAGTTTTCAACACTTTTTTTTTAGAGATTTCTAGTTCCAAATTTTTCTCCTTCCCAAGACAACAAGTGATCTGATATAGGTTATATATGTACAATCACATTGAACATATTTCCACATTACTCATGAAATCAGAACAAAAGGGAAAAGCCTCAAAAAAGAAAAGCAAAAATAGTAGAAAAAGTATGGTTCAATCTGCATCTAGATTCCACAGTTCTTTTCTGGATTTGGAGAGCATTTTTGAATGGAATTCTTTAAGGGGAAAAAAAAAACCCTCAACCTTTCCAGTGAAGAAAGGAGGTGATTAAAGGCATCAAAGGCAATGCCCAGGGAACTCCTTCACCAACCATTAAGTTTAAACTAGAACCCATGACCAAAGGTAGAGCCCTTCAACTCCCTCAGACACTGAAAGTAACAAGAAGAACACCTAAGAGGGCCCACTTTCCCCGCTCTGGTTGGAACCACCTCATTTCTTGCCTGAGTTATTTCAACAAGCCTACTGATTGTTTCCTCCTCAAGTCCTCAGCTCCCCTTTCCAGTCAGCCCATCCATTCCTAAAGCACAGACCTGACCATTGCTCAGTCAACTCCAGCAGCTTCCCCTTGCATTAAGGATGAAATCCAAAGTCCTTGATTTGCCATTTCAAGTACTTTGCAACCTGATTCCAGCCTCACTTTCTATCCTTTCATGTACTTTGCTTCCCCCTTCACTTACTGTATCCACTGGGCCTCTGGCTGTTCCTCACACTGGCTGTTCCACTGCCTCATCTCACTACCTTTGACAGTGGGGATCCCCTAGAGAATGCATTCCCTTCTCATTCATTGTGCCTTTCTGAGAAAGACCTAGGAATTGGTGCAGAGTAAAGTGAGCAGGACTAGAAGAACAGTTTACACAATTAGAACATTCTAGAGAAATACAACTTTGAAAGACATCAGAACTCTGATCAGTGTATTGATAAAATCCAGAAGATCTGCCTTCACAGAGATTTGAAGAACGTAGTCTTTTTTGTGACAGTCTGGTGACATTTATGAGCCCCTTCTCAGAATTGTAGGGATTACTATGGAAATCCATTATATTGGAAATTTATCAAAATATTAAACCGACTCATTTGGGAAAGTTGAGCTGTCCAGAGGTGGACTTTGCTACCTACAGATGTCTGAGAAGCATCAGCCTTGGAATATCCAAATGGTTAGGGTGGAAGGGATCCCTGGGAATTCAGCTATCTGTTGGACTAGGTCAGCCTAGAGATTCTATGATGTGGCAAATTGATGGTTACTGGTAGCCATTGAGAGAACGATTCCATTAGTGATAAGCTTCGTGACTAGATTCCATAGGACAATTGAGATAGAATCCATACTGCGAGAGGTGGTATATATAACTGATGTGCTATAGACAACTTTTTCTTTAAAGTGATGTTTTTTTGTGGGGGGGTTTTTGGTTGCTAGTGTTTTTGTGGGGCAACGAGGGTTAAGTGACTTGCCCAGGGTCACACAGCTAGTATGTGTCAAGCGTCTGAGGCCAGATGCTGAACTCAAGTCCTCCTGAATCCAGGGCCGGTGCTTTATCCACTGTGCCACCTAGCTGTCTCTATAAGTTTCAGTCATGAAGAGGAAAGGAAGGATGGCATCTCCTGCCTGATCTTCAGCCTCACACAGGAGTGGCAAAAGGAAAGGTAAGCAGGCCTTTCAGCTTGCTGTTCAGTGTCCTGTCTGGTCTCCAGCCTCCAGAGGGCAGAGAAGAGAAGGTGCCTTCCATCCTGTGCCTGTTCTCCTGCCTTGGGGAAGGAGAGTATTAGCAGTCCTTTTGCTCTGAGTTAGTTCTTCCCCTCTTTCCTGAACTTGGAATCTGGGGCTCTAAAAGAACATCATTCTTAGGCCTGAATGCTATGACTTTGAACATTTCTCTGAAATTGTCACTAAATGATTACCAGGCTCCCCCTGCTCATAGCTTCTGTGTGCTCATCCAGACCCCATTTTCCCACATTTTGATTGATTTTTTCCCACCTCCTTCACCATCCCCACCACCCCTAAAGTCCCAATGAAATGCCCCTCACCTTAGACAACAAACTTACTTCCATCTTACTTAACAGATCTTATCCCTTCTTGCTTCTTCCATTTTCTGATTCTCAGTGAGACATTGTTCCTGGCTACCCTTTCCAGCACTGCCTGGCCCCCTCCACCATCACTTAGTTACCTGTGCTCCTACCTGCCTAATCAGACCCTGGCAGCTCTTGCCTACAGGTCACTTTCTTCCTTAGTGAGTTGGTACTTCCTCAGTTCCAGGCTCTTCCCCAACTCCTTGTCTTCATATTACAGACTTCAGCATGTATACTGACGGTCCTTCAAATGCCCTAGTTTCCCAGCCTCCTCATTTCTCCATCTTTCCACCCTACTTCAGGCAAACACGAAGATGGGCAGACCCTTTATCTTGATATCCCCCACAAACAGCCCTTTCATGTTCAGGAAATCTGGCCATAGACCTCTGGCTTCCTTCCCACTTCTCTGCTCCTTTCCTCACCTTGACTCCTTGGCACACACTGTCTTCTCTTGCCTTCCCTCACCCTCTTATTAGCACTCTTGTCCTGAGGGTCATTTGCCCTGCTCCACACACACACACACACACACACACACACACACACACACACACACACACACACACTCCACCAAAAATTGATGTTGCCCAGCCTCAACTGGGCCCTCACTGCTACTTCTGGGCAAGGCTGTTCTCCTTAATCAGCTCTATTCTCCAACCATTCTTCTGAACTTTTCCCCACTTCAGCTCTCCCATGGCTCCACCTCCCCTCCACCCTCTCAGCTGGAGACTCACCTCATTTTAACTCAGCCCCTTCTTTTACTACATGATCCAGATGCTGGTGTCTTCTCCACCCAAGCCTCAGGTGTCTTCTACACACAGGAGGGGTCTGACTCCATCCTGCTTCCTCTCCACGTTGGCCTCATTGTCCCTGTCTGCTTCGTGCTTCTCTACTGCCTTCAAACATGCCCAAGTCTTCTCTGTTCTCAAAAAAATTTCATTTGATCCTTCCATCCTTGTTAATTATCCCTTTTGGTAAAAGTTCTGGACAGTTTGAACAGAGGTAGGATAGAAGTTAAACAACGAAGAGTTTGGCTATGCTTGATTTCCCTGTATTGCTCCAAGATTAGATAGTATAGAAAGGGGAAGGGGAGACAGGAATTCCTTAGCAAGGAGAATTCCCTTTAAAATGAGGGGAGTTTTACACTAGCTTGCTCTCTTCCAGTTCTAAATTTGTGAGCTTGGGTATGTGTCCAGCCCATCAGACTTGCATCCCTGATCTTACTCTCTCTCACTTTCCTTCATATGTTTAACAGAAACCATTGGATTTCCTGAATATTATAATAACAAGTTCTTATATATGAAAGCAACGTTTTTAGGCATGCCAGCTTCTGCTGATAGAATGCTTCTCTTTCTCCTTTCCTAAATATTTGGGCAAAATGATTTTTTATCTTAAGGTGAACTACTGTTTAACTTGAGATTTGAGAATGTGTATGTAGCATTGAATGAAATGGTTGCTTTTTTTCATGAAGGAGATTGTATTCGGAGATGGTCATAAAAATAGGGAGGAAGCCTTTCTGTAATATGGTGAACCTAGAGAGCCTAACAGGTATCTTATCTAGTCCTCTCAATTATCTATTTTGATCGATTAAGCCATCCATCAGTGAAAACTTTTGAACATGTACCCGATTTGTTTCTTTTTCTAAGTAATATACATGTTCATGTACTACTGTTACATAGCATGTGCTTTTTAAAAATCTACATTCTACAGCTACCCCCAGTAGAAATTGCATCATTGGCTGTGTTTACTAAATCATTTTATTCCTTTTCAATCCCATCTACTAGCTTTGCAAGTCTTTGTTGAAATTTGGTTCCATCTTCCCCCTTGTTTAACTAATTTTTTTTCCTTTTTCTTTTCTTTTCTTTTCTTTTTTTGGGGGGGGGCAATGAGGGTTAAGTGACTTTCCCAGGATCACACAGCTAGTAAGTGTCAAGTGTCTGAGACTGGATTTGAACTCAGGTCCTCCTGAATCCAGGGCTGGTGCTTTATCCACTGTGCCACCTAGCTGCCCCAATCTTCCCCCTTGTCATTCAGTTTCTCCTAGGTAATTGTCATCTTCAACATCACCTACTTCTGTCTCCTTGCCAAGGCCAGCCCCTCCATACCCATTTTCTCCAGAAAATTGCCCCCACTCTCATATGTCCCTCTCAACAATTTCTCCCCATTCTTTCTATGTTGCTTACATACTCAAGTCTCCCATTTAACAGGCCCCTCCTCAGCAACTCTCTCTTCCTTTTCTCAGCCAAACTCCTTGAAAAAGCTGCATAACAAACTGTGTGTGTGTGTGTGTGTGTGTGTAAAAATTTTCTATTTGTCATAAAGAATAAAAAAGAGCAAAGAACAAAACAAACAAAACCTTGTTCATCAAAATTAACCACCCTATCAAAAAAGTCAGATGTCATCTGCAGTATACCAACTCCGCAGTCTGTGTTCTTCTTTCTCCTAGCCCTTCTTGCGCTTTGCTAGGCTGATATGATTTGATCATATTCTGTTTGTATTATTTATTTTGCTGCCCCTTCCATTTACATTTTTGTAATTGTATATGCTGTTTTCCTGATTCTATTCGATTCACTTTGCACTATCCCATGCTTTATCACATTCATCTTTCCTTACAGTGTAGCAATATTACCTTACATTCATCTAGCTATTCCCCAACTGATGGGTATTTACTTTGTTTCCATTTCTTTACTACTACCCAAAAGCGTTACTATAAATATTTTTGAGTATACGGATTGTTCTTGTCATCGACCCCTGGAATAGCTAGATGTCTAGTGGTGAAATCTGCTAGGTGCAAGGATATGGATACTTGAGTCACTTGACATAATTTCAGATTACTTTCCAGAATGATTATAGCAGTTCAGAGCTCTAGAATAATGCCTCTTTCCACAACTCTTAACCTTTGCCAGTTTGCGGAATGTGAGTTAAGCTCAGAATTATTTTGATTTGCTCTTTTGTAACTTTTTCATGTGGTTATTAGTTGTTTAATAGCAATAGTTGATCCGGGTTCTTTGGAGAAATGTAACATCTCCTTGGGCAAAATAGAATGGGAAAAAGAATCACAACTGAGCACAGTTAGTTTGGACATTGAATTCTGTCCCGAGAAGTAGCACAGAATTCAAGTTGTAAAGCATGGTAATTGGTTCCAGCCCACAGGAAATAAATGAAAAAAAATTTTTAAGTTTATCTGTTTATTAACATAACGGCAAAAGATAAGAAAAAGGTTTTTGTGATTCAAGCATATCACAAAATAATAGTTATGAAAAGCTATATTTTTAAAAAACATTTGACTAGAAACCTGCACTGGCTATAGGATGAGAGCCTTGGTAATGACGTACATGGTATTTTAGCTGCCGACACTGACTTGCCTTTCCTTTTTGAAATCTTTAGGCCTACCCTGGTAGGGACAAGAACCTTTTCTGCTTTCTGAATACGCACACTCACATTCTCACACAGTGAAAACCAAATGCAGTTGGATGACCCGTGGTGCTATGGAAGAGCAGTAATATTTTCAGCATTCCAACATCTCTTCTCTTTTAGCGTTGCTCATACCATGTTCATGCCCATCCAGCACATTGTTCTTCAAATGTAATACTAACAAGACTCTTTCTGCCAATGCTGAGTCCATCTGCAGCATTCTTCCTTTTGTCCATTTTCTCAGCACAAGCCTTGGTGATGTGCAGCAGCGCACCTCCTCCACAGGTTATGCAGACTTAGTTATGCCAGCCCTCCCATGAATCAAGTTTTGGCTAAGGTTACATTCAACCTTTTATCACCGTAATAGGCACGAATTTGAATTGCACATTAATTGAACTGGAAATAATGGATCCTAGCTGTCTGTGCGAAGCCAAGACTCTATTTTGTATAGTTTACCTTTAGCCAAACGATTTTTTAAATTTATTTTTATTTTTTTTTTATTTTTTAGTGAGGCAAATGGGGTTAAGTGACTTTCCCAGGGTCACACAGCTAGTAAGTGTTAAGTGTCTGAGGCTGGATTTGAACTCAGGTACTCCTGACTCCAGGGCCGGTACTCTATCCACTGCGCCACCTAGCTGCCCCATGCCAAACGATTTATGCATTTATATGCTGCATACTCTGTGCCGAGCACTTTGCAGATATTGTTCTATTATTGTCCCTATTTTACAAGTGAGGAAACTGAGGCAAGCAGGTTAAGTGACTTGCTCAGAGTCACACAACTAATGAATATCTGAGGCCAGATTCCAACTTGGGTCTTCTGACTCTGGGCCTGGTGATTTATCTACTACACCACCCAGCTGCCCCTTTAATAAATTAATATAGTCAAAGCAGAACATACACATTTTTTATCATGTCCCAAAACGGTATATTTTATCGTGCAGCTTGGGCCTATCACACCTGGCGGGAAGCAGGTAGCATCAGTGTTAGAGACACCACTTTCTCTCTTACCTACTATCTCAAGTGAGATGCTTTATATAGAATTTTGCAAACCTTAAAGAGATATATAAATGTTGCCTGTCTTAGTTATTGCCTTCCTGACTGTCCTCTGCCAGATCATTATCCATGTCACCCTCCTCTCACTGGGAGTGTGCCACAAGCTTCTGTCCAGGGCCTTCTTTCCAAAATTTTCTCCCTTGGTGACCATCAGCCCCCATGGTTCAATTGTTTATCTATCCATCCTTGTTTGCTCAGATTCAGCAGGTCTAATGGAAGGTAACCACCACCTTTCTAGTCTCCCACATGGGCAATCTTGGAGTTTATCTCCCTGTTCTTCCATATCTTACATGTTCAATAAATTCCACAATATTTCTATGTCTACTACCACATCTCTGGATATTCCTTTCTACTCACTACTACCACCCTAGATAAGACCTTCATCACCTCTTACCTGGACTGTTTCAGTAGCCTCCTATCATCCTTCCCCGCTCCAATTTACCTTCTATCTGGAATGACTACTAACATGATTTGCCACAGTTCCTGTTGTTAATTCCAGTATCTAGGATGAAATAAAAGGTGGTTGGGGGGGGGTGTTTTTGGTTTTTTGGTTTTGCCTCTTCCCACCCTGGCTGTGTCATAACCTTCCAACCTTACATGTTATTCTCCTCCACATATTTTTCTTTTCTAGCTGTACTGGCTGTCTTGCTGTTACATAGAAATTGGTTCCATTCCTTTGCAGTGGTTGCTCCATCCCTGCAATGCTCTTCCCCATGTGGCATTTCTGGATTGCCCCATCTGCTAGAATCAAGGATTCCTTTTCTCTTGGATCTGCTCTGTATCATCACAGAGGGAGTGGGGGAGAGGTCAAGGGCTCTCTATTACTGCTAGGATAAAAGACAAATTTTTCACCTTGCCACTTTAAACCCCTCACAATCTGGCTCTAGTCTACTTTTCTTGGTTCATTGCCCATAACTACCCTCCACAGACTCTAACATGCATGTAAGTGCTTGCTGTCAGCAACTGGAAGCCGAAACCTAGGACTCTTTCATTTGGTCTAGGTCCCCACCTAATACAATATGTGGAACCAAGTTTCACTTTGTATCTTTTTTCAAAAATGGGTTCAAATGCCACTGAAATTTATTCATGGGGAGATTCTTTAATCAGAAAATCTGTTTGTAAACTTAGTTTTTGACAATTCTTTAACATTTATATAGCACCGCCAGTGTGCCAGGCACTGTGCTAAGCATTATCTTCTTTGATTCTTAAAACAAGTCTGGGAGTTAGGTGCTGTTATTATCTCTAGTTTACAGACAAGGAAACTGAGTCCAAGCAAGGTCAATCACACAAGCCCAGGATCACACAGCTAAGAGGTATCTGAGGCTGAATTTGAACTCTGGTGGTCTTGCTTGCCTTCAGGCTGGGTGCTCTATCCACTGAGCTCCCAAATGCTTCATCTAGGTATTGTGATGGCTTGTTCCTACCATCCTTAGCTAACTAACATCTGAAACTGTTCATGAATAACTTGTTCAGTCATTTCTGTTGTGATTCCATTTGGAGTTTTCTTGGCAAAGATACCAGACTAGTTTGCCATTTCCTTTTCTAGCTCATTACAGAGATGAGGAAACTGAGGCAAACAGGATGAAGTGACTTACCCAGGGTGGTCACACAGCTAGTAAATGTCTGAAGCTGGACTTGAACTCAGGAAGACAAGTCTTTGTGACTCCAGCTGTGATAATGTAATTTCATATTTAATTCTCCCTAATTTCAGTTTTTTTGGCTGTCAGAGCTGATTAGATTATTAGTTTTCCCTTACAGTAGAGAACTTGTATGGGTAGTGGAAGAGATCAGTCACTTGGGTTTGTGTTTTCTCCATTCAAAGCCTCTTGTCCATCTTGTGAGTCTTCATTTACTTAGAAGTCAGGCCTTTCCAACCTGTTCCTGCTTAGGTGACAGCTGCCTTGTAGCTCATGCTATCCTGGCACAATTGCTTGGGCTTGGTCTGTCTACAGTGAGATCCTGATGACCAGGGACTAGAGGAGGAAATCTCGACTAATAAGTGAACTTCCTGACAACTTGAGCTTGTCCTTTTGTTAAGAACCAAAAGCTTTCTAAAATGCACCACACACTCCTGCCTCCTTACAGTGACTTTAATTTAACTTGTTTGTGTCCCAAGTGACTAGGCACAGAGAAGCTTATTTAGAGGGGAGAAAATCATAATCTGATGTTTTCTTTCTATTCTCCTGCGCTGGTGGACAACACCCTGTGTGCTGAGGTTCTCTTCTTCCCCCCCCCCCCCCATTTCCAATACAGTGATCTCAAGGGAGTTTGATTGGAAAAGAGATAATGGGTGCCAATTAATTGGGTGGGAAGCCTGGCCTGGTTTAAATGTAATCTCTGGCAACTTGGTTCCTTACCTGTAAATAAGGATAATTTTTAAAATTTTAAATATTTCATTTATTTATAAGTATTTTTAAAGGCTATTGTGGAAGGGAATACTTTGTCAAGAAGGGTAACAATTAAAAATGGTCAAGGTGATTGAAATTTATTCAATTTTCCCCTTCTACTGTTTTATCATTGATTTAAACTTACCAGTTTAGTTACCTCATAGAATGTTATCCAAATGATAAATACAATGTATTCACTCAGTAGTCTGTATTCTTCAGAGCTCTCTGGCAGGTTAAGAGAAGTTAGGCACGTTTGGAGCTCAAGGCCTCATCTTTGACTAGCATGGAGGGCACGGGATAGGCAGCTGTTCAGTTCTCCCCAAGCCTTCTTGGGGCTGTTCAGACACAGACAGCATTTCAGTCCTTTGATCAACATTGGGCCTTTCCCTACCCTCCCACTTCTGCAGCGCTCTCCATTTTCATATGTGAAGTCAGGAATGCTATTGGAGTGGACCTCTTCTGGTTGACAGTATCCTTAGTCTTTTTACTTGCTGTTGTACTTCCATGACTGCATAATCCATCAACTGGATGGAGTGCCCCACGCCTTTGTCGTTGTGGTCACTTCTTCCACCAACACTGTCCGCAGCCACATGCCTTCAAGGGTTTTCTGTAGCTGCTGCAGCTGGCACACGCCCCACCTTGCTTGGAGCCAGCTTATGGTCAGATTAGATGCCCTAAGTTGAGCTAGCTTGATCTTTGGGGCAGCAGACATGCCGGCAGCTACAGACACCCTCCTTGAGCCTTTACTGCGTGGTCCTGGGCCTCAGAACTCAGCTTCATCAATGTGAGTATCAGACAGAATGGAAGAAATTAAAGAAAACTTTTCATATTTCTAGCTGAAGACTCTACTCCCCTCACGATACAGTATTTTCATAAATTTCATAAGATTTGAAGATGGAGAAAACCTTAAATATGACCCATTCCAGTCCCCTCACCTGATTTAAAGAAACTTGGGGCCAGAGAGAAAATGCTTAACTGAAGGTCACACAGTAGTAACAGGGCTTGATGCAGCCATGCTACTACATATTTGGCTTTGGACAGTCAGCACAGGCACCCTTCTTAGGTTTATCATATTCCACAGTATTTCTGGTTCTGCACCCCGAAACTCCCACATTTTCTCACCCAATAACCAGGTCCTGAAGCCTTGAATATTGAGGTTACATCTTAGAGTCCACATCCTAGATTGGGAAGTGGCAATGGACACACAGGTAACAGCCCACAGAGCCTCCTTCCAATCATTGCCTTGGGTGGTGATGGCAGACACTGGTGGTTCCTATGACCTTCCATTATTTATTATGGAGAAATCTCATGATGAAAAAAATAATGTTCCCCAGCAAACTTTGTTGTGCTGGGTTTTAAATGGTAGTTTATTTTTGGAAACAATTAGAAATTTCTTTTTAGGTCAGAGTTCTATTTCTCAGGCCATGACATAGTGAATGTTTGACCCTATTGCTCTCTTCACACTACCTTCCAGCCATCCTATATGAGGCCGGGCAGGCCCTACGTACAGATTTAAAGCTGATGTGGTTAGTGGGCCATTGGTGCCAGATCATGGTAGCTTCATCTTGTCAAAGCCTTGTGAATTAGATCAGTGTGTAATTCTTAGAATGAGATATGGACAGGGCCATCTCTGATCCAGATGTGGCATCATAACATTTGTTGAGCACCTATAACATGTAAACTAATCATTTTCATTTTTCCTCACCAAATGCCAGTAACACAGAACAAGATTCTTCTCTCTTCTCCCTCTCCTCCCCCCCCCCCCAGTAGAACTTAGCTTTTCATTTAATAGGCCTTTTAAAAACAATGTATCTGTCCACATTCTTTCTTTCTCTGCTTGGTTTGCTTAATTTTTCTGAGCAGTTAATCATCTCCCACCCCTTTCCTCAGTAACTATGCACAGTCCACCTAAATACACATCCTTGTTGGCCTCATCTCTAAATAGCTAGAGATCTTGTTTTTTCCTGCACCCATCCCCTGACCCACCATTGAGTTATCAGTTTATAATGTATATACTACTGGTATTTTGCTATCTTCAAGCTGTGACTTTCCTTATATTTCATTGGCATTTTCTGGGGTACAATGTTTTATCACACTGAAAGTTCTTTAGCCATTCCATCATTAAAAGCCATAAGTTCATCTTCTCTGTGTGTTACAAATAACATAACTAACTACAAATAGTCTGTACTTCTTTTACGTCAGCAAGTGAGTTTGGCACCTCTGCTGTGAGGTGGCTCCGGCATTATGCTTTCCCTGTTGTTTGGCTTGCGGTTCCATGACATTCTGAAGTGTGAAATTGCTGCTTGAGCTCCATGTTTCCTTGTGTGCTGAGCTTTCATTTTCTCTTGTGTGTTTTTTTCTCTTCTAGATTTTGGATCTTTGTTTGACCTAGAACATGACTTACCAGATGAATTAATCAGCTCATCAGAATTGGGACTTACCAATGGTGGTGACATTAATCAGCTCCAGACAAGTCTTAGCGCACCAGATGCTGCCTCGAAACATAAACAGCTTTCTGAATTGTTGCGGGCTGGCAGTTCCCCGAATCTCAATATGGGAGTTGGTGGACCTGGCCAGGGCATGGCTACTCAAGCCCAGCAAAACAGTCCTGGAATGGGAATATTGAACAGCATGGTCAAGAGCCCCATGGCCCAGGCCAGCTTGACTTCTCCTAACATGGCAGTGGGTGCCAGTGGGCCAAATCAAGGGCCTTCTGCACAGTCTGCCGCTGGTATGATTCCAGGAGTGAACAGTCCAGTTAATCAGCCCGGACTAGGGATGAACACAGGCATGGGTGCTGGCATGAATCCTAGCATGTTAGCTACAGGCAATGGACAGGGGATGATGCCAAGTCAAGTCATGAACGGTTCCATTGGAGCAGGCAGAGGACGACCTAACATGCCATATCCAAACCAAGGCATGGGAAATGCTGGCAATTTGCTGGCTGAGCCACTGCAACAAGGGTCCCCCCAGATGGGAGGACAAAGCGGATTAAGGGGTCCACAGCCTGGAGGAGCTTTGGGCAAGGTAAGAGTGGGTGGGCAGGGCTCTGCATTCCTAGTTTCAAATTTCTTGTTTGCATTTATTCTAGCTTTGTTAAACAAGATCCTCGATGCTCTAGAAAACAGCTACATTATCGGCGGTTTTGAGCCTTTCCATGGATGTTTTTTTAACTATGTTGATACTTTCAGTATTTGGTGATAAGTGCATGCAGCATACTTTTCAAAGAACTTTAATAAGTATGGGTCAGTAGTTAGCAATACTTAAGTTTCTCACAATGTTTCCAGGTCACCTTTACTCACTGGTGTCCCACCTCTCCCCCCTCTCTAATCCATCTCAGCTGCTAAAGTGATACACCCCTGAGTCTGAACTAGTCACTCTGCTGCTGCCCCCCCAGACTCTATGGCTCTTCAGTACACATACTCACTCTGCCTTTGCAGACTTGTGAGGATCCTCTGACAAAACTCATCTATTTCATGATCCCTATTTCCCATCTCCATGCTTTTACATAGGCCATTCCCCAAGTCTGGAGTGCACTCCAACTTACTACTGCATCTCAAATCTCTTAACTTCCTTACAATTTAATCCACTCACCACCACACTCTGTGTAATATACCTGTTATTTATATATGTGTGTATATGTTGTTTTCCCCTATATAATGGAAGGTTCTTAAAGCTAAGGGCACAGTGTTGCTTTAAGGCATAATTGTGGCTACTTACCCTGAAGTCTCTAAAATGGCATCTTTTTTTTTTTTTTTTTTAGTGAGGCAGTGGGGGTTAAGTGACTTGCCCAGGGTCACACAGCTAGTAAGTGTTAAGTGTCTGAGGCCAGATTTGAACTCAGGTACTCCTGACTCCAGGGCCGGTGCTCTATCCACTGCGCCACCTAGCCGCCCCAAATGGCATCTTCTTGCTTGCTGTATGACTCTGGGCAAGGCACTTCACCATTTGCCACAGTTACATTATCTTTAAAACAAGTTGGAGAAGGCAATGGCAAAACCCTTCAGTATCTTTGCTGAACAAACCCCAAATGTCTTAAAGTACAAAAAGAGAGGGACAGTATTATGATTTCTGGATTAGGATGCTAGCTTTTCAGATTTGCATTTCTGGTTTGATCAGTTGATTACATTAGTAAAAAAAATAATAGAAATGATTTACATTTGACTTGGTTTCTCAGTGTGTTCAACAACTTAGTTATCTTTTTGTTTCATCACATAGGCTAGATTTTTCAGTAATTTCAATTTAAATGAATCGTTTACTAGTTTCTTGAGTTAAAATTAAAACTGATTCTGTGTTCGGTGCTAGACACTGAGGTATCAGGAGCAAGCCCTGCAGAAAAGACAAAAGTAACAGCTGGCTTACTTAAAATTCTCAAATTACTTTAAAATGAAAACCCCTAAATAGGGACACAACTGAAAAAAAAAACCAACCACCATAAAGATTTTATGGATCAGGGTGTGTTAGATCTCCTCTTACAGAGCCATTCAACAAATAGTTATTTTTAGTAAGGAATATTTTTATAGAAAAAGAGCAGAACTGTACAATACTTTGGGAAAAAGTCCGATATCAGCATTGTAATAATGCTTATTGATTTTTTTCAATGTTCTGCACCCAGGGACCTTCTCTTCTGCAAAGAGGTGGCCAGAGGTGTCTTTCTCACAGCTTCTTTTTGGAGGCCAAGTTTGGTTTTGTTCTGCCCACATTCCTCTGGCATTGTTCTGTGGTGGCTCTTCCTATTTACATTGTCTGCTGCCTTCACCCTAAATCAGTTCAATTAAATCTTCCCAAGCTACTCTTGTTGTGCAATGGGTGGTTTTAGTCATGTCCAACTCTTCATGATCCAGTTTGGGGTTTTCTTTGCAAAGATCCTGGAGTGCTTTCTCCAGTTACTTCTCCAGTTCATTTTACAAATGAGGAAATTGAGGCAAATAGGGTGAAGTGACTTGCTCAGGCTCACCCAGCTAGTAAGTGTCTGAATTTGAACTGAGGTCCGACTGCAGGGCTGGCACTCTGCGCACTGAGCCACCTAGCTTCCCCAAGTGACACTTATAGCCCTTTAAGTATTGTCACATGCTTTATATCTATTAGCTCTTTGGATCCCCACATCAGTGCTGTTAATACCTCCACTTAAGGGAAAGTGACCTGGCCAGAAGAATTGCTGTTTAAAGGTCTGTGGCAGGACTGTGAAACTCAGGTTTCTGGCCGTCAATCTACCAGGATACTTGTCAGTCTTTTCATGACCTGAAGCAGCACATTTACTTGCTTTGGTTAATTAAATTATATTGTTTTTGTTTTTTATTTTGATTGCATACTTCCTGCCACGGACCAGCCCCCCAGAAGCATTTGGAGTGACAAAGGGAACTTTAGCAGGGTGAACATTTTCCCATATACACTGCTTGTGTGACTTAATTTGTTCAGGTTGGTCAGATTAGAATCATTGGGTTTTTTGTGGAAAATATGAACTTTGGTATTTTTGTTGGAGTCACAGTGGGCAGGTAGCAGTAACAGCAGGATTTTTGATTCAGCAACGTGGGGTCCTAGGAGCATCAAGGGTCATTGCAACCTGCAGCATGCGCTTTGGGTGATTTTAAGGAACTCCTGAAGTGTCTTCAAGGCAGTTTGAGCTGCCTTAGAGAAATGCTGGGGTTTGCATCCCAGAGGGCCAGCTTCCCTCTCTATAACAACACAAATGATGTAGATGCTTCCCAGTGTCCTTTTGTATAGGGATTGAACTAAAGTAATGGAGTCAATATGTTTATAATAGAAGGAAGAGGGGCAGCTAGATGGCGCAGTGGATAGAGCACTGGCCCTGGATTCAGGAGGACCTGAGTTCAAATCCAGCCTCAGACACCTGACACTTACTAGCTGTGTGACCCTGGGCAAGTCACTTAACTCTCATTGCCCCACAGAAAAATAATAGAAGGAAGAGAAATAAAGCCTGGATAGTCTTTAGATTCCAGTTAGTAAACCCTCCAGGCTGTGCTGGTAGGGAATTTTGTTATTTCTCTGTAGCATGAAATGGACCTTGATAGAAAGGTGATGTCAGTATGCCCATGTCCTAAACGGGATAGGCTCGGCTTAGAAATCAAGATGAAATCCCAGTTCTAATTTCACTTAAATTTACTAGTTTAAGCAAAAGTTACTTCTCTGAAGCCCCTTCCCTAATTTTAAACTACCTACCTTCATCACATTGATTGCTTTGCCTCTCAAAGCTGTTGTAAAAAATAGTGCTTTGTAGAACCCATAGCTCCCTGAAGCTGTGAGTTAAATTTAATTTAATTCATTCTGAATGAGCTGGAAACTGCAAGGTGATTTTGAAAGAGTCCTAATTTTTTAGCTTTTTACAGTAACAGTAGCATGATGTAATTTTGCGCTAAATGTTTCTTAAACTCAAAACAGTTACATCAAAAAAGGAAACACAAGCAAAGGTATTAAAATTAACTTAATTGAAACTTCTTGGGAGCATTTATCTTCTGATTCTTAAGGTGTATGTTTACTTTATGGTACTTAAAAGACAATTTTTATATAGTCAGTTACAAGTATTTTATACCAGTGGTTGTATAGACTAGATAAGAAAGAATCTGGCACTGGCCACGAACTCTGTTGGACAAGAGCTGCCTCGGTGTCCTCCAGACCAAGATGGGGATGGGAGAAAACATCCTCACCAGATGATCAGAGTCATAAAAGAGAACAATATACATACTCATTTACATACAATTTTAAAAGTCTTGTAACAAGGCTAAGAAGAGAAGGCAGGAATTGAGGAAAATCTTTAATCCAATATTTGTGACAACATGAAAGAGATGAGATCTACCCAATATATGAGAACCTTTCATCAGTGCATAAATGGTCAAAGAGCTGCTAACAACCACATGAAAGATTGCTTCATATCACCAATCAAAAGAAAATTAGAAGGGGCGGCTAGGTGGCGCAGTGGATAACACACCAGCCCTGGATTCAGGAGTTCCTGAGTTCAAATCCGGTCTCAGACACTTAACAATTACCAGCTGTGTGACCCTGGGCAAGTCACTTAACCCCAATTGCCTCACCAAAAAAAAAAAAATTAGAAATCACTTCCACATGAAAACTGTCCGAAATGATTAAAGGTGGGGCTAGCAATATTGGAGAGGTCAGTGTGGTTGTGAGGTCAGCCATTCTGAGATACAATTTTGAATGATCAAGGCTCATAGCTTATGACCCAGAGTGATAACAGAGCTAGAAAAAGGAAGTACCCACCGATAGGGGATGGCTAAACTAATTTGATTACATGGATATAATAGAATATTAGCACAAAGAGCCATAAACTGATACAGATTCGATAAATGTGTATTCATTGATCACAAACCCAGGATCAAACCAAACCTGAATGCTCTATAATTATTGTAGTCACCAATCTTGGCCCCAAAATGAGGAGGAAAGGCATTTTCTCCCTTCTTAGCAAATACTAACAAAGTATTGCCAGCTGTGTTTTGGAATTTACAATAGAGGGCTTGCTGCTGGGTACAGGGATGCTATATTTTGAAATGAGGGTGATTTTTGAAATAAAAACTGTGTAGGAAATGAAATGTTCTTGTTCACAAACTGCGTCTCTTAGCACTTCAGAAGCCCTGAGATGAACATCCATAATTTCTGTAAAGGTCACCAAGTTTAGTCATAAAGTTTTACAGGAGCAAGCAATGGGTCCAGACCCCACCCAGATAATGAAGAGCTGTCTGTTCCTGATGGGCTGGACCTATTAAATAAACAGATCTGTGTTGGTGACCAAGTAATCCTATCACCAAGGGAATGAAGAATTCCCCTTAATAGCAAGAGATCCTCAGTAATAAAGTTGAGAGTGGTGGAGCCAAGATGGTGGAGGAAAGGTAGTGACTCTCCTGAGCTCTCCCCAAGACTCTTCCCAGATACCTTCAAATGATGCCATAAGACAATTGCTGGAGCAGCAGAATCCACAAAAGGACTGGGTGAACTAATCCTCCAGCCAAAGACAATTTAGAAGGGCAGGATCGCAGTCACAGCCCCAACAAACCAGGAGCAGGCTGTGGAAGCCACTGAATCAGCAGCAGCAGCACCATCTGCTTTTGGAATTCAGCCCATAGAGTGTAAATAAGGGGGTCGAACAATTTGCCAGAACAAGATTACAGGGGTCTTTTTGCTAGCACTGAGGCAGGACTCTGTTCTTTTGCCCAAGATCCAGATCTCAGTCTGTCCCAGGATGGGGAGGAGCACTAGCACACCGGAAGTTGCAGCCACAGTGAAACTGGATGCCCCTCATAGTTTCAGGGCAGAAAAGTAGGCTTGCGGTTGCTTGCAGACCAGAATACAGGCCAAGAGACTTAAATCATACCACCCTGGAAGGACTGAAAACTTACAGATCCTAGAAGTATCTCTGAAAACCGTTGCACAAAACCCCTGAAGCTTGGGACAGTGAACCCTCAACCCTGGAAGCAGTGTGTCACTTTAACAAGAATTAAAAGTCAAGAAATAGGCTGGGAAATAAGCAAACAAAAAAATTCTTACCATAGAAAGCTACCATGGTGACAAGGGAGATCAAAGTACACCCTCAGACGAAGATAACAAAGTCAAAGCTCCTATATCCAAAGATTCCAAGAAAAATATGAATTGGTCTCAGCCCATAGAGTGGCTCAAAAAGAACTTTGAAAATAAACTAAGAGAAGTAGAGAAAAAAATGGGAAGATAAATGAAAGTGATGCAAGAAAATCATGGGGGAAAGTCAACAACTTGGTAAAGGAGAGACCAAAAAACACTGAAGAAAATAACACCTTAAAAAATAGACTAGGCCAAATGGCAAAAGAGATACAAAAAGTCAGTGAGGAAAAGAATGCCTTGAAAAGCCTAATTGGCCAAATGGAAAAGAAGGTACAAAAGCTCTCTGAAGAAAATAACTCCTTAAAAATTAGATTTGTGGGGCAGCTAGGTGGCACAGTGGATCGAGCACTGGCCCTGGATTCAGGAGGACCTGAGTTCAAATCCGACCTCAGACACTTGACACTTACTAGCTGTGTGACTCTGGGCAAGTCACTTAACCCCAATTGCCTCACCCCAAAGGGAAAAAAGAGAAATAAAATTATGGGGCGAGAGGAATGCACTGGGAGAAAGGGAGAGGTGGAATTGGTAAACTGTCTCACGTAAAAGAAGCAAGAAAAAGCTTATACAGTGGAAGGGAAGATGGGGGAAGCAAGCTGAAGTGAGTGAACTTTACTCTCATCAGAATTAGCTCAAAGAGAGAATAACATACTCAGTTTAGTGTAGAAATCTCTTACCCTGCAGGAAGGGGCCGGGGGCAAGTGTGATAGAAGGAAGGGCAGATTAGGGGAGGGAGCAGTCAGAAACAAAACACTTGAGGAGGGACAGGGTGAAAGGAGATAGAAAATAGAGTAAATGGGGGCAGCTAGGTGGCGCAGTGGATAGAGCACCGGCCCTGGAGTCAGGAGTACCTGAGTTCAAATCTGGCCTCAGACACTTAACACTTACTAGCTGTGTGACCGTGGGCAAGTCATTTAACCCCAATTGTCTCACTAAAAAAAAGAAAGAAAGAAAATAGAGTAAATGGCATGGGAAGGGAATAAGAGCCATTCCCCAGTTGATAAATGATCAAAAGATATAAACAGTTTTCAGATGATGATAATCAAAGATCTATAGCTATATGAAAAAATATACTCTAACTCAATGTTGATTAAAAAGAATCAAGTCAAAACATTTCTGGGGTACTATCTCATACCTGTTGGAATGAATAATAGGATGGTAGGGGATATGGGGGAAATTAACACACTGTTGGTGGAGTTGTAAATTTATACAAACATTTTGTAGGACAATTTGGAACTATGGCCAAAGGGCTATAAAACCATGTATGCTCTTTGACCTAGCAATACCACCACTAGGTCTGTATCAAAAAGAGACAAAAAGGAAAAGGACCTATTTTTATGTACCCCCCCCAAAAATTCATAGCAGCTCTTTTCTGGTGGCAAAGACTTGTAACGATTGGAATAACGCCACCTGCTGGATACTTACTGTAGAGGAGTTCTGCCCATGAAGGGAAGGTCTTTGAGGGCAAGACCAGGAGTCAGGAAGTGACGCGGGCTAGTGGGAGGAGGAAGGAAGAGACTGGTGCTCAGTCTCGTTTTCTTTTCCTCAGGACTCTGGCAGAGAAGGGAGCTAGAAATGTGCTCTCCCTTTAATAGATAGGAATCTAGGCCTTTCTCTCTCTCTTTACCAAATTCTTATTCTCCTTAATAAATGCTTAAAAGTCTAACTCTTGCTAAAGCTTGTAATTGATTGGCGACCACTCATTAGATATTTTAGACAGTTTAGCTAGAATTTTAGCCCTTAACAGACTTCATAATTGAGGGGATGCCCATCAGTTGAGAAATTGCTGAACAAATTGTGATATGTGATTATGATGGAATGGAACACTTGTGCTATAAGAAATGATGGGGCAGCTAGGTAGCCCAGTGGATAGAGCACCAGCCCTGGATTCGGGAGGACCTGAGTTCAAATCCAGCCTCAGACACTTGACCCTTACTAGCTGTGTGACCTTGGGCAAGTCACTTAAGCCTCATTGCCCCACCATAAAAGAAAGAAAGAAAGAAATGATGAGGAGACAGATTTCAGAAAAACCTGGAAAGATTTACATGAACTGATACAAAGTGATTTATACTGTGTACAAACTAACAGCAATATTGTTAAGATGATCAGCTACGAATGACTTGGCTATTTCCCACAGTACAATGATCCAAGACAACTCCAAAAGACTTATGATGAAAAATGCTATCCATCCCCAGAGAAAAACTGATGGTGTCTGAATACATATTGAAGCATCATTTTACTTTATTTTACTTGAGATTTTTGTTGTTGTTTTTGTTTTTCTTTCACAATCTAATATGGAAATGTTTTGCATGACTACACAGGTATAACATATTGAATTGCTTGCCTTCTTAAAGAGGGAAGGGTGGGGAGGGAGGAAGGAAGAGAATTTGAAACACAAAGTTTTTTAAATGGATGTTAAAAATCTTACATATAATTGGGGAAAAATAAAATTCTAATAAAAGAAAAAAGTTGATTCTTTGCTTTTCAGCACCTTACTCCCCTTGAGTGTGAAAGTCATTAGATCTTTCAGCTGCGACCGTCTAGAACTTAGCCTTAATTATTTAATCTCTGATTGATCCAGTTTTTAGTTTTTCAGGTACTGAAAGTTTGGCAATCTTTCCATTTACATCTTTCCATTTGGAATAATTATTTCCCTTGAAGCTCTGCTCCTAGCTTTCTGTGATGGAGGTGGGATTTCTTCATTATTTGTTAGGGGAGGTTCCAACCAGTCATTCCTATGACACCAATAATGCCAGCAGAAACTGGAAGGGGGAGATAGCCTTGTTTATGCTGGAAATCCAAGTACTATTTCCATAGGGGGGCTGGCTAGAGCCCACTCAGGGCAGTTGTTAATTTAGACTTGAGTATGATTTTTAAAAACAGTAATTAATGCAGATTAACCCTAAAAAGTGTGTCATTGGGGAGAGCCAGCCTCTCCCTGACTGTTTCATTTCCTCCTCCAAGTTTTTCTGTCTGGTTTGGGGTATCAGTGGTCCTGGTGTATGAGTTCAGCCTTTATTCCTTAAGTAGCTATTTGTTCATGTATTGTTTTTATGTTGCTTAGGTCACCTCTCCCCCACTCCCTGGCCCCTTTTGATATAGTTTGAACATACTTGCTTCCCTAAGTTAATGCTTGAACAGCAGACATATCAGAAGGGAACAAGAGCCAGGGGAAGTTTTGCTTTAGGAGGGAGGCCCCTTTCTCTTCCCTTGTTTCTATTTTAGGTGCCTCTGCCCTGGCAGGGTGGGGCAGTAGAGAGAGCACAGACCTATCACCAATTACCCTGTAAGCTGATCTAAGATTTAAGTTGGGCCTTGGCAAGGCTCCAGCTGTTCCCTTGGGATTGTCAGGGTTTGAGGACCAAGTCAGACTTGGGTGCTCTGTAAACCCCTAAATAGCTTCTAGATCGTTTCTGAACCTACTTTCTCCTTGCTTAAATCCTTGGGATCTTTACCTTTGTCTTGGCCTTAGACATTGTTCCCTATAGGTTGTACAAATATATGGTGTTTACAACCATCAGAATTCTGTGTGCCTACCTCCACCCCAACACTTCAAGGGCCTTGGGTACTAGGTTAATTAAATTGAAAAATAATGATAGTTTGTTAATGTCTACAGGAAAAAATAAAAGAAAATGACAGTATCAGCGTCCACTGCACCCTGACTCTGCGAGGTAGTATGTTTACCACTTGAAAGATAAAACAACTGAGGCTCAAGGTTGACCCCAGATCTCTCCCCAATTAATGAGAGTAGCAAGATTGGTAAAAGGCTGGTAAAAACGATTGGTTCTGGGGCAGCTAGATGGTGCAGTGGATAGAGCACCGGCCCTGGAGTCAGGAGTACCTGAGTTCAAATCCAGCCTCAGACACTTAACACTTGCTAGCTGTGTGACCCTGAGCAAGTCACTTAACCCCAATTGCCTCACTAAAAAAAAAAAAAAAAAAAGATTGGTTCAGTGCTGGTGCTTTCATTACTTGCGGCTGCATCGCACCTAGGCCATTTTCAGCTCCTGTGTTAGGTGTTTTTTCTTATTTTGAAAAAAGCCTTTTTTAAAAAATATGTGTTAGTCATGGGGGGTAGGGAGAGTGAAGCATCCATAAGCAATCTCCTACATCTTTTACTACCTCTGTGCTGTTGGAAGCAAATTTGTTTGTATGCTGTTCATTTCAACTTGCCTCATAGCTTGGAAGCTGGGATTTGAGTCATTTCCTTAGTTGTACAGTTATCGTATGGTGAAGTTCACAGTTTTAAAGGACTTGATAGTAATGACTCTAAATGGGAATAGCCACTATGCCCTTGAATGGCTCCAGGCAGTCCTATGAAACACAGCACAAAAGCATAAAGTGGAAAACCAGAGGGAGAGTGATAAGGCCTTTGTAGAAGTCACACCCTGCTCTATATGAAACTTATACATGTCTGCCAAGGTACATTTGGGAGGAACTATATCAAGTCTGATTAATGTATTGTTTCAAGAGATGCCTTGAAATTGTTTGTGGACGTGGGGCAGCTAGGTGGCGCAGTGGATAAAGCACCGGCCCTGGATTCAGGAGGACCTGAGTTCAAATCCAGCATCAGACCCTTGACACATACTAGCTGTGTGACCCTGGGCAGGTCACTTAACCCTCATCGCCCCCACCAAAAAAAAAAATGCTTTGAAAGGTTATTTAGTTGAGGTGTTGACATATTTATTGATCTAAATGATGCGTCTCTTCTTTGTTATTACTAGATGGGAATGATGAACAATCCCAATCCTTATGGTCCTCCATATAGTCAAAACTCTGCTCAACAGATTGGAGCTGGCGGACTTGGACCCCAGATGCAAAGCAAGGCTGGGATCCCTAACAGCTTACCCCAATTCCCAATGGACAAAAAGCCTGTTCCTGGAGCAGGAATGCCGAACATGGTAGGTAATGTTCTTGGATAAGTTGGGATCAAGGTTGTTGCCTTATCTCTCCATAGCTTGGAACTTTGTGGTTGGCAGTGGGTCCTGTCTTCCTGTTCTACCACCTGTCTCTGTCTTGTAATTCATGAAGAAATTGACTTGTAAAAAAAAAGAAAGAAATTGATTTGTGCATAGAGATGCATAACTTGCCTTTCTCTGCCTGTTCATTCTTTCTTTAAATATGGGCATAGTGCTATGTCCCAGAGCTTTGGGGGGGGTGGGGTGCAGGGACAGGGAAGGGATTGGGATTAGGAAAGAACAGTGATGGCATTTCCCTCTCCCTTGCTCCTCAGGGGTCTTGCCTTGATAACCAGGTTAAATCAATAAATATATATTTTGTTAAAATCTACAGGAATAAAAGATAGATGATGGAAGCTCTTCCCATTTAAGGTTTATAACATATTTCCTCCCATGGTGCCCCCCTCTCCCCCTTTCCCATGAGGCAAGCCTTACAAGTACCATTTTCATCATTTTACAGTTGAGGTAACAGGCTCTGAGTCTATGAACACCTACCCACCTACCTGTCTGCTGAGTGTCAGAATTTGGCCCCACATCTCTTTGCCCTCCTTCCACATTGGCTCTCTTGAGTTGACAGCATTTAAGACTTTGCTAACAACCCAGGACTGCCAGACCCCAGGTCTGGCAGTGATTTGTCCAGCAGCCACCCATGTCCCCCTTTTCTTATGGGAGAAGTTGGACTGAGTGGACCTAAGTAAGCATGTCTGCCCCTAGCTTTTTATTTGGTTTTGTTTTTCTTCTATTATTCCTCTTTGTGCCTGTGTAAGTGTGTTAGGCTTCTTCTTCCTTCATTCTCCCTCTACTTCCTCCAAGCATGCCTTTTAGAAGCCTATCTCTTAGAACCAAGAGACACTTTTGGAAAGAAGTGGCACTGGACGGCAATCGTGAGCCCAAGGAGCTGGTTCTGGCTCTGCTGACTAATTAACTTTGTGGCCTTAGGTCTGACCTTCTTCAACAAACCTTGGGCCTTGTCTAGACATGGCTGTGTCCCCTGTTAGCTTTTGAGCTTCTTGAGAAAGGACAATGACTTCACACAGTAGGTGATAAATAAATGCTAGTTGGCTGACCCAACTGAGCCCATCATTGTGTCCTCTTGACCTAGTGGTCTTTTCCCCTATTAACCTTTTCACATATCTAGAATTTGCCCACTTAGCAAAGGTCAGCAAAAAGGCAGTTCACTTCCAAAGAAATGTAGGGACTCTCATTTCCATCAAAGAATGAATATCTGAAGTCACCCCTCTACTGAACTTTGTAGGATTTAAAGAAAAGAAACCCTTCAGCTTGCTTTTGCTGTCATAGCTTTCAAGAGTCCTATTTTATTGTCAAGTCTTAGGGGGAACAGCATTTCGAGGAAATCCACTGAAAACAAAGTAGGTAAAGGACTAAATGCACAATGTCGAGCCTTAACTTCTTCTGTGGGAAGGGACAGAAGAAGGGGTTTTCAAAGACATCATCGCCCACCTCTCCCATGCCAGCAGTAGTGTTAGTGAAATGAGGGGATGGTGGAAGCAATGGACACTAACTCCGCTCCTGCTCTTGTCTCTCTAAGGGCCAGCAGCAGGCCCCTCAAGTTCAGCCACCTGGCATGGTGCCCTCTGCACCCCAGGGGATGGGTTCTGGACCCCCCACAGCTGATCCTGAGAAGAGGAAGCTCATTCAACAGCAACTTGTTCTTCTCTTGCATGCCCACAAGTGTCAGCGGCGCGAGCAAGCCAACGGGGAAGTGCGCCAGTGTAACCTTCCCCACTGTCGCACAATGAAGAATGTCCTCAACCACATGACACATTGCCAGGCTGGCAAGTCCTGCCAAGGTAAGTAGAATGGGCAAAGATGTGGGTCAAGGGCCCTCTCAAGGCCACACCAAGAGCCAGACATCTCCCTGTAAGATTGCTGCTCCTGCTGCATCGGTGGGAGTGTTGGGGGCGTGGAGGTTTCCAGTGTGTGCCCAGGAGAAATGGCAGCAAATGCAGCGGGGCGGTCGAAGAGTCAATCCTGACGTTATGGAAGGAGGCAGAATAGGCCTCAGCTTCCAGCTCCGGTGGTTTGGTTCAGCTAGACCCTTAGGAGATGCCGTCCTCTCCACAGTCTTTCTGACGGCTAAATATAGCGCACGCTACTTAGTGTTGGCTTCTATTTTGGTAGCCCGTGTTACTGTATTTGTTTGTGTTGATGGGCACACCTAAAAGGCAGTAGGGGGTGGTGTTGGTCCTGCGGTTGAGAAGGGAAGTCACACTTGATTGGCTTGCTGACTTGGGTGTGGAGAGAACGCTTTCCCAAACCCAGCATGGCTGAGGAGGATTCGCCCTGTGTTCCCAACTCTCTTTGCACACAAGAATTGTTAGACACCTGGGGCTGGGCTTTTGGTTTGCACAAAGCTGATTATCGTTCTCATTCAGAGCTTCTTTCCCTGGCTGAGGCGAGGACTTCTGACATTCAGACTTGTTATTTTTTGAGCATGCTCTCGAGGTGAGAATTGCTAGCCTCAGCTTTTGCAGAGCTTGCTCTTGCCCAGCACAGCCATCTCCTTGGCTTTGCCTTCTCCAGGCTTGTGTCTCTAGCACAGGCTATGACATTTCATTTCTCAAATGCTTGAATTAGGGTGTGATAAGATAATGGAATTTGGCAGACTGATTGGGATGGGCCTGTCCTGAGTGACGTATGCTGCTGATGTCTGCAGGAGAAACCACTCTCCATAGGCAGTTTGAAGGACCTCCCTTTTGGGGGAGGGAGAGTAAACGCTTGCTGAGGGGAGCCCGGTCTCTTTCCGGAGTCACTTTCTTGCTGGTGAGGCGAGCTGCAGGAGTGGGCAGAAAGAGGTTCTTTCTTAGCAGTTTTGTCCTGCGGGCCCTGGCTGTTTTCCATTGAAGCTACGGACAGAACCCCAGGTGGTGCCCGGCTCTTTTGAATGAGCTGAACTGGAAGCGAGTTTGGGGATTGTATAGACTTAGGTTAGAGTTAGGGGCATTATCTGTATTTCTTTTTCCCTATTCCCTTGTCTTTGATTTTATTAATTTCACCTTCGCTGTTTTATTTTATTCCCATTAATAAATCTGATTCGTTTGTGGAAAAGAGGCCATTAAGCTCCTTTCTTATTGACCTGGGAGAAATATTTAAAGGCAGTTCGGAGGGGAGGGAGCTTTGGGCCTAGAGGTCCCTCATTTCCAGGACCCCACTATTACGGTGAGCCACTCAATTAACTCTCCCTATATTAAATTTGGCCCCCACAAAAGTTTCCACTTTGGCCTCTTTAGCTTTGTGGTCAAGAAACTAGATAATATTGCTGCTTTTTATAGCCATTTGATCAACTTGGAGTCATTTTTAAAAGATCCTTTTTGCCCATCTTGAGTTTTTTTCCTCTACATCTTGGTTCAGGTATCATTTGAAAGCAGAATTCAGTGGCGAAATTTTAATTTTGTGTTCACAGTGATGTATTCATTGGTTTATCCAAGCTTATTTGGAACTGGTCAGGTTCTCTTCCCCCACCCTACCCACTGCTCCCCCAAAGTTGACATCCAGCCTCTAGTTGAAATCCTCATGTATTGGAAACCTCAAGAAAACTCATCCCATCTTTCCTAGAGTGGGCCCTCAGATCATCTGCCAATCATGTACCTGAGGCCACGGATGTGATAGAAGGCTGCTAAGCCAGGCTTGGGAAGGTTTTCCACCTCGATCTATCCCCTACCCCATTGTTCCTAATGATTTCTTCTTGAGGCAAATCTGAGACCTCCTGCAGCCTAATTGTAGCTCACACCACACTACCAGATAGCCTCCATCTCATTCTTGTCCTTCCATCTAGTGCCCAAAAGCAAAGACCAGACTCCAGGTGTGGAACCGTGACCTCAACTCTGCCACTGACTTGGGGCAAGTTATGTCCTGCCCTCAGTGTGATAAGGGTTTGACTGGATGACTTGTGTGATCCTCTGAAGAGGATCATGGAGCCCATCTACATTTCCCAAATCAGTTCTTAATTTTTACATGCAAGTTGGGATGTTGCTGTTCTTCATTTTCATTTTGTTAGCTGAGCTTATTTCAATAGCTGTGGAAAAGTCCCAAGCTTTCTTTGGCTCCCCTAGTGTATGCATAGCCTTCAAATCAGTGACCAGCATTGACCATTTGTTTGTTTGTCACTTCAGAGCCAGGTGGCAGCTCCATTTGAAAGGCAAGTGTGGGATATCTTAGCAAATGAAGAAAGCATCCCCTAGGGTTGGCCTGTTAATTGCTCTCTCTTCTGTTTTTGTTGCAGTTTTCTCATTCAGTGAATTAAATATCTGTGTCACTTACAGATCTATGATATATTTGATGATCTGGTCTTTCAGCCACATCATTGATAAACATGTTGAATTGATGGCTATGGTCCTTCACCAGAGACCCTACTCTAGTGGTCACTGGTCCATCAGTTCCCACCCTCGAATTGGGTTGTTCTGCTTTTGCTGAATTCTTCTAAACCACTTCCAACTTGTTCACAAAGATATTGGGAAATGGTAGAAATAGGACCTTCTCTCCTAGGCTTCTCTAGAGCAATGAAGAGATCAGCTTAGACTGGCAGGTGTGACTAATGCTTGGCTCTGCTTGACTAACTACTTTCTGAGGGCACCCGAAGTATCCCTTTAATTCACTCAGCATTCATTCAGTTCCTGTGTGCCTCATGGGCGTAGTGGCAGATGGAGAAAGATAGAGAGTGGCTGCTGTTGTGAAAAGCCTTGTGACATCGGAGATAGTCTGGAGGATTGGAAAAATAGTGTTGCCCAGGGCCCAGGAAGGTAGTGGTCATGAGTGGGCTGGGAGAGCATTGGCTTTGATCTTCACCAACGATGGGAGTAGTGTGATGATAAACTGGTTCTTAAATGTCAGAGGAGCTTTAAATTTAGTCTCTGTTCTCCTCAAACTCGCTACTGTCTAGTGCAGACCCTCAAGGTGTGCTAAGGGCGCCACTGCAGACAGGTGAGCAGAGGTGACAGAAATGCAGGCTATCGAGGAGGCTGGACAGTGGCCGGGGAAGACAAGGTTTGTTTGGCAGTTGGCTGGATGTGGGGGGGGGGGGTTGTGAATGAGGAGTCAATGGTATCCTGGGTGGGAGGAAGTTGGAAATAGGGAACTTGATGAATTTGAGATGCCTACAGTCTATCCCACTGAATGTCCAGTGAGCAGTGAGTAGGGAGCAGAGCCCGCTACCTAGAGAGAAGAATGTGGGCCCAGACCAAAGCCAGTGAGGTTTGTGACATGAGTGGTGAGCCATCCAAGGATAAGAGAAACTAAGCCTTGCTTAGGAGTCTGCCATGATTCAGGTGCGGGTCCTCTCTCTGCACAGGTATGACCAATCTGTCGGTAGGGAGCCATAGAGATTTAGCTTAAAAGAAAGGCTGGGACTCTGGGGCTCCATCCTGTCATGTGGGCTTGACAGCCAACGGAGGCCCAGAGCAGGTGCTAAGGCCTCTCCTTTCTGGCCCTTCTCTATTCCAGTGGCCACACCTTCATTTTTATCAGTCTTAGCTGTTGCTGTTGCCATAGCCTCGGACACCTGCCCCTGTAAGTTTCCCGTGGCTCTTCCTTGCAACCACCCCCCAAAATGTGTCCTTTATACTTCCTTCCTTCTGCATAGTTCTTGTCTTATGATTCCCACTCAGATAATCTTCAGTTATTCCTTAAGTTTACTGAAGAAAAATTCACATGCATTTGTTTGGTCTTCAAGGCTTTCATGACAATGGTGTAGAAATAGGATTACAGAGGAGGAAGTAGAGGTATCAGATGTAAAATGTTGCTAGCAAGAACAGGATTGCTCAATAGGTGGGATGACAAGGCTCTTTGTGGAAGGGGAGACTGGAGACTGGTCATGTTTGTAAGCAGCCTGGATGAAGCCAGGGAAGGATAATTTGACAGGGTCCATAGGAAATGAGAAGTGTTGGCATCTAGGGCTGTCCTTGGAGAGAAGGCTCAGAGATAGTAAAGAGGGTCTGAGAAAGGGTGCCGTGCCCCCCCCCCCAGGGGGGAGCAGTGGTTTTTAATTGGGATTATGGAATTAGAGATTTTCAGTCCTCCAGTCCAGCTCCAGCATGGGGACAGCTGCTGGTTTTGTGCCCCAATTTGCTTCGTGGCCTCTGAGGGTCACACTAGGAACAAGTGGTAAACAGTGCAGAGCCCAAACCTGAAGTTTCAAGAGCTGCCGCAGGCCCCCAATCTTGTCTTTGAGCCAAGTGTCCGTCATGCCGCTGCTGCATTGTCATGGGGCACATTGTCCAGCGCTTCATGCTTTAAAGCTTAAAAAACCTTCTGACCCCACTAACCCCCATGCATGTACAAACCTAACACCATCATGGGCAGGCACACACAGAGCAGCTTTGAATTTCCCTGTTCTGCCTTTCTTCTTCCTCATCTTCTTTTCTTCCACTCTCTTTGCCCTTTCTTCCATGTTGGTCAGCATGGGCAAGGCTGGCTCTGCAGCTTTTCTCTCTCTTCACCAACACCTATATATTTGAGTCTGTTTCCTTGTATGTTTCAAATTTACCTTGTTTGATGAAACCTCCACAGTATTCCATTTCTCCATTGAAGGCTGGGGCCTGGTACCTAGGAGAGTACTTGGAAATAGTTGAAATCAGTCTGAAATGTTAATCCTGTTAATCTTGAACTGCTCAGCCTCCTTTTGCCTTCTTTGTGCTTTCTGAGATTGTGCTTGTTTCCCTGCATGGTTTTTGGTCAATGAGTTTGCTATACTGCTATACTGTCCTTAGCCAAAACTATACTCCCCTTTCCCTCTCCATTGCAACCATATTTAAGGCACACGGAGTCTTCTCCATCCTTTGTCAGGACTTATAAAATCCAAGGATGCATCAGGCTTTGTATGTTGTTTCCCTTTTAGTAATCATCATGACTCTAAGATGTCATGGTAACTTGGCTTATTAAGATTTGTCAGTAACCATTCTTATTGGTCAAAACCAAGTTCCGAATAGCAGTTCCTTTCATCACTTCTACCCTTTGGAGAATAAATTGGGGAAAACAACAGCACTTTGGATGCGTACTTGGTACAAACGTTTTAGTGATGTCTGTTGTCACTGCTGGAAAAAAGAGTTCATGTACTCAGGGTAAAAAATGTTCATATATTTTTTTAAAATGGGGGGGGCAATGAGGGTTAAGTGACTTACCCAGGGTCACACAGCTAGTAAGTGTCAAGCTGCCCCAAAATGTTCCTATATATTAAGCTTCAGAGTAAGACTCCTTCCTGGCTTAGCTTTTTCTAAGATAGATTTCTTATCAAGAGACGGAGCTAAAGTATGGTTACCATTATTGCATATTCTGGTGAAATGAAAATTAAAATAAATACAACTTCATTGGCTCTCAGGAAAATCAAATATTTGCCATTGGACTTTGTATTGTTAGGGGTTAGACCTTCTAAAGAAAGTTTGTGGTCCTTAATAAAATTGGGGGGGGGCAGTGAGGGTTAAGTGATATGCCCAGGGTCACACAGCTAGCTAGTGTCAAGTGTTTGAGGCCGGATTTGAACTGAAGGCCAGTGCTTTATCCACTGTGCCACCTAGCTGGCCCTGATCCTTAGTAAATATTGAATGTGTTTGGGGTCTGTCCTTGCATGGGTGTGTACATGTATGTGTATATGTGTGCATGTGTGTACGAAGAGAGTCCCTAATATTTTATGGAACAACTGAATAGGGTTCTTCAAGCAGTGGTACTTCCTTGTACTGCCCATTAACGAACAAATGAAGTCTGAGGATTTACTCTATTCAGTTGTGTGGGAGGTATGTTTAAAAAAAAAACCACAACAGCTTTGGTGCATTTCTTTGTCCTCCCCCCCCCCCCCACCGCCCGGCCGCGTGCCCCTCCCCCCTTCTCCCCCCCCCCCCCCCCCCCCCCCCCCGCGCCCACCAAGGAACACATAACAATTATGAACCCTGTAAGGCCACATATAAAGGAATTCTACACTGTCAGCCTCAGTTACATGCATTCAGAACAATAGTTTCAGACTTCAAATTGAATCCAAGAAGGTTGAGGGAATTTTGGCTAGACCAAGGAAGAATCTTTGAGGCAGTATGGTGATATGAATGAATACAAGAAGGTGGGGATGGGATTCACAGACCTGAGAGGAGAAATAAAGTTGAGCTGAGCACTTGGACAGGTCCTGCTCATTTGTTAAGTGTTCTCTGCTGGTAAAAGCCATTTTTATTTGGCAACAAACAGGAGCTACTATTGGATGTTTTTCTATAATGAGGTTCACCAAATGAGACCTGAAAATAGGAGAATGCTGCGTCCTAAGGTCCAAGGCCTTTGTCTCAGTGCTGTCCTTAGGGAATATATGTGAAAGAGCCCCTAGTTTCTCTTGCCTTCAATTTTTGCTTCTCCGTGGCTAGAGAAGAAAACCAAATGAGACTGAGTCCCTTGGGAGGTGGTTGAGTCAGGTTTGTTTTAAAGCTAATTTGTATGATTGCCTAAACTGGTTACATGCTTTGGATGTTTGTGGAGAAGATAACAGATACTCCTCTTTATAGGCATGAAGAGTTACCATATTGCTTGACTTGATCTTTGCTTAACTACTCAGTAGACCCAGTGGGCATTTTTTAATTTAAAAAACTCTTCCTTCCTTCCCACTTCTTCTCTTTAGTGGCACATTGTGCTTCTTCAAGACAAATCATCTCACACTGGAAGAATTGCACAAGGCACGACTGTCCTGTGTGTTTGCCCCTCAAAAATGCTGGGGATAAAAGAAATCAACAATGTAAGCCTTTGGTCTCACTGTTTTTGTTCATTATTGTATATAGTTTTTCTTTTTTTTTTTTCTTTTTTTTTCTTTTTTTTTTTCCTTTTTTTTTTCCTTTTTTTTTTCCTGGTCAATGAGGGTTAAGTGACTTGCCCAGGGTCACACAGCTAGTAAGTGTCAAGTGTCTGAGGCTGGATTTGAACTCAGGTCCTCCTGAATCCAAGGCCTGTGCCTTATCCACTGCACCACCTAGCTGCCCCCTTGTATACTGTTTTTCATGAAATCTTAATGTGGAATTCAGGAGTCTGGATGTTTAAATTGTGAAATCTTATGCACAGGTAATGAGAGGGAGGTGTCGTCTTTTCTAGGTTTCAGCTCTCCTCCTCTTTCATATTTTTGAGCACCATGAAGTTGATAATTCTTTTTTGCACCAGAATAAACTATTCAGAATCCTTTATTTTTCCAGGGTAAGATAGTGTGTTTGTTTCTTAAATCTAATTTGGAAAAATTGGAAAATATAGAAGAGGCTGTTGAAAAACATTGATAGAACAAGATAGGAAACCTTTCTTTTTCAACATTGAAATTCTGTGTCCACCAAAAGGATGTTTACCTCCTGCCCTTCCCTCGACTAGCTGCTATGTGTCAAAATCTTTGTAAGTCTATCCTTGAGTTACATGGTATTTTTGGTTCAATAGTCATTTAAGGTCCTGAGGAGAAAAACACTGATAATTACTGTGTAGTTTACAAATCCCCTCGTGTATTGCTTGTTGTGTCCACTTAGGTGTATCATTCATTCATAAGAGGTTAGGTTTTTGAAGGCCTTTGACAACATTTTAAAGGATGGCAAGTGGAAGAGCCTTGATTGCATTATTACTGTCACTTTTTATCTGTGAGGCAGCATGGCAGAGTCGTTAGAAAGGTAGGCTTAGAGCCAAGAGGACCAGAGTTCGGATCATTCAGATACTTATGAGCAGATCCCAGAAGCTCTGTGAGCCTCAGTTTTCTCCTTGGCCAATAGTCCCTGAGAGTTCTTAGGTCCCTCTCCAGATGAGTGAAGATCATGAGTGCCAGGGCCCTAGCCCTGCCCCACTCCCTCCAGTCTGGCAACCACAAAGCATCAAAGTCCCTTCCCGCACTTGTCAATTGTCTTCTGTTGGTAAAAACTGTTTGGATTGGCCGATTTTCTTTTTCTCCTCTATCAGTTCCTTAACTTTTTAACTTTCCAGTCATGACCTCTGAGAAATTTTTACGTGACCCCAGGTGAATGGGTATATAAAATAGGCAGGCGGATCAAACATTTACTGCCAATTTTTTTTGCGACACCCCCCCCCCCACACACACACACACATTCAGTTACATGACCTGAAATGAAGTCCCATAGTTTCAGAATCTTTACCTTAGATCCCAAACTCTTGATATTTTTGGTGGGGGCAGATTGGGGGGGGGGGGTGTTGGTTGTTTGTTTTAGGTCTTGTTGAAAGAGTTGAAAGTGGAATGTTCTGGCTATTTAGCCCTGGGCACTACTTCCTTTTGATGCTTTAACATGTTCTACTTCTTCCCCAGCAATATTGACCGGCGCTTCAGTGGGCATTGGAAATGCTGGTTCTGTAGGGGTGGGTCAGCAAAGTACTCCCAGCCTGAACCCTCCCAGTCAGATTGATCCCAGCTCCATAGAGCGGGCATATGCAGCTCTTGGCCTAACCTATCAAGGAAACCAGATGCAGACCCAGCCACAAGCTCCAGTGAAGAATCAGCAGCCAGGGCAACCAGCCCAGGGCATGCGGCCCATGAACGCCATGAGTAAGTTGGTGCACCCCTCCCTGCATCGAATAGTCTTTTCAAATGCTTGGTGCCGTGGTCTCCATGTAGGCACCTGTGGCATTGCCAAGTCAATTCAGATAATTGTTGGAATGCATATCCTGTTGAGATAGAGATGGGGTCAGAGAATGGGCCATTATTAGGTGGGCTCATATCCCAGTTGGGCACTTTGGGGGATAATTGACATTATGGGGTTTTTATTGGTCACATAAAAATATGAACAAAATGTATCTTATTGCATCTCTTCCTTTCCCTTACCAGAGAGTTCAAAGGGAATAAAGAGAACAGAAAAAGAGAAAGAATTTTGTAAAAATTGGTGCAGTGTATCCCACCCCACCCTTGGCCTTACCCCCTCTCCCAAGAAGTAGAGTAGGCTTCTCTCCCATCTCTTTGGAGCCAGCCTTGTTCTATGGGATATGACAATGTTGTCCTTTTTTTTTTTAAAACTAGAATCTGAAAAATGTCTTCATTATATTCCCTTGTGATTGGTTTAAAGATTCAGAGTAGCCTTGCTGCCTCCAGGCAGCTGAACAAATGTTCATCAGGCCATCCCCGATGAAAAGTTAATCGGGCAATTAACTAGGTTTCACATCCTTCTCTGCCCTCTCATTTTATGTTGCTGTTTGTGAACAAACTTGATAATACTTGGCCATGCTATTTGTTATTCTAACAAAACTAGCTTGATTCCATTTAACTGTGAAAATAGTGATTTTTCTGAAATTTTTATTTAGGCCCCCTTTTCATTTTTACTGTATGTCTCTGTACGTTGCAAAAAGGGTAAAACATTCCAGCCCTTAGAGGTCCTGATTCTCTCCAGGTCTGCAACTCTCTAATGTGCCTTCCTGTACCCCAGAGGGACTTAGCCTTGGGTCTGGCAGCTTGGTTTCATAGCTACATTTCAGTAGAATTGGTTTCCTCAGTAATCCTATGTAGTTTATTTTTTGTATTTTAAAACATTACTCTGAGAAAGGATACCCAGGATTCTGCAGACGTCCAGAGGGGTCCAGGACACAAAACAGGTGAAGAAACCCTTCACTTCCTCATGTGTTGTCCGGTATCATATTTGAATGGTCCCTTTAGGGTACAGCAATGGTTCGTTCAGAACCTTTCTTTATAAAACTTGCTCTGACCTTGTTTGCTTTTATGCCCCTCTGGGATCTCTGCTTTGTGTAGAAGTCAGCTTTATTGACACCTGATTTCTGCAATTTTATCTGAATTCTGTTCTGATTGGCTAAAATGCAGTTACTTCCCAGACTATGAGCTCTTCAAAACATTTCACAAAACATTTCTTACTATAGAACCTGTGGTGGGGGAGTCAGGTGCTTAGAAACTAAAAGCATAACCCTTTTTTAGCAAGCCTGATGTTTTGTACACATATATGCTTGCATGCATATGAAACATGAAAAAAGTCCAAATTTGCTATGATCAGTTATCTTACTAAGATTTACTAAGATTCATGTATTCATTTAAACAGTGGATCCTCCAAAATACGTCTAAAATGGGCTTGGATTTACACAAATCTGCGAGGGTGCCAATCAAGGTATCTGAAGCCTAGATTAGCTGTGTTTCTTTTGTCAAATTGATAGAGCTTACTTGAGGAATGATATAAGGTACCACTCAATAGCTGATCCTTTGTCAATTCCAAAATAATTGTTCTGATTGCTACCCTGCCACTCTTCCTGCTGCCCTCTCCCCCCCCCTTCCCCCAATCCACTCTCCTCCCATCACATTGGTTCCCCACTTTCAATCATCTGTCCACCCTGTCACATCCAGGACAAGCGTTTTTCCCCTCTCTCCCCTCACTCTTCACAGCGCTGCTGATTTTAATTTGGGAGGAACCTCAGAAGTTATCTTTTTCATTTAATAGATAAGACAATTCCCTGCACAAGGTCACACAGGTTGTAAGCAGTAGAAAGTGAATTTGAACACCAGTCCTCCTGTTCCAGATCCAGCCTTTTTGAAGAATCTGTATGACTCTCTTCCCCAAGCTCTTGGTACATCATTCTCATGATTCACCCATCTTTGTCTTTGGGAATAACTTTTCTATTCCCAATAGCCTTGAATGTTAAAAACCACCATTCTGTCTTAAATGAAGTCATCATCTAATTGGACCTTCTTCATAGCTGTCTCTTCTCTTCTCCACCAGCCGCCCCCCACCCCCATCTATATGCATATGCAGAAGAAAGTTTGGGTTCCCATTGCTGTTTACCATGTCATTTCCAGACCATTTTATCCTTATCAGGTTAAAAGAATAATTCCCTTGATTTCTCTGTCTCCATGTCAGCTCTATATTGGCATGCTTACACCTTATGGCATATCACCATCTGTCTGCTAACTATGCTAACTACTAAGTCTAACACTATTGCCCATCCTTTCCTCCTTGCTAAGTTTTTGTGGCCCTATTCTCTCCCTGTTCTCCTATTGCCTGCCCACCTGCTCCTCCTACTCTTTGCTGCTCACCATACACCTCAGCTCCCATTGACCGTTTCTATACCTAACCCTAGTTTCAGTTCCACGTTACCAGCTGACGCTTGAACTTGTCAATAAAATATTCCAGAGAGACCTCTTAACATGTCTAAAACTGACCTCACTCTCTTCCTCCAAACCTCTGCCCTTCCATGCTTCTGGTGTCTCAGTTTCAACACAGGATTATCAGCCTGGTCCTCCTCCGTCTGCCTCATTCCAAGCATCCAGTCATTTGTTATATCTGCTTGGCTGTTGCCTCTGGGGTGAACTCTTGGGTATTGAGTTTTTAAAGCACTATACAGCCAACTAGTGTACCTAGCCACTTAATTAGATACTGATTAACAGGTTGGGCCAGCTGGGCCTAGAGAGGACTGGACCCATGAAGGGACCCACTTGTCACAGGAAAGCAAGTAGGAAGCCAGAGAATTCTGCTTTAGTCTGTGTAGCTTTTCCTAGGTAAAGTCCCATTGGGTCACAAGGGGCAGGCCTGCCTTGACACTCTGTGCTGAATTAAAGCCTCAGTTTCCTTATCCTTCCTTAAATGGCAATAATACCTGTGCAGCCCAAGAGATTTATTACACAGCTTATAAATAGAAAGTGTTGGTAGAAAGAATCTGGTTTTAATTTTTATTATCAGCAGAGGCTTAACTACCAGAGGTTCTTACCAAGCTTTGGAGTCGCTTTCACCAAGCAAGCCTTTTACTCATTTGTTCTTTCTAAAGAACTTGTTCTCTACTCTGTCCTTCTTATATTCTTGCAAGCTTGATGTGAATGGTTCCTGTTGCCTGCTGGCTTTTTTGTATTGCATGTCACATGTGAGGCTCACTGTGCACAAGCTAAACCCAGGGGCCATTTGCCTTGTTTGTTTGGTTTGCTTTCTGGCTTTGGAAAGAGCCTTCCTTTGGAGTGTTAACCAGACGCTGTTTATAGTATGACAGAAGGTAGTCAGACCCTTCCCTTGTCAGTCTGTCTATCCTACACCTTTTCACCGCTGCTTCCCTTGCCTAAGAACAAAACTCTGTTTAAGGGCATCATCATTTCCCCCCCTAAAAGTGATAACTGTTTCTAGCTGTTTGCATTGAGCACTATTGGATTGTGGGCAAGCATGTGCCTTCTTTGAAGGAATGGCTGTGTGTGTTCTGAGAAAGTGCTCTTCCCAAGTGTTTAGAGAGAAACTAGATGAAGAAATAGAGAAAAGGTAATAAACACTATATTTGCATCACCAGAAACACAATGAAAATCGGGTGCATTGAGTTGTAATGACATTTTAAGAGCAGCGTTTTTAACTACAGGAAAAAGATGGCTTAGTGTGGAGATTCCTGGTGTGTTATTTAAATTACACTGTGCTTGCTTATTAACCAGGTGCCAGTCCTATGGGTGTCAATGGAGGTGTGGGGGTTCAACCATCTAGTCTGCTCCCTGATACAATGATGCATTCAAGCATGAATTCTCAAAAGTAAGTGATTTTGGTTAATGGTCTGTTTGATATTTGTTAGAAATGATGTATTGTTTATTGATTCTTTTATTCGTTACCCTGGATTTGAAGAACACTCTACCTGTTGAGACCAGTAATTAGATTAGGCGTTAATAAATATCCAGTTTGGGGCAGCTAGGTGGCACAGTGGATAGAGCACTGGCACTGGAGTCAGGAGGACCTGAGTTCAAATCCGACCTCAGATACTTGATACTGGCTGTGTGACCCTGGGCAAGTCACTTAACCCCAATTGCCTCACCCAAAAATATATATAAATAAATAAATATCCAGTTCAGCACAGGCCACAAAGAATTGGCATGACAAAGCTTACTACTTGCTGGGGTATCTGTTTTGCTAAATACTATAAGCAACCTTGTTATAGTGACAGAAGTGAGTTTACATTCACTTCTTTGTTAAACTCTGGGAAAGCATAGCTTTTAATCTCAAAATTTCAGAATGTTTTTGGTTTTTTATAAAGAAGAGAAGATCCAAATCACCATGAGAGCTTTTTGTCTTAAATAGTGTCTTTTCCTATTCCTTCTCCTTAGTGTAAACTATTTTATTGATTCCTTTTTAAAGCCCAATGATAAATGAGAATGCCAGTGTTGCCAACCTGGGGGCTCTGCCAGCAGCCAACCAGCCAGCCAGTGCTGGAATTCGGAAGCAGTGGCACGAAGATATTACTCAGGATCTCCGAAATCATCTTGTTCACAAACTGTAAGTTGGTGGGCATGTCTGCTTCCTGACAGTGACCACATGCTCCTTACACTGAGCATACATCCCTCCTCTAGCCTGGGGCTGCCACTACCTCAACGACTCTGGGGCCCTGACTTGTGTCACCTGTCTCTCTCCTGGCCTTTCCGTTCTTATTTTGTATTGTCTTATACTGCTCACCATCCTTCCAATCTAGAACTTTTTCAGGGATTCTCAAGCTTTTGTATTCTGTACATCTCTGTGGGACAAAAAAAAAAATCCCCTTGATGCACTTCCCTCATCTCTTTCCCTTTCCTACCACAAAGAAAGCAATATCAGAAGAACAAGGGGAAAGAATTGTATTATTGGGGGGGGGTTGCTTGACCAGGGTCACACTGCTAGTGTCAAGTGTCTGAGGCCAGATTTGAACTTGGGTACTCCTGAATCCAGGCCTGGTGCTTATCCACTGCACCACCTAGCTGCCCCCAATTGTGTTATTTCTAGTAACTGTACCATACATATTTTGGTGAAAGGGCTGGTTTTATTTTATACTGATGTACTTACTCTGCATTCTGGGCAGCTAGGTGGTATAGTGGATAGAACACTATCCCCAGTATCCCAAAGACCTGAGTTCAAATCTAACCTCAAAGACACTTAGTCACTATGTGACCCTGGGGCAAATCACTGAAGCATTCTTTGCTTCAGATTTCTCCTCTGTAAAACGAGCCAGAAAACAAAATGACAAACCACTCCAGTAGCTTCACCAAGAAAACCCCAAAAGGGTCAGACACGACTGAAAGTGACTGAATGACTACTCTGTATTGACTGTTTCTGCCCTCAGTGTCCAAGCCATATTTCCAACGCCGGATCCTGCCGCTCTCAAAGATAGGCGGATGGAGAACCTGGTTGCATATGCTCGGAAAGTGGAGGGGGACATGTATGAATCTGCAAATAGCCGAGTGAGTCTCCCACCTCTCCCTGCCTCACTGGTAGCTCATATGTCATTCTTTCTGCATCTTCTGTTAGCAGTTTGGTTTGTCTTCAGGTCTCTAATCCCCCAGGGAAGATGGGTCTGCTTTCCAAAGCTCCCAATTTACGAGCTGATATCCCCATTGTAAAGCCAGTTACTAGGGGTGTCTCCTTTCTGGTGGGAAAGCTGCACCTACCGATTGCCCTGAAGGGACAAAGGCCAGACTACTCACTCCTGTCCAGGCAGATCTTATAACCCTTTGTTCACTCATCCTCCTGCCACCAAGTAACATTCTCTTCCTCTTTCTCTTTCTCAAATGATGAAAAGGCTGAGTACTACCACCTCCTCGCTGAAAAAATCTACAAGATCCAAAAAGAACTAGAGGAGAAACGCCGGACCAGGCTCCAAAAGCAGAACCTGATGCCCACTGGCCCGGGTCTCGCACCACCTTCCATGAGCCAGGGGCCCAACCTAGGGCCCCCTCCGCCCTCAATGGCTGCCAGTGAGTGCTGCCCCTGGGGTGTGTTTGAAGGCTGTGCTTGCCTTCTGGGCAAATGAGAACACACAATGAGGATCCTACAGTAGAGTAGTCTGGGGTCAGAGAAGGGAAAGAATAGGGGAAGGGGCAAATGGTGAATTGAAGCTGTCTGGGACACATCCTGCTCAAGCTAATGTCCACTGTGCAGTTGGAGCTGCACTACTGGAGACCAGCAGAAAGGTGGTGACCGCATACGGTGATCAGGGCAGCATCAGAGCAGAGAATGGGGCATATGGACAAGACATTACAAAAGGCCTTGACAGCCAGCTGAGCGTTGGGGTGAGATGGGCAAAGAATCAAGTGACCAACCCAGGTATTGGGTAGTGGTCCCCTCTCCCATCCTCTACCCCACCCCCCACACAAAAGATTGGGGGTGAGATCATGAGTTCAAGTTGTCAAACAGGCATTTGGAGATAGAAGGCCAGAGGTCACCAGGATGATTGGGGCTGGGTGAAGTCAATCACTGGCATTGAGATAATTGCATTCATGGGAGCCGATGAAGCCACAGAGGGAAATAGTCTGAAGGGTGAAGAGAAGCCTGGGATTAGCACACATAACCTGGATGAAAATTTACCAAAGGTGACTGAGATGGAAATGTCAGGCAGGGAGGAGATGAGAAAGAAGCAAGGGTAGAAAAGTAGGACTAGGCAGTCCCAAGTGGGAAGGGGATGTGAGTGCTGGGGTCACCAAGGGGAAGGGGAATAGGGAGACCCACCATGGAGAATGGAGGTTCAGAATCACTGGGATAGAGCTGGTCTTGTTCATCTTTTAAGGAATGGCTTCAGGTTGGCTCTTCTCCAGTCTCAGCTGGAGCCTGAGGAGGATCAGAAGGTAGAGGGCAGTCCGCAATGAATTAAGATAGAAATTGATGAAAAAGGGAAGACTAGGGCTTGTTTTAATTGAAAATCGTGTTAATAGGATCAGATCGTTTCATGGCCAAAACGGGGGAAATGGTTGGGATGAAATTACTTGGACTTCTGTTTGTTGAAAAATCAAAATGCCAGTTAATACATTGAAATCACCCTGGAAAGTGGCCTGAAATGACTTCCCACAGGGCTCACGGATAAAGACAGAGAAGTCATCTGGTCCCATAAGAGAGCCAGCTGTTATTTTGTTCTTTACCTGCTGTGGGAAGCCCTTTTGAATTAGAATTCTCAATCGCCAGAGATGGATACATGTTACATGGAGAAATGAAAAGGGGAACTTAAAGTAAAACATTTATTAGCAAACTAGGGCAAACATCCACCTATTTTTGTGTGACTCACAAGCCAACAATGTTTTATACATTATGAAATACAACTTTATTGCTTTTTAAAATGTACAAACCGTTCTTCGCTCCACATGCAAGACTTTGACAATCCCTGTCATTGTGCTCGTTAGGAAATGCTTTGGTTTAAAAGCAGTTAATATAAAACTAAGGGTTTTTAAATCAGAATGATTAGTCTTTAAAAAAATAACCCAGGGGCGGCTAGGTGGCTCAGTGGATAAAGCACCGGCCCTGGATTCAGGAGTTCCTGAGTTCAAATCCGGCCTCAGACACTTGACACTTACTAGCTATGTGACCTTGGACAAGTCACTTAAGCCCCATTGCCCTGTAAAAAAATATATATATATAATAACCCAGGAAGCCCTTTTTAAAGCATCCAGTCAAACACCACCCCGACCCCCCCTACACACACACACACACACCCTCCAGTTACAAGCTCTGTTTCCAATGGACCAGCACCAATACAGTGTCCAGGTCCAGTCAAGTGCTGATACTACTCTATTCTGTACTCATGGGACCATAACTTGGGTGTATTTTTTTTAATCATAAAAGTATTTTATTATTTTCTAGTTACATGTAGAGATAGTTTTCAACATTTGTTTTTATAAGATTTCTAGTTTCAAATTTTTCTCCCTCCCCAAGACAGCAAGCTATCTGATATTGGTTTTATATATATATATACACAATCACATTAAACATTTCTGCATTCGTCATGCTGTGAAAGAATTGGAGCAAAAGGAAAAATCCTCAAAAAAAAAAATAGAAATGGTATGGTTCAGTTTGTATCTAGATGCTACAGTTTTTTTTTCTGTATTTTGAGAGCATCATGAATTTTGATGCAAAAATCTTAAGTGAGATATTAGCAAGGAGATTATAGCAAGTGATCACCAGGATAACACACTATGACCAGGTGGGATTTATACCAGGAATGCAGGACTGGTTCAATATTAGGAAAACTATTAACATAATCAACCACATCAATAAGAAAACTAACCAAATTCATATGATTATTTCAATAGATGCAGAGAAAGCTTTTGACAAAATACAGCACCCATTCCTAATAAAAACACTGGAGAACTTAGGAATAGGTGGATCTTGCCTTAAAATAATAAGTAATATCTATCTAAATCCCATCAGCAAACATTATATGTAATGGGGTAAGTTAGGGGCATTCCCAGTAAGATCAGGGGTAAAACAGGGATGTCCATTATCACCTCTGTTGTTTAATATTGTGCTAGAAATGTTAGCTTTAGCAATAAGAGAAGAAAAGGAATTAGAATAGGCAAGGAGTGGGGCAGCTCGGTGGCACAGTGGATAGAGCACTGGCCCTGGAGTCAGGAGTGCCTGAGTTCAAATCCGACCTCAGGCACTTAACACTTACTAGCTGTGTGACCCTGGGCAAGTCACTTAACCCCAATTACCTCACTAAAAAAAAGAATAGGCAAGGAGGAAACAAAACTTATCACTTTGCGGATGATGTGATGGTATACTTAGAGAATCCTAGAGAATCAACTAAAAAACTACTTGAAACAATTAAGAACTTCAGCAAAGTTGCAGGATATAAAATAAATCCACTTAAATCATCAGCATTTCTATACATGACCAACAAAGTCCAGCAGCAAGATACAGAAAGAGAAATTCCACTCAAAGTAACAGTAGACAATATAAAATACTTGGGAGTCTACTTGCCAAGACAAACCCAGGAACTTTATGAACACAATAACATAACACTTTTCACACAAATAAAATCAGATCTAAATAACTGGGAAAATATCAATTGCTCATGGATGGGCCGAGCTAATATAATAAAAATGACAATTCTACCTAAATTAATTTACTTATTGAGTGCCATACCAATCAGACTACCTAAAAATTATTTTATAGAGCTAGAAAAAAATAACAATTCATCTGGAAGAACAAAAGGTCAAAAATATTGAATGTGTTCTTTATTGTATTGGGTGTATTCTCCAGTTGTAAAGAGGATCATTTGAAAACTGGAGGCAAAAGCAGTGGGGGGAGGTTCTGCGAATCTCGACAGAATCTCAAGGGTGGGAGATACGAGGTAAATACTAGCTCTTTTCTGATTGAAGGGTCTGATACACAGGAGAGCACAGAGTCAGACTAAAGCCAGGGAGAGAGCAAGGACAGTGAAATCATCCTCCCATACCTACCTGGGAGTTCTAGCAGAGCCACTGGATGTTCCATTATTGGGGAGAGTTTGATTAAATGAGCAAGAAGTTTGAATTTCATTGATGTCTGTTGGTTTACATTTGTTATTAAGGTACAATGGTTCTCTAAACCTTCTATTTAAGGAGAGCTTCCTTTTGATTAGAATATGATAAAGCATCAGACTATCACTGATCCAAGAAATGATTTGTTTCTTCATTTTTCAACTAAGCAATGATCCCACCCCAGTCTGGGGGGTAGGGGGCAGCCAGGTGGCACAGTTTAATCTTCTTGAGTTCAAATCTGGCCTCAGACCCTTACTAGCTGCATGACCCTGTTTGCCTCAGTTTCCTCATTTGTAAAATAAGCTGGAAGGAAATAGCAAACCAATTCTAATATGTTTGCCAAGAAAGCTCCAAACAGGGTTATGAAGAGTTGGATAGGACCTAAACCACTGGACAAGTGACCAAATAATTGAAAAATAAATGGGGGCAGCTAGGTGGCACAGTGGGTAGAGCACCGGCCCTGGAGTCAGGAGTTCTGAGTTCAAATCCAGCCTCAGACACTTAACACTTACTAGCTGTGTGACCCTGGGCAAGTCACTTAACCCCAATTGCCTCACTAAAAATAAAATAAATGGGAATCTATAAGTGTGTGCATGTGTGATAGAATATTATGATTCTTTTGGAGGAAGTGCCGGGAAGTTTCAGAGAAGAGATTTTATTTGAATTGGGCGGTGCAGCACATCTCCCAAGACCAAAGATCTCGGGACAGAGAGAGTCCCTGGAGTCCATCTACTCTTATTTCAAATGTTAGTGGGTGTTATTTTTTATTTTGGAAGGAAGATGTTTGTCTGATCTTGGATTTCTTTTCCCCCAGATGGTCCTTTGCAAGACCCAACTATGATCCGTGCCAATGTTCCGAACCAGATTATGACTCGTATGCCTCCACAGGCAGGTATGTCAAGACAGGCTACAGTTCGAATAGAAAAGAATCTTGCCCAGTTCTAAGCATGGCAGAAACTACTCATATGTAGATCTCAAGTAGAGACCCAGAGTTACCTGAATCCAATATCTTAACCTATTGAAATCTTAAGGAAAGCAGAAACAAAGGGGTTATGACTCAGAATGGTGTGCCATTAAAACTACTATTGAATCGGGGCAGCTAGGTGGCGCAGTGGATAGAGCACCGGCCCTGGATTTTCAAATCTGGCCTCGGACACTTAACAATTACTAGCTGTGTGACCCTGGGCAAGTCACTTAACCCCAATTGCCTCACACAAAAACAAGTTAAAAACTACTATTAAATCATACATTCTAAAATGTCCTCTTAACCAACTAGAAAGCACCAGTTCTTGAGCAGATTGCCTTCATTTTTTAAAGGTCTTTTTTTTTTTTTTAATTTTTTTTGGGTCTTTCTCCCGAAAGAGTGTGCATAATGTGTGCATCTATCTGCCTACAGACACATATATGTCTTTTAAACAGGCATGAATCAGTTTGGCCCAATGAACATGCAGTTGCCATCCATGGGACCCAGGCAGACACCTCCTCTTCAGCACCCTGGACAGCTAACCCAGGCTGGGCCCATGAATCAGGTTAGCATTTTAGTCTTCATTTTCCATTGGTATTTGGTTCTTCTCCACCCCCACCCCCCAGTAGTAGTAGTAATGGTAGACAGTTGTAAAACATGTCTTCCAGTGGTGGAAATGAGTCTTTCCTGTTTGCTTTTTAGGATTTGTTGCTGTTTTTGTGTGTGTGTTTTTATGTATAGAAAGGCTAGAATGGAAATGATGTCAAACTTCTGAATATAGAATTGAAGGGAGGGTGGTGCCATGTAATTTTAGATGAGCAGTAAGTATTCTGGGTCTTGTGGATTCATAAATGGGGGTTGGAGGTGGAGATTGCATCAGCCAAAGAGATGGGATTTTGTTGAGCTGGGACAGTAGAACATGAGGTATTCACATGGTATATAATGCATGCATAAGAGTGTAGTTGTATATGAATACATTCTTTGATTCTGCCTCTTTGACTTAATCTATTGACCTACACCTAGTGTAGTTATGAGTATTTGTGTTGTTAGGTGGGGAAAATTGTGATGCCAGCATCCAATGCTGCTGAATCTTCAGCTGATTTGTTCTCCCATCCATTAATCAGTTCTGATGTTCAAGGAGGTATTTCCTAGCTTCTTCCCTTGACAACTCTTCTGCGTGTCAATATGTGTATCATACACTGATGACAGTTGGGAGTAGGGGGCCTGCTGATAGGCCTTTGGGTTGATTGTTGGGTGTTTACTCTTTACCATGATTTCTTTCCCCTTGGCTGTCCCACTCTTTTCTTTTAACTCATTACATTTAGTAGACACTCTTCAGTGTCTTCAATGGTTGACATTTATCCTTTCCTTGATCACCCTTTTTTAGGGTTTGGAAATGGAGCAGCTCATGTCATCCTTATAGAGTTGTATTTATTCATTAGGAGGTTTTCTTTGCATAAAATGTAAATATTTGTAATTTCTATCCATTCTGCCCTTTGGGCCCAACAAGAAAAATTCCAGTCCAGCTATCATGTGTATTATGATGATAGCTTTCCTAATCTAAAGCTCCTTAGTTCTTGCTGCCAAGCCTCATGACATAATCTGAAGGTATTTTGGGGCTGTGTGCTCTTTTGCAGTCTCTTGCCTTTCCTTCACGGGTGCAACAACCAGGAGTTGGCCAGCCTTCCAGCCAGAACCAATTCCTTCCACAGAATCCGTTTCCTGCTTCCTCTCAAGGCCTGAATGCTGCAAATATGCCCATGCCTCAGCCCAACAACCAGGCACCAGTGTCTCAGGTATGTATTACAAGGCCTGCTCTGATTCTGTGTTTGTATTCTCCGTTTTGAGGGGAGTATTCAAGGACTCTGGGTGCTCTTTGCTAATCTGAATGTCTTGTAGATGTTGTCTAGGGAAGACATCCATTGTTCCTCATTGGGTAACTTTTCCTTAGGTATCTATATTATAGTGACCATCTCATCTTAGACCTGCTAAGTTCAGGTGGAAGTCCATCTTGGCATTCTTTCATTACCTCCAAGTGTTCCTTATGTGAACTTATAAAACGGATATTTTTTACTAGGCACAGATGTCCAGTTCTTCCTGCCCTGTGAATTCTCCTGCAATGACTCCGGGTTCTCAGGGGAACCACATTCACTGCCCCCCTCTCCCTCAACCTTCTCTGCATCGGAATTCACCTTCTCCAGTCCCCAGTCGGACTCCTACACCACATCACACCCCTCCAGGCATGGGGTCTCAGCAGCCTCCAGCTCCAGTAGCTTCAGCCCCTGCTCCAACACCCCCAGCAATGACCTCTGGACCACAAGCCCCTGCTCTCCACCCAACTCCGAGACAGACGCCCACACCTCCCCAAGTGCAGCCTCCCGTTGCTGTTGTCCCATCAGTTGAGCCACCCCAGCAGCAGCCCCTCTCCCAGCAGAGCGCTACAGCATCAGTGCCCACCCCAACGGCCCCACTAGCTCCTCAGCAGCCTACGACTCCAGTACGTAAAAACTTGCCTTTCTTCTATTCTCTGAATGCTGTAGGGACTGCCATAGGTGCCCCTGCAGGCATTCAGTACATTTTATGGTTAACTGAGAAGTTAGGGATATGATCAGTCCTCTTGCTGAAGAAAAAGGCCCTTCCTTGCCATTCCTGCCACTGTGTATGTCCCAGGAGAACAGGGTGGGCTGGGGAGCAAACAGAAGAGCACCGACTGCCAACCAGATGTGGGGAAGGTGTGTTCCAGTCCCTTGGTCTAGGTGGTGCTATTGCTCTTATTGGGATAGTCGTCATATGCTACAGAACATGGGCAGGAAAGAAGCATGAAGAGGTGGCCAGACCCGGCATTCCATTAGACTTGAATTCAGCTAGAGCTGTGTGATTCTGGACTAAGCACCTCTCAAGTGGGACCAGTAACACCTCCAAGGGTTGTTGGGAGGATCTGTGGACATCATATATAGTTGCTTTGGGATTCCCCTGTGTTTCATGGAGCTCCAGGGTCTTAGCGTCCTTATTTATGTTGTAGAGATCCAGTTTTCTGTTACTAGTTGGATCACTCCCTTGAAACCCTGTGGCAGCTACCTCTTGGCACCTGAGGACAGCTTGAAGGAGCAGACTAGTTGTTCATAAGCTTTTGTTCGATCTCTGTGTGTAGGCCGGGAAAGGGGCTTTTACCTCCAACAGGAAGGTGAAGCGATGGCCTTCATACACACCCAGCTCAGCCTGGGCGTGAAAGCCTGCAGCTCGGCCCCTCCTGAGACCAGCCATTTCATCGCAGAGAGCTCACAGTCATGAGGGGCTGCTTTTTCCCCCCAATAGTTAGTCTTTTTGACTCCTCCGAGGCACTTGGCACATGGTCTTGTGTACTAGATCCTCAATTGAGACTTGTTGGGGAGAGAAGGAACAGATATGTATGTGGCTTTGGAGTCTTGCTTTGAAAAAAAGCGAAAACATCCGAGTGGCACAATGAGAGAAGCTGAAGGTTCAATGGAAGTTCCGCTTATATGGGTAGAGCTGACAGGTGTTCTCCAGCGTACATTGTCATTGTCGCTTCGACCCTTTGCTTCCTCCTTAGCTCTCCCAGCCTGCCGTGAGTATTGAAGGACAGGTCTCAAACCCTCCGTCAACCAGTAGCACAGAAGTGAATTCCCAGACCGCTCCTGAGCCGCAGCCTTCACAGGACATTAAGATTGGCTCCAAAATGGAAGAGGATCCGTCAGAAGCAGGAGACACCCAGCCAGAGGAAAAGCCAGAGGTGAGAGAAGTGTCACTGAAATCTCCTTAAATGCATTCTCTAAATACTTGTCATCCTCAGAAAATGCAGGATGCTCTAGGTCAGAACTGCCTACTTGTCTTTCAGGTCAAAGCAGTGGCAGTGGCTGAAGACTGTAAGCTGGAACCCATGGACACAGAGGAGAAACCCCGTGAAGTGAAGGCAGAAGTGAAAGAGGAAGAAGAACAGCCAAGCACACCGGCCACTCAGTCTTCTCCTGCCCCGGGACAGTCAAAGAAAAAAAGTAAGTATAGGTCAACTTCTCCCTTGTAGAAAAATCGGGGGAGGGACAGACTGGTCTGGAGCGACCTTGGTGCACTGCTGTAGGAGAAGCAGGTGCATCTCAGCGCGTGATGCCATGGGACCAATCTGACCCCTTTCCTTTGGTGGGCGCCCATCATCTGAGCAGACCTCGGAGGGTTCAGATTACTTTCTTGTCCGTGTATTTCAGTAGGTTATACTAAGCCTTCCAGGGGTCTCCTGTTATGTGGCTAACTTGCTCACTCTTTTATACATGTGCTTCGTGAGCATTCAAGTGTCTCTGTGGCCATTTTATCACAACACTTGTGGTTTCTAGTCCTTCCTTTGGTTCTTCAGTGGCACAGGAATCCTCTGGACCATGCGCTAACAGGCCCCGCACATGTGTGTGGTGTCCAGACAGTAGTACCAGACCGGAGCCCCTCCTCCTGCTCCAATCACTGGCATTTTAATGATGCTGCCTTTGTAATGTCTGCTACTCAGAGTGTTATTTGAACCCTTTGAGGAGCTTTCTACCCTCTTGGTTCTGATCAGTTCTAACTAGGTCATCACTTTTCAATAACTGGACAGAGGGGCTGACCTGTTTCAGGTCTCAGGACATGGCTGTCTCTGGCTGGGATTGCCGGAAATTGACCCGCTCCTCACTCTCTCTGGAGAGATTTCTTTAGTGGTCATTCCCTCATGTTGGGGGGGAGGGGAAAGTGAGGGGGGCAGGTTGTTTTTTGGTTGGTTGGTTGGGGTTTTTTTTAGATCATGTGGGTTTTTTTGTTTTGGTTTTTGGTTTTTGGTTTTTTTTTTTTTAGTGAGGCAATTGGGGTTAAGTGACTTGCCCAGGGTCACACAGCTAGTAAATGTTAAGTGTCTGAGGCCGATCACGCATATTTTTTTAAATCCTCTAACTTACATATAGGTGTGCACACATATGTGCACTTATTTATTTTTATTTATTTTTTAAGTTTTCAAGCCAGAAGAATTACGTCAGGCCCTTATGCCAACTCTGGAGGCCCTTTACCGTCAGGATCCAGAATCCCTTCCTTTCCGGCAGCCCGTCGACCCGCAGCTTCTGGGAATCCCGGTATGTTTGTGAATGTATCTTCCTGCCCACCACCCTCTTGTCCCTGAACTGTTGCACTGTTATAAGATTTGGGGCAGGTTGACTGACAAACCCATCTTTATTAATCATTCGATAAGTGCCTATTGAAAACTATATGCTGTGCTTTCAAATTTTTCTCGAAGTCTTGAAAATCCATGCATTTGACCAGAAGTTATAGTCAGTCAGCCGAGAGCATTGGGCAATAAGAAGATTATCAAAAGGGACAGTACCGCCCCAGGAAAATAAGATATTGAGTCATGTTGTGTTTGAGCATTTGAGATCTGCTTCTCCAGGTCAGGCTTGCTGCAGTGCCTGACATAGCCCCACCTACAACAGGCCACAGCACCTGCAACTCTTGCCTGGAGAGCCTCAGATGGCAGGACGATAAAATCACGGCTCCTATCGCCTTGGTCCGTGGTCTTGTCTCTGTATGCCTCTGACATACTGCTGTTCTGTCCCCCCAGGATTATTTTGACATAGTGAAGAGCCCTATGGATCTCTCTACCATTAAGAGGAAATTAGACACCGGACAGTACCAAGAGCCCTGGCAGTACGTGGATGATATCTGGCTTATGTTCAACAATGCGTGGCTCTATAACCGAAAGACATCGCGGGTGTACAAATACTGCTCCAAGCTGGCCGAGGTGTTTGAGCAAGAAATAGATCCCGTCATGCAGAGCCTTGGCTACTGCTGTGGCAGGAAGGTAAGAAGGGGGCTTTCTCTCAGAGGTTTTCTGGCTGTGCAAACCAACACCTCACAATGGGCCTGTCGGAGGACATGGTCTCTGAATGTGTGTTGTGAGGCAGGCCTCAGGCGCCTGGAATCCTGAGCAGTTGTCTCCCCTCTCTGCCTCAACTGGGGATAAGCATGGTGTCAGCTTTACAGGGAGCTAAGATGCATACTATATTAATGTTAGTCATTGTTATTGTTGTTATTATTCCGTCCTTGGGGGGGGCAGGGCAGTGAGGCTTAAGTGACTTGCCCAAGGTCTCCCAGCTAGTAAGTGTCAAGTGTCTGAGGCTGGATTTGAACTCAGGTCCTCCTGAATCCAAGGCCAGTGCTTTATCCACTGGGCCACCTAGCTGCCCCATATTCCATCCTTCTAAAGTAAAAGCTTCTTTCTTTCACTGTACTTTGAGGGAATGACACCAATTAGAAAGAATGACTAAAACAGAAATTTGCTAGGTGGTGCAAGTTAAAATTGTGAGCTTGGCAGGTAGATATTCCTTAAATCTATTTGTCAATTAATTGACTGTTCTTTTGGCTTGTCATTCAAACCTTTTCAATGCTTACAAATTGTCTTGCAGTTGGAGTTCTCACCCCAAACACTTTGTTGCTATGGCAAACAGTTGTGCACAATCCCTCGAGATGCCACCTACTATAGCTACCAAAACAGGTAAGCCTGACCACAGAGCAGTCATGTTCCACTTGTCCTGTCCCCCAAAGAGGCCAGTCAGGCAGCCGTGAAAGGCTGGGCATAGTCCTCCTTTCCTGGTAAAAAAGAATTGCCCCTCCTGTATTTCCAGGATCATTGTGTTCTAGAACTCAGAGCCAGGAGGGGCCTGGCAGAGATCTTTGGGTCCAGCCCTGGTCTTCCTCAGTTGAGGCCCCAAGAGAGACCAAGGAATTAGTGGTTAAGGTGATGCTATTAGAACCCCTATTCTCTTATGTTCTGGGAGGCCCAGGGCCTTCTGTCTTCCTGTGCAGCTCCTCTGGTTCTGCACTGGCATTCTGCATTGGACCTTTCAGATGGAGCTAGAATCTGTAGTAAAGCCATTTACTTCCTGAGCCCTCTTTAGCCAGCCAGCCAGATTGTTCCCCCTTTTAAACAATGGAAACTTACTGATGTTGATCCTCTTACTCTTGTGAGTTCATCTCTATCTATTACACTATCCTTGTTACCAGCTCACAAGAAGCCAGGTTAATGTTCTTTGTTCACAGACAGGCAGGCAGGCTGGCCCCTTGCCCCAGGCAGCATTTTGCCATGGTGGCTGAGGATCCATTTAGTGAAATATCTAAGGATAGAATAACTAAAAGGCTTTAGGAATATCTTGTATTCAAACAGCAAGTAAAAGTTGCCATGAAATGTTCCCCACCGTCCTATTCTCTCCCCTCTCCCCAATATGTTGTTTGCTCAACCTTCTAAAGTCCAAACACGCAATATATGTTGATTCACCTATGTAGTAGTGGTGTGTGTGAGTCTGTGCATGCAGGCGCATGCACTGTCCCTTTGCTTTGGCCTTCACCTATTTCAGTAAAGGGTTTCCCTAATAGCCAGCACCCCCTGACTTGGGGAAAGCCACACTATGTGCTTATCGTGCTTTCTCTGATTGGAGTGCTCCGTGATGGCCTTGCATATTAGTATCTGTTGTGGGGGATTTAGAGGAAAGTGGGGTGGGTGGTCCCGTCCCTATCCTCATTTGGACTCTGCTTCAGGTGGCATGGATTATGAAAACAGAGGGTGTGGGGCTGACTTAACTGGAATATTCTTTGGTTTGATTTGCTGCTTGTGACCCCATTTGAGAGACTGAATGCTAATCTGTGCTTTGCCTTGGCTTTCTGCTCTGTGTTGTCTTGTCTGGCTCTATGTTGTCTGTTGTCCCGCGATCCCTCATTTCTCCGTTTTGTTTCGAGTATGTGTGTGTGTTGTTTTTTTTTTTTTCTCCTTCATGCTTGTCGTTGTCTGCACTTGGCTCTGATTGCAAAAACCAACCCAAACCCAAACCCAAACTGTGGGTGCCCATGTATCTCCATCATTGACTGTCCTTGTCGCCGTTGATGACCTGCTCTCTGCTCCTGTCCCCTTCCTTGGCCTGCTGTGATTGGTGGCGTCATTGCGTGGCTTGGGCTGTGTTGGGTGACCGGAACAGTTCACCCCAGTATGGCCTTCTTGCCGACAGGTATCATTTCTGTGAGAAGTGTTTCAATGAAATCCAGGGCGAGAGCGTTTCTCTGGGGGATGATCCATCCCAGCCACAAACGTAAGTACTCTGGGCTTATGGTTGGTGTCTGGAAATGTTTCACTTTGAAAAGCTTTGTTGTCTTCTGGTTTAGAGGATATCGGTAAATGAGATTGTCAAAGACAGACTTTAAAGACCACCCCCCAGCCAAACCAACATTTAAACGCTCAGAATTGGGAAAGCTTTCCCCTGGCCTGTCCTGCCAGAGTAAACTGAGTGGCCCCAAAATTATGCCACAGGTTAAAGAAAAGAAAATAAGAAAAATATAAACACAAGGGGAAAAAAACCATAACAAACTTCAGGTAACTATTTTCGATGACAGATTGAGGATAAATTTAATGTTCAAACAAAATCTGATAAAATAACCATGAAGGGCTTAATAATTTTCAAAAACAAAACGAAAAGAAAAGCTTTGTCTTCTCAGTGACAGTCCTTTGTAGTCCTGTCTGCATATCACAGATGTGTGTTGAGACCAGTGTTTAAGCTATACAGGTTATTTTCCTTAAAAAAAAGCTAGCTCTCCATGTGATCACCTGAAAATGGTTTTCTCCTTATCCCTGATATGGGATATCCCTCCACGTTGGCAAAGTATCACACCAGAGCCCCTTCAATAATTCTGTGTGCTAGACAAAGTTGATTAATACATCTCTGGTTTTCATGCAGCATTTGGCTGTCCTCCCAACTCTTCTTCTCCCCATTTACAGATGGGAGTAGTGGAGCCTGGTGGGAAGAGGTGACTGGCCCACCTACCTCTAAATTCTAAAATCACAGGGCCTGTTCCAGTATTTTGGATTCAGAAACTCTTAGAGAGACTTTGCTTTCCTAGTCTTCTGGAACAAACCCCTGTGCCCAACCAACCCTGAGGTCTCAAGCATTTCTTGTAATTTCTAACTAGAGACCAGAAAAGTAATTTCTCTGAGAGATGAACTAAAAATGTGAGGAAAGAGGATGGCCTCTTAGCTAGGTGTCAAGAATCTCACGATTCTTGTCTACAGTCTCTGGTAAATGGAGCAACTTGTTTCAGTTACATTAAAAGAGTAGGAAGGGCAGCTAGGTGGCGCAGTGGATAGAGCACCGGCCCTGGATTCAGGAGGACCTGGGTTCAAATCTGGCCTCAGACACTTGACACTTACTAGCTATGTGACCCTGGGCAAGTCACTTAACCCCAATTGCCTCACCCCAAAAAAAGGAGTAGGGAAAATCATCATTTCACATGAGGTAGAAACACCAGGACTTAAGAAGATTAAACTCAGTTTATCACTCCACCCCAGGACCACATTGTAATTTTCCTAGCAGCTATTACTGGTATGCTAGAACCATCAGAAAAGGCCACAGCAGGGACTGAGTGGACATTTCTGTAATGCTTAGAACCCAATGAAAATTCTTAGTAGAACAAGGTAATAACTTCATAAATCAAAGGCAAAATCTGTAACCATGAACCTCATAGTGTTTAGTGTGCTAAGTGCTGTAAATTTGAAGCGATTACTTTACTCTTAGAAATAACTTGGTGGAGCCCTTACCACTATATAACAGGAAGAGGAGAAGGGGGGGGACAGCACTGGCCCTGGATTCAGGAAGACCTGAGTTCAAATCCAGCCTTACACACTTGACACTTACTAGCTGTGTGACCCTGGGCAAGTCACTTAACCCTCATTGCCCTGAAAGAAAAAAAAGGGGGGAGAAGTGAGTTAACTTGCTTTGAGAGGCTGGTCTCTAAGGTCTTTTAAAGAGACAGGGTAAGTTTAAGGATTAATATCATTGAGAAGTGATTTTTTTTTTTTACTAGGCCAAAGCAGCTCTCACCATGTGTGGCCCATTTTCTTATTTATGAATATGGTCTTAAGTAGGCATAAGCATTTATTACTTGCCTGCTTCTGTGACAGTCATCCTTAAATATTAGCATTGTGGACATTAGTGATGGGATGAAAAATAGTCTTTATCAATAGAAGGCCTTTTTAGTTGAACTTAACTTTCAACTTAAGATAGTTATCTTTAGTTTGCTTTTCACTATATTTAATGGGCCCATTTATAAACACAAAACTGAGCCAATTAATGTGAATTAAGCAGACCACCTCCAGTGCTACTTATGCTATTTATTTTGACTAGGAGATTTCAGATTAGAAAAAGTCTTCTTTTGAAGGGTGTTTTCTTAATGTTGACCCTTATTTTCTCTCCGTAGTACAATAAATAAGGAACAGTTTTCCAAAAGAAAGAATGATACACTGGATCCTGAACTGTAAGTAATTATGGATGTTGAAGGCATTTTATCCTTCTCTGTGTAGAAACCCCTTAAAATCTTCTCCCTCTTTTGCTTTCAATCAGCTGGTCTGGGGTTGTGCAGCCAGCTTGTCCTGGCACAGAACCTCAGTGGGGCTGAGACCACCAGTGACCATTTCTGATCCCCTGTACCTTTGAATAGACCCTGTGGTTATTTTTCTCCTACTTCATGACTTGGGATTTCGGTAGTTTATAGGACCAGCCTGTCTTAAGGCACAATCCCTTTCATCAGCTATGTCTTGGTCACACAATTCTATAAATGCTTTTACTTCAATCAATAGTCAAGTTAACCCTATGCCAGTATTCTCCTAGTGTGATGGCTTATGTAACTCCCTTGTTTGTAGCAGGACTGAGAAACAAGGAGTATTGAAATATGCAAGTATTCTGATTAACCCCAAGAATTTGAGAAGAGAGTACATGGTCTCTGCTCTTTGAGGGCCCAAGTTGATCAGTGCAATCTCATTTCTTTGGGGTAGGCAGGAGTCTTTTTTTTTTTTTTTCCAACTTGGTATTTCACTGTTGTCCACGGTCTTCCCAAATTCTACTAGCCAAAGTGCACTTGCCTTTGGATGTAGCTAATCAAGTGACCACTTTAAATCAGGATATCGGAAGGCAAGAGATTTAATCACTCCAGCATGGGAGCACCTTTCACAGTGCCCACCAATGTGTTTGGACATGCTTTTCTTTGCTGGATGTTTTCTGAGTATTAACTATTGGTTATTTGGATTTTCTAGGTTTGTTGAATGTATAGAATGTGGCCGGAAAATGCATCAGATCTGCGTCCTTCACAATGAGGTCATCTGGCCCTCTGGGTAAGCCGAAATGCTCTTGTTACTTGTCCATGCACTCAAGGAGTCAGTAGGAGACCAGTGTCCTGTCCATTGCGAAACAAGCAACCACGTCCCTTAGACATGGAGGGATCTGGGTAGTGGATGCTCCCTGACAGTGCTCTCAGTTTGATGAACATTTCAACTTTAGAGCAGGAAGCGACTTCCATTTCACCCCCTCATTGATAAAGGTCAGACTGAGGCCTGGAGATGTTTGGTGACTAGACTAAGATCACAGGTGCTTGTGGCAAAGCCCAAATTGATCACAGGATTCCAGAGTTGGAAGTGGCCTCTGCAGACATCTAGTCCACTCTTACCTCCACCAAATCCCCTCTCCACTGTACCACCTCGCTTCCCCATCTTCGTTGAATTTCATCTTGTTTTTGGACCTGTCTCCTAGAGTATGTTCACTGTCCCTCTCCCAGCTTTGTGGCATCTGCACAGTTAACAGGGATGTTCCCTAAACCTCCAAGTTCTGATAGCATAGCAGTGAATACTCTGTAGGACTTCCCATTCAGCCAGCTCCTCATTTGTCAGATAATCAAACTAGATGATAGTCTATATCTTTTCTCTTCACGTTATCCAGGAACTCAACAAAATCCTTTGGGTAGGTTCAGTGCTAAGAAAGCAGGCGGGAGGTGAATTAGCTTTAATGCCATTTCCACTGATAAACATTTTGTCCATTTCTGACTGTGTGAAGACTTTGAGTTCAAGGCCTTAATTTTCTGGGTCTGTAGTTGCAGAATGGCCAAGGTGACCAAGTCTATATGCATAGGACAGGCTTAGAAACTTGTCCAGTGACAACAGTGTCCCTGTTATAATAGGAAATAAAACCATTCTCTGACCTGGCCTTGTGTGAAGCCAGCACAACTTAGCCAAGATGAGCGCTTGTCTAAGCCTTGACACTATCTTGATAGGAAGTCAGGCTCCTTGGTCTATAGAGAACTGGCACATTTCCATCTTTTGTTTCTTTTTTTAAAAAAGTACCCACTGCCCCCAGATGGTCCTGCATTGCCTTATCATCCTCCACCATCTTCAGGAAATCCCTCAGAACAATTCAGCGGCCATTGTTTTCATACCCTGGTGTACAATAGATCTGACCCAAGAAACTTCAAGCGCAATTACCTTCTCCCCTTCGCTCCAAAGCCCTTTCTGTTAGATTTGGGTAGGTGCAGCAGCCTGCTCATCCCCTGCCTGGCCCCCAGAATCCAAATCACATTCGTGGACTATCAGCTGAGCCCACTAACTGTTCACTTCCTAATGTGTCTCCTGTGAAGAACCGGGGTTCTTTCCCAAGGCACTCATCTCTTTTGGCTTCTTGCTGGCAGTATCTTTTGTGCCTGTATGAGGCATCAGAAGCTGCGGCAATGGAATCCATTTTGACAAGACTTGTGGGGTTTTCACTCACATCTTGGGAGCATGGGAGACCCACCGCCTCTTGGCTACAGCTTGGACTTGGTGTACTCGGTGGCCTCCCTCTCCCAGTATCCCATTTTTATACAAACAGTGGTAGGAAAGCCTGCCTTCTCCTTTCTGATTTGTTGCGATTTCTATCCACTGTGAGACTCAATAAGCACGTGTTCTTTTTTTGCTTGTTATTCTAACTGTAGATTTGTCTGTGATGGGTGTCTGAAGAAAACTGGAAGAACTAGGAAAGAAAACAAGTTTTCAGCTAAAAGTATGTAACCTCCTTCTTGGTAACTGAATTTACTGTAGTCCTGGCGATGTGTCAGTGAAAACTAAGGAAGGCTTCAGTGACAGCTCTTCCTCCTGATGGATTTGGTCCAAACATGGCATTTTATTGATGGGAGAATTTATTTTGTCAGTGCAGGTGGGCACCTTGTTTACCCCTTGGAGAGGACTTGAGCGTTCCTAGGGGCAGCTAAAAGCCAGGGTTTCCTGAGTCTAAGACAACCCCAACAAGTCTGTGTCATCCAAGTTTAGTAAATTGAAGTACTGTTAGATATGGCAAAATAGCTGTATCATCGAGCCAAATAGGACTAAAAGTCCAGATCCTACCTGAAGTGCAAACTTTGAAATAGGGGTACACTATGAAAACACAAGTGTGTCTTGTCTCCCGCTTCTTTGTCCCTCCACATTTGCTGTCCTCCAAATAGCTGTTGACTTGGAGGCTCTCCGTGATCAGAATCAGTGTGTGTGCTTGTGTTGTTACATTTTGTCATCATTTTAGTCATTTTTTGCATGTTGTGTGTTCGACTTTTCAGTAATTAACTCGGTTTTTTGTCAGAGCTGACCATTTTGATCAGCGTTTTCTTCAGAAGCAATTTGATGAGGCTTTACAGATGAATTATAAGCAGTTTGCAAAATTTTCAGAACTTAGGTCTTACCTCACACCTTGCATGTTGGCAAAGACCACCTAAAATAGATTCTAAAGGTCAATGTTGGGGGAACTGCAGGAACACATGAATTTAAGTGACTAAAATAGCTGTGCAGTGATCCCATTTCTAGACATGTACTTCAGGAAAGAAAGCGACGAATTGATTAAAATTCCCATAGTAGCTTTCGGTGATTGAGAATGAACAGTTCCCTCCTTTCCAGGGGAGAAGAACTGTGGCTCTCAGTTGATGGGTTGGTTTGTTGAATTATGTTGAGTCTCTTTGCCAGTTTTTGTTATTAGGAATGGCCCATCACCTCAAAGAAGGATAGAGAAACAAACATCATGTGTATTGTATGTTTGTCCAGTATGAGGTCTTTCTCACCAGTCCTTCTCTCTCTGGACAACTGTAAGGAATGTTCCTATGGCTTGCTTTCAAACATCATTTTGGTTTCTGTAGGATTGCCATCTACCAGGCTTGGTACCTTCCTAGAGAACCGAGTAAATGATTTTCTGAGACGGCAGAATCACCCAGAGTCCGGAGAGGTCACAGTTCGGGTTGTTCATGCTTCAGACAAAACCGTCGAAGTGAAACCGGGCATGAAAGCGAGGTGGGGCTCTGCTATTCCCCTGACCACTGTGGCTCAGTTTGAGGCTGCTTGAGGGGGAGGTCCTGCCTGTCTTGCTCTGCATGTGTGTGCGATCCACCTGACCAGCCACGCATCCTTTCTGAATCCCATAGATTTGTTGACAGTGGTGAGATGGCGGAATCCTTCCCTTACCGAACCAAAGCCCTCTTTGCCTTTGAGGAGATTGACGGGGTTGACCTATGCTTCTTTGGCATGCACGTTCAGGAGTACGGGTCTGACTGCCCTCCGCCCAATCAGAGGTAAGCAACACTGTGTGTACCATATGAAAATCGGGACTAGGAATTACGGGAGGACTACAATGGATTGTTGCCTGTCTTCAAGGACTTAGAGTGAAGGCTGACCTGACCCGGGGGTGGGGGGGGGCGGGGCAAAGCTAGGAATTTAAGTTTGATGTCAAGAATTGGGTGGGCACCCCAGAAGGTAGAGGGCTTCTCTTCCTTGTAGATTGGCTGACCTAGCTGACTCAGAGGCCCTTCCTTCCAAGCGTGAAATTCTGCAGTTGAGTACATCTGTTAAAATGCAGAATTCAGAAGTGTCCTGAGAAGTGGCCTAGAGTTTGTCAAGGAAAGGCCCTGAGATAAAGCTGATTCTTTTCTGGCAGGAGAAGGAATATGTCGTCCCGGGCAGTCAGTGTAAGGTATACCTGGCCAAGGTAGCAAAGTCATTCATTTGGAAACGTTCCTGTGCCATAAAGATAGCAGTGGGGCTCTAGGTGCGTGAGAACCTACCTTGTGTAAGTTGAGGTAGAGGCTGAAAGTATTTACTTGAGAATTTCTCATCTTCAGGACAATGCCTGCTGAAGTGTCTCTACGTCTATGAATTAGCACTTCAGCAGTGTTTGATTTGTTCTTTTTCCTTCCTGTCTTTTTAGGAGAGTATATATATCTTACCTCGACAGTGTTCATTTTTTCCGTCCCAAATGCTTCAGGACTGCAGTCTATCATGAAATCTTAATTGGCTATTTAGAATATGTCAAGAAATTAGGGTAAGTGTATCAGTATTCCGATTTTTAAATTATAGTATGGTATGGTAATAATGAGGAGTAGATAGGAGCATTGGTGTATCTTGGAGGCATTTTAAAAATACTTTTAAATACATGTCGGATCCCTTTATTTTCTAATATTGTGGACTTGGGTCTCTTCTGTTAAGTAGCCTAGGGCAGGGCTTCTGAGACTTACCACTCCTGATCCCTTTTCACCCAAGATATTTTTACGTGACCCTGGGTAGATAGGTACCCAGGTATACACAATCTTTTCCTGGGGCCTAGCTGATGTCTCCCATTTGTTCCTGCACCTGAAAATGTTCTAAACTGTCTTAAGCATTTGTGTGTTTGGCTAAGACCTCCTCCTGGGCTCAAACAGTGGTGGAACCCAATGAACCTCGAAGGCATTTTTCACTCCTATTCCCAAAGAAAATCATCATCCCATTGATTCTGGGTGTGCTCATCAGTGTAGTGCGGGATGTCCTGTGCTAGTTCAGACCCTGAAGCTTTCTTTGACCTTAGCACAAGTCCTGCTCTTGCCAGGAAAGATGTCGATCACTGCTCCTCATGCTCTCCCCACACAAGTGACCCTTTGTAGAAATGACACTTTCAGGAGTTCCCCCAGACCTTGCTCTGCTATGAGAATTTATGGCTGCCATTCTTCATTAGTAGACTCAGTTAACCTCTGTGCAGCAGTGACGGCATAATGGCCTGTGTGTCTGCTGCCACCAGGGCAGGAGTGCAGTGGCATCACAAGATGGGTGGTTTGTTGAGGTCTGTTGGCTTTTAAAAAGAAATAATGACAGTTTGGTTCTCAATGAAAACCTTGGGTTAGGTACACGACGGGGCACATCTGGGCCTGTCCCCCGAGTGAAGGCGATGACTACATCTTTCACTGCCATCCTCCTGACCAGAAGATCCCCAAGCCCAAGCGATTGCAAGAGTGGTACAAAAAGATGTTGGACAAGTCCGTGTCCGAGCGCATTGTCCACGACTACAAGGTGGGCTCTGTTGGGGATGGTAACCTGGTTCTTGCTGTACTCTCCATAAGATCTTGGGTCCTGGCCTGCTGAGTTCACACACTCGTCCAAAAATGGCCCCAACATGTGGATCCCTGCTGGCTGGGTATTGGCTCAGAAGAATGCATGTTAACTTGCTGGGTTCTCTTGTATTTTGATGTGGTTTGTTGTGGTTCAGCCTGCAGTAGTGTTAAGGGCTATGTTTGATACCTCAGCTTCACTGGACACTAGAGGAGATGGAAATCCTGGTGAAAAAAATAAATGGGTCACCTCAGTTTCCTGTTTTGTCCCATCCCTTATCAGAAAGTTGTTTGGGTTTTTTTTTTTTTTTCCCAGAAAGAATTTTTTAAAAGAGAGGAAAACCTTGGAGCAGGAGGGACGGTCAGATGTGGGTGCTCCTCCATCTCGCCCCTCAGAGTGCTCACCTGGGCAGCATGTTCTGGGATGGTGTTGGTTAACTGCTTGTGCATTTTTGTAGGATATTTTCAAACAAGCCACAGAAGATCGTTTAACGAGTGCAAAGGAACTTCCTTACTTTGAAGGGGATTTCTGGCCCAACGTGCTGGAGGAGAGCATCAAGGAGCTGGAACAGGAAGAAGAGGAGAGAAAGAGAGAAGAGAACACGAGCAACGAGAGCACAGACGTAAGCCCATTCACGTCCCCACCTCTGAGCTGCTGCGGGGTCCCGGGAGAGGAGCGCTGGCTGGTACAGGGCTGGGCTTTGGGCCTGCAGCTCTTAGAGGAGGGCCACGCCTACCGGAAATGAGAGAGAGCCCAGAAACGGGCTGGGTTTTGTTCCCCTCTTCTTGTCTCGTGCTTAAGTGAGACGCATAGACGGTTAGAGCAGGGTGAACCTCAGACCCCTCATTTTACATGGGAGCCGTGCCCACAGTGGCCAGCAGAGGCTGCTACCTCGGCCCCAGGACGCTATGGCGGCCTCCTCTCTGCCACGCTGCTGATCCCCTGTAGGGCTCCATTGGGAGGGAGTTTTGCAGCCACTGAGCACACCATCCTTCAGATCCTTGCCTTCTCAGAGGCTGCTGCAGACTTTGCTCAAGAACAGAAAGGGCTTGTTTCCTACTTTTTCTCTACGTGTAAGCCACTGCCATTTGTCCTGTGCTTTCTTCAGGTGACTAAGGGAGACAGCAAGAACGCCAAAAAGAAGAATAATAAGAAAACAAGCAAAAACAAAAGCAGCCTGAGCCGGGGAAACAAGAAGAAGCCCGGCATGCCCAATGTCTCCAATGACCTCTCCCAAAAGCTGTATGCCACCATGGAGAAGCACAAAGAGGTAAGGGGAGTGGGATGCTCCCCCAGGGGACCCCTCTCTGGCTGGCTGTCTCCATTTCCCCCTGTCCCATCCTCACTGCAGCATAGAGGAGAGGCAGCATGTGCTGGTGAACTACCAGACCTCCTTCATTTAAAAAAAATTTTAGGGGTTCAATCTCTCACCTATTAACTTGTTGAATTGGTCCTGATTACTTGTTGTGAGGGGACAGAAGAGACAGACACATTTCATCCCTCTTTATCTGCTCTCCTTGTTAGAGTGGCAAGGATACCTGCCCTTGTTGCTTTCAGTGATTTACCTCTTTGATGGGTGGGACATCCCTGCCCTTGCGTCTCCAGTTTGTGTGAACTGACAAGACCTTCTTGGTGTAAGAAGGAAAATGCCATTAGCCACCCCAGCTTCTCCGGCTTGGGATGTTGTTAATGAATACGTTACTGACATGGACAGGGAGGCTACTGTGCTAGAATCCCAACAAGGCCCTTGTTTCCTTTCTGAGTTTTTCCATATTTGCGTATGTTGTGATGGTTATTTGGGGAATTCCGGGGGGGGGGGGTTGCAAAGTTCTCATCGGGATGATGAGGGCAGGTGACTGATTGCTCCTTGGAGTTCTGTCTACAGTTCAAACTGCTCATCATCACGTTAAGCCCTTACAGGCTGAACACTGACAGGAATCAGAGAAAGCACATAGTTTTCAGTCATCTGTTCTAACAGGGTTAGTTCAGCATAAACTTGAGGGGCCATTTTCTTACCTTGGGGAAACAGCTTTGTTCTATACAGCATTTCTTTTCTAGCAGCATTTGTTGTTAGGGAATTTTACTTGTAGAGCAGCATTTCATAACATGCATGTGTGTGTATATGTATGTAAATTTATGCATGCGTGCATTCAGTGGCATTTCCCAAAAATGAAGTCCTTTGATCCCATTGGGACCATTCATGAGGAAACTGAGTTTTGGTGACATACCTAAATCACACTGGGAATCAGTAAGAGCAGAGACTCAAGCCAGATCTGATTGTTCTCAATTCGGTGTTACTTCCAAGATGCCATTCCACCAAAGCTGGAACCATTGTAAGACAACACAAGTAATGTCTTCAAAACTCACTGAGATCATGGGAAATACTGGTCTGGGAGTAACTAGACGGTCCCCAAACCATAATGATGCCATTTTTGCTACCCTCCACCATTTCCTAGCTCTGCTTTAGAATTAATTTCTTTAGAGTGTTGCTTACTTGACAAGCTCCCCGTACAATTTAGAAAAGCCTTTGGAGTTTATCATGAGAAGGCAAAGGCCCCAAACTCCAGAAGTTTGTCCCTAACCAAGTCACTGGGGTTGGTAGAGTTGTTCCCTGTCACTCTGCTCATTTAGAGAAGGATCCTCCCATCTCATCTTGTTAGCTTCCTCAAACAGCCTGTATACTGAAAAACGCCCTACTTGTGTAATTGCAAAAAACCAACCCCTGTATGTTTGTGAAGCAGCTAGGGAACTGATGATTGTGGGGAGGGGGTGGCTTCCAGAGGCAGTCAGTAGCACGTTAGACCCTGGAGCATTGTTTGCTGTAGGGAAAAGCCCTGACCTCCTCCCCTTGTCCTTCTCTTAGGTCAGCTCCAGAGGCTAGAGTGGGGTAAAGCTAAGCCAGGCACACAGCCCAAGGCAACAGAAAGGGGAAGGCCGCCTTTTCCCCTTTCCCCAGGGAAGTGCTGGTGCCCCGAGCTGCTCCTTCTTTCTGGAGTGTCAGTGTGGGCACACAGTCCGCCATTTTCTGTATCACAGTAGGACGCCCTTTGTTGCAGGTCTTCTTTGTGATACGCCTCATCGCTGGGCCTGCCGCCAACTCTCTGCCCCCCATCGCTGAACCCGACCCACTCATCCCCTGTGACCTGATGGATGGCCGCGATGCCTTTCTTACCCTGGCGAGGGACAAACACCTGGAGTTTTCCTCCCTGCGCAGGGCCCAGTGGTCTACCATGTGCATGCTGGTGGAGCTGCACACGCAGAGCCAAGATCGCTTTGTCTATACATGCAATGAATGCAAGCACCATGTAGAAACTCGATGGCATTGCACCGTCTGTGAGGTGAGCTTGTCGTGCTGGGGCCCATGGGGGGGATGGGCAACAGGGGGTCACGGGGCTTGGGGGGACCTCCCGAGACTGAGTGTGAGCCTCTGCTTTTCTCTAGGACTATGACTTGTGCATCACCTGCTATAACACTAAGAACCATGACCACAAGATGGAGAAGCTGGGCCTGGGTCTGGATGATGAGAGCAACAACCAGCAGGCAGCGGCGACGCAGAGCCCAGGAGACTCGCGGCGGCTGAGCATCCAGCGCTGTATCCAGTCACTGGTGCACGCCTGCCAGTGCCGCAATGCCAACTGCTCACTGCCCTCCTGCCAGAAGATGAAGCGGGTAGTCCAGCACACCAAGGGCTGCAAGCGCAAGACCAACGGAGGCTGCCCCATCTGCAAGCAGCTCATCGCCCTCTGCTGCTACCATGCCAAGCACTGCCAGGAGAACAAGTGCCCGGTGCCCTTCTGCCTGAACATCAAGCACAAACTCCGTCAGCAGCAGCTGCAGCACCGCCTGCAGCAGGCCCAGATGCTGCGCCGCAGGATGGCCAGCATGCAGCGCACTGGTGTCGTGGGGCAGCAGCAAGGCCTGCCCTCGCCCACCCCGGCCACGCCCACCACGCCCACCGGCCAGCAGCCCCCCACGCCGCAGACACCCCAGCCTCAGCCCCCGCCCCAGCCTGCCTCCCAGCCCCCACCCGTACCCCCCAACAGCATGCCGCCGTACAGCATGCCCAGAGCACAGCCCCCTGGGGCCGTGTCCCAGGGCAAGGCAGGTGGCCAGGTGACCCCTCCAACCCCACCTCAGACCTCTCAGCCTCCCGTCCAGGGACCCCCACCGGCAGCCGTGGAGATGGCGATGCAGATCCAGAGAGCTGCCGAGACGCAGCGCCAGATGGCCCACGTGCAGATCTTCCAGCGGCCCATCCAACATCAAATGCCGCAAATGACTCAGATGGCCCCCATGGGCATGAACCCACCCCCGATGGCCCGAGGTCCTGGCGGCCACATGGACCAAGGGCTGGGGCCAGCGGGGATCCAGCAGCAGCCCCCCTGGGCCCAGAGCGGCTTGCCTCAGCCACAGCAATTCCAGCCAGGCCTACAGAGGCCCGCTATGATGTCCGGGAACCAACCTGGACAGCCCATGAATATGGCCCCCCAGCCAGGTCTGGGCCAGGTGCCGGCAGTCGCCCAGCCCAAACAAGGCTCCCTGCCACAGGCAGCCTTACAGAACCTCCTGAGGACTCTGAGGTCCCCCAGCTCACCCATGCAGCAGCAGCAGGTGCTCAACATCCTCCATGCCAACCCCCAGCTGCTGGCTGCCTTCATCAAGCAGCGGGCGGCCAAGTATGTCACCCAGAACCCCCAGGGCCTGGCCCAAGGCCAGCCCTCCATGCAGGTGCAGCAGGGCGTGCACCCCAACCCAGCCATGCAGGCCATGAACCCCATGCAGGCTGGTGTGCAGCGGGCCAACCTGCCCCCACCACAGCCGCAGCCCCCTCCCCAGCCGCAGCCCCCACCGGCCATGGGCGGGGTGAGCCCCCAGGCTCAGCAGATGAACATGAATCATGGGGGCATGTCTGCCCAGTTCCGGGAGCTCCTTATGAGGCGCCAGCAGCAGCAGCAACAGGGGGTGGGTCCGGCCATGGGCAACCACGGCCAGTTCCCACAACCCCAGAGTCTGGGCTACCCGCAGCAGCAGCAGCAGCGGATGCAGCACCACATGCAACAGATGCAGCCAGGAGGCATGGGACAGATGAGCCAGCTTCCTCAGGCTATGGGGGCAGAGCCGGGGGCCAGCCTGCAGCAGGCCTACCAACAGCGGCTGCTCCAGCAGCAGATGGGCTCCCCGGCTCCGCCGAACCCCATGAGCCCCCAGCAGCACATGCTCCCGAGCCAGGCCCAGTCCCCCCACCTTCAGGGCCAGCAGATCCCCCCGTCGCTCACCAGCCAAGTGCGCTCCCCCCAGCCCGTCCCGTCCCCTCGGCCCCAGTCCCAGCCACCCCACTCCAGCCCTTCCCCTCGGATGCAGCCACAGCCTTCCCCACACCACGTTTCCCCACAGACCAGCTCCCCGCACCCAGGACTGGTAGCTGCCCAGGCGAATGCCATGGAGCAAGGGCACTTTGCCAGCCCGGACCAGAGTGCCATGCTTTCCCAGCTCGCAAGCAACCCTGGCATGGCCGGCCTCCACGGGGCGGGCGCCACGGACCTGGGGCTGAGCACTGATAGCTCAGACTTGAATTCAAACCTTTCACAGAGTACGCTAGACATACACTAGAGATACCTTGTAGCATTTTGGGAGCAAAAAAAAAAACTTATTTTCTCTTAAGACTTTTTGTACGGAAGACAAAATTTTTTTGAATCTTTCTTAGCCTAAAAGACAATTTTCCCCGGAACATGATAACGAACTTGGTAGCAAACGCTTGTGGTTTCAAACAAAAAGCAAACTTTGAACCTGAGGGATGACAGAATATAAAGAATCTATTTTTGTTATGGCTGGTCCCCCCGCCAGTCCTTCTTCCTTTCCTCTTCCCTCTTCCCTCTCTGTGATTCCCTTCCCTCCGCCGGCTCCCCCTTCCCATCCCTCCTGTGTGTGCAGTGCAGGGTTGAGACCGCGTGCTCCTTCCTTGCCCCTCCAATAGGGTTTATTATTTTTTTTAAATTAATGAAAATATGTAATATTGATAGTTATTATTTACTGGTGCAGATGGTTGGCATTTCTCCCTATTCTTTTTCCTCATGACACCATGGCAGAAGAGTTAACACATGAACATTTCTTAAACCAGAGGACAAAAGGGGTTAATGTTGCTTTAAAAAAAATACATATTATATATATAAATATATATAAATATATATTAAAAATGCCCATTTTTCCTCTTTGGGTGCAAAGATGTTCATTCTTTTAAAAATGTTTAAAAAGATGAAATAGTCCAGTCCCCCTTCAAGTCCACTTTTGTCCTCCAGACGTTTTCTAGACAAGAGGCTCAGCATAAAACTTCAAGTATTAAAACAATTTGTACATGTAGCGAGAACAACAAGGACTTCTTCCGACTCTCCAAGGGCAACTGCCGAGTGGATGTAGGGTATATATTGTGGTTTTGTTTCTTGAAAGAATTTTTTTCGTTATTTTTACATCTAACAAAGGAAAAAATAAAAAAAGAGGGTAAGAATTCCAAGGGGACGATTTTAACATGCAAAGATGTCCCTGGGGTTTCTTCTTTCCGCTTGCTTTCTTTCCCCTCTCCTTCCCTCCCTCTTTCACTTTCTGTAAAACTTGAAAATAGAAAGCAAAAAACCCTCAAATGTTGTAAATCATGCAATTAAAGTTGATTACTTATAAATATGAACTTTCGATCACTGTATAGACTGTTAAAATTGATTTCTTATTACCTATTGTTAAATAAACTGTGTGAGACAGACTGCTTGATTTTGAATATTTTGCTTCCCCTCAAACACAAGTCAGCCTTGGTTGTGGTTTAGAAAAATGTGCGGTGTGGCCGTGTTTGCCGTCTAGGAAACCCAATGCAAATAGTGTGGTCGATGTTCCTCTCCAAGATCGAGCTCTGCGATCAAGAAGTTTCTTGTCAACACCTTCCTCACCTGCCAGGTGCCCCCTCCCTCTCATGGTCATGCCAAGGAACCACGAGGGATTCCTGAGTAGGATTCAGTTCCTTCTTTGCATCCTTTGCTCAAATGATTCTACTATTAGCTGCCTGGGCTTCTCTCAGAATATCCTTATCAGCTGGAGGAGAGTATGCTAAGGCAGATTCAAAGCTGAAGGGATTTTCTTCTGTGGACCAGATGGGAACATGAATTACTAGTCCTTCTATCGTACTTTCGGGTTTTCAGAAAGTAACTGTCCCCACAGAAACTCTGTATGCCCAATACTTAATCCCTGGATCTGAGTAATGTTGAACAACAGTAGCATTAACAGTGCCCACTAAGACTTCCTTTGGTTATGAATATGCAAGTTACATGTCCTAGGTTGTCCTAACAAAATGAGGCTATTTCCACATAATTGAGTGAGATGATAGATTTTGAACCGGGAAGGATGACATGTCCAAGATCACGTAGCTAGTAATGGAATAATTTGAAACCTATTCTTTCTGACCCCAAAGTCCTAAACTCTATTCACCATTTTGAATGTTCAAAAAGTATACCCCCTACTCCCCAGTCACATGAGGTTGGTGGTATACAGAGGAAGAAACACCCAAAAAAGTAATAGGCCCATGGATGGTGACTTAACTAGTATCCCCCAGAATTACACCCGAGATAGTGAAAAGTGGTTATGTCCCAGTTGACCTGGTTTAATTTTCTAACCAACATCCCCGTGGTTGGAGTATACGTCCAATGCAACTATGTTTTCTCTCTTCCCCCCATACACACAGCCCTAGTCTATTCCAAGCTAAGTGTTTCTGTGGTATAGAATCTAAACCTCTTCATATGATTGCCCTCTTGGGTGAACTTGTCCAACAATGTCCTTTGAAAAATGCAGTACCCAGAATTAAGTGTCCTGGAACCAAGTGGCACTGACTTCTCTCCCTCACTGCCCAAAGACCCCATTAGGTTTTGGTTTTTTTAACTAATCCAGGATGGGCTTGGAGATCATTTCAGCAACTCTCGTAGTGGTGGTCTTGGAGCATTTTTTTGGTAGCTTAAAAAAAAACAAAAAATGAGATGCACAAATATAGACAACTCCACTCCCAATGTTCCCATGAATTATTTGTGCCCAGCCTGTGGTAGAGCCTTCCAAGCTTATGTTGGTCTTGTTTAGCCAGTCAGACACACTGGGCCTTGACCCCAGATATAATTAATGATGTCCTTTGGGTCTTCTTCCAAGAACTAAGGACAACAAGCAACCAACCATATCTTTTCCACAGAACTATGAAGCCCCACTTCCCCCAACCTCTAATTCACTTTCAAAATCCCAACTATAGAATTTATTGATGTTTATTCCCTATGTCATCCTGTTAGACTCGGTCTGATATTTGACCCTGTCTGCATCTTTTTGCATCCCAGCTCATCTTGGATTAGCGAGGCCAGCTTTATGTCATCCATAACTTTGATCAGATCCTGGATGCCTTTCACTGATTTAGAAAAAGCACAAATTCTTGGAACTATACCAACAAATACTTTTCAGGGTGATAACCCTACTGCTTAGATTATTCAACTAGGCTTAAATCTCCTTAATTGTTCTATGATCCAACCATCTTGTCAAGTCAGTCAACAAGCATTTATTAAGCACTTACTGGTTGGTGCTAAGTGCTAGAGATAGAAAGGCAAAGTAAATTGGAATGGGGAGTTCAGTCATGTCCCACTCTTCATGACATACTGCACTAATTTGTCATTTCCTTCTCAAGCCCATTTTATAAATGAGGAATTGAGGCAAACAGAAGTAAGTGACTTACTTGCCCAGAGCCACACAGCTAGGAAGTGTCTGAGGCCAGATTTGAACTCATGAAGATGTCTTCTAGACTCCAAGCCCAGCGCTTTGTGCACTGTGGTGCCACCTAGCTGCCCATGGAGTGAGGAAACCAGGAGGCTATTGCATTAAGAGTTCTGAGCGAGAAGAGCCTGCACCTTTGTGTTGTCTGAGTGGAAAGAAGGAAAAGAGTGACAACATGAAGGAAGAAACAAGATTCAACATGAGGTCTGCTGAGGTGTCAAGGATGACACCAAGGTTGGGAGCCTGGATAATTGGGTTTGGTGCCCGTGACCCTAACAGAAAAGCTGGAAAGAGGGGAAGGGGTAGAGGGAAACATGAATTCTGTTTTGGTCACCTTGAGCTTGGAATGCCTGTTCAAGGCGTCCAAGGCAATTGGGCTTTAGGAGAAAAGATGAGAACTGGATAAATCCATCATCCACATAGATGATAATTGAACCCATGCAAGCTGATAAGATCACCAAGCTAGATAGGACAAAAAGAAGGTCCCAGGTGTTGCTTATGGGCGTGACCTGGATAGAGACCCATCAAAGGAACCTGAGGAGTGGTCCTAGCCTGTGGCAGAACCAGGCAAGAGCAACATCACAGAAACCTAGAAAAACTGGTAGGAGATTTACTCAATGCCCTGCTGAACTTGCATCTGCAAGAACATCGTGTAAACTCCACTCCACCAATGTACCTTCCAGTCTAGAAACTCTGGCTGAAAAGGAAACAAGTTTGTCCAAAACAGTGTGGAAATGAGACTTGTTCTTGTCTCTGATCAGTTTCCCAAACCACCCCTGGAACAACGTGCTCTAAAAATTATATTCCCTTCACTAAACATAGAACAACCAGTGACTCGGTATAGCAGCCTGCCCTACCCCCTACCCCAGTCCGACTTCCCATGATGAGCTGCTCAGATTGTTGCCAGATCCGTCCTTGAACACTTTCCAACTTGATAGAACTTAAAGGGCTGACTCTCATGCTTCACAGACAAGTTTTCCAAGAGCTCAGGGTCACTGCCACACTGAGGAATCATTGGAAAGAGGCTTGCGTGGAAAATCACAAAGTCTTATCCTTCCATTTCAGAAACCAGCTTCTTGTTAGCTGTCAAATAGCTGGAAAATGAGGGAGCAGGGATTCAAAGGACCCATGTCTGGCTCCAAGACCAGTGTTCTTTTCACTCAATGATAAGTAACGGGAGCTCATGTGCTCCTCACAGCCTCCCACGGTCGGAGGAGTAGATGCTACTTACAGCCGATGGTGACATCCTCGTTTTATAGATGACATAATGAGACTCAGAGTGAAATGATTTTTTTCCCAGCTCATACAACTAATAGATTCATGGAAGCCCCATAGAATTAAAACCTTCTTGTGCAAACCCTTAATTTTATGTTTGAGACTCAGAGATGTTAATTGGCTTGCCCAAGGTCATACAGCTAGTAAAATTCAGAGGCAAGATTTGAACACGGGTCTTCTGTTTCCAAATGAGCCCTCTTTCCATACCATCTCTCTCCCCTCTCTCTGTCTACCTCTCTGTGTGTCTCTGTCTCTGTCTCCTTCTCTCCTGAACTCATTCCTCAATGATTAACAAGTTCCCAATCCCATCCTATCCCAGTAATTCTCAACCCTCAGCTGATTCAAATCTATCACTGGCCTCCCTTATTTCCATTCTCCGTGAATACCACATCCTATTACAGATCTACACACCCCTCCCACCGTGCCCTGGCATGCCTGCTCTATAGGTTTCTTTTTCCTTTGCCTTTCCTACTTACTGAAATCTGACTTTCTCCCTGGTCACCTTTTAAGGACTGGTTGCATTTTTCTTTTTCTTTCTTTTCTTCTTTCTTTCTTTTTCTTTTTTTGCATTTTTTGTTCATTGCCAGACAAGGACAATTTAGAATCCTCTTTGCTCCCCATGGCCACTCCAGGCTCCACCTCACGGCCACCACAACCAACAAAGGAGTTGTTAGTGCTCCTTTTTTGTTTTTTAATTTTTTTTTCAGGTCAATGAGGGTTAAGTGACTCGCCCAGGGTCACACAACTAGTAAGTGTCAAGTGTCTGAGGTCAGATTTGAATTCAGGTCCTCCTGCTCCTTTTTCGAGATTCATACAACAAGATTCTGGTAGCTGTTGTCTGCTGACCTGTCCTCTATGACTTTGGTGCCTGGCTCAGTCTTCCTCTCCTTCCCAAATCCTGCTTTCATACGAGGAGACTTCAACATGCCTATTGATGCTCTTCCCTTCTACCCATGCATTTTCTCTGCCTGTCACCTGGCCGCAATGTTTCCCCTCCTCATCTCTGCCTCCTAACTTTCCTGACTTCTTTCAAAATCCCACCTTCTATAAGAAGCCTTATCCCAATCCCCTTAGTTTCAAGTGCCTCACCCCTCAGGCTCTTCCCAGTCTACCCCGTCTTTATCTTGTTTGTACATGGATGTTTGAGTGTCATCTCCTCCATTAGACTATTTTTTTTTTTTGTGGGGCAATGGGGCTTAAGTGACTTGGCCAGAGTCTCACAGCTAGTAAGTGTCAAGTGTCTGAGGCCAGATTTGAACTCAGGTCCTCCTGAATCCAGGGCTGGTGCTTTATCCACTGCACCACCTAGCTGCCCCTTCCTCCATTAGACTATAAGCTCCTTGAGGACAGGGGCTGTCTTTTGCCTTTCATTGTGTCCCTGGAGCTTAGCACAGAGCAGGGTACACAGCAAGCACTTAAAAATGTTTGTTCAATAGATTGGCTTTAGAGAGAACGTTACCTATTTGAAAATCTATAGGACCTTCACTTTGAGGGATGACAAGCCTGGCTGCTTCTGGCTCATCCTCTTTCGTGAGCAAATTAATAAATAAAAGGAGGAGGAAGAGCATAACTCTGGAGCTGCAAAGGGACCAATCTCCTCATTTTACAGATGAGGAAACTGAGGCCACACAGGTAGTAAACAAGAGCTGGGATTTGAACCCAAGGAAGGAAAGGAAATGGGCAGGTTGGACTAGTCTAGGCTATCTCTCGACATTCTGTGATTTGATAGTCCTAAATGTGTCCTAAGATTATGGTAGTGGGAGGGGCAGCTAGGTGGCGCAGTGGATGAAGCACCGGCCCTGGATTCAGGAGGACCTGTGTTCAAATCCGGCCTCAGACACTTGACACTTAGTAGCTGTGTGACCCTGGGTGAGTCACTTAACCCTCATTGCCCCACTAAAAAATTAAAAATTAAATTAAAAAAAAGATTATGGTGGTAGTGATGGTATTGGTGAAGTGTGTGTGTATGTATTATCCTGATGAGTTTTATAAAGGACTTGAACAATCTTGTGAGAGCCCACAGGAAGGGTTCTGCTGGTCAATCGGTTGCTATGGAAACAGGAGGCCTTTTGCACTAACAGCTTCAGAGAAACACGGGAGCTTAATGGGCTCCAGCTCTGTGCTGCCTCCTCCTTTCTGGACCAATGAGGGTGGACCCAGCCTGGGGAGGTGGGGGACAGGGAGGGGAGGGGAGGAAGGTGGGACATGATGGAGGTTGGAGAAATGTCTTCCCAAGGACCAATGAGCACTTGCTGTTCCCTGACCTTGGCTTTTCTTGACCTTCTCCCTGTTGGATAATAGAACTGTGGTTGTATTATGGAAAGATAGGAAGGAATACTAGAAAGGGTTTAGGGAGGAAGAGGAAATCTAAAGCCATTTTTGCCCAAGGCCTTGCCTGTTGGAGACTCTGAATAAATATTTGTTGCTAAATTGAAAGCACTTGTTCCCCAAGGCTCTATCCCAGGCAGCTGCCTTCTCTTCTCCCTCTCCGGGAAGCTTCAGGTATCATTTATGGGCTGATGACTCCCAAGTCTCTATCCTAGTCTCTTCCCATTTGTTTATTTCCAAGTATTTGTTAGATGGACATTCAGGTGACCAGGAGCTCAAACTCTACAAATCCAAGCCCGAACCTGTCATTTTCCCTTTATCCCCTTCACCTCCCCTATTTCTATGGGCACCAGAGATATACGGGCCACCACCCCCATCCCTCCTGTCTCCTAGGCTTAAAAATCTCAGGGGCAGCTGGGACTCTTCTTTCCTTCACATGTACAGTCATCAGGCCCTTACTGATTTTGTCTCTGCCATCTCTCTTGGGTCAATCCACTCGTCTCCACTCTTGAAAAGGTCACTCTAGCCAGACTCAAGGTTGGATTGCTGAGGTAGATCCCTATCAGGTTCTCTCAGGTCTATTCACTCCTCTCTCCAATCCACATAGTAGGTGCTTATTAGATGCTAGGCGACTGACAGTAGAGCCCCAGTTTATATCAACCTCTGCTCAGCCCTTCAGTGACTTCCAAGTGATAGAGGAGGCTAAAAGGGGCTAATAGATAACCTATCAACTGTACCTAAGAGGGGCTAGCAGATTACCTAAGACTTGGGTTCTTATCAATAGTACCTAAAAGGGTTAACAGAAAAACTAAGGTTTGTGTTCTTATCAACAGAACTGTAACCAAGAAAGTTCAAGTCCCTACTGTTATGGGGGAAATGAGTGGGGATTTGAGGTAGGGGTCCTTAGGAATTCCTCTTTAAAGAATTACACCCTCTTGCACACAAATCCAATTTGAATAAAATAATAGTTTATTTAGGTGCTAGGGAGAAGGCATGGCATAGAGGCATAGCTCTCTGAGATACCTATCTCCCTGAGCAGGAGACAGGCAGATACTTTTATAGAGGACCGATGGTGGTGGTCCAATGGGGTGATCAACTGACTGTGGAAAGTTCCCTTATTGGGGGAGGACCATCCCCCACTGGTGATGGTTGGGAGAAGTTGGGTGAGGGGCGGCTCCCAATCTCTCTCCCCATCACACTACAAAGGCAGCAGCCATTTCTAATCTTATCTCTGAGAGGGGTGAGGGGGCCTGGAATGAAGGGTGGTGGTCCTGAAGCAAAGTAAGTCCCCATCTGATGCCACTTATCTCTTTAGGTGTGTCTGTCCTTTGGTTTGGTTTCTCAAGGAGAAGGTTCTTTGATTTACCCCAGAACACTTCTGAGGTCCCCAGGGCCCATAACACTACCAACCAATGCCATCAACAGAGACAGTAACTAGGGACCATTAACCATTAATAGTCATGAATATTCCTGGATGACAGGACACTTAGAAACCAGATCTTAAGTAAAGAGATACCAAAAACACAGAGACCCTCTGTCTCTGACAAGTTTAAGCATGTCTTTAGAAGCACGTGCAGAAAAGGCCAAATTTGTCCTTAGGTTCACCTTTATGACGTTTAAACCCCTAAAACACACCCCTAGGGAAAAAGGTTGTTAACCCCTTGGGAGTTGTCTTAGGACCCCAGAAAGTCCAAATTAGGATGAGACCTCCCAGGTACCTCCCTAAGGAGGAGATTAAGATAATGAGATAAGGAGCAGCTAGGTAGCACAGTGGATAAAGCATGGGCCCTGGATTCAGGAGGACCTGAGTTCAAATCTGGCTCAGATACTTAACACTTACTAGCTGTGTGACCCTGGGCAAGTCACTTAACCCCAATTGCCTCACAAAAACAAAAAAACAAACAACAAAACAACAACACGTAAAAGTGTATTATTATTTTCCAGTTACATGTAGAGATAGTTTTCAACAGTTGTTTTTATAAGATTTCTAGTTTCAAATTTTTTCCCTCTCTTCCCTCCCCCCCCCCAAGACAGCAAGCAATCTGATATAGGTTATAAATGTACAATTACATTAAACATATTTCTGCATTGGTCATACTGTTTAGAGGAATCAGAGCAAAAGGGATAAACCTCAAAAAAGAAAAACAAAAAAAATCAGAAATAATACGGTTCAATCTGCATCTAGATGCCGCAGTTCTTTTTTTCTGGATTTGGAGAGCATTTTCCATCATGAGTCCTTTGGAATTATCTTGGATCATTGCATTGCTGAGAAGAGTCAAGTCTATCACAGTTGCTCAACACACAATGTTGTTGATACTGTGTACAATGTTTTCCTGGTTCTGCTCTTCTCACTCATCATCAGTTCATGTAAGTCCTTCCAGGTTTCTCTGAACTCCTCCTGCTCATCCTTTCTTACAGCACAATAGTATTCCATTACATTCATATACCACAACTTGTCCAGCCATTCCCCCATTGATGGGCATCCCTTCAATTTCCAATTCCTTGCCACCACAAAAAGTGTGCCACCTGGTTGCCCCTAAAGATAATTTCTTACCTTTTCCAGGAATTCTTGTTTGGCTTGTGTCCAATTTACATTTTTTTCTTTGAGGATTTGCTTGTAACTGTTTTGACTTCCTTGTCTTCTTCTGAGTTTGTTTTTTGATATTCCCCATCACCAGAATAGCTTTTAATGATCAGGTTCTTTTTTTTTTGTTGTTGTTTCCTCATTTTTCTACCCTATTTCTTGATTTGGAGCATTATGTTAATGTTGGGCTTTGTTCCCAGCCTAGGGAATGGAGAGGCACTGTCTCAATTTTCTGGATTTTTCATACTTCTGTTTTAAGAGCTAGTTCTAGAGGTTTGGATGTTTTGGGTGCTTCTAAGGTTTGGTGACCTGGGAAGAGATGTGGTCACTACTCTCCTGGTCTTTACCCTAGTCCTTACCTAGGAAGGACTCTGATCCTTTGGGATTGCTATTTATACTGCCTGAACATATCATCTCATTAAATACTCACAAGAAATTATTATTTACAATTGAGGAAACTGAGGCAAACAGGAGGTGAAATGACTTGCCCAGGGTCACACAACCAGTAAGTATCTGAGGCTAGATTTGAACTCAGGTTTTCCTTACTCCAAGCCCAGCACTTTATCTGCTGCACTCCCTGCAGCCTTCCTCTAAGGTTCCTGATTTTTAATATTTGCTGTTTTCTAAGGTATAAATGTTCACACTGAAATTTTAACAATAGGCGAATCAGCTTTTGCAGCACTAGGGGCTCCAGCACAGTCCTGATTACTTAGAAATAGGGAGATCTTGGTGACTTTGGACAGAGCACTTCCAGGAAGGTGGTGAGCTTGGAAACTCAATGAGTGAGGGCTTCAGAAGTGAGGGAGAGGTGAAAAGGTCGAAATGATGATGTCTGAAGATGTTTTTTTCTAGGAGTCTATTTATGAAAACAAGGAGGAATATAGAATGATCATTTAAAGTGTTGTCAAGGTTTCTTCATCTGTTCCTGGGGTTGATGTGAAGATCGAATGAGAGTATTTGTGTTTGTTTGGTTCTTTTTTTGCAGGGCAATGGGGGTTAAGTGACTTGCCCGGGGTCACACAACTGGTAAGTGTCAAGTGTCTGAGGTCGGATTTGAACTCAGGTCCTCCTGAATCCAGGGCCAGTGCTTTATCCACTGCGCCACCTAGCTGCCCCCAAATGAGAGTATTTATAAAGTGCTTAGAAGAGGACCAGGCACATAGTAGGTGTTTAATAAATGTTTGTTCCTTCCCTCCCCCTCCCCTTAAATGGACAGTGCACTGGATTTCCTATTAATTGGCCAATGTGCCTTCCAGTCTTCCGGTCTCATCTGTAAAATCGGACCCAGTTGTTTCTAGGACCCCTTCCCATGCTAAGTCAGCAAGCATTTCTAAGCACCTAAAATAGGCCAGGCGCCTTCCTGAGTGCTGGAGGTATAGAAGAAGGGGGAATCGGTGAGCATGCTCTGTGGAAGGAGCCCCAGGCCAGACCTGAGTGTCACCAACTTTCTTGGCCACCCTGGGCCACTGCCGAGCCCAGACTGGCCAAGGGGATGCGTGTCTGAGCTGCGGCTCCAGATGCCATCCTTCCTACTGCTGCAGGCAGCCCCATGCTACAGCCTCAGAGGGCAGAAGGCACACCCGTTGCTTAGCAACCAGTGTGGGAGAAGTTGGATCAGATTCAAAATTTGTTTCCACGTCAAGGACTGCAATATTGTTGGGCGGGGGTTGGGGTGGGGAGGGGAGCCTGTTGCTCAGTTTCCTCTTCTGTAAATTGAGCTGTTTGGACCAGGCAACTTTTGATCCTTATTGTCACAATTGTCATCATCATTATTTTTGAGCCAAAAGGGTACTCGAAGGCCACCTAGTCCAAGCCTCTCATTTTACAGGGAAGAAAATGAGACCCAAAGATGGGAAGGAGCTTACCCAACATCACATTGAGAGTAACTGGAAGAGCCAGGATAAAAAGCAGTCAACAAACATTTGTTAAGAGTATACTATGTTCAGGGGCAACTAGGTGGCGCAGTGGATAGAGCACCAGCCCTGGATTCAGGAGGACCTGAGTTCAAATCCGGCCTCAGACACTTAATACTTACTAGCTCTGTGACCCTGGGCAAGTCACTTAACCCCAATTGCCTCACTAAAAAAAATAATAAAAAATAAAAAGAGTATACTATGTTAGATGGCTAAGCTAGCCATTAGCCACTGGAGACAAAAGGAAGTGTTCCCTTCACTCAGGGAAATTATACATGTAAAGGTTTTCCTCCCACCCTGTTATCTCCTGTGAGTTTTTGGTTTTGGGTTTGGGTTTGTTTGTTTGTTTGTTTGTTTTTGTGAGGCAATTGGGGTTAAGTGACTTGCCCAGGGTCACACAGCTAGTAAGCATTAAGTGTCTGAGGCCAGATTTGAACTCAGGTCCTGACTCTAGGGCTGGTGCTCTATCCACTACGCCATCTAGCTGCCCCCTGTTAGTTTTTTTTAAACAAATTTTGAACTTAAACACATGAAAAAACCATTTCCATACATACAACAGAACCCGAAAAGAAAATTGTGTATGATTCCACAAATCTCTATTTCATACCACTGGGGTTTTTTGTTTTAAAGAGTGTATAATATCAGATTTCTTTCTGTCTTGGGGAGGGGGAAGGGAGGAAGAAAAATTTGGAACTCAAAATGTTATAAATACAAATGTTGAAAAGTGTCTTTATATGTAACTGGAAAAAATACTATTAAAATTGGAAAAAAAATAAAGGGAAAAGGACCCACATGTGCAAAAATATTTATAGCTGCTCTTTTTGTGGTGGCAAGGAATTGGAAATTGAGGGAATGCCCATCAATTGAGGAATGTTTGAACAAGTTGTGGTATATGAATGTAATGGAATTCTATTGTGCCGTAAGAAATGATGAGCAGGAGGAGTTCAGAGAAACTTGCATGAACTGATGATGACTAAGATGAGCAGAACCAGAAGAACATTATACACAGTATCATCAACATTATGTGTTGATCAACTGTGATAGACTAGATTCTTCTCACCAATACAACAGTACAAGAAAGTTCCAAAGGACTCATGATGGAAAAGGTTCTCCAAATACAGGGAAAAAAAAAAAAGAACTGTGGAATATGGATGCTGATTGAACCATACTATTTCTTTTGTGTTTGTTGTTGTTGTTTTTCTTTTTTGATGTTTTTCCTTATTGCTCTGATTCTTCTCTTATAACATGACTAATGCAGAAATATGTTTATATATATATATATATATAAACCTATATCAGATTACCTGCTATCTGGGGAGGGAGAAAAATTTGGAATTGGAAATCTTATATAAACAAATGTTGAAAATTATCTCTACATGTAACTGGAAAATAATAAAATACTTTTATTTTTAAAATAACATAAAAAATTGGAAAAAAGTATATAATAAATTCCACGTTATCTTCATTTTTTCATTTTTATTTCTTTAGTATTTTATTTTTCCCCAATTTTATGCAAAAACAATTTTTAATCTTTGCTTTTCAAATGTTGAGTTCCAAATTCTCTCTCTCCCTCCTTCCCCACTCCCCTCGTTTGAGAAGTCAAGCATTTTGATATAGGTTATACACTACATGTTATTTGCAAAGCTGTCCTGAGTGTCTGGGCTTCCTTCTGAAATTTCTCCTATGTTCTCTTGTTCCTTTAGAGAAATGTTTCAACGGCATCACTATTGTTGACCCTCTTCCACTTCTCACCAAGTGCCATCCCCCGGTCAAATTTTAAAACAGAAATGGGGAAGGGGGTGGTTTTATAACAAGTAAGCAGGGGGTGGCTAGATAGCACAGTAGATAAAGCACCGTCCCTGGATTCAGGAGTACCTGAGTTCAAATCCGGCCTCAGACACTTGACACTTACTAGCTGTGTGACCCTTGGCAAGTCACTTAACCCCCTTTGCCCCACAAAAAAACAAACAAAAAAACAAGTAAGCAGTCAAACAAAACAAATTCACATATGATCATGTCCAAAAAAATGTATGTGTCATTCTTGAGTCCATTGTTTGTACAGAAGAGGGTAATATGCTGCTTTATAGGTTCTTTAGAGATGTAGTGGTTATGGCATTAATCAGAATTCTTAAGTCTTTCAGCATTTTTCATTACAATGCTTGTATCTTTGTAAACACCATCCTCCTGGTTCTGTTCTGAACTCTGCATCAGGTCGTATAAGTCTTCCCAGCATTCTCTGAAATCACTTCTTTTATCATTCCTTTTTTTCCTATCTCCCTGTCTATATTCAGGATTTAAAAAAAATTTTTTTTATCATGCACTTCCATGCTTAAAGAAAGAGAGCATTTTCTTATACACAGAAGAACATAAAAAGATTTCTCTAAGAAACTAGGATCTCTACTTCATACTGCTTGTTGTTGTTTTTTTTATTTTTTCAAGTAGATAATAAATTTCACATTTTACTTTTGTAGCAAGTATGTGCTGGCTTACTCTCCCAGAACAAGGCTAGTTACATTTTTTCCCTCAGGGCCATGGGGTTACCATGAGGGATTGTGAGAGCCCTCTCTTCTCTACTACCATTGGCTCAAGCCCCCACAAGTTGTGCTCTCATAATTATTAGCCACCAAGGACTAGCACCCCAGCTCCAGTTAACCACTTAACATCAACTAATTCTTATAAAGGAATATTTATTTCAAGATATAGCAAAAATACATTTTCCCCCAACACTTCTGGGGCACACTCTCTCCTATCCCACCCCAGTCTTTGGGGAGAGTGGTTCACTCAGGATAGTTTCTGTATAACATTAAATCCACCACAGTCATATCCAAAAGTACAGTGCCTGGCACATAGTAGGTGCTTAATAAATGTTGATTGATGGGGGCAGCTAGGTGGAGCAGTGGATAAAGCACCAGCCCTGGATCCAGAAGGACCTGAGTTCAAATCTGGTCTCAGACACTTGACACTTACTAGCTGAGTTACCTTGGGCAAGTCATAACCCTCATTGCCCAGCAAAACAAAATGTTGATTGATTGATTGATTGATTGATTGATTGATCTAAATGTGGCATTGCTGCTAGATGAGTTCTGTCTCAACTACTGCTAGGCTGGTCTCAAAGGTCATTCCTACAGGTCACTTCTTTCTCCTTAGGGCATCGAGGCTGAACTATAAAACCCCACTCTGGGTTTCAGTTTCCTTACCTGTAAAAAAAGAAGGTTGGATTCCATGGCTTCTATTGTCCCTTCCAGGCTTCAGTTTCTGATCCTATGAGCCACCCTTTGTGACACCCAGGATAGGGCAGGCAGCATAGAATGTGCCTGGACTGCTTCTACATCTGTCCAAGGGGGGCTCACCTGGAGAGCAAACAGATCATTCCATGACTTTCTATTTTCAAGTAAGGTCAACAAGTATATAGTAAGTGCCCACTATGTGCCAGACACTGTGCTAAATGCTAGGTATACAAAGAAAGGTAAAAGACAGTCCCTGCCCTCCAGGAGCTCACAGTCTGATGGGGAAGACAACATGCAAACAAGCTACAGATGGGATGATAAATTGGAGATAATCAACAGAGAGAAGTCAGTAGCAGTCAGGGGAACAGGGAGACTTCTTATAAAAGACGGGATTTTAGGGGGCAGCTAGGTGGCGCAGTGGATTAAGCACCAACCCTGGATTCAGGAGGACCTGAGTTCAAATTTGACCTCAAACACTTGACACTTACTAGCTGTGTGACCCTGGGCAAGTCACTTAGCCCTCACTGCCCCGCAAAAAAAAAAAAGAAGAGGCTAGATGGCCTTTGAGATCCCTTCCAGCTCTAGGCCTAGGATCCCATCACCTCCCTGGGCTTCAGTTTCCCCTTCTGCATAATGAGGGGGCTAATCTACACGGTCTCCGAGATCTCTTTCAGCCACAAATAACCCTAAAACTGAAGTCCTCATCAGCTTGTCTCCTCTCAGCTCCGCCTCCCCCACTTCACTCCCATGACTACAACTCCCACAAAGCTTAGCGGCCCCTCGTGAGCACGTGCCGGGATGTGGGCGGGTCTTCCTGATGTTCACTTCGACGATTGCCTAGACGCCGCGGGACGACGGCCAATGGGCTTCGTGCGGGCGGAAGGCGCGGCGGCCATGGCGGCGGCGGGCTCACGGTGAGGACTTCGGGCTTCGGGCTTTGGGCTTTGCGGCCTAGGCGGCCTCATGGAGCGGGTCCTCGAGGTGAGTGTGTGCTGATCGGGGGTCGGCCCCAGAGAGCCCCACGCACCCCCTGTGCCCGGGCCGGGGAGGAGGCCCCTCAATGGGTGTGGGGAAGCTTTATTCCTTTAACCGATGAGTAAACTGAGGCACGCGCAGGCGCAGAAGCGGGACACGAAACACGTGCGCGCACCCGCCACACGAAAACTCGCAGCACCGAGCTGGAAGTGACTTCCCAGGCCATCTACCCAAATCTCCTCCTTTGTCAGAGTGGGAAACTGAGGCCCAGAGAGGGGAAGGGTCTTGCCCTGGCTTCTCACTTAGTGTATTTGGACTCGGGCCCTCGGGCCATGTTTACGTATCCAGGGTTAGGGGCCCTGATCTTTCATTAGTAAAGGGACCTCCCAGCGGAGGAAACTCCCTCCACCCAAGCTGGTTGGCAGCCTCCCCCACCCCATTCGCAGCCTTCCCTGTGGTTGGACCAGGGCTCCCTTCTGGGAGCCAGGCTTTTAACTGCCTAGGAAACCCCTTCGATCGAAAGAGCTCCCAAAGCAAATTCAGGGACCCTAGGTTGAGCCCCAGGTTTAGGCAGTGGCCTAAGACACAGAGCTTAAGGTCACACAGTCAGTGCTAAGGCGTGTTTTCCTGGTGGCAGTGCCTGGCATACAGCAAGTGCTTAATAAATGTTGCTTGACATCCCATCTGTAGCCTAGCCACCCCCTCCCCCCACCACGTATGCTTTCATGTATGCATAAACAACATCTTCATTGCCTCCCAGTGATCAGAGCATTGGACTTAGCATCTCTAAGATTCCTTCCAACTCTAAATCTGATAGGCCAGTAGGCTTCAAAAAGCGACAGGGTAAATTATTTTTATTTTTCATACATGTTATTATATGTATGGGAGGGGAGGAGGGCATGGAGAAAGTTCCAGGCAATCAATCAATCAATCAATCAACATTTATTAAACACCTACTCTGATGCTAAATACAAAGAGAGACAAAAGGCAGTCTATGCCCTCAGGAGCTTGCCAGCTATCTTCTGTCCCCAGCCTAAGGCTCTGTGACTTAGACCCCCTGTCACCCCTGGGTCACTGTAGATTTGTAAATGCAAATTATTCTCTCTAAGAATTGGAGGGGATTGGGGAATTTCTTGATATTCAGCTGTTTCCCCAGACAGCATGCCAGTTCTTAGATCCCTGCACGGGTGGTACCCTTGTCTAATTCACCCTATTTTGCCTTAACAATTGCATTTGCCTGAGTCACTGTCCAACAGCATCCTTGTTGGTGGTAAAGAAATAGGGGGCAAGCAAAAGCGACAGGCCCTGGGAGGCCTGGCCCAGAGCTGGAGTCAGGAGTCAGCCGGCAGACCTGCTGGGAAGAGACAGGGACGCTTTGTCCTCGGACCTCTGGAGTCCAGACTTGTTCTGGCTTCAGCCTAGGGGTCTTTAGGGTGTCCACTCACCTCAGGCTGCTCTTCAGCCTCTGTACCAGGCCATTCACCAGCCACCTTTGGTTTCCCCCCACTGCACCCCCAGGGCACCCACTTGCTTCCAGGAGAGCCACCAGACACCTCATTATAGAAGGCTCTTCTCTCTGTGGGAGCATGCCCAGTTGTGGGAGGCCTGAGTCAGGCAGTGTGTGTGACTTTCATTCCATCATTTCCACTTGTCTTTCTGAATAGCAGCTGCAGCAGCCTTGGATCAGGGTGCCTGGCTTCCCCCAACCCCTCCAGCACAGACTGCATCTCCTCTCTTTTCTTCTATCTCTGCCCATTTTATGGGTTTGAGGTACAATGATAGTTACTTCAATATTATTAGTGATCTGGGGCTTTTAAAAAAAAATTATTTAGAATTTTATTTTTCCAAATTACATGTAAGAACAAATTTTGACTCAATTTTTCAAAACTTTGTGTTCCAACTTCTCTTCCTCCCTCCCTCTGCACCCCCCACCCCAAGAACTCCAGCAATTCAATATGTTATACATGTGTAGTCATGCAAAACATCTCCACATTAGCCTTAGCCAGGTTGTGAAAGAAAACAGACAAAAACAAAACTTCAGATTAAGGAACTTTCAAAAATTATGCTTCAGTCTGTTTTTAGATACCATCAGTTCTCTCTCTGTAGATGGATGATCTGGGGCTTTTTTAATATGGTTATTAATCCATTCCTTCTGATCTCTTGGGGAATGGCTCCTGGTCTTGTTGATCCATGTCCCTTCCCTCCACAGTATCTGTGTGGTACCTTCCCTCCAACTCTGCCCCCATTCCCATTGTAGTGACCATGGAAAGCTTCAGTTTGTCACCTCCCTGCCCTCCCCTGACATTGGTCTCTGAGAAAGCTCAGATTTAGACTGTGCATACACATACAAAACCTGTGTGTGTGTGTGTACATACATACGCACGCATACACACATGTACACAGCTAGTGTCAAGTGTCTGAGGCCAGATTTGAACTCAGGTCCTCCTGAACCCAGGGCCGGTGCTTTATCCACTGCGGCACCTAGCTGCCCATCCCCATCATTTCTGGCCAGGTGCCCTTTCTCCCCTCTGCACAAGGTGAGCCCTCCCTGGGAGAAGGAAAAGACAGCTTCCCTATTTCCTGGTGGCTGTTGGCCAGCGTTCCTGGTACCTTTCAGAGGGTTGTTGGTGCAGTAACCAGATGTGCTGACGTCAGGTCCTGTCGGGCCTCTGGAGCAGGTCTCTGGCCTTCTCATTCACCCTGCCTGCTACACCCAGGCAGTCAGCAAGTATTCATTAAGCACCGACTGTGTGCTGGGCCCCGTGCTAAGCAGGTGGGGTTCAAAGAAAGGCCAGAGCCAGTCTCTGCCCTGGAGGGCGCAGCGCCTGATGGGAGATGTGCGCGGCGCTCATCCTCGGTGCCTGTGATTTTCCCACCAGGAGATGCCCTCCTCAGAGAGGATGGAGGATGAAGAAGAGGAAGATGACGATGATGACGACGATGAGGAAGAGGAGGAGGAGGAGGAGGAGGAGGAGGAGGAGGAAGAGGAGTTGGATCTCTTTGGGGGCTACGACAGCTTCCGAGGGTACACCAGTAGCCTGGGCAGTGAGAGCAGCTCCTGCCTGGAGGAGTCCAGCGACAATGAGAACGAATCGCATGACCGGGAGGCTGGGGAGCTCCCCACCTCCCCCGTGCTGATGCCCAGCCCCAACCCCCGTTCCCAGGATGGCAGCGGTTCGGAGCCAGGTGCTTTGCAGGGCTCCTCTGGCAGTGGGAAGGGCCAGGGCCAGCCAGTGTCCCAAGGGAGAGAGCAGGGGCCCTCTGTGGGGGCAGGGTGTGCCCGTGCTGTGAAAAGCCTGCCAAGCGGCGTGGCCATGCCTGGCCTGAATCTGGCCAGGGATTCCCCACCCTGGAACTCCTGGATAAGCGGCCCCCTGGGCCGGACCCTCAGAGCATAAAGGGCACTTAGTGAACCCTGAGGGAGTCAGAGGTGGCTGGGCTCGGGGCAAGGCCCAGAGTTCTCTTCTCAGCTGTCCAGTCCAGAAGCCTCCGGCTCCAACTGAAACCAGACCTGCCTGGGACCAGTTGAATAGCCATGCATTTCTGTGCCTGGATGAGGCCTAGGACCCTGGCTGAGAATCAGTGTAAAGAGCCCTGGGCTTGGAAGTCCAAGGACCCGGGTTCAAATCCTCCTCTGCCAAGGAGTCCAGGGCAGAAGGGGCTAGGTTTGATGTCAGGGTCTGGGCTCACATCCTGGCCTCTTCAACTTGGTAGTTGTATGACCTTGGGCAGGTCCCTTTTCTGTTGGCCTCAGTGTCCTCATGTAAAATGGGGGGTGGGGTGGACTCAATGGCTCCAGGGTCTCTTCCAGCTCTAAGTCTGTTGGACCTTGGCTGGTACAGACCTTAGAGGTCATTGAGGACATTGTGCCCCAGGCGGGCCATGGGTCACAAGGTCACACATCAGAGGGACGACTTGAACCCGGGTTCAAGGCAGTGCTCTGTGCTCTACTGCCCCTTGAGGGAGTCAGGCAGTCTGTGCTCTCACTGATTTGGGAGTCCCCCGGTGCAGATGGCAGCCAGCCCCCTTCTGCCTTGTGCTCCCACAGGGTTATACCCCAGGAGGTCCCATCACAGGCCCCGGGCCTTGTCAGCTTGCCACGCTCTTTATCAAAGTCCAGTCTGAGGTGGTTCTCCCCTCTTTTCCCTTGGCCCCTCCCTCCAGTTAACAAAGCAAAGCAGGATCACGGATGGGTGGGCCTTCTGCTGTCACAGCCCCCACCTCTGCTGGGTCAGCATCTCCTCTGGGGCCATTGCTGGCGTGGCCCTACCTGACTTTCCTGGGGAAAGCAGTGATGGGGAGAGGTGCCTTACTTCCCTTGGGGTCCCACAGTGCCAGCCCTTCTCTGGATCTTCCTTACCTTCCCTGGCCTCCTAGTGCTTCTAGCGGCCCCTGTGGACACTGCCCCCATGTCCCTGGCCCAGAGGGTCATGGCAGGTCCACGGCATTCTTTCCTGGCTGGTCCAATACTCCCGTGGTCAGGCCTGAGGTGACTTAATCAGCTGCTTCAGAAAGACCACGTTATGGGTGGAGCTGGCTGGGTCATGTGCCTTGTTTTCTGCTACTCTCCCCAGCGGTCTGTGAGATGTGCGGCATCGTGGGCACTCGGGAGGCCTTCTTCTCCAAAACCAAGCGCTTCTGCAGCGTCTCCTGCTCCCGGAGCTACTCGTCTAACTCCAAGAAAGCCAGTATCTTGGCAAGGTTACAGGTCAGACCGAGATGTCCCTCACCCACTGGGGCCGTTGGGGGGCGTGGAGACAGCCAGGGCTTTCCGGAGGTGGGGAAGGCGAGGGAGCCCTGCTGCTCTGGCTGGCGGTGGGCCACGGGCAGCTGCTGCACAAAGCCTGGAGATCCCTGTCCCCAGTGGGCTCCCTGTGCCTGGTAAGATTCCTGTCTTTGGTGGGTTCATTGGTGGAGACTGTCCTGTGGACTCTAAGGGAGCTGAGGCTCTGAGATGTCAGAGAGAGTTTCCCAAGTTGGTGACACTGGTGGCCTCCCAGAGCCGGTGTCGTGGATGGAGCCGGGTGCTGGCCTCCACTTCTCCGTGTGACTTTGGGAGAAGGGACTGGGGAGGTCATGTAATCCAAACCTCCATTTTACAGACGGGGGAGCTGAGGGCTGAGAGAGGTCTCAGCGTCACAGGCAGAGCAGGGATCAGAGCCCATGTGGTCTGCCCGAGTCTCATTTCATTCCTTGCTTAAGTGGAAGTTCCCATCTCCTCTGCCTTCTTTGGGTAAGGGGCCTGCCTTTGGTGCCTAGGCCAGTCCTCTCCTGTGTCTCCTCTGGCAGTGGGAAGGGCCAGGGCTTTACCCTTTAGCCAGGGGCTGCTCTGGGTGCTGTTGGGGCATGTGGCCATGTGGGCCGATAGCCCCCTGCCCACAGCCAGGATTTAGTGGGGAAGCAGGACTGAAAACCACGTTGGGAGGAGGTGAGCAGTAGGACCAGGGACACTGAGTCCCCTCCTCTGTGCCAGGCATTGTCTTGGACCCTTTGCAAATAGAGTCCTCACAGCTGCCCTGAGAGGTAAATGCTAGTATTATTCCCATTTGACAGTCTAGTAAACTGAGGCAGACGGTGGTTCAATGACATGGCCAAGGTCACCCAGCTTAGCAAGTGTCTGAGGCTGGATTAGAACTCCAGGCCTGGGAACTCAGTCATGAGATCTTCTTGACTGCAGGCCCAGTGCTTTACTGACTGGGCCACCCAGCCAGTGAGACATCATGGTACAAAACACTGAGTTGTGTGTGACCTCTTAAGTGTCCTAGGAATTCTGAGGAGAGATGAGTGGGGCCTGATGTACTCAGGAAAGGCTTTGCCATAACACGTTTCTTCGGCGTGTAAAGAATTATAAAGTTCTCTCCCACTGTGGCCCCCTCCCCGCCTGAGGGAGGCATTTGACAAGTTAGGAAACTGAGGCCCACAGCAATTCCTGAACTCACCCAGGGTCATTTAGCAGTTCAGGGCTTCTGATTCTCAGAATGATTGAGTGAATAGCAGATTTATTAAGTGCTTGTTATGTTCAGAAGGCTGCACCAAGTACCGGGGATACACAGAGAAAAGTGTCAGTCTAAGACAGGTCTGGAGGTGGCACCTAGAGGATGGGAACCTTTGGAGGCTGAACATCTTCACTGTATTTTTTTATTTGTTTGTTTGTTTTTGGGGTTTTTTTGGTGGGGCAATGGGGGTTAAGTGACTTGCCCAGGGTCACATAGCTAGTAAGTGTCAAGTGCCTGAGGCTGGATATGAACTGAGGTCCTCCTGAATCCAGGGCCGGTGCTCTATCCACTGTGCCACCTAGCTGCCCCTTCCTTGTATTTTTTTTTTTTTTTTTAGTGAGGCAATTGGGGTTAAGTGACTTGCCCAGGGTCACACAGCTAGTAAGTGTGTGTTAAGTGTCTGAGGCCAGATTTGAACTCAGGTACTCCTGACTTCAGGGCCGGTGCTCTATCCACTGCGCCACCTAGCTGCCCCCCTTCCTTGTATTTTTAATCAGCTCCCCAGTAGCATAAACCCCTTCCCCCAGCCTGGGTCTCTGGGAGGGCGGGGCGTGGCAGGGCAGGGGATGGGCTCACAGTTTAATGTCTGTCCCAAGCCTGTTCTGGGCCAGAATCCCAAGCCCCGTGGGAATCCAGGAATCCTGGCTGCCAAGGTCCTCGTGACTGAGCTCCTGGGTCTAGATCTCTCCTCCCTTCCCATACCTAGAACTGTGAAGGCCCAAGCGCCCGGGAAACAGCCCCAAACCTGAGCCTGTTTCTGGGGGTGTGCCTCTGCCCCCCACCCCCCAATCAGTCCTTTGGGCTTGGATCGCCCAGGAGAGGTCCAGCCCTTCTGGCCCTCCTTTTACCAAAGGGTCCAAGCTCACCGAGACAGGAAGTGTCCGACAGAATTTGAACCCAGGCTTCTGGGAGGTACCTACAGGACTTTTGCTGCTGGGCCCAGACAGGTGTCCTGCCTGGCTCTACTTACTCACCATGTGACCCTGAGTCAGGCTCTCTGGGCCTTAACTGCTCCTTCTTTAGGCTGAGGGCCGGCCTGGGGCCTTGGATGTCCTCAGTTCCAGCTCCCCCATCTCTGTTCATTGGGCCCCCCAGTGGTATGTGAGCTTCCTCAGGGCAGGGATTCTGATGGTGACCTCTGCCAGGACAGATGCTTCCTTGACCCAGAACCAAGGTGGCCTGCTTTCTCTGCCCTCTTCCAGGGGAAGCCTCCCACCAAGAAGGCCAAGGTCCTCCACAAGGCTGCTTGGTCGGCCAAGATTGGCGCCTTCCTTCATTCCCAGGGCACGGGGCAGCTCGCAGACGGGACCCCAACGGGGCAGGATGGTGAGGATGGGCCCTGAGGCCTGGGGAGGGGGGTCAGGGAGGGGGCAGGCTGTCTGTGTGAGCCGAAGACTTTGGGACTTTGGGCAGCCTTGGGGTGGGGGCAGGGGGGGTCCAGGTGTCTGTGGGGCATCAACTTGGCTGTTTCCTGTGACATCATCTTTATTTCCAAATGGATCCTTTCCCTCTCTTCGTCCTTTTGGAGACATCCCCCCTAGTAGCAAAGACTAGGAAGAAGAAAGGAAAAAAAGTTCACCCCCCCCATCCCCTGGGCTTTTGCTCTGTACTCCATTCCCACCTTCATTCCTGCTTGGGAAGGTGCCCCCCACCTTGTCTGCACACATGCACACGTACACCCACATACAAGATTGTAAGCCCCTTGGGCAGGGTCTGTTTCTCCAAGGAAGTATGTCATCTTACGCATTTAAAGACCTAATTCCAAGGGCCCCGTGGGCCTTCACCTGACTGCCCGACAGGGCTTCAGGATACCCCCTGTCCTGGTATGGGGGCCCCCCCAAGTGCCTGGTTCAGGGCAAGACAAGACCACAGCTCCCCAAGGAGCCCAGAATTGGGGCAGGGGCAAAGGGCACTCCCCAGCCCTGGCTTAGAGGCCCAGTTGAATAAAAACATTTTAGGCCGGGCCTGTGGTATCAGGCGCCCTGGTGGTGGTGGTGGGGGGTGCTTCACTTTGTTCTCGCCTCTGGCCCCTTCTCAGAATCACAAAGGAAATCTGGTACTATGTTTAAGACAAGCTCAAGGACCCCAGTTCAGAGCCCCTGGCTTGGGGGGCGGGGCATCTTAGGCCATGGGCGGGGCTTCTGGGGGTGGGGCAGGTATCTCCCTCCAGGCTAGATCCCTGCTTGTGGAGGAGGGGGCTGGGGCGCAGAGTAGGAGGGCCCAGCTGCCTGGGCCCATCCCACAGACCTCGGCTTTCCCCCTGCCTCTCTGCCCCTGCCTCAGGAGGCCTTCAGAGACGAGACCCCTGTTTCCTAATGGCTGCAGGTGTGCTAGGAGCCCGGGTGGGACCAGGGGTCTCTGCAGAGCCCCTGTAGCCCCCTCCTCTCTCTCTCCTTTCATATCCTTGCAGCTCTGGTCCTGGGCTTCGACTGGGGGAAATTCCTAAAGGAACACAATTATAAGGCAGCCCCTGTCAGCTGCTTCAAACACGTAAGAATCCTGGGCCTGTCTGGGGTCGGGCTTGGGGAGGGGGCTTCAGGCGGGACAGGGGGACGTTGTTTCTGGCTGCCCCTTGTGCACCCCGGAGTGGGGGAGGCTGTCACCTGCCAGGCTGCCGCGCTGGGTGTGCAGTCCCTGCCCATACTCCTCGGCCTCCATCTTTGGCCGTCCACTCACCCTGTGAGTTCAGCACCCTCCTCTTTGGGGCCTGGGCTGTTGGAGCCCTTTTTGCTTTTTGTCCCTCGCCCTGCCTGGGGACCCAAAGGAGGGTCAGAGACAGCCCCGAGCGTGGGGGGGGGGAGAGAACTTGGGAACAGCCTTGGACTGAGCCCACCGAGCCAGTCCGATTACCTGGGGAATGAGCCGAGGGCTGTTCTGGCTGTGAGGTGCCTGGGAGAGGCTTCCTGCACACAGTCAGCACTCAATAATTGCAGGTCCTTGATTCAGCTGACCCTCAGCACCTCCCCCACTGGTGGTGGTCCCTGACTTTCCCTGGGGCTCTGATGTGGAGACTGCCGGTCCCAGTCACTGCTGCTGGAGGGGCCCAGGGCCCTGGGAACCAGCCTCCTCTCCTTCCCTGCTGCCCTCTGGGCACAGGAAATGCCAGAGGTCACTGCTCCCTTCCCTCCTTTTGTGGCCTCATTCTGGTCTCTCCCCCCAGGCCCAGCTCTTAATAGAGGCACTTAATGGGTGCTTTGGGTGTGAATGGTTGAGTGGGGGCTGAGGTCTCTGGCTCTCAGAGTTATTTTGATGCAAATCTTATTGCTGTTGTAAACCTGGGAGGCTGACAAGTCTGTAAGCATTCATTAAGCGCCTTTTGTGTGCCTGCCGTGGTGCTAAAAGGCAGTAGGAGCAGAGCCCAAAGGCACACATCTGGGGAGGTGGGGGTGGCAGGAGTAAGTGAGGCAGGCTGGCAGAGCCCGAGTTAGAAAAGAGTGTGGGGGGGTCAGTATCTGTGCCTGTGTGGACATCTGTAGGGAGGTACCCCCTCCCCCCCAATCCGGAGCCTCAGGCTTCCCGCTCTTGGGAAGTTGTGAAGATCAAGGAGAGCACTTGGATCAGGGGGTGGAGGTGACCCAAGACTGACTTCTGCCCAGTAGAAAAGACATTTTATAAAGTTGAAGCTTAGAAAGATCCTAAGTTAGCCCGAGAGCCAGGCCAGGCCTCGCCTCGGGGGCTCAGGCTCACAGAGACGGGAAGTGGCAGAGCCAGGCTTCGAGCCAGGGCCCAGGGCAGGTGACCCTGGAGGGTACCCTCTGAGGAGGCCAGCCCATTGGAAGGCATCATCGAGGCCTGAAGAGGGATGGATGGGCCACTCACTCTGCTTATTTCCCGAGATACAAAGAAAGGCCCCCAAACCCTCCTCTCTCTGGGAGGAGGAAACTAGCCCTTATTGAGTGCCCCCTAGCACAGGCTCTGCTGCCTTCTCCCACACTCCCTGAGGTCTGGAGACTGTCCTGTGCTGCTTGGATGCGGGGGGCCCCCCCCTCGTGTTCTCCCCTTTCAGGGCTGAGCAGAATTTCATCATTTCATTTCGACAAACATGGGGGACCATGGGCTGCAGAGCACCCCTCCCCCAGCCTTGGGGGACACACCCAGTTAAATGGGTGGGTCTGTGCCTCCTGGAGCTCCCACCTCAGCTGGGGAGAAGAAAAAACTCCAAGCACCAGCTGACTTTGGAGGAGAGCAGCCAACCCGCCCTTCCTCCTAGTGCTTGCAGCACTGGAGTAGTAGGGATTGGGGGGTGGGGAATGAACCCAGTAGGCTTCCTGGACCCTGTGCCTTTGGGCGGGGCCTGGGCAGATCCCCGCAGCAGGCCCCTCCCTTCCCCACAGGTTCCGCTATTTGATCAGTGGGATGATGTGGTGAAGGGGATGAAGGTGGAGGTCCTGAACAGTGATGCCGTGCTCCCCAGCCGCGTCTACTGGATCGCCTCGGTCATCCAGACGGCAGGTGAGCGGCAGGGCCCGGCCAGGGCTCAGGGAAAGAGCAGACTAGGCTGAGTCAGATGGGCTGAGGAACTCCAGGGTTTTAGTAGCTGGGCCTCAGGGACCGCAGTGACCTGCCCTCTTGGTGCGGCTGGTGGAGGAGCTGGCTCTGGGCCTGGGCTCCAGTTTCCTTATCTCTAAAATGGGGCATTAATTCTACTTGTGTTCTGTCTTTGGGGGCCAGGATGGGATCACAGGGGAGGTGGGGGTCGGGGGCACAGCGTTGGGGGTCAGGATGAGGCCCTGTCCATCTCCTCCCTCCCTGCAGGCTACCGGGTGCTCCTGCGCTACGAAGGCTTTGAGAACGACTCCAGCCATGACTTCTGGTGTAACCTGGGCACGGTGGACGTGCACCCCATTGGGTGGTGTGCCATCAATAGCAAGATCTTGGTGCCCCCGCAGAGTGAGTGTGGGCCCCAGTGAAGAGGCCCTCGGGGGCTGGGGGCTGGGCAGCGGATTCCTGCCTTGCCCATCCCTTGGCCAGGGGCACAGGGCACTCTGTGGGTAGCAGGAGCTCATTAACCCTTCCCTGGCACCCTCTGTCTCTACAGCCATTCACGCCAAGTACACAGACTGGAGGGGTTACCTTATGAAGCGGCTGGTGGGAGCCAGGACCCTCCCCGTGGATTTCCACATTAAGGTCGGGTCTGTGGTCTCCCCTTCCCTGGTGCATCTGATCCCTGCTTTCACCTCATTCCTCTCAGTCACCAAGCTTTAATGAAGCACCTGCTGTGTGTCTGACGGGGGGCCTGGGGGCTGGGCCTGCTGAGACAAGGAAGGCCATGAGCCCTCTGAGGCCGGCTTCAGTGCCCTGACCTTCTTCTGATGTGATCAAACTGCAGAGAATGTGCTCTTGGCACAGGAGGTGGAAGGACCAGTGGTTCTGAGGTCTGCTGGACATGCGGGGTCTCCTTTGCTCCCCCAGGGCCCGTCAGCCCCTGCTCTCCAGGGTGTAAGGGGGACTGGGGGCTTAGTTTGGAAGCATTAAGCACCCACTGTATGCTGGACTCTGGGCTTAGATGTGAGGAAAATGACAAGCTCAGACAGGACGCAGGCCCCTCTCCTGCCTGGAGGGCTGGCTGCCTGGTCCTGGGGTGAGACACTGGGGAGAGGCAGGACAGCGACTGGGTCAGGGCTCAGGTCTCTGGGCACCAGGGAGAAGGCAGAGGCATTGAGACGGGCCTTAAGGGATGATCGGAATTCAGCAGGTGAGGATGGAGGGGGCAGAGAGAAGGCCTTAATCCTGGCACAAGAGGGAGGAGGAAGGAGAGGTAGGGCCATACCTGGTGATCAGGTAACCCAGTGACAGTTATTCCGTCCTCCTTGGGAAGGCTTCAAATGGCAGACCTGAAAGATCTCAGGCTTTGTAGGCACCAGGCAGCCACAGAAGGGACTGTGGTCCAACATTCTAGAACCTCACAGTTCCATGCCCTCATGGAGCCTCAAGCGTCTTTAGTTAGTGGGACAAGTTACCCACCTAGAGAGTACTATCAGTACTTAATCTGATGGGAAAGAGAAGGGCTCTGATCATTCAGGGAAAGAGGCAGGCTTTGTGGACGTGGCGGAACTGGGAGCCTCCTCCATCTCATCCTTGGATTCTGTGGGCTCTAATCCTTCCTGTTCTAAGTGCCCTTCCAGCCCTGGCATTCCCTGTTCTAAGCTCCCTCCCAGCCCTGGCATTCCCTGTTCTAAGCTCCCTCCCAGCCCTGACATTCTGTTTTAAGCTCCCTCCCAGCCCTGGCATTCCCTGTTCTAAGCTCCCTCCCAGCCCTGGCATTCCCTGTTCTAAGCCCCCACCCTCCACCCCCTGCTCTGATATTCCCTGTTCTAAGCTCCTCCTCAGCCCCAACATTCCCTGTTCTAAGCGCCCTCTCTGCTCAAACCTTAGGAATGTTGACGGGGATCTTGAGATACTGGGGACTAAGTCAGTCCTGGAGAGGCTAAGGCTTTCCTTGTCTGTGGCTGCAGTTCAGAAGGCAGAGTTTGGGGGGCTCCCCCTCCCCCTCGAGATGGGAGTGAGCAGCAGAATAGGCCGCAGGGACCAATGGAAGCCTTGGTCCCTGTACCCGGAAGTCTTTCAGGCCGGAGGCTTTGCAGGCCTCTCCCGCTCCTGCCTGCTCTCGGCCTGCCCTGCTCCCTCTGCTGGCCTGACCGGGGACATCACCCAGAGTTTTCTTAGCTGGTGAATGAGGAGGAGGACTGATGCTTATCTCAGGCTTGTGTGGCCACTCCACTCGGCCTTCAGGAAGCACCTGCTCCCTGCCAGGCCCTATGCACCCCAAGGGCAGTGGCCCAGTGAGAAGCAGGAAGTTCCCCGCTCTTGGTTCAGAAGCTGAGGAGCTACAAAGACGTGGATGCACTAAATGCTCAGGATGGGTTTTTGGTAGTGGAGGCACCAGCGAGGGGAGGGTGGGGGGAATCAGGGAAGACTTCATGTGGGAGGTGGCCCCCAGGCCTGTGTAACCTTGGGAAGCCATCTACCTACCAAGCCTCAGTTTCCTCATATGTAATAAGTAAAAACCTCCTTCCCAGTCGGGTACACAAACCCTACCTCCCCCCAGGCACCAAGTGCCTTATCCAGCTCTCCCAGACAAACCCTGGAACATGGAATGTCTGAGCAGGAATGGAAGGGCAAACCCTGGAACATGGAATGTCTGAGCAGGAATGGAAGGGACCTGGCAGTCCCAGAGAAAGGAGGGGCACCTTTGGGCAGACTGACTCTAAATCCAGGCCCTTAACAGACCCTTGCTCTGCCCGCAGCTCTTTTGTTTTACAGGCTGAGTACAGGGACTTACCCAAGGCCACAGGTTGGTTGGTTGTTTTTGGGTGAGGCAATGAGAGTTAAGTGACTTGCCCAGGGTCACACAGCTAGTAAGTGTCAAGTGTCTGAGGCTGGATTTGAACTCGGGTCCTCCTGAATCCAGGGCCGGTGCTCTATGCACTGTGCCACCTGGCTGCCCCAGAGCAGAGGTTCTTGACTGTTTTTTCCTGATGGAGCCCTTTGGCAGCCAGTCTAGTAAAGTCTCAAGATCCCTTCTCAAATATTAATAATAGCAGACACCTACTATGTGCCAGGCATTGTACTTAGTGCCTTACACTTAGCTCATTTGATCCTTACCCAGAGATGTGGGAGCTATAATTTACCCCCATTTTACAGATAAGGAAACTAAGGCAGGGGACTTACCCAGGGTCACACAGTTATTAAGTATCTGAGGCCAGATATGACTTTTAAGTCTTCCTGACTGAAGTCTCAGTGCTCTACCTATTAAGCCATCTAACTGCCCCATGTTTTTGTTTCTAATGCATAGAATAAAGTAGATGGGATGACGTGATAGGGAGAGGTAACTGAAGAAAAACAAGGTCATGGAACCTGGGGGAGCCACCTTTGAGTGAGAGGCCTGAGGCTTCTGGGGTGGGGGAAAGTGGGTAGGAGCAAACATTTAATGGAAGACGGTGAGTGTGAGGCAGAAGGGTACAGGGAGCGTCAGCTGGCAAGGTTCTTGTGTGGGCATCCTAGGCCTGGGACTGGCAGGAGCTCAGTTGCCTTCTAGTCCTGTCTCCTCTTCTCCCCCCCCCCCCCCCCCCCCCCCGCATAACAGGTGAGGAAACAGGCTGGGGGAAGGAAATCTCCGATCCCTGTGACAAGTGTCAGAAGTGGGGTCTGAGTGGATGTGGGAGCTGTTGGCCAAGCTGTGCTCGGCTCCTCCTCCTTTGTCCTGATTGTGTGAGCGATCATGGACAAAAGGTCAGACCTGGAGGGAAGAGAGAAAGGGGCAGCAAGCCTGGAGCCGAGGAGGCCCCAGTGAGGACTTCCCAGGAGGAGAAGCAGGTGGCCTGCTCTCGTGGAGGGAGCCAGATAGCGCCTCTCCTCTCACTGGTTGGTTGGGAGGAGCCCAAGGGTCATCTGGGCTGACTTCCTTTTTAGAGATGAGGAAATTGAGGCAGTGTGGGGGCAGTGTAGAGGGACAGATGGACAGAAAAGCATCCATTAGCCACTCACCTTGTAGGCTCTGGTGGTACAAAGACCTAAGAGGGACACTCGCTTTCCCTAAGGAACCTCCATTGTGATGGGGAGTCTGTCTGGGGAAGGGACTTTTGGTGTAGGGAGTCACAAGGATGGCAGTGGAGGTACGGGGGGCAGTGTCCAGCAGCTGCCCCAGGAGGTAAAAGGCCGGAAGGGCCTGCTGGGCCAACAGGGCCTTTCTCCACATCCAGGGTAGATGGATTAGAAGCATGGTCTTGGCTCAGCTGGAGATGGTCTCAGAGCAGGATTTGAACTCCATTCTTGGCCTGTCTCTCCCAGCCTGGGTTGGGGTAGGGGGGGCTCTAGGTTTCAGCTTGACTACTTCTTCCCCCTGTGATAAGCAGCCCCAAGCCACTTCCCTCCCATGAGTCCCAGCTTTCCAACGTAGGGGTCTGGGCCTGGACCAGCGAGTGTTGGAAGTAGGCGTCCTGACTCCCAGGGCTCTCCAGGCTCTGCCCCTCACAGCCAGGATGCCTGATCCTTGAACATGGGAGCTGAGAGGAGAGCACTGTGTGACCCTGAAGGGCCGTGGTGATGCCACCCTCCCATCATATGACTTTTCCAAGGTCACCCAGCCAGTTGGGGAGTGGAAGGGGCTGGCCCACATTCCTGCTTGGGGCTCCTGTTGGGACCTGCCGGGATTGGCCTGGGGGAGGGGGTCACCCTTGGCTTTGCCCCGTCCCAGGCTCTTGGGAGGGCATGCCTCACACCCTGAACCCCCGTGGCCTTGTTCTCCACAGATGGCAGAAAGCATGAAATACCCGTTCCGTCAGGGTATGCGGGTGGAGGTGGTGGACAAGACTCACGTGTCCAGGACACGCATGGCCGTGGTAGACACTGTGATTGGAGGGCGGTTGCGACTGCTCTATGAGGATGGCGATGGGGATGACGACTTCTGGTGCCACATGTGGAGTCCCCTCATCCACCCTGTGGGCTGGTCCCGCCGTGTTGGCCACAGCATCAAGAAACCAGGTGCAGGCACAGCAGGAGAGGCTACAGGGGTTGGGGAGCCCCAGGGGGTGGGGGCCTGCCCCACCTCATTCCCTTCCATCTTTCTCCTGCACAGAGAGGCGAGGGGAACTCAGCAGCCACCCGACCTTTCGGAAGATCTACTGTGATGCCGTTTCCTACCTCTTCAAGAAGGTGAGCAGCCCCTCCGCGGGTGGGGGCCTGGGCAGTGACCCTCAGATCCCTCCTGGCTCCAGATTGTGATCTGGCCCACACCCCGAGGGCCCCATCTCTTCCCTGGGCCCAGGCAGGGGATGGCCAGCAGTGACCAGTGCCCGTGATTCCCCGCCTGCCCCTCTCCCACAAGGTGCGAGCTGTCTACACAGAAGGTGGCTGGTTTGAAGAGGGGATGAAGCTAGAGGCCATCGACCCGCTGAACCTGGGCAACATCTGTGTGGCCACTGTCTGCAAGGTGAGCTGGGGTCAACAGCCCCTCAAAAGCAGCAGGGCCCAGGACTCCCGGGCTTCTGAGCGCGCGAACTTGGGGGGCCCCTCAGGCCTTAGGCTCTTTATCTGTAGAACGAGGGGATTGAGATGGACTGGCTCTGGGCCCTTGAGCTTTAAAGCCCCTGGTTGGGCCATCTGTGGCCCTGATGTGGGGATTAAGTGTTTGTCTACCAGCTCTGACTGGTCTTTTTCCTGCTGAGCTGTAACTTTCTGTAGGCTCCCTCTTAGAGTCGGCCATTGCGGAGACCCAGCTAACTGAAATGTTAGCGGTCTGCCCCACTGTTGTTGCCGAGTGCCCTTTGTGACTCGTGGTCCGGGTGACGTGAGGGGTGGGCTGCCCTTGGCCCCATCGCTTATGCCGGTGGGTGTCCTGGCTCCCCTCGGGGAGGGCCCCCATGGGTGGCTCACTCTGCTGACCGGAGCCTCCCCTTCCTCATTGGAGGTTCTGCTGGACGGTTACCTCATGATCTGTGTTGACGGCTCCACCTCTGTGGATGGCTCAGACTGGTTCTGTTACCACGCTTCATCACACGCCATCTTCCCGGCCACTTTCTGTCAGAAGAACTCCATTGATCTCACGCCTCCAAAGGGTGAGGCTGGACGGCGGTGGGGGGGTGCCTGTCAGTCATGTAGGGAGGAGAGAGGCCTGCTGGGGTGCTAGCTGCGTCACAGGAGGGAATGTCTGTGTTGATAGGACCGCTGACCTGTGCCCCGCCCCCCCCGCCCTGGGGCCAGACAAAGCAAGTCTGGAAAGCCCGTGGCCTCCCCCTTACTGACCCTGCTGCCCCAAAAGCAAACCCAGGCAGGTGGGATGGGGCCGGTGGCTCACACTGCGCCCTCCCCACCTTTCCCTCCAGGGTATGACGCAAAGACCTTTGACTGGACCGCCTACCTCGAAGAGACCAACTCAAAGGCTGCTCCTGCTCGACTCTTCAACATGGTGAAGAGACCCTGGGTTTGGGCAGGGTTGGCACTCCTGGCAGAGCCCACAGGCTGGGGTCCCGGCCCCAGGGCCCCTCCTGCCTCGTGCCCAGACATTCATCCAGCGTTCTGGCCTGTAGCAGTTGAAAACTTGGGTCCGTGGGCTCCATGAGCCATCCTGGGGGTGCAGTCTGGCCTGTGGCTGATCTCCTGCTTCTCCTTTCCCCAGCACCCTGGCCATGCCCGCTCCCTTCCCCAGAGAAGTGTGTGTGGGCTGCGCCCCTGCCCCTGGGATGGTGGTTTCCCAGGCTTGCCCCCGGTGAGGTCCTGGCCCCAGATTCCCAGGTGGGCTTCCCCGGGCTTGCCCCTGGGTGGAAGGAGGGGACAGGCAGACCTTGGGACCAGCTGTTTCTCCTCCCGCCCCCAGGACTGTCCCAACCACGGCTTCAAGGTGGGCATGAAGCTGGAGGCTGTGGATCTCATGGAGCCGCGCCTCATCTGTGTGGCCACGGTGAAGAGGGTGGTGCAGCGGCTGCTCAGCATTCACTTTGACGGCTGGGACAGCGAGTATGACCAGTGGGTGGACTGTGAGTCACCCGACATCTATGCCGTGGGCTGGTGCGAGCTGATCGGCTACCAGCTCCAGCCCCCGGTGGCTGCAGGTCTGTCCCCTTGGCGCCGCCACACAGGCTTCTCTTCCAGGGTGGGCCGTGAGGGTGAGCGCTCCTTCCCCGCCCCTGCCCCTCGGGGAAGCCAGGCATGAGCATGAGGAGCATGCTGGGCCCTCCTTCAGTCCAGGACAGGCAGGCCCCAGGACCAGGGTAGCCCCACCATAGTGCCTGAGAGAGGGCAGGATTTGAACTCAGCTCTTCATATGCACCATGCTGCATGGCCTCTGTCAGGCCCCAAACTGCCCATCCTCTAAGCCTAATGTGTCTATATAGACATGTTGATTCAGAGCAGCAGGACCAGGGGGAGCTTCTAGTGCAACCCCATTTTTACAGGTGAGGAAACGGTCTTGAGGAAGTAGGGGGACTCCCCCAAGGTCACACACCTCTGGGGAGAGTGTGCCGTGCTTTACAGGCATTTCTTCCTGTGAGCCCCCAAAGTCTGAGGTGCCGTCGTTTAGATGAGGAAACTGGCTTAGGGGGTGAAGAGCCTCACCCTGCCGCTCCTTGGTGTCTGAGGCACTTTGGCGCTTCCTGGGGGCCATGGGAGGGGGCGGGTCAGATCCCATGGGTGTCCTGAGGGAAGAATCCAGTCTCTGGATTCTTTCTGTGCCCCCCTTCTTCCCCCGGGCAGTGCCCTGAGCTCGGAGCCTTTTCAGTTGGTTTCTGTGTCCCTGACACGGGATGTTACTAAGCAAGGTTGTCCCTGGCTCATGCGGCCTCGGCCCTGAGCTCCCATTTCATGATCTGTAAGCTACTTGAGCTTACACGTCTCGGGACTGACCAGGAGTGTCTGTGTTGGGTGCCTCAGATTGGGGTGTGGCTGACCTGGGTTCGAGTCCTGGCTCACTGTCTTGTTCACTTTGGCAAGTTGCTGTCCCCCCTGGGCCTTTGTTTCCTCATCTATAAAACAAGGTTGAACTGGGGCATCTCTAAGGTCTGAAGACTCTGAGGTGCTCCGTCAGAGGGAGGGGGTCAGGTCATCCTCACTTGTATCGGTCAGCAAACGTTTAAGACACCCCCACTCGTGCCCTGTATTGAGGCACCAACACCAAGATGTCCCCATCCCTGCCTCAAGGAGCCAAGGTCACCACCTCCCTGGTGACCCTCAGCTCTGCTGACCCCAAGTGTGTGAGGGGCCCCCCCCTGCCCCTCGGGCGATCAGATCTGTGTTGGACAGGGCCTCCTTCTGCTCATTAGCCAGGGTTTCCTGAGTGTCAGTGGGCTGGGGGTTGCTTGGAAGCCCTCCCCCCACTTCTTCCCTCCTTGTCTTTTGGTGACAGAGTCCTCCACTCCCCAGCAGACCAAGGAAGTCATGAGGAAGAAGAAGAAGCCATTTGGGAAGAAGAGTAAGTGAAGTGGGCCTCCTTGCTCTGCCCTCGGCTCCTCCCCTACAGCCATTTAGGCAGAGCAAGGCCTGCCCTGGACACCCCCTTCCAAGGACCTATGGGCTGGCCCCATCTTCATCGGAGCACGGCCGGAGAAGTCTTTGCCCCTCACGAGACTGGCTAATCCCAGCTCAGTTTAGCCTTCTCCCAGCCTTGGCTGCTGTGTGGTGGCTCTTTGATCGCTTCTGGATAATCAATAACCCTCCCCTGGGAATATCCCAGAGCTGGGAACTCCAGCCAAGCCTCTAGGTGGGCAGGACCCAAAAGAGAAAAGTCTTAGTCCTGTGACAGGCCGGAAATCCTGTTGGCATGTGTTTATGTCTGCTGGAAGAGTGGGCATGGTCATTAGGGCTGCCGAGCCCTGGGGCAAGGGCAGGCCCAGGCCAGGGGGAAGGGGGTACCGGGAGGGGAGGGGGCATAGCCTGGTTCAAGCCCCTACTGCTCATGATGGTGACCGTCTTTGGGGCTGTCGCAGCTCTTCCAGAGAATGAGACTGACCTCACAGCGTGTGGCTGGGTGAGAGGCTCTGCTCAGTTAAGGGCTGACCCAATTGACCCCAGTGCTCTGTCTGTTTTCTCTGTATTTGAAGGGAAAAGGATCACACCCAAGGCCCGGCCAGCAGCCAAGAAAAGCCAGTACTGACCAAGCTGTTGTCGACGTGAGGCCACAGAAACTTGAGTAAGAGCTTTAGCCCCAAGGGATGAGAGAGGGGCTCAGCAGGGAGGGTGTCCTGGGGGCCCAGCACCTTCTGCCCAGTGACCCTGGCTTCAGATGCATGCGGGCTCTTTGTGGGGGGTCTCAGCTCCCCCACCTGAAAAGATGAGGCAGGTTGAGTGGGAGGGGCAGGGAAAGCCCCAAGCACGGGTACATTGGCCTGGGTGTCTGGCCAAGCTTCTTGACCTGGGTGTGTTAGTGGGGCCTAGTGGGGCCTAGTGGGGCCTTAGGGAGCGGCAGAGAGTGCTGGATTTGAACCCAAAGCAAATGAGTTCAAAGGTAACCTTTGAGGCGTACCACCGGGGCTTCAGTTTTCTTGTCGTCCCTTCTGTCTCTGAATCCTCTCAGACATCCCGTGCTCTTACACTCTCCAGGCCTGACTCCCGGCCCTTCCTCTTCTCTCCTCCACAGGCTGAGCCCCCACCTCGTTGGCTGGTCCGCTGGGGCAGGATGTCGGTCCAGTTGTGTCCCGCTGGTGCAATGAGTCAGAACCTGGCATCTGATTGTGAAGCTCATGGCTACTGGCCTTTCCTCAGTCAGGGCTGCCGGGGCCTTCTCTGGCCTCGTCCTCCGTGAGCAGAGGGGCTCGGCCAAAGCCGGGAGCGGAGGGTGAGCAGACCACAGCAGCCCTCCCTGCAGGAATCCTCGGGACACCCCCTCCCCACCCTGCCCCTGTCAGTCACCGCAGAGCTCAGAGGCGACATGACGGGTCCAGACACCCTGCAGGGAAGCCAGCATCTCCCCAGCTCTTGGCCCCTCCCCTCGGTGTAAACCAGCCTGACCCTGGATCAGAAAGGAGGCGGCTGGCCTGCGCTCACTCTTTCCCCTCTAGACAGTTTTTCAGAAAGGAGAGAAGGCCTCTTTTCCCTTAAAAAGTCATTCTCTTTGCCCAGGCCCTGCCCTGCTGGGTAGGAGAACTGACCAGTGCCCAGCTCCCTTTTGTCCTTGCACCTTCTTTCCTCCTTCCAGCCTCAGGCAGGAGTCTCTGATTCTCGGTTCCTGTATGGGAGGCCCCTGTCCAGCAGGCAGCCTGGGCCCCCATCCCACCTGGCCTCTCAGTGAGGAGCCGGGTGTAGCTGCCTTTTCTTGGGTCCCAGCCTTTCCACAAGGAGAAGAGGGATGGTGGCATGCGAAGGTGTCTCAGGGTTTGCTTTGTGGGAGGATGGGGCAGAACCTCCTCTTGGCTGGCACAGCGTGGGCATCGGGCGAAGGACCTTCAGAGTCCAAGGCCCAGGGCAGACGTGATAGTTGTGGAGTTAATCCTGCGGAGGGAAGGACGGCGCTGGGTTCAGATTGCGGCTGTGTAAGGCACAACCCAGTGTAAGGCAGAACTGTCTCCAAGTGGCATGAGTAGAAAGTAGCTCCACACAGGCTGGAACATCACAGAGAATTCCCCTCCGCGTGATTTGCCTTTTTTCCCACATTCTCCCCACAAACAACCCTGTGAGGCAGGTGCTGGGTGTCTTCCCATTTTATGGGTGCATAAGGCACAGTCCAGACAGGGACAGCAACACACAGCAAGTGTGGGGGCCTTGGTTTGAAGCCCAGAGTTGCCACAGCTGGACAAGCCTCGGCAGGGGCTGCTGTTCAGAGCCCTTGGGCGTTGGGCACGTGCAGCTCAGGCTGCAGGAGTCCTGGGAGGCCGCGTCCCTCAGACAGCGCTTACCTTGAGCCGCCACAAAGATGCATGCATATGTTGGGCATGAAGATAATTGGTACTTCACTGGTTCCAGCTGACCCTTGGAGACCCCTTGGGAGGACCCGCTGCCCCTGAATGGCCAGGGCCTCTCCGGACCTGGCTGACCCTTCGAGGGCTCTGCAGGAGTAGAGCTGAACACCAGTTCCTCCAGAGGGCCAGTCCTGCGTCCACTTGCTGGTAGGCCCCAGGCCCCTGCGTGAAGGCTTTCTGGTCCCGCATTCCTGAGAGATAGCCACCCTAGGGACCAGCGGCTGCAGGCATAGATACCCAGGAATTCTAAATAGAACCCACAAGGGCACCTAGTTGAGCATCATGAGAAGGGACCATCTGCCCACAGCCACATGCTAGGGATGAAACAGAAGCCTGCCTCCAGGTGGTACAAAGAGGTGGGAGCCCCCAAGTTCAGGCTCAGACCTTGTGATCTGAGAGGGGGCTAAGGCTCCAGCAGTGGGGAACAACTGGCCCTGAGGCGGCCGCAGGGACTGAGCCCCAAAGTGCTACCCTCCCACTGGGCTCCCAGCCATTATACTTTCTTCAGCCTCTCTCCCTAACAAGATCAGACTGATGTAGAATCCTCTGGATGTAAGACTTCGGGAATCTTTGCAGCAAACCCTCACAATTGTCGACCTAACTCCAACCTCATGGCCTTTCCCCATCACTCACGTGAACTTGAATTCAGCCCTTGACATTTGTCTCTATTTGGTTTTATCTTGTTAGTGGCATCCTGGAATCTGGATCTCTTGGGATCCCAAGCATTTCTCATCCAACCTGGTAGCATCTATTAATCTTGAATGAATTGTAAATTTGATTAAAAACGAAATAATTTTTTTAAGAGGATGGAATTGTTAATGTCTGGTAACATTATTGGGAAAGGGAGGGGTGTCCTCATTCCTCGGCCCTGAGCCTTGTGCTTCCAAAAGTAAACTGACATTGGAAATAAATCTGGGGGTGGGGAGGGCAGCTAGGTGGCACAGTAGATAGAACACCAGCCCTGGATTCAGGAGGACCTGAGTTCAAATCTGGCCTCAGACCCTTGACACTAGCTGTGTGACCCTGGGCAAGTCACTTAACCCCAATTGCCTCACTAAAAAAAGAAATAAATCTGGGGTTGGGATGTTAAATGATACCATCCTTGGTCATGTTTGACAGATAACCTCAAGATCAAGTGACCTGGCTTGCCCTACCCTTCAGTCCAGGACAGTTACTGTAACCTAGGTGGTATTCCTGCTTCCCCTTCTTTCTGTCATTTCAGGCCTCCTCATTGTCAGGTACACCCCCCCCTCACCCCAACAAGAGCTGCTGTCTGCCTTTATCAGTCTCCTGTCCATTTTCTTCCCCCATCACCCCAAGTCTTTTCTCCCTGATGATACTAGTAAAACTCACTTTGCTATAGGGCTTTGAGCTTTGCACATGATTTCCTCAGAAGAGCCCTGTAAAACTGGGAGTGCCGGTGTGAGTCTTCATTTGATAAGACGAAGTGGGCCCAGACTTGCCCACAGTCACTGCCTGATGTGTTACAGTCAGGATTCAAACCCAGGTCTCCAAGTCAGGCTGCCAGGCTGCCTCTTAACAGCATTCCATTTTGGGGATGCCCCTCGGACTTGTTTGGTGCTCAGAGGCTCAACCTGTGGGCCCCTTCCCTCCAAAGAGCTTGCTTTTCTATGCAGAGATTTTACAACTCCACAGTTCTGCTCCTGACCTCCTGCACACAGTAAGCTGTCTCATTGCTTGCTGAGAGCCTGACCTCAAGGCCCCTCTGGTGATCTGGATTGATGTCACCCTCAGAACTCCAGCTTCCCCTTGTATCTGTCAACAAAGATGCAAGCAGGAGTTAGCCTGGCACCAAAGGGAGGCCTTTCTCCTGGATTCTTGGGGAAAAGAAACCTGAGTTGTAGAAAAAGGCCTAGTTAGGGCAGCTAGGTGGTGCAGTGGATAAAGCATCAGCCCTGGATTCAGGAGGACCTGAGTTTAAATCCAGCCTCAGACACTTGACACTTACTAGCTGTGTGGCTCTGGGCAAGTCACTTAACCCTCGTTGCCCCGCAAAAAAAAAAAAAAAAAAAAAAAAAATATATATATATATATATATATATATATATATATATATATATATAAAAAGCCCTAGTTGAATCTTAGTTGGGGTGATGGTGCATGTGTTAGTCCATCAATGGTGGGGGAGAAGTGGAAAGGAAGTAATCTGGAAAGGTGACAATTCTCCCCTTTGGGACAACGGTAAATTCTGGCTGCCTGAAAAACATCCCTTCTGCCCGTTTCATTCAAATAATGAGCTCCATTCCAGTTTCCACTGCCCATGGAGTGGACACAGCCTCACAGATGAAGTGAGTGGAAGCCAGCCAGGAAATGTGCCAGGGCCAACTCAAACCTGCTCTGGAGCCTAGTTTAAGATTTTTAGTGTGAGCATCTTGATGGTCAGCCATACAAAAAGGCCAAGGCCAAGGTATTCTTTTTTTTTTTTAATTTGTTTTTTTGGTGGGGCAATGAGGGTTAAGTGACTTGCCCAGGGTCACACAGCTATTAAGTGTCAAGTGTCTGAGGCCAGATTTGAACTCAGGTCCTCCTGAATCCAGGGCTGGTGCTCTATCCACTGTGCCACCGAGCTGCCCCCCAAGGTATTAATTTAAATGATAGCATAAGAACAGTATCAATACAAACCTGGGGGATCTCCCATGATTAAGCACCGTGTTGATGGGAAGAGTTGGTACCCATGGAGTTAAAAGTGGAGAGATGAGTAGGGATGGTGAGTTTCTGATGGCTTCTTCCATTGACCTTCCTCCCCTGACTTGTAGTCAACAGTGCCTCCAGTAGCAGTGCTTCCAGGGCTCAACTGTCAGAACTGTCTCAGTCTGAGAGAATTTGGAGTCTACACCCTCAGAACAGCAGGCCCTTAATTTAGGGGCCTACCATCAATAGAATCAATAGTCAATTAGAATCAATTTTATTTTCTCAATTTCTCAACCATTTTTTTTTTTGGTTAGGGCAATGAGGGTCAAGTGACTTGTTCAGGGTCACACAGCTAGTAAGTGTTAAGTGTCTGAGGCCGGATTTGAACTCAGGTCCTGAATCCAGGGCCTGTGCTTTATCCACTGTGTCACCTAGCTGCCCCAAGGTCAAAGTCTGAAAGGGGATGAAGCTTTACATCTCATTGTCTCCGTTTCTTACCCCTTACCTTCTGCAAGTTGGTTGAAGAACTCAGTCAAGAGCCTTCTGACCAACCCAACCCTCCCAGCATGGCTGCACCATTTCATATTTTACATTTTTACAAAAGCTACTGCGTAGTGAGTAAATAAAAAAATTCAGTATAATGTAAGCTCCCTCACTAGAATGCAAACTTCTTGGGGCCTTTGACTGTTTCATTTCTTTCTTTCTTTTTTTTTTTTGGTGGGGCAATGGGGTTAAGTGACTTGCCCAGGGTCACACAGCTAGTAAGTGTCAAAAGTGTCTGAGGCTGGCTCCGGAATCCTGGGCTGGTGCTTTATCCACTGCGCCACCTAGCTGCCCTATTTCATTTCTTTGCACTAGGACAGAAGAGGTACTTAATGAGTTGCTTGATAGTTATCTTGTGGAAAGTGCTAGATAAAGATCACATTAACTCAAACTCACACCTTCCTCAGCACCGCCTGCTTCAGGTTGGAGAGGGTGGAGGCTAGACCTCTTTTAAGGAAAGAGGCTCCTGCCTGGCTGCTCCCCTGGACTTCCTCATTCCCCTTCTCCCCAGCTGTCCATCTTCTTTGTAATGTGTTATCCCCTCCTTTAGATCCCTGAGCTCCTAGAAAGTACGGACTCTTTTTCTTTCTTGTATCCTCAGTGCTTTAGCACAGTACCCTGCACATAGTAGGTGCTTAATCATTGTTTGTCCTTCGTGCTCAAAGAGGTCCATGCCCGAGCGAAGTCTTGACTCGCTCGTGGATTGAGGAACACGAAGTCGTCCGTCTCCCTGTCTAGAGTCCAGCGGAAGGACAAAAGTCAGGGCGACTGCCGTTGGCCCAAGATGCTGTAGATGAGCTTGGTGTCTTCCGTGTCCGACCGGTCTTTAAGCGGTCCACGGCCACTCGGGAAGCGCCACCACCGCGGTGGGAGGGCTGCTCATCCGCCTGGGGGGCCATCGCCATCCAACCGGTGGCTCCAAGAAGCTGTAGCACGCGCAGCGGCCACACCCCGGCCAAAGCCTCTCCAAACGGGGGCGGGGGGAGGTGGGGGGGACTTCCCAGCATCGCAGATGAGATGCTCCATGAATACTTATTGACTGATTGGAGAAGACAGGATTTGGATTGGGTTTTGTTTTTAATTTGGGTAAATTGTGTTTCCTATTTGCAAGTCTGAATTTTTAAAAGCCTGTTTTGTGAAAACAAGAGCAGAAAGAAAAAAAACCCAACACACAGCCCCCCAAACCCCTGGAAGTTCACAGTTGTCCTGGAGCGCCCTCTGGTGTTGCGTACTACACATAGCAAGTGAGAAAGATCTCACCCCACCTTTTTGTATGAGGTGAGAAAATTCCTAGTTACTGCCCAGAGGTTGGGGAGCCTGAGCAGGTCACTTAATCTCTGTCTGTCTCAGTTTTCTCAACTATAAAGTGGACATAATGACAACACCTACCTTCCAGGGTTGTTGTGAGGAACAAGTGAGATAATATTCATGAAGTACTTAGCATAGTGCCTGGCACCTAGTAGGTGCTTAATCAATGCTTATTTCTTCCTATTAGACATCTCAAACTGGATGTCTCATATATATCTTGAACTCAATATGTCCAAAACTGAACTAGTTATCTTATTCCTCCAAACTTGCCCCTATTATTGTGGAAGGCACTACCACCCTCCCAATCACCCAGGCTTTAAGCCAGTATCATCCTTGACTCCTTACTCTGTCTCTCACCCCTTCTCCACATATTCGAGTTATCTAGTCTTGTCCATTTGATTTTATCTTCCTAATGTCTCTTGTATTTGCCCCCTTCTGTCCTGACACTGCCCTGCCCTGGTGCAGGCTCTCATCACTTCACACCTGGACAATTGCAATAGCTGCTGGGGGTGGACTCTGCCTGCCCCAAGTCTCTCCCCACTCCAGTCATATTCCACTCAACTGTCAAATTAATCTTCCTAGGGGAAGCTAGGTGGCACAGTGGATAAAGCACCGGCCCTGGATTCAGGAGGACCTGAGTTCAAATCCGGCCTCAGACACTTGACACTTACTAGCTGTGTGACCCTGGGCAAGTCACTTAACCCCAATTGCCTCACCAACCCCCCCCCCCAAAAAAACAAACCAAAAAAAACCCCAAACCATTGAGTTTCAACTTCTCTTCCTCCCTCCGTCCCCATCCCAGCCCCCAAGAACTCAAGCAATTCAATATAAGTTATACATGAGTAGTCATGCAAAACATCTCCACATTAGCCAGCTTGTGAAAAAAAAACAGACAAAAACAAAACTTCAGATTAAGGAACTATCAAAAAATTATGCTTCAATCTGTTTTCAGATACCATTAGTTATTTCTCTGTAGATGGATTGCAATTTTCATAAGTTTTTCAGAGTTATCTTGGATCATTGCATTGCTGAAAATAACCAAGTCATTCACAGGGGATCATCTTACACTTTTGTTGTTATTTTGTATACAGTACATTTCACTCTGCATCAGTTCATGTAGGTCTTTCCAGGTTTTTCTGATAGCATCCTGCTCATTTTTTGTTTGTTTGTTTCTGATAAAGTAACTAACAAAAATAATTATGTTTCAAACTGTATTTAAATGCCATTAGTTCTCTCTGTAGAAGGATTGCATTTTTCATAAGACCTTCAGAGCTGTCTTGAATCATTGCATTGCTGAAACCACCTGGATTTGATGAAGATGCCTTATTATCCAAAAGGATTTTATAAAATCTTGGATTAATAAGATCAAAATGCCCTGCAACTGAATTCCAAACTGAACCCAGATATCTAGCAGATAAATCCCTATCTAATGACTATCTTGTAAAAACAAAAACATCTGGGCATCCTTGTCCTTGCCAAATCCCTTTTTGGAATCATATAATCTTATCATATTGTCTCCTTTAAATCAAACTATCAAACTGATTGGCATTTTATACATTCTCGTTATAATTCAAATTGTTAAACTGATTCGTATTTCATATATTCTTTTCATAGTGTTTGCTTTTAAGTTGATTTGTATCATGATGATGAAACTGATAACAGAATAGTAATATTCTATCCCATTGATTCTTGTACCTGTTAAGGGTAAAATTCTAGCTAAACTGTCTAAAATATCTAATGAGTGGTCGCCAATAAATTATAAGCTTAGCAAGAGTTAGACTTTAAGCATTTATTAAGGAGAATAAGAATTTGGTAAAGAGAGAGAAAAAGGCCTAGATTCCTATCTATTAAAGGGAGAGCACATTTCTAGCTCCCTTCTCCGCCAGAGTCAGAGGAAAGGAGGGAGGACCGAGGGCCAGTCTCTTCCTTCCTCCTCCCACTAGTCCGCGTCACTTCCTGAAGCCTGGTCTTGCCCTCAAAGACCTTCGCTTCATGGGTAGAACTCTTCTACAGTAAGTCTCCAGCAGGTGGCGTCATTCTAATCGTTACATACCACAATTTGTTTTGATGTTCTATAACAGATGGGCATCTACTTTGTTTCCAGTTCTTTGCTACTATAAAAAAGTGCTGCTATAACTATTGTGGTATATATGGGAGCCTTTCTTTTTTGTCACTGACCTCCTCTGGCTATATGCCATGCAGTGGAATCTCTGGGTCCAAGAGGATGGACATTTTCATCACCTCTTCGAATAATTCCAAATTGCTTTGGAATGGTTATGCAATTCACAGCTCCACCAATAATGCATGAGGGGCCCATTTTTCTCTAATCCCTCCAACATTGACTACTCCCATCTTTTTTTCTTCTTTCCCAATTTGTTGAATGTGAGGAAAAACCTTGAAGTCACTTTCCTCCAGAATTTCAAGGCAACAAAAATTTCTTAACTATGCCTAAGGCAAGACTTGTATGAACTGGATGCAAAGTAGAGAGAACAAAACCAGGAGATCATTATAAACAGTAACAGCAACATTGTGTAATGAACAATGGTGATAGACTTGACTCTTCTCAGCAGTGCAATGATACAAAACAGTTTCAAAGAATTCATGATAGAAAATGTTCTCAACATCCAAAAAAACCCCAAAAGAACTGTGGATTATGAATGTAGATTGAACCATACTGTTTCTACTTTTGGACTGTTTTTTCCCTTCTTTTTTGAGGTTTTTCCCTTGTGTTCTGATTCTTCTTTCACAAGATGACTAATGCAGAAATATGTTTAATGTGATTGTGATGTGGGATGGAATTAGGGTCAAATTGATTGTGAGTTGTCTCAAGTTTCCCAAGTTTTATTGCAATACTGTGGGTGACCACAGGGAGAGAACCAGAATAGTGAAAGAAAAGACAGTTATATTTATAGTATGGATAAATTGATTATCAGTCTCATTATAATAATCACTACCTTAGGGAGGTACAGGGGAGGACCTGTTCTTCTCATTATAATAATCTCCACCTTAAGGAGGTACAGGGGAGGGTTTATCCTAATTCGGAATTCCTGGGGTCCTAAGCCAACCTGAGGTGGATACCTTTTTCAGTGGAGGTGTGTTTGGGGGGTCTATGCCTCATAAGGTGAGTCTGGGGACAAATTTGGCCTTTTCTGTGCATGTCTCTTTCTGGTTCCCATGCTTAGTTTCAAAACATTTCATTATCATTTATTTCTAATCTAAATTTCTATAGCTTGTCATTTTTTCATTGTTAGAGTCTAAGGTCTTCATGGTCTCTCTCCTTCTGTTCCCATTATGGGTACTGATTTATGTGAGTAAGAGAACTTAGCATCCCAACTTGTAAGTTATCCATTAACTGGGGTCTGAATCCCTTTTAGAGCTAATATCTGAATTAGAGCTTGTGTCTTAGGTTTTTCTGTTAACCCCTTTTTCACCTCCTAGATCAATTGTACATATATAACCTATATCAGACTGCTTTCCATCTTGGGGAGGAGAGAGGGAAGGGAGGATGGGAGAAAAATTTGGAACTAAAAATTCTATGAAGGGGCAGCTAGGTGGTGCAGTGGATAATGCACCGGCCCTGGATTCAGGAGGACCTGAGTTCAAATTCAGCCTCAGACACTTAACACTAGCTGTGTGACCCTGGGAAAGTCACTTAACCCTCATTGCCCCGTTTTAAAAAAAATCCTATGAAAACAAATGTTGAAAACTATCCTTATATGTCACTGGAAAATAATAAAATACTTTAAAAAACCCCACCAGTAACAGCAACATTATAATGATGTTCAGTTGTGAAAGACTCAGCTACTCTGATCAAAACAATGTTCTAAGATGATTCTAAAGGACCCAGGATGAAAAATGCTACTGTTACTCTCACACAAATCCAATTAGAATAAAACAATCTTTTATTTAAGCATAAGAGAAAGGAGACCAAGAGAGAAGTCAAGGACTTCCCCTGAGAGGAGATAGTTCAGAGACATGATTCTCTGAGGTACCTGTCTCCTCAAACAGGAGAAAGGCAAAAGCTTTTATAGATTGGTGGACGGCGTTACTAGATGGGGTCACCACCTGACAGTGGAAAGTTCCCTTTGGGGGTGGGTTGGGAGAAGTCAGGTGAGGGGGTGATTGTTCTGATTTCTGGAGTTATCTCTGTCCCCCTGGCACTGAGCAGGCAGCAGCCATGCCTAATAGGCTTATCTCCCTTACTCCTCAAGGTGTGTTCCTCCTCCAGTTTAAACTTTAATAGTCCCAAAGTCCTTGATATATCCCAACCCCATAACCCTACCCAGCCTCCAGAGAGAGAACTGATGAGCTCTGAGTGCAGATTGAAGTGGACGTTTTCACTTTCATTATTTTTCTTGCCTTTTTTTTTTTGCAACATAGCTAATATGGAATGTTTTACATGATTTCGTGTGTATAATTTGTGTATATATATATATATATATATATATATTTCACTTGTATGATTGATTATCGCATTGCTTGCTTTCTCAATAGGTGGGAGAGGGACTGGAGGGAGAAAGATTTTGGAACTCAAAATTTTAAAAAAGAATGTTAAAGATAAATAAATAATAAATTTGGAAAACAAACAAACCCCAAACTCCCATGCCTGAAGCATTGTATCTGCCACTTGGGATACAAACGCATGAAAAGAAATAGAACTCACCCTCTTAGCCTGAAGGGGTTTGCATCCTACTGGGGGCCAAAGCAAAGTAATTGTAGGAGAAAGAAAGCAATAATTCCTAGGGGGAAGATGGTCATTAAAATTTTCACCTAGGAGGAGGCAGTTGGCTCAGTTGTGTTTTTTTTTTTTTTGGCAGGGCAATGAGGGTTAAGTGACTTTCCCAGGGTCACACAGCTAGTGTCAAGTGTCTGAGGTTAGATTTGAACTCAGGTCCTCCTGAATCCAGGGCTGATGCTTCATCTGCTGGGCCACCTAGCTGCCCCTCAGCTGTGCTTTGAAGAAAGCTTGGGGATAAAGAGGGAGAGTCAGAAGTGAGGAGTATAATAACGTTTCTGGTTTTGCCAATCATACCAGTGTGGAATTTTGTCATTTTCTTTTATTTTTGTCAATTTGATGGAGGCCAGATGGAATTTCAGAGTTAATTTATTTCTCTTCTTACATGGAGTTTAGGATAAATTAGAAGTTTTTCCTGTAAGGAGCAAAACCAAAGGCAACCAGATAACAGGACAGACATATGGAGGAATCAAGGGACAATTAAAGTTTAGATTGACCAACTAGATATCAGGACAGACATACCTTAGGGGAGATAAAATTCTATAGCAGGAAAGTCAATTAGGCATGGCTACTACCTGACTAGAGCTAGGAGACAGAGATAATCCCAAAGGTCAGGACCATCATTTCAAAATAAGATCCCCCTTGACTCTCAGGAATATGACAAGCATCCAGGCTTTCCCCACCCTACACCCAAATGGAACTTTCCACTTTCAGGTGGACACCCCAGCTATCTTCTATAAAAGCTTTTGCCTTCCTTCTGTTCTGGGAGGAGTATGTTTCTAAGTCACCTTCTCCCCCCTGGGTGAAGTCTTTGATTTCCCATTCGGTCACTTTCTCTAGCACCAAATGAAAGACCACTTTAATTTTAATTGGACTGTGTGTGTGTGATTCTTTATTGAGGAATACCTAAGGACCCCCACCTTTCCCCCCCAACACGCACATATTTCTATTAAAATTTTTGAAAATTGTTTCATGTGATTGTTGGAAGCTTTTGTTTGTTGTTTTGAGAGCTGACTTCCTGTACGCTTTGGAGAATGGGTCCTCTTTGTATAAAATCAAATGATTTCCTTTTAAATTGTGTATGTAAGACTTTTCCTGCAAGTATCTTAAGTGAAGATTTTCCCCATCTTGTTTCTTTCCTTTTTATTCTAGATGCTTTTTTTTTTGGTTGGGTAGAACTATTTTTTCTTTTTTGGAGAATTAAATTAATCTGTTTATGACTTCTAATTTTCTCTAAATCATAGTTTAAAAGTAATTTATCTCCTGTACACAAATTGTGAAAGATATGGGAGGGTGGAGTTAGGGAAGAGTTGGTCCAAGGTATTCCTTGATGAAATGGTGGTAAATCTTGGTACTTTCCTGTTTTGGTCCCAGTCACTTTGGATTGAAAGCTTGGCTTTATACTTGATTCCTCACTCTCTCTCCACACATATCCTCCAATCAGCTGCCAGATTTCTACCTTTACAACATCTCTTGCATCCATAACCTTATTTCCACCAATGCAGCCACTCCCCTAGGTCAATTTCTCATCACTTCTCACCTGATCTCCTGTGCCTGGTATGTAGTTAAGTGCTTAATAATGCTTAACGAATTAATAAATACATGAACACATGAGTCAGTCATTAAATAGGAAAGAATAATACAAAAAACTAGATGAAGATGAAATATTAACTTTATCTTGCTTGTGGAAGTCTTTCCTCTTTAAGAAACAGAAGAAATTATAGGCGATAAGACAGATGAATTTGTTGCTATATAAATAGAGTTTTCAATATAAATCATCGTTTGGTGTTTTGTCATTTTCCAGTCATGTCTGATTCTTTGTGACCCCAATTGGGATTTTCTTGGTATAGGTTACTGGAGTGGTTTGCCATTTCTAACTCCAGTGCATTTTCCAGATGAGGAAACTGAGGTAAACAGGGTGAAGTGACTTGCCCAAGTTCACCAAGCCATTAAGAGTTTGAGGCTAGATTTGAACTCAGGGAGAGGAGTCTTTCTAGGTCCAGGCTCTATCCACTGCACCATTTAGTATATATGTATATATGTGTTTATTCACATTTGTTTTTTTTTAAATATAACTAGCGCTTCTATATACCTTTTTAAGATTTGCAAAGCTCTTTACAAATATCTCAACATTGGTGAGATAGATGTCATAATTATCCCCATTTTATGGATGAGAAAACTGAGGCTCACAGAAATTAAATGACTTGTCCAAGATCACACAGCTACTAAGTTTCTAAGATAAGACTTGAATTCAGGTCTTCTTGAACTCAAGTCTATATCTTTGTATGTGTCTATGTATGTATGTATATGTATATATGTATGTGTGTATGTATGTCCACTATATCTCCTAGATGCCTATATTGCTTCCTTTGTAATCCCATGTATTTTATTTTAAGCATTTAAGAACATTAATCTGAGAGAGAGTCCATAGGCAATCATCAGACTGTCAAAGGGGGGCCGTGACACAAAAACCAGTGAAGAACCTCTGGAATAGTGGATTATCAACCAACAAGCACTTATTAGGCACTTGCTGTATACCAGACCTACAGATACAAAGAAAGGCAAACATAGTCCCTGCCCCCAAGGAGCTCACTTCCTAATGGGAGAGACAATGGAAATAAGGAAATAGAAGAAAAGGGGTCTGGGGAGGCAAGACTCCCGTGGCTGGGGAGCCAGGAGAGACCTCTGAGCCCACACTTGAAGTGAGCCAGGGATGCCAAGAGGCAGAGGTAAGGTGGGGAAGCGTTCTAGGCCCCAGGAAGATTGCCAGTGCAAACGAAGGGAGACGGGATGCTTGTAGAGAAGAGCAGGGTAGTAACGGGAGAGGAGACTGGATGGAGTCCCCAGTTCAAATCCTGCTGCAGACCCTATTTATGCGTGTGACCCTAGGCAAGTCCCTTCCCTGTCCCTGGTCCTCAGTTTCCTCCTCTGTAAAATGAGGGGGCTTGGCCTCAATGACCTCTGAGGTCCCTTCCAGCCTGTACGTCCATAAAGCTGAGTCCTGTTCTCGCTTTGCAGAAGAGGCAGAGGCTCAGGCGGGCTGCGTCTCTCCCAGGGTCCCACGGCTAAGAACCTCAGAGCTAGGATAGAGACCCAGGTGTCCCAGCACCCTCTCCCCCGACCCTTCTCACCGCGTCCCGAAAATCCTGGGCCCCAGGTTCGAGTGCTGCTTTGACACCTGCCTTTGGTGGCTCCCAGATGCCCACGTGCGCTCCTCCACCCCGGGAAGGGCCAGACAGTTTTTAGGTGGGGGCGGGAATGCGGGGCTACCTGGGGAGCCCTGCCCGCTCCAGGGGCAGTTGGCAGGGCCCCGCCTGCCTAGGCTTGAGACTGCCAGCGATCAGGGTGTGGGGACAGACTGGCTCTGGGAGTTACACGCCACCACCCCCACCCCGCCCTCGCCTTGTCTCAGCTCCCCAGGAACTCTCCTCCACCTAGGACAAGGGCGCAGGAGCCAGGAGTGTGGGGTGAGTTCTTGGGGCCCCTGGGAACTGGAGGCGCTGACTCTGTCGGCCGAGAGCGGGGACCCTCGAGGTAGGGAAGGGGCCCGGAGAACCTCTGGGGAAGAGAAAGAGCTAAGGAAAGCCAACTTCTAGTCCGGGCATGGTCCTCTCTCTGGGTCTCAGTATCTGATCCATCCTCCTCTCCCTCTAAAAAATCATAGGCTTTTTGAGCTGGGAGTCGGTCAATACACGTTTATTAAGTGCCTACTATGTGTGAGACACTGTGCTAAGCCCCAGGGATACAAAGAAAGGCAAAAGACAGTCCTTGCCCTCAAGCTTACCATCTGCAAGGGAAGACAACATGTACAAACAAGCTATGTGCATGATAAATAGGAAATGATTAAGGGAGCGGGAGGTACCAAAGTTAAGAGAGCTTGGCAGAGGCTTCCTGTAGGAAGTGAGATTCTAGCTGAACTGGGAGATATCTTCAAGCTCTTACAGTGCCTTCCTCCCCCCATCTTACAGTTAAAGAAAGTGAGCTCAAGGTCACAGGACCTCTGGTTGTAAGGCAAACACTTTCCACTATAGAACACTGCCTCCCTCTGTAAAATGAGAGATGATCCCATTAATATAATGATAAAGGCAAGCCACTTATTCTCACTAGGCCTCAGTTTCCCCCCCTGTAAAATGAGAGTGTAGGGTTAGGTAACCCCTAACATCTCTATGATTACTATCTTGTTAGTCTTTGTGCAAATTGGGCCTCGGTTCCCTCATCAGGCAAATGAAAAGGGTTTTTCTTTACATCGTTGTCTGTGTATACATTGTTCTCTTGGTTCTGCTCATTCCACTCTGCATCAGTTCATATTACCCAAAACCTCCTGAAATTCTTTTTTGTCATTTCTTTTTTTTTAGTGAGGCAATTGGGGTTAAGTGACTTGCCCAGGGTCACACAGCGAGTAAGTGTTAAATGTCTGAGGCCGGATTTGAACTCAGGTCCTCCTGAATCCAGGGCCAGTGCTTTATCCACTGTGCCACCTAGCTGCCCCTTGTCATTTCTTATGGTGCAATAATATTCCCTTCCATTCATAAACCACAGTTTGTTCAGCTGGTCTCTAGCTATCTAGGAGGCAATCTAGGGCTCCCCCTTACATTCCAGTTCTTTGCTTTGCTAACCCCCACCCTTTTCTCCCCCATTCAGGATCAGGGTGCTTGGTTTGCCTGTGACTCATCCCCTCTACCTCAGCATCCTCCCTCTTAATTTCCCCCATCCTAGGTTTTTCCCCTGTTGAGTTGATATATTTCTACCAAGCCCTTTGTGTACTCTGTGTGTGTGTGTGTTCAACGTTCCTTTCTTATTCAGGTAAGAGTAAAGTTCATCTAATTCCCAGCCCCTCCACCCTTTTGTCCATGTATACATTTCATCAACCCCCTTCTTCAGCATCCTTTCCACCCTAGTACATTCCCCCTTTTACACTCCCTTCTCTTTGTCTTCTTTATACCATCAAAACAGAACTAATTTACCCCACAGGTCCTTTGTTTTTCTTATTTAACTTCCTCAATATCCTTTGAAAACATTATGTTTCCAAAGGGCCATTTGTTTCTTTTCCTCCCGTTAGAATGTTAGCCCTACATCATCATATAGCCTCTTCTACTTACTCAAATTATATATTTTTTGAAGACTGGTTCCCCCTATCTTGCCCAAGCTAGAAGTGCAGTGGACACATAATCTTGATCCCAATACTGACTGACTCATAAGTTTTAACCTCCTCTCAACTCATCCCTCCTTAGGCAGCCTTGATGGTCCTCCACTCACCATGTTGGTGCTAGATCTAGTGTGGACCCCCCAGTTGGCATTAGCCCTTCTTCAGCTCAGAACTCCAGAACTCAAGTGATCCACCAACAGCTTCCCCAGCAGCAGGAACTACAGGCAAGAACCACTATGCCTGGCTGCTTAATCAAATTGACCTTTCTGGGTTTCTCTGGACTCTTGTGTTTGTATTTCAAAGTTCCTATTCAGCTCTGACCTTTTCATCAGCCTTGCAGAGTAAGTTATTGTTGGTTGTAAGCCTAAATCTTTTGCCTTTTGGAATATTGTATTCCAAGATCTCCTCTTGTTTATAGACTCAAATGATGCTGACTTGTGATCCCTTTATACTTGAACTGTTTCTTTCTGAGTGCTGGTTGCACTTTTTTTCTTGGATGTGGGAGTTTTGGATTCTGGCCATAGCATACCTACAGCTTTTCCTCTTTTTAAAAATTTCTTTTTAAAGCTGTGCATACCCTTTGACCCAGCAATACCACTTTCGGGGCTTTTGCCCAAAGAAATCATGGAAAGGGGAAAGGGACCCACATGTACAAAAATATTTATAGCTGCTCTTTATGTGGTGGCAAGGAATTGGAAGTTGAGGGGATGCCCATCAATTGGGGAATGGTTGGACAAGTTGTGGTATATGAATACAATGGAATACTATTGTGCTGTAAGAAACGATGAGCAGGAGGAGTTCAGAGAAACCTGGAGGGTCTTGCGTGGGCTGATGATGAGTGAGATGAGCAGAACCAGAAGAACATTGTACACAGTATCATCAACATTGAGTGTTGATCTACTATGATGGACTATATTCTTCTCACCAATGCAATGGTACAGAAGAGTTCCAGGGAACTCATGAGAGAAGAGGATCTCCAAATCCAGGAAAAAAAAAAGAACTGTGAAGTATAGATGGTGAATGAACCATACTATGTCTGCTGTTTTTGGTGCTGATGTTTTTTCTATTTTGAGGTTTTTCATCATTGCTCTGATTTTTCTTTTTGTTTTTGTTTTTGTTTTTGCAGGCAGTGGGGGTTAAGTGACTTGCCCAGGGTCACACAGCTAGTAAGTGTAAAGTGTCTGAAGCCTGATTTGAACTCAGGTACTCCTGAATCCAGGGCTGGTGCTTTAACCACTGCGCCATCTAGCTGCCCCTGATTTTTCTCTTATAACATGACTAATGCAGAAATATGTTTAATGTTATTATGTGTGTATATATATATATATATATATATATATATATATATATTACCAGCAGTCTAGGGGAGGGGGGAGGGAGGGAAGGGAGGGAGAAAAATTCTGAAATTGGAAAGCTTGTATAAACAAAAGTTGAGAACTATCTTTACATGTAACGGGAAAAAATAAAATACTTTATTAATTAAAAAAAATTCTTTTAAAAAAAGTTCTTTTGAGGGGCAGCTAGGTGGTGCAGTGGAGAGAGCACTGGCCCTGGATTCAGGAGTTCAAATCTGGCCTCAGACACTTAACACTTACTAGCTGTGTGACCCTCGGCAAGTCACTTAACCCCAATTGCCCCACCAAATAAATAAATAAAGTTCTTTTGAAATGTTTTTATCATAAAAGTATTTTATTATTTTCCAGTTACATGTAAAGATAGTTTTCAATATTTGTTTTTATAATATTCCAAATTTTTCTCTCTCCTTCCTTTCCCTCCTGCCTACCCAAGACAGAAAGCAACTTGAGGTAGGTTATATATGTATAATCACATTAAACATATTTCTGCATTAGTCATGTTGTGAAAGAAGAATCAGAACAAAAGGGAAAAACTTCAAAAAACAAAAAAGTAGAAACAGTATGGTACAATCTGCATTCAGAATCCACAGTTATTTTTTCTGGATGTGGAGAACATTTTCCAACATGAGTCCTTTGGAATTATCTTGGATCATTGTATTGCTGAGAAGAGCTAAGTCTATCACAGTTGATCATCACACAATGTTGCTGTTACTGTGTACAATATTCTCCTGGTTCTGCTCACTTCACTCAGTATCAGTTCACTTAAGTCCCTCCAGGTCTTTCTGAAATCTGCCTGCTCATCCTTTATTTGTTTTTGTTTGTTTGTTTGTTTGTTTCTGGGGCAATGAGGGTTAAGTGACTTGCCCAGGGTCACAGAGCTAGTTAAGTGTCAAGTGTCTGAAGCTAAATTTGAACTCAGGTCCTCCTGAATCCAGGGCCAATGCTTTATCCACTGCACCACCTAGCTGCCCCTGCTCATCCTTTCTTACAGCACAATAGTATTCCATTACATTCATATACCACAACATTCACACAGTCATTTCCCAGTTGATGGGCATTCCCTTGGTTTCCAATTCTCCCCCTCCCCCCTTTTATGATCTCTTTGGTATTACTGGGTCAAACAGTATGCACAGTCCCATAACCCTTTTGCATAGTTCCAAATTGCCCTCCAGAATGGTTGGATCAGTTCACAACTCCACCAAAAATGCATTAGTGTTCCAACTTTTTCACAGCTTCTCTGACATTATTTTCCTTTTTGGTCATATTAATCAATCTGATAGGTGTGAGGTGGCACCTCAAAGTTGTTTTAATTTGAATTTCTCTATTCAATAGTGATTTAGTGCATTTTTTTCACATGGCAACTGATATCTTTAATTTCTTTATTTGAAAACTGCCTGTTCATATCCTTTGACCATTTCTCAATTGGGGAATGACTTGCATTCTTATACATTTGATTTAGTTCCCTATTTATTTTAGAAATGAGGCCTTTATCAGGAATAATGGCTGTAAAAATTGTTTCCCAGCTTTCTGTTTCCCTTTTAATTTTGGCTGCATTGCTTCTATTTGTACAAAACCTTTTTATAATTTAATGTAATCAAAATCATCCATTTTGCATTTCATAATATTCTCTATCTCTTGTTTGGTCATAAATTCTCCTCTCCATAAATCGGAGAGGTACACTACTCCTTCCTCTCCTAATTCACCTACAGTATCACCCTTTATGTCTAAATCATGTATCCATTTTGACCTTATTTTGGTATATGGTGTAAGATGTTGATCTATGCTTCATTTCTGCCATACTGTTTTCCAGTTTTCTCAGCAGTTTTTGTCAAATACTGAGTTCTTATCCCAGAAGCAGGATTCTTTGGGTTTATCAAATAGTAAATGACTATAGTCATTTACTATTTGATAAACCCAAAGTAGTCATTTACTACTGTGTCTCCTGTGTCTAATATATTCCATTGATCCACCACTCTATTTCTTAGCCAGTACCAAATAGTTTTGATAACTGCCACTTTATACTATATAGCTTCAGATTTGGTATGGCTAGCCCTAGGGCTTTTTCTTTTAGGTTCCTTCCATGACATCATTGTTGGATTTTCCCCCCTATTTTTATTTTTCCTTCTGGTTCTAATAAATCTGTTCTTCTCTCTTTCCATAGTGATGCCCCAAGATGTGGAACTACCTGAGCCTATTGCTGTTGTTGTCACTGCTGCAGGTCTCCTCTGAGAGGAAAGACACCAGTGGCTGCCCCAAGGCCTGTGTCTGTGATAATAGGAAGAGATCCGTCTTGTGCCAGAACCGGAACCTCACCAAAGTGCCAGCTGCCATCCCAGAGGTAAGTCTCCCTAACCCCTTGCACAGTGCCTAGCTTGATCAATGTTAGTCAAATGAATGAATGAATGAATGAATGAAGTCCTTACTCTTAGCCTTCACCAAGAATCCCTGCTCCTGGCCTGCCATCTTCCTTGCCTGGTCTAGGTTATGATTTAGCTGGATAGCGGGGGTTGTCTCCTTGTTGAAATCCTAAGTAACCCATGAGGTCTAGCTCAAGTGCTACCTCTTATGTGAAGCCTTCCCTGATCACTCCTGTAGTCAGTGGTCTCCCTGGGATCTCATGGAATACTTTGATTTGCTTCTCTCACATAATGTCTTTTTCTGTATTATAGTCACTGATGTATCATAATTCATTTATCTCCTTGCTAGACTGGTCCAGCCCAGTCAGAGCCCCTGGCTCCAAATAGGTAATGCCACAGTGGTAGAAATGTGGGCTACAGGGGCAGCTAGGTGGTGCAGTGGATGGAGCACTGGCCCAGGAGTCAGGAGTACAAAAAAAAAAAAGAAATGTGGGTTACGAAGTGGCATAAGGACAATGTCACATCTAAGCTACATATCTCCCCCAGTCACCTGCCCTGAATAAAGTTCTGCATAAAGTTGGCACTAATGTTTTTACCAGTGATTTTTATCAGTGTAGGGAATTTCCAATTTGTGTGGCAAACTCTTCAGCTGGTGGAGAGCAGTGGCTTATCTCTCACTTCACTCCTAGAGGGTAACCTGGAACATGAAGAAGTCAAATGTCTTGGCTGTCATCATACAGCCAGGATGTGACAGAGACAGAGGTCTCCACTACCCCCCTTACTGCTTCTTTAGTTTGGAATAAGGTTTGTTAAATGGACAAATGAAGGATTTTTGTGGGGCAATGAGGGTTAAGTGACTTGCCCAGGCTCACACAACTAGTAAGTATCAAGTGTCTGAGGTCAGATTTGAACTCAGGTCCTCCTGAATCCAGGGCCGATGCTTTATCCACTGTGCCACCTAGCTGCCTAGAAGAAAGCCTTTTTTTTCTTTTTCTTTTCACATTCTCTTTTTTTTGTTTGTTTGTTTTTGTAGGACAATGAGGGTTAAGTGACTTGGCCAGGGTCACACAGCTAGTAAGTTTTAAGTGTCTGAGGCCGGATTTTAACTCAGGTTCTCCTGACTCCAGGGCTGGTGCTCTATCCACTGCACCACCTAGCTGCCCTCAAATCATTTATGAAGTTATAATGACAAGAATGCTGGGCTTGGAGTCAGGAGATCTGGGTTCAAAGCCTGGCTTGAACACATGAATAATTAAGAGTAAACCATTTTGGGGCGCAGTGGATATAGCACTGGCCTTGGATTCAGGAGAACCCGAGTTCAAATCCAGCCTCAGACACTTGACACTTAACTAGCTGTGTGACCCTGGGAAAGTCACTTAACCCTCATTGTCTAGCCAAAAAAACAAAACCAAAAACCAAAAATCAAAACAAAACAAACAAACAAAAAAAGAGTAAACCATTTTGCTTCTCTGGGACTTAGTTTCTTTATATGGAAATCTGGGATAATAATATACTCTCTGGAGAAGGAATGTGTTATAATGGCAAGAGAACCAGTCTTGGAGTCAGGGAGACCTGAGTTTATATTCAGGCTCAGACACTTATTGTGGGAACCCTGGACAAGTTAGTTAACCTCTGTTTGCCTCAGTTTCCTCATCTGTGAAATGGAAATAATAACAGCACCTGCCTCCCAGGGTTGCTGTGAGGATCAAATGAGATAATAATTGGAAAGTGCTTACCACAGTGCCTGGAACATAGTAAGCATGTATAAGCCGGACACATATCAAAGTTAGCTATTATTATCATTTTTATTGTTATTATCATATAATTATTACTTAAACTCTCAGTGTCTGGAGGACTCCCTAAGACTATAATTTGTAGATAATTTATCAATCTGTATTGGCAGAGGGAATGACCACACCAAAAGTTCCCTTCCCTAATGTAATCATGAGTGTGAATGAATGTGTGAGTGAATTAGAAAAAAAATCCACTTCTTATTTCACAGGACTTTTGTGAGGACAGTCCTTAATATAGCAGTGGGAGTTATTATTACTATGAATTAGAAGGCACCCACAAATATTGTATAGGATGGGAATATGTCGATGGGGTAGGATATACGTTGGGAAAAGTGTGTCCACACTTATGGGATCAGAGATCCAGTGAAGTGTACATGGGTCCTACATGACTTTGGGACCTTTCACAGGAAGAGTAACATTCAGTCTCTCCTGCAGTCTCTACCATCATTCAAATTATAGAATTAGAGTTCCACTATAAATCAAATAGGATAGAGTAACAAAGTAAATAACAAAAGGAAATTCCTTTATACATAACTCTCTCTCAGAGTCACATGCTAGGCTGTTCATGCTCCTAGGGTTCTTCCTGGATGAAGCACCTTTCCCAACTCCTGGCACTATTACCTCACCATTACTCACCCCCCCCCTCGCCCACCCTCCTACCCCCATAGGTGACTAGCTCTTCTGCCACTAAGGCTGACCCTTATTGCTTCTCCTCAGAGTTTATGGACTTTTCATTTTCTCCTGAATTTCTGCTATCTAAATTGTGTATCTTTTGATGCTGGGGCTCTCTATTCCTCAAAGGGGGTATTATTGCTTTTTTGTGAGACTGCTTGGTTAACATTACTGGGACTAGTCAACACATGGTTAGTTCCTTTGTTAGTCAGATCCACAGCCTAGCCTAGTTGGTACTTAAAAGGGTCCCTCAAGTCAAGATCTGTTTTTTTCCAACTGTACTCACCCCATCGTCAGAGAATCACCCTGGGTTCCCTTGATATATATAAATACACATACATACACATGCATACATGTACACACACACACACACACACACACACATATATAAAGGGAACATTTCTTTTAGTTCCCATTATGCTCCTGAAAGCTAGTGCCAAAGTTATAGAAGTTGCTCTATAGCTTCAACAGGTCTCAAGTTGTCACTTAGCAAAAATGCAAAAGGTGGAGATAGCAAGCTTTGCACTCCATTCCTGCTGTACACAGATCACTATCCCTCTTTTTTGTGGATTTAGTTGTCTTATTTTTTATTCAACAAACATTTATTAAGCACTTACTCTGTGCCAAGCCCTGGAGATACACTTTTTTCCATTTAATTTAATTTTCAGTTCCAGATTTCCTTGCCTCACCCCTTTCTCCTCTCATTAAGAAGGAAAGAAATATAAAACCCATTAAAATATTAAGTAAGATTCCTATCCCTCTTTTTCATTTTTTTTTTGGTGGGGCAATGAGGGTTAAGTGACTTGCCCAGGGTCACACAGCTAGTAAGTGTTCTGATGTTTAAAATCTAAATTGTGGTCACCTTAAATTAGAAGCTTCAGCACCAGTCTTTGGGCATTAAACATTTATTAAAGCATAGAGGTATTCACAAGGAGTTCAGAAAGTTAAGAAAAAGAAGTCCTACCTAGCCTAGAGTTCCAGCCTGGTTGGGTTCTTCCTGAAGTCCTCCTCCATGAGCCTGCTTTAATCAGGAATTCTCCAGCAAGCTGATTGTGGAAGCTTTTTATAGGTCTGGAACAGAGGCGGTCCTTACACACTGCTTCAAGCTGATTGGTTGGCGTCACCCAAACCCATTGGTTCTGAAGGTGTTCTCAAGTTGAGTTCACAGTCTAGTTTCTGAGAACAATACCTTCTTAAGGGCTAGCCAGGTGTGATTACAATCCAATTAACTTGAAGTAGGCTTAATCAGCAGTCAATCACTCTCACTGATTCAATCAGTACAGATTAATCTCCAGGTGGGTCTTGAGTAGCTGCTAAATCCCATTATTTCATCACAGTGTCAAGTGTCTGAAGTAGGATTTGAACTCAGGTCCTCCTGAATCCAGGGCCGGTGCTTTATCCACTGAGCCACCTCACTGCCCCCATTCCTATCCCTCTTTTTTTTTTTTTTTTTGCAGGACAATGAGGGTTAAGTGACTTCCCCAGGGTCACACAGCTAGTAAGTGTCAAGTGTCTGAGGCCAGATTTGAACTCAGGTCCTCCTTACTCTAGGTCCGGTGCTTTATCCACTGTGCCACCTCACAGCCCCTGATTCCTCTTAAAGGAGCATGGACATATCACCCTAAAGTATGATTCTCTTCTTCTTAACAGATGACTAGGAAACTGGATCTCCAAGGGAATGTTTTCAAGGTGATTCCTCCAAGGGTCTTCCAGACCCTCTCCTACCTGACCCACCTGGATCTGCAGAACTGTCAGCTGAAGCAGATAGAGAAAGGGACCTTCACGGGCCTGCCGTACCTGGCCCACCTCAATCTGGCCTCCAACAACATCTCTGTGCTGCACAAAGGGGCCCTGGACGGACTGCTCCTCCTGAGGCGCCTGGTCCTTGAGCACAACCAACTGAAGGAGATCCAGCCGGGGACCTTCAGCCAGCTGCCCTACCTCAACCTCCTCAGCTTGGCCCACAACTCCTTGCGCCACCTGCCGGACATGACCTTTCGGGGGCTAGTCAGCGCCTGGTGGCTCCGCCTCTCCCACAATGCCCTCTCCGACCTGGCCCCCGAATCCCTGGCGGCACTGCCACACCTCCGCAGGCTCAGCCTGGACCACAACAAGCTGCAGGACCTCCCCTGGGAGGCTCTGTCACACCTGTATGGCCTGGCCCACCTGGATCTCGGCCACAATCCCCTCACCCACCTGGGAAAGGAGGAAGGGCTGGCCCTGCCAGAGCTGCGATACCTGGCCCTCGATGGTGCCTCGCTACAGACCATAGACGTGGGGGCTTTCTCCCACTGTCCCCAACTCTATACTGTGGACCTCAGGGACAACCAGCTGAAGACGCTGCCTTCTCTGCAGGGCCTGGACCGGCTCCATAAGCTCAACCTGAGTGGGAATCCATTGCGCTGTGACTGTGCGGCCCGGCCCCTGTGGGACTGGGCCAGCAGGAACTGGGTGACGATGGACGGACTGTGTGAAGAGCCCCGGCTTTTAAGAGGAGAAGCTTTAGAGTCACTGCGGGAAGAGGACTTGCGCTGTCAGGGACCCAGAGACGGGGAAGAAGAACAGGAGCCCACTGGGGCCCCAGGGGAGGACAAGGCTGCCAAGCCTTGCCCCTCAGCCTGCACCTGCTCCGCTCTTTCCCACCACAGTAGCTGTGAGAACAAGGGGTTAATGCTCATCCCCTCTGGATTCCCCAACACCACTCAGCTCCTAGATCTGAACTGGAACAAGTTTACTTCTGTGCCTCAGTTCTCCTTCCCAAACCTAAGCAGCCTTGTGTCCCTGCACCTCCAGCACTGCAAAATCACTCGCCTGGCACCCGGGGCTTTGACTGGATTAGACCAGCTGATCTACCTCTATCTCTCGGACAATCAGATCTCAGAGCTCAGCGCTGCTGCCCTGCAGGGTGTCCCCCGGCTCCGTTACCTGTACTTGGATCGCAACTACTTCACACGGGTGCCTAGGGATATCCTGTGGGCTCTGCCCAGGCTGGTGCACCTTCACCTAGAGCAAAATGCTCTCCAGCATCTGGCACTCCGTGATTTAGCTGCAGGAGAGAATCTTCACTGGCTCCATCTGAGTGGGAACAACATCTCTGACATCTTCCCGGGCTCAGCTCAGAACCTGGAGGGACTTTATTTAGGCAGCAATCGGCTGCAGGCCGTGCCCACGGCGGCTTTGGAAGGGCTGCCTGTCCTCAGGGAGCTGGAGCTGTCGGGCAATCCCCTCGGGATCCTGCAAGAAGGAGCCTTCATGCCGGTGGCCAAGTCCTTGCAACACCTCTACCTAAATAACACGGGCCTCCAGCAGGTAAGAGGCAGATGAAGCTGGGAAGCCTTGTAAAAGGAAGAGGACACAAGAGCATACACAGTAACCAGCTTCAGGAGGAAGCAAGCGGGCCTTTGCCCAAGGATTTGGGGCTTACTCTATTTACATAAAGAGAAGAGGGAATGAATGAATGCATGCAGAATGCATGCATGCATGAATGAATGAATGAATGCAAGCATAAGTGAAACAATGAATGAATGAATGAATGAATGAATGAATGAATGAATGCAAGCATAAGTGAAAGAGACAATGAATGAGGCAGCTAGGTGGCACAGTGGATAAAGCACCGGCCTTGGATTCAGGAGGACCTGAGTTCAAATGTGGCCTCAGACACTTGACACTTATTAGTTGTGTGACCCTGGGCAAGTCACTTAACCTCAATTGCCTCACCAAAACAAAAAAAAACAAACAAGCAAACAAAACCCCCCAAAAACGAAAGAAACAATGAATGAATGCAAGCATGAATGAATGCTTGAATGAATGAATGAATAAATAAATAAGCATTTATGAAGCCCTTAGCGTGTACTAGGAGGCCTATCATGTGCCAGGCACTGTGCTAAGCACTGAGGTTACAAATTTAAAAGTGTCCATTCTTACTGGGGAGAAAACACATGTAGGGGAGTGGAGGCCAGGGAGGGGCTCTTTGGACCAGGGATGATGGGTGGAGCCACAATGGAGTAGGTGACAGACTTCTTCCAGGACCAGTGACAATGCTGGTTGGATCGTGGTTCTAGAACTGGAGGGGGAAGGGCAGGGGGTATGAGTGGCTGGATCTGGGTAGCGGAGCAGGGCTTGTACCTGCCTTAAATAGTAGGAGGTAGGTGAGCAGGGGAAGCAGTCACCAACCCAAAGAGTAGGGTCCTTGGGATGGGATGGAAGTCTGGGGGCTGAGAGGGATCAAAAATGCCAGGGTGTGGTGTCCAGTCCAGAGGAGGTGAAGGGAGAAGCAGATTCTGGTATGGTGGGACAGTGGGAGGGGGTGCTAGGAAGGAATTAGCCTCCTGAATCTCAGCTCGACTTCCAGTTCTTCCATGAATTAAGTTTTGTTGTCTATTAAAAAGTGAAGTTATGGGGGCAGCTAGATGGCGCAGTGGATAAAGCACTGGCCCTGGATTCAGGAGGACCTGAGTTCAAATCTGGCCTCAGACACTTGACACTTACTAGCTGTGTGACCCTGGGCAAGTCACTTAACCCCCACTGCCCTGCAAAAAAAAGTGAAGTTGTGCCAGATGGTCTCTTAGGTCCCTCCCAACTCCAGTATTCTCTATTCTAAGGCCCCTCAGATTTCTAAGAATAGATGTTCCGGGGCAACTCTGTCATTCATACTCTAAATCAGAGACATCAAGCACTCCTGGGCCCCAAGGGGAAAGGAGGCTTAGCACTCATTTGTCATTTGAGGCTGTAGATTCTCCCTGTTCTCACCCCAGTCCTTACCATCCTTGGCACCTTCCTCTACAGATTTCTCCTGGGGCTTTTGCTGGCCTGGAGCCTGGGCTCAGGAGCCTGTATCTAGAGAAGAATCAGCTGCAGACACTGCCAGCCATGGATGACTTTATCCAACTGGAGGTCATCAATCTCAGCGAGAACCCTTTACACTGTGACTGCAAGCTGTTCCAGCTACACAGGTGAGTGTGCTCTGCCCAGCCCCTCTGCATGGTGCTAGGAAAAGGACTTCACTCAGACCAGCCCTTCTGGGCTCTGGCTTCCATTCTAATGAAGAGAATCTGCCTGGGAGGTCCCCAGCCCAATTCCTTTCACATCCCTGTGGGACCACATCATCTATTTAACTAAGGCAGGGTGGGCATGAATAAATCCAGGGTCTGCCACTGCTTTGCCCAAACTTAGTCTACTGGAAGGACATCTTGGAAGAGGGCTTCTAAGAACCTTTTTCTCCCAACTAATGACCCAAGGTCTACCCCAGCTTGTCCCCAAGGGTGATCTCTCCCAGTTGGGTTTTAGGCTTCACTCAGGGAGTCCCTATAGCTGACTCCTTTCCATCCTGCCTTGTATAACTGGGCTCTCAAGGTCCCTTTCCCTTTCCCAAGGTTTTTTTTTTGGGCAAAGAAGTCCAGAGACATCCCATTACCATCTATTTTTCAAGCCCTTCCAACCTCCTCTCTCTTTTCAGGTGGCTCGCTAGCCAGAAACTGCCTGGGGAGGCCACTTGTGAATTCCCACCCAGTGCTCAGGGACAGAAGGTGAAGGAGGCCACTGCTATCTTTGAGGCCTGCCTGGGGAAGAAAGTTCCGTTAACCTCCCAGCATGAAGCTAAGAACACTCTTGGGCAAAGGAGTCAGTGGATGCCGGCTGTGGCTGGTGGTTATAATGGGAGGAGCCGATCCAGTCATAGACCCTAGGGTCTTTGGAAGTGGGGGTGGTGGTGGAGGTCATTTTCCCTTGGGAACCAATGCTGCAGTTGGTGGGGGGAGTCAAGAGAATGGGAGCAATGGCTGTAACATTCATTTGCCCTTCAGTAAATAAAACCCGTGTGCTTAGACTTGGGGTGTATGTGGAGTGCAATAGGAATTCATATTGCCTCCTAGTAGGGCTGAGCCAACTCAATTAGCAACCTCAGAGTTGGGTTAACTATGATCTCTTTTGTTAACTTAAAAAATTCAATTCAAAGCACTTATTTTCTCTCCCTCCCATTCCCTTAATTCAAAAGAAAAAGAAATCCTAGCCATAAACAAGTATAGTTGAGCAGAACAAATCCCCATGTCATCCATGTCCCAAAATGCATCTCATTCTTTTTTTGGTAGTATTTTATTTTATTTTCTAATTACATGTAAAGATAATTTTCAACATCCATTTTTATAAGATTTTGAGTTACAAATTATTTTCCCTTCCTTTTTTCCCTGCCCCTTCCCCAAGACAGCAAGCGATCAGATTTAGGTTATATATATCCAATCATGTTATACATATTTCCATAGTAGTCATATTGTAAAAGAAAAATTAGAACAAAAGGGAAAAACCACAAGAAGGAAAAATAACAATAAGAAATAGAGTAAAAATAGCTTGCTTCAATCTGCATTCAGACTCCATAGTTGTTTTTCTGGATGTGGAAAACATTTTTCATCATGAGTTCTTTGGAATTGTCTTGGGTCATTGCACTGCTGAGAAGTCTATCACAGTCTATCACAGTTGATCATTATACAGTGTTGCTGTTAACTGTGTACAATGTTCTCCTGGTTCTGTTCACTTCACTCAGCGTCAGTTCATGTAAGTCTTTCCAGGATTTTTTGAAATCTGCCTGCTCATCATTTCTTATAGCAAAATAGTATTCCATCACATTCATATACCACAACTTGTTCAGCCATTCTCCAATTGATGGGCATCCCCTCAGTTTCCAATACTTTGCCACCACAAAAAGAGCAGCTATAAATATTTTTGTACATGTGAGTCCTTTCCTCCATTTTTACAATCTCTTTGGGATCCAGACCTAGTAGTGGTATTGTTTGGTTAAAGGGTATGCACAGTTTTATAGACCTTTGGTTATAGTTCCAAATTGCTCTCCAGAATAGTTGGATCAACTAACAACTCCACCAACAATGAATTGGTGTTCCAATTTTCCCACATCTTCTTCAACATTTATCATTTTCCTTTTTTGTCATATTAGCCAATCTGTTAGGTGTGAGGTGGTACCTCAAAGTTGTTTTAATTTGCATTTCTCCAATCAATAGTAATTTAGAGCATTTTTTCATTCCCCAATTGAGAAATGGTCAAAGGATAGGAACAGGCAGTTTTCTTTTTTTAAACAGGCAGTTTCCTTCTAATCTTGGTTGTTCTAAGTCACTGTCTAAGGCCAAGTTGCAGAGAAGATGCCAACTGTCACTGGTTGAGGGAGTTTTTCATTAGGAGCACCCCATGCCAATGAAATCGCTGGTCAAGGTCCAGCCCAACTCCCTGTGACTTACAAGGAGTATGTGCACTCAATTAGAAGACACTTTACTCCATGAACTCAACAGTGAAAAGATACAGCCTGAAAGCTTGGAGCCTCAGGGCTGCCCCAGGCAGTGTCTGAAATCTCAGCTCCCTCAGGACATATAGCTCCAGTGAAAATCAGAGTGAACAACATTGACTTTAAAATTCTTGAGTAGTCAAAACCCAGTCCACCATTCCAATAATAATGGCAAAACTCTATACCTCTATATATGTTTGAATGTTTGCAAATCACTTTACAGATAGGAACTCATTTGATTTTCACAACTACCCTGTGAGGTAGGTGTCATCATCCCCAGTTTGCAAATAGGGAAACTGAGGCTTAGAGAGGTTAAGCAAGTGCCCAGGATCACACAGCTACTATGTATCTGAGGAACAATTAAAACTCAGGTCTTTCTGACTCCAAGTCCAGGGCTTTATATATTGCATGATCCAGCAAGGCCTATAATCTCCCCTTCCCAGTGGCTATAGACACCCCTGTTAAGTTCTCAATTTCCCCACTCTCTTCTTTTCAAGTGTCAATTCTTCCAGGAAGGGGAATGAGAGGGGCACCCCCAAAGCATGCTTGGGCTTGGAGGCACAAAGTGTGGGTGGTAGAGAGAAGCTGCTATCTCCCTACCACCCCATTCATCACTATCTCCCTGGGTGACTGCACTGCCTTCCTCCCCCATGCCCCCTCTTCCTTGGAGGAGAACCCCTCAAAGGCTTCCCCCAAACCCCAGACACAGTGCAAAAAGCCAGAGGGCTGAAAGCAGGCTAGTGAAGAAGAGGGACTCCTAGAACTTGAGTTGGTCCTCCTGAATCCCAACCAGCCAGTCATCTTGGGGACAACCCCTGTCACTGGAAACCAATAACAAGTTGTCAATGCTCTCTCTCTCTCTCTCTCTCTTTTTTTTTTTGTGGGGCAATGAGGGTTAAGTGACTTGCCCAGGGTCACACAGCTACTAAGTGTCAAGTATCTGAGGTCGGATTTGAACTCAGGTCCTCCTGAATCCAGGGCCAGTGCTTTATCCAGTCAATGCTCTCTTTAAAAAAATGATCAAGGGACAGATAGGTGGTGCAGTGGATAGAATACTTGTCTTGGAGTCAGGAGGACCTGAGTTTAAATCCAGTTTCAGGGCAGCTAGGTGGCGCAGTGGATAGAGCACCGGCCCTGAAGTCAGGAGTACCTGAGTTCAAATCCGGCCTCAGACACTTAACACTTACTAGCTGTGTGACCCTGGGCAAGTCACTTAACCCCAATTGCCTCACTAAAAAATAAAAAAAGGGAAAAAAAAAGTTTATTAAATCCAGTTTCAGGCACTTGACACTAACTGTGTGACCTTGAGCAAGTCACTTAACCCTGATTGCCTTGCCCCTCCCAAAAACACACACACACACAAATCTACTTGATAATCAATACTTTCTAATATAGAAATAAAAACCAAAAAAGAATATGAAACTGTGAGCTCATGTTCATACACTGTGTTTTTAAAAAAATGCACATTAACTTTAACACAGCAGTAACAATTGGCCAGTTTGTTTGTATCCACTTCTGAATTTCTTAGTATATATGAATGTATGTTAGAGAGGAAAATACCATAAAGAATATACAACTTGCTGGGGGCAGCTAGGTGGCGCAGTGGATAGAGCACTGGCCCTGGATTCAGGAGGACCTGAGTTCAAATCCGGCCTCAGACTCTTGACACTTACTAGCTGTGTGACCCTGGGCAAGTCACTTAATCCTCATTGCCCCGCCAAAAAAAAAGAATATACTGCTTGGTAACAGAGTCCATAGGAATCCTTCTGCCTCCTCATTCTTCTCTCATGGGTCCTTGGTCAAATTATTCATCCTTCCAACCTCACCCTCATGATACCCAGGGTTGTCATCGTTTTCTTTTCTTTTTTTTTTTTAGTTTTATCATAAAGATAGTTTATTATTTCCAGTTACATGTAAAGATAGTTTTCAACATTTGTTTTTATAAGATTTTTTTTCCAAATTTTTCTCTCTCCCTTCCTTCCTCAAGACAGAAAGCAATCTGATATAGGTTATATATGTACAATCACATTAAACATATTTCTGCATTAGTCATGTTGTGAAAGAAGAATCAGAACACAAGCAAAAAAAAAAAACAACAACCGAAAAGTAGAACCAGTATGTTTCTTTTTCTTTTTTTTTTGCAGGGTGATCAGGATTAAGTGACTTGCCCAGGGTCACACAGCTAGTAAATGTCAAGTGTCTGATGTCAGATTTGAACTCAGGTCCTCCTGAATCCAGGGCTGGTGCTTTATCCAGGGCACCACCTAGTTTCCCCTGAAATGGTATGTTTTGATCTGCATTCAGACCCCACAATTCTTTTTTCTGGATGTGAAGAACATTTTCCATCATGAGTTCTTTGGAATTGTCTTAGATCATTGCACTGCTGAGAAGAGTCAAGTCTATCATGGTTGATCATCACCCAATGTTGCTGTTACTGTGTATAATATTCTCTTGGTTCTGTTCACTCCACTCAACATCAGTCCACTTAAGTCTTTCCAGTTTTTTCTGAAATCTGCCAGCTCATCATTTCTTACAGCACAATAGTATTCCATTACATTCATATACCACAACTTATTCAGCCATTTCCCAATTGATGAGCATTCCTTGGATTTCCAATTCTTTGCCCAGGGTTGTCATCATTAATATAATATAAGGAGGGGCAGCTAGATGGCGCAGTGGATAGAGCACTGGGCCTGGAGTCAGGAGTACCAGAGTTCAAATCCGGCCTCAGACACTTAACACTTACTAGCTGTGTGACCCTGGGCAAGTCACTTAACCCCAATTGCCTCACTATATATATATATATATATATATATATATATATATATATATATATATATATATATATATATATATATATATATAATATAAGGAGAATGTATGGTGCTGGTTTATAACCGGACTCCAGGTGACCCTGAGGCTGACTCTCTCTGGCCTCATCTTTTTCTTCCAGCTCCAGCCTTGCCTTTTCCACTGGTCCAACTGCAGCAAAGGGGTTCAGTGGAGAGTATGCTGGCCTTGGAGCCAGGAACCCAGATGTGAGTTCAAATCTTGTCTCAGACACTGACTTAGCTGGGTGACCTTGGGCAAGTCACAACCTCTCAGGGCCTTAGTTTCCTCAACTATAATAACAATGACATAGCACTTACTATATGACAGGTGCTGTGCTAAGCACATTACAATGATTATTTCTTTTGCAGCTATAAAATGAGGACATTCAACTTGATGATTTTAAGGTCCTCTCCATGACCCCATGACAAAATTTTACCTCCAACAATTAGATTATTATGAAATTTTTTGTGGAAGAATAAGTCAAACCAATATCTATTTCCTGAGTATCTGCTATCTTCAAGGCTCTGTGCTGGGACCTTTTTGGGGGGGCTACAAAGAAATTGAAGGCATGGTTCTTGCCCTCAAAGAGCTTATAATCCTTTAAGGTTTTCTGTGCTCTTTTCTTTCCATTAAAAAGCTCCCAGAGGACAGCGAGGTGGCACAGTGGATAAAGCACCAGCCCTGGATTCAGGAGGACCTGAGTTCAAATCCATCCTCAGACATTTGACACTTACTAGCTGTGTGACCCTGGGCAAGTCACTTAACTCTCATTGCCCCCGCAACAAAACAAAGGAAAAAAAAGCTCCCAATTTTCCTCTTACCCAGGTGCCAACAGGGTGCTTGAGTTAATAGGGGAACCTCCCCCACCAACACCTCTTACAGTAATAATGATGATAATTATACTAATAAAAGCTACACAGATATTGCCCTTTAGAGTCTGAGGGCCAGGGATTTAGGGCTAGAAGTGACTTTAAAAAATTGAACTCCTTCAATCTTATTTTATAGAGTAAGAAAAACTGGAGCCCACACCTGGGGTGTCAGCATCCTTTGAGCAGAAGTAATATAAACTTGTCACCTTGAGAATTCCTTTCAGCTGCTTCTTGGTCCAAGGAGAGTTGGGGAGGGGCTTCAAAATGCCCCTGCCAAGGGGCACCCCAGGGTCCCCCGTCTTTAGGACAGCTGTGCCAATGAAGATACATTCCTAAGCACGAACTTAATGTCTCTGGGGAAGGGAGCAGGCAGCCACTCCAGAGAGGCCCCAGGATGGGTGACATCTCAGTATCACTTACTACTTTGTGGTCATCCTCTAGGAGGTGATATACCTTCATCTCTTGGGGGGGGGCAGGTAAAAACCTTCCAAAGAAAGGAAAGAAATAGCTTTGAGCTTATTCATTAGAATAGTATTTTCAGTATGTGGTGTGGGGATCCCTGAGACTTTTGGGGGGATGTCAGAGAGATCAAAATAATTTCACAATAATACTAAGACATTTTTATTTCCAAGGTGGTTAATATTGCTAGATCTTGGGCAGTCAGAAGCAAAACACCTTTGAGGAGGGAAAAGATGAAAGGAGATAGAGAATAGAGTAAATGACATGGGGAGGGAGTAGGATGGAGGGGAATTCAGTTAGCAATAGTAACTGTGAAATGATGAGCAGGATGCTCTCAGAAAAACCTGGAAAGACTTACATGAACTGATGCAAAGTGAGATGTACTGTGTACAAAGTAACAGCAATATTTTCAGATGATCAACTGTGAATGACTTGGCTATTCTCAGCAATGCAATGATCCAAGACAACTCTGAAGGACTTATCAAAAATGTGATCCATCTCTAGAGAAAGAACTAATGATGTCTGAGTACAGATTGAAGCATATGTTTTTCATTTTCTTTTTCTTCAGTTTTTTTGTCTGTTTCCTTTTACAACCTGACTAATGTGGAAATGTTTTGCATGACTACACATGTATAACTTATATTGATTGTGTGCTTAAGGGGGAGAGGGAGGGAGGAAGAGAATTTGGAACACAAAGTTTTAAAAATGAATGTTAAAATTGTTTTTATATGTAATTGGGGGGAAATGAAATTCTAAATAAATGGGGGGAAAGAGTAAGGGAATAAAACAGGCAGGTGATTAATATAATAAAATTAAAATATGAGTATATAAAATAAAAAAGAGGGATAGTATGAGGGAGTTATAAAATGTTCATAACAATAAATAAATGGCTTTTAATAAAAAATATTGATAGATCAACAGAAGCTCTTTGGGATCCTCAACATAAGCATGTGAAGGGGTCTGGAGATCACAAAGTTTGAGAATGTCTGTGTTAAAAGGAGGTTGTGATAAGTTGTCACTGATATTGTAAGAGGAGAGCTCTAAATAACTTCTGGGAGGAGAGGGTCCATGCTTATTCTACTGAGACCATTTCCTCATGACAAGGCTGGGGATGGCCCCCCAGGCCCATCCTGCTCAGACCTGTTTGGTGTTGAAGCTTGGGAGCAATGAGGCAGAAGCCGTTGGGTGTGAGCTCCACCTGGATTGGGCAATCCAGCTGCGGCATCAGCCACGGTCAGGCACCTGGGTGCGGTTTAGTACCTCCTTTACACGTGACCCATGAGATGTCAGGGCTGGGAGGGACCTGAGAACTCACCCGGGCCAGCCTGGTCATCATACAGATGAGGAAACAGGCCCCCAAATGGAGAGGGAGCGGAGTGTGTCCAGCAGTCGGGAGAGCTGAATCTGAATCTTGGTTTTGCCTTTTAGTACCCGTGGGAACGGCAGCAAGGACTCGCCATTTTCTGAACTTCAATTTCTTCTATAACATGAGATGATTAGACTAGAGCAGATCCAAAGGTCCTCCCGACCCCGCTATCCCCTGTTCTGAGGCCCCTCTGCCTGCAGCTTCTTCTGCAGGGGAATGAGTCTCTGGCATTCTGAGTGAAGCCCCAGAGCCGTAGATTGTCCACACCCTTTCCAGGAACAATGATTTGGTGATTTGATAATTATTCCAAGAACCAGAGGTGGAAAAGGGAAGGAGGAGGCCTCCCGATAGGATGACTAGATGAGATGAAACCTGGTCTGGGGCCTTTTCCACTCAAAATGATCTTATGAAAATATGACTGGGCAAGGAGGGGAGCCAAACACAAATCCTGGGACTTCTGGGAAAACAAAAGCCAACATGGGTTGCTGATTCAAGGCTCCCCCTGCTGGCAGAATAACGTGGGAGAATTGTATTTGACTGCACTGATGGAACTCAGTTAACGTCAGGAGGAAATGGACCTAGTTAAAAATAGGGACTTTGTACAACTTGGCACATCCACAAGTGCTAAGCTGGGAATAGCAAAATTGCCAGCAGGTCTCTCAGTAGAGGGGCGCTACTTGCACTCTGGAGCCCACTTGCGGAGTGCTTTTCTAAGCATTTATTAAGCACCTACTATTTGCCAGGCACTATGCTAAGTGCTAGGGATCCAGAGAAAGGTGCATTTTTAGCTAAGAAGATCAGACTGAAAAGTATTATTATCTGTTTTAAAGTACAGGGAAGGTTGTTGGATTAAAAAGGAGTCCTTTGCAATGTCTGTATTATTAAAATAAAAAGTTTAGTTTTTTAAAATCAAGCTTAATTTTTAATTTTTCTAGCTTCTGTAATGAATGAAAATAATGTGCTTCACAGTGGAGATCTCAGTAAATGTTCTCTTAAAAACCCCCAATAAACCAAATTCCCTGGGGAAGGGGAATAAAACATGCCGTTCTTGTTGTATGACACATTGTATATATTTTGCAGACTTTTGCTGGTGAAAAGTGAAACTAAATAGTCTTTTAAGTCGTTAAAAGATGTTGACTTTACCCGAAACAATTTATTCAAAGGCAGGTTCTTTTTTTTTCTTTTCTTTTTTTGCAGGGCAATGGGGGTTAAGTGACTTGCCCAAGGTCACACAGCTAGTAAGTATCAAGTGTCTGAGGCCAGATTTGAACTCAGGTCCTCCTGAATCCAGGACCAGTGCTTTCTCCACTGTGCTACCTAGCCACCCCCAAAGTCAGGTTCTTTGTAAAATGATGTAGCAATATGGGGGAGAGCATAGCTCTCTTCTATAGGATTTTATATTGGACTGCTATTCTAGTGCCAAAGGGCTCCCTGTAAATCTCCTGAGGAACTTCTCCTACAAAGAGTCGGCAGGGAGGGAGGGAACTCCCGAGGCACAACTACCCTTGCCTGTCAGCAATACAATATCCATTCTTCTCCACTGTGGCATCTCTTCTGTTTTGTTTTTTGTTTTGGTGCAGGGCAATGAGGGTTAAGTGACTTGCCCAGGGTCACACAGCTACTAAGTGTTAAGTGTCTATGGCTGGATTTGAACTCAGGTCCTCCTGAATCCAGGGCTGGTGCTTTATCCACTCCACCACCTAGCTGCCCTGTGGCATCTCTTCTAAAAGTGAAAGGGAAGCTGGGACGACCCTTTTCAAAGCCATTTTGAACCCTTTCCCCTAGTGGGACAAGAGGCAATAGGAGAATTCTTGAGGAGGGATCCAGGTGTCGCAGTGAATGGTGCTTGGGCTTGGAAGACACGATGTAGTCGTGTAGTCTCAGACACGAAGTGTATAAACCTGGGCATGTCACTGAATTGCTCTCTGCCTCAGTTTCCTCCTCTGTCAAACAGGGATAACAGTAGTGCTTCCCTCACAAGCTTGTTGGGAGAATCTAGTGAAATAGAGGATGTATTTTGCCAACTTTCAAGCACTATAGAAATGTCATTTGTCGTTGTTATGGATCTGCCTGACCCTCAAGGAAAGCAAGAACCTTGGATTTCTGGCCCCACACATCTTTGGTTGGAGGTAGGAATGGGAGATAGGAGTAGCAGGACCAAGCCTACATGGAACCAGAACTTCCCTCCTCCCAAGTTGTTGTTATTCAGTTGTTTCAGTTGCATCTGACTCTTCATGACTTCATGTGTTCTCTTGGCAAAGATACCAAAGTGTTTTGCCATTTCCTTCTCTAGCTCATTTTACAGAGAAGAAACTGAAGCAAATAGGGTTAAGTGATTTGCCCAAGGTCACACAGCTAGGAAGTCTCTGAGGCCAGATTGAAACTCAGAAAGATGTCTCCCTGTTTCCCAGCCCAGGGCCCTAGCACTGTACTGCCTAGCTGCCTCTTAAGAGGGTGGAATCATGGCATCTTAGTGTCCCTTTGAGGCTAGGTCATACCCATGACAAGTGCACTGGGGGTGGACCAAGAGTCACCCAACATCTGGAAGGGGGCAGGGCTAGTACAAGCTAATTAACTATCAACTTCAGCTCTCTTGCCAAGTCCCAACCTACCCTCCAACCAAGGCAAAGAAGTCTCTGAAGGGTGTCACTCATTTAGGAATGGAGATATTTCCAGAAATCATGGTCTGTGGAAACAAGTAAGGGTCTGGTTGATCCAAACACTGGCTCCAACCAACCCCTCCAGGTCCCCCATTGAAATGACCAAAGGCACTTCTGGCCAAGATGTGTTTTGAGGGAGTTAAGCAAGAAAAATAAGAGGATCAGAGGGTGGGTTGATTCTGGTCTGGGGGGTTGAAGAAGGGAATGAGAAGGGAGGGTAAAAGGAGGAATATACTAGTATAGAAAGGGGGAAGAAGGGGATGGCATTTTCCATTCCTCAAAATTAAAGTGGATGAGAAGAAAAGTATACAGACATGGAGGGAGGGGGAGGGGATTTGGGTTAAACCTCACTTTAAAAAAAGGGTGGGGGGCAGGTAGGTGGCACAGTGGATAAAGCACTGGCCTTGGATTCAGGAGGACCTGAGTTCAAATCCGGCCTCAGACACTTGACACTTGCTAGCTGTGTGACCCTGGGCAAGTCACTTACCTTGCCCCACCAAAAACTAAATAAATAAACCTCACTCTAATCCGAGCCAAACAAAAGAGATGTGAACACACAGTTTGCTGTAGCAATACATCTAACTCAACAAGCAAAAAAAAATCTGGGTTGGAAGTGGAATAATACAAGGGAGAATGGGATAATACAAGTCACAGGAAAACAAACTTCCTGTTTCTGAAGGAGGTGTCAAAAGAGGGAGGGGGAGAAGAAAAGCAAAAAACTAGACCATAAAGGGGTACCCATCAATTGAGTAACGGCTGAATAAATGGTCTAAAAACATAATGGAATATTACTGCACTATAAAAAATGATCAAAGAGGCAATTTCAGAGGATCCTGGGGAATATGAATTGATGCAGAATGAAGTGAGTAGAACCTGGAGAACAATTGGTACAAACAAGGCTTAAGAATGCTGGTTCCCCCCCCCCCAAAAAAAAGAATGCTGGTCAATGCAATGACCAGTCATGACTGACTTAGGATGAAACATGTTACCTTTCTCCCCCTCCCTTCCCCCAGAGGTGTTGCACACAAGGGGCATTAAAGAGACATATTTTCAGACATGGTCGGGGTGGGGGGTCGGCGGGGAGGGATTAATTTTGCTTGACGTTTTATTTGTTAACATGGATTTTTTCATCACTCTGAGGATTTAATTAGGCGTGGGGAAGGTCTGAGGAGGAGAAGGAGGGCTAGCAATGGTGATGCCAAGAAAAAAGTCACTATTGAAACGTTTAAAAAATGCACAGAAAGGAGGAGAAGCAAGTTCAGAAGAAAGTACAGATGAACAGGAAATCATAGAAAGTAACATGAAGAATTTGTTAAATATTTGTTTTGTTGGTGTTTTTCTTTAAAAAGAAAGTGATATGAAATGGAGATTTATGGTTTTCCAAGCAATCTTCTTTGTCTTCTGTAGATATAGCTATGTTCATCTTGGGGGTGTTTAAGTTCAGAATTTTTAAAAAATCTAAAAGAAAAAAGGAAGTTCTGTAGAGCCTATTCCCCCGCCCCATGCCCACCACCTTGCTTAAGAGAGAAACGACACCAAACCTCTGCTTGTTTTCATTTTATTTCAAGAGAACAGGCTATTGGCTGACACCCCCTCTACCAGGCAGCTAAGCAGCACACGCATTCGTTGCATCAGAGGATGAGGTGAAAACTGTGAGCAAAACTTAGGTGAAGACACAAGTCAGCCTCCCCTCCTCATCAAGTCGCCATCTGAGAGGGGCCCGGAAGTTAGCTGAAAAGATGCAGGCAGGTCCAGCAGCCTTCTATCGTGAGTCCCAGCTCTCAAACATGTCTGCTCCTTTTTCCAGGTCTTGCCTTCCCCACCTGAGCAAACAAAGAGCAGAATGACATCCTGACCCATTTGGCAAGTTCACCCACTGAACCTGAGTGGCACCTCCCCCCCACTCAGCAGTGTCCTGCCGGGAGAACACAAGGACCTCCCTATGTGTTAGAAACGCAGCTAACCATTCACAGTGTTGCACGGTTCTAACAATACTAGCAGGTCGGTCGCTGTTCAAAAATTCCAAGCAGGCAGCAGTTGGTGAGTGAAGGCTTTGTTCATCTTCATGAAGATGGGCACTCTTCTGAATGTGCCAGAGTATACTGAAGTGAGGTCCCTTACCTCTATTTATACCCCTCAAGGGGTCCCCTCTGACCAATCACATTAAGGCATTTCAATACCCCTCATTTACATACTCCCCTATCAACATATAGCATAGAAATAACAACCAATCAGATTGTACCAAATGGATCAATCACAGTGATAGAAACTAGTCAGGTGGCACCCGTTGACCAATCAGGTTTTACAAACTATGATACCAGGCCATAACCTATTCTGGGCAAGAGTGTCGGCTCCCCCTCAGAACAATGCTGTGATAAGGGACATAACTCTTCAAGAAAGAAAACCTGTCTTGGGGTTTGACCAATCAGATTGCTCCGTTTACCAATCAATCAGATTGCAGTTTTAGGCCCCAACCCTATGCTGGAGTAAGAATGTCCTGGGGGCAGCTAGGTGGCACAGTGGATAGAGCACCGGCCCTGGATTCAGGAGTACCTGAATTCAAATCTGGCTTCAGACACTTGACACTTACTAGCTGTGTGACCCTGGGCAAGTCACTTAATCCCCATTGCCCCACCAAAAAAAAAAAAAAAAAGAATGTCCCCATTCCCCACTAAACAGTGCTTATGTAAACATAACCTTTCAAAACAAAACTCAAGTCAGGGCTTGAGCTCCGAGTCACGTGGGGATCATCTCAGGCGCCTCAAGGTGAACTCCCATCCCAGCCCAACTCCCACAAAACCCAGGCCCTTCTTCAGGCCCTGCTCGGACCTAAGACCCAGGAGCCTCAGCTCGAAGCCTCGTGTGCTGAGCGACCCCCTGCTGGGAGGTTTGGGGCAGCACAGCTGTTGGGCCTGAAACCGGACTCACTCTCTGCCTTTAGGACTCTGAGAAGAGTCCAAATATGGTCTTTTCTCTCATTATCGTTGGCTGACTGAGAGTTTCCCCCCTTTAAGGTCCAGCTTGCTCTCTTCCTGGATTTGGAGAAACAGCATCGCAGACCTATATTTGAAGGGGGTTGGAGGGGGAGCAATCCAGAAGCATACCTTGTCTCTTCCCTCCTAGAGCTGGACCAGAAGGTAGATCCAATGGTGGCACCCAATATGTAGGAACCTAGAGTCTTGGGGGCCCCTGAGCCACAGATTACACATTGCACTTTCTTCTCTATCATCAAAGAGACAGACACAGAGTCTAGAATACCACTATAGTGAAATAGGAAACGGGAGTACAATTATCTATCTGTACATAGTACACGGCTCCTGACTGCAGGCAGGCTCGTCACTCCCTTCACTCAGCCACACTGTCTCAGGGTCTCCTTGGTCACCTCCTTCTCCGGACTCTGCCTGAATGATACTGCTCCTGAATCTTCTGCCTTCTGGAGCCATCTTCCTCTATCTCCTTCACCAGCTCTTCTCCCATCTGCAGCTCAGTCTCCCAGGCTCAGCCCTTGGTTCTCCCCTCTCCTCTCTCTTACATTTACCATCTTAGAAAGAGCCAACTCATTTCCATGTTAAAGATTTATAAATCCACTTAGGCTCCTGACCTCACCTGTCCTTTAGTCCCATATCTTTAATTCCCTCTGTTCTCTGTTCTCAGATACCTGCCAACATCCCAACCGATAGCCAGAACCGCTACCCACTTCGGTGCCAATCACCACCTCCCCACACCTTCTTATCCTGTACCATTTTTATCTGTGTCTTCTCATAAATACTCCTTAGAACATTGGCTGAACCTGTTGAAGACCCTCTCCAAGGATTAGAGACTTTTTTCCTCTCAATGACATCCATCCAAATGTTAGATTGGACTTCACTGTCCCTTCTAACCGGTGCGCCTCGTTCTTCCCTCTGAGGCTAAGCAGAAGGCTAATTCCTCTCTCCTCCAATAGCCCTTTAGATGCTTGAAGACAGTGATTGTGTCTCCCCCGAGTCCTCTCTTTTCCAGGATAAACATTTGTTCTTTTTGTTTGTTTGTTTTTGTTTTTGTGAAGCAATTGGGGTTAAGTGACTTGCCCAGGGTCACACAGCTAGTAAGTGTTAAATGTCTGAGGCCGGACTTGAACTCAGGTCCTCCTAACTCCAGGGCCAGTGCTCTATCCACTGCACTACCTAGCTGCCCCTAAACATTTGTTCTTAAACAAATCCTCCTATTTGCATAGTTTAAATTCTCCACACTGTCTTTTCTAGAGTGTCTCTTGCCAACAGTCCTTAGAATATGGTGCCTAGGACTAAACAGGGCACTATGGGAGATCCAGCCACGTCATGTAGAAGCCACCACTCTCTTCAGTTTTTCCAGATCCCACTCCCACCCCCACCCCGCATCCTCCCTTTCTAATTACCTTGCATGTATTCTCTACTTGCTTTTCTAGGTACATATGGCCTCCTCCGCTAGACTGTGAACTCTTGGGGGGCAGGCACTGTGTTTTTGCCTTTCTTTGTAACTGTGGTGCTTAAGCTATGCCTGTCCCATAGTAGGTGGTCGATAAACACTTGGTGATGGAATAGTTTCCTGTCTGGACAATGGAGGTAAGTAGATGGTTCAGTAGATAGAGCGCTAGATGGGGAGTCAGGAAGACCCAAGTTCAAATCTGATCTCAGGCACTTAGCAGATGTATGACCCTGAGCAAGTCATTTAACCTATCTCAGTTTCCTCATCTGTAAAAAGGGGAATAATAATAATACTGCCTGCTCACAGGGTCAAATGAGATCATTTTGGTAAAGTTTTGCAGACTTTAAAGAACTATAGAAATGCTGGCGGTTATTGCTCCAAGGTCCTTGAGGTTCCTTGGTCAGTTATTTCTTTTGGGCCCTCCACTGAACAAGAAGGTAAGCAAGAATGAATGAATGAATGAATGAGTGAATGAGTGAATGAATGAGTGAATGAGTAAATGAATGAGTGAATGAGTAAATGAATGAGTGAATGAATGAGTGAATGAGTGAGTGAACAAATGAATGAGTGAGTGACAACACTTCCTCCCCCTTTCCTCCCCACCTCCACTATATGGGGCCTTAGGAAGTTACCTCATCCTCCCCAAACCATAGTGGTTCTAGTCGATGTGACCTCTCCCTTCCAGGCCACCATTGCCACCTACCTTGGCTGGTCCCAACTGCTTCCTCTTGCCTTGGGCTTTTCTGGTTTTTCTCTGTGCTGATGGTAGGATGCGCTTGCCTTTCTTGGTCCCCCAGCCTGGGCAGGCCTCAAAGGCGGCTGTAGCAGCCTTGACCTTCTGGCCCCGGGCAGTGGCTGGGAACTCACAGGTGGCCCCCACTCGAAGGTTGAGACCAGCGAGCCACCTAGGGAGAGAGGGTCGGGTCGGAGAGATACTGGGTACTGGGACCAAGGGTGGACTCCATTCTTCTGCTTTGTCAGACACTTCTCCGGAAGGGGCCGGGGATCTTGGGATCTTAGCTGCCCTCTTAGAGAAGGCACCTTGGGGACCCTGGAGTGAGGGGGCTCTTGGGCTTAGGCCTGGGAGGGGCGCGTGCCTCTGAGCCACACTGTATGACCTCAGCCCTGCTCTCTCTGCTGGCCCCCCTCCACCCCTGCACAGCCCCCCAGGAAAGCTCAGGCAGCCTCCCACCTGTGCAGCGGGAGGAGGTGGCAGTCACAGTGGAAGGGGTTCCCACTGAGGTTGATGAGCTCCAGCCCCGTGAAACTATCCATGGCCGGCAACGTCTGCAGCCGATTCTTCTCCAGGTACAGACTCCTGAGCCCAGGCCCCAGACCAGCAAAGGCCCCTGGAGAAATCTACAGAGGAAGAACCCAAGGTGGTTAGGATGCCCCCCGCACTCTTTCCTCTTTTCCCCACAGCCTGACGGTCTCCTTTGGCAAGGAGGTGGCCCATGTCCTTGGCAAAGCCCCCTTTGACATGTGTCCCAGTGTCTGGGCACTGGGGAGGGGCTTAACAAATGGTTCAGTAGATAGAACCTCCGTCCCATCTGCTCTTTCCTCCAATCATAGCTTCACTCATCCCGCTTCCTCTCCCTCAGTCCCTCCCTACATATCAATCCCTTCCCTATTTTCTTTCAAGCATCATCTCCAACGGTCCCCCAACCCTACTAGCCCCTACCTGCCCTCTGAGCTCCCTGTCTGTCTCTTTCCTTTGTCAGGGAAACCCTAAAAAAGCCAGTAAGTGTCTGAGGCTGGATTTGAACTCAGGTCCTCCTGACTCTGGGGCTGGGGCTCTATTCACTGCACCACCCAGCTGCCCCTCTTCACAACCTGGTCCCAAGCTAGCTTTCCAGTCTCACTGGGCATTTCTCCTCTGTTCCAAGATCAGATCCAGCCAAAGCGACCTCTATGTTCTTCACATACATCTCATCTCCCATCTCCATTCCTTTGCACTGGTCATCCCCCATGCCTGGAATGCCCTCCCTCCTCACTTGGACCGCAGAGTCCTCTGCTTTCTAAAGAAGCTCAAGCAGCATCTTGTGGGTGAAGCCTTTACTGAACCCCCAACTTCTGGTGCCCTCCCTCCCTCCTGAGCTGCCTTGTATTTCTTCACTTTCCATTTGGGATGTATGGGCTTGGATATGTGCTTGTTGTCTCCCCCATTAGAATGTCAGCTCCTTGAGAGTGGGGGCGGGGGGGAGGGGGGTTTCCTTCATTCATGTATCTGTAGTCCTGGTGCCTAGCAAGGTGCCTGCAGAAGAGGAGGCATTTAATAAATGCTTGTTGATTGACTGATGGATCAAATCCCAAATCTGTGCCAAGTTTCTGGTCTCTTTCCCTGAGGTGGGACTGGGAATGCCCTTCACTGATAGATCTGGGAAATTTCATATGAGAACAGGAAGGGGCCTGAGAACAGGGAAGATCAGAGCTGGTGTTGTCAGGGCTGGGAGGGGCCTTAGAACAGGAGATGGCAGAGCTGAGAGGGACTTTAGAACAGGGGATGGCAGAGCTGGGAGGGGCCTTAGAACAGGGGATGGCAGAGCTGGGAGGGGCCTTAGAACAGAGGATGGCAGAGCTGGAAGGGGCCTTAGAACAGGGGATGGCAGAGCTGGGAGGGGCCTTAGAACAGGGGATGGCAGAGCTGGGAGAGATCTAGTTTAACCCCATCTTTTAACATAAGGAAACTGAGGGTGACAGAGTTAGCATTAGATATTCTGCAGGTCCTCTGAGTCTGTTCTGTGCTCTTTACATTACATGATGCTGGAGTTTGTAGGGAAATAAGGTCCCTGACACTCTCTTCCTCTCCCTATTTTCAGCAAGTAGGTTAAGGGAGCTTGGAGATCCTCAAAAACAGATGCCTACTTGTCCTCCTCTGCTAGATACTCAGCTTTCCCATCTTATTTCACACTGTTCCTCTTCATGGATTCTCTTCTAGACTGCTAGCCTGTATGAGATGTTACATCCCCTGCCACCATACCTTTGCACACGTCATTCCCCATGCCTAGACTGCCATCCCTTCTCACTTCTCTTTCTTAGAATCTGCAGCTTCCTCTATAGCCCAGGTCAGCCACCACCTCTTACACAACACACCTTTCTCTATCCTCATCTCCTAGGGGTTAATGCTTTCTCTTGAAATAATACTGTAGTACTTTATATAGACTTTTTGTTTTGGTGGGACAACGAGGGTTAAATGACTTGCCCAGGGTCACACAGCCAGTAAGTGTCACGTGTCTGAGGCCAGATTTGAACTCAGGTCTGAATCCAAGGCCGGTGCTTTATCCACTGCGCCACCTAGCTGCCCGCTAACTTTTAAATTTACTCCTCTGTGTATCTCCTGAGTAAAAAGTCCTCAGATTCCCGAGGACAGGAAATGTTGGAAATTTGTCTATGTCCTTTGGCCCAGAACCTGGCAAGTGGCCAATTCATGGTAGCTGGAGTGAAATTGGGTGTGCCCTTGTCCCAGCGGCGCCCCCCCTCTGCTTCTGAGGAGCCCCCTTACCCACCTGCTGAAGCCCTGTGCCATTTAGGTAGAGGTGCTGGAGGGAGCTGGCCACGGGCAGAAAGGCCTTGTCCTGGAGAAGCCTCAGGGGGTTGCTGGACAAGTGCAGCTCCCTGAGGGCGGGCAGCGCCTCCAAGGCTGCTGTTGGCACGGTCTGGAGCTGGTTCCTATCCAGGTGTAGTCTCTCTAATTCCAGGGCTGGGCCTGGGCTCACACGAGAGATGTTATTACTGCTCACGTAGAGGCAGTGAAGCCCCTTGGCCCCAGTCAGGTCCTCCATGGCTAGATGCTGAAGAGCATTGCGCTCTAGGTGGAGGGAGAAGAGCCTGGGCAGCGCCTTCAGGGCAGCCCTGGGTAGCCTGGTGAAGTGGTTCCCATCCAGGTGCAGGTAACGGAGCTGGGGGGCGCCCTGCAGGGCAGCAGCGCTGAGCCCTGAGAGCTGGTTGTCAGAGAGGTAGAGGTAGACCAGTTGACCCAACCCATGGAGGGCTCCTGCCTCCAGGTGGGTGATGCTGCAGTTCTGGAGATGCAGTGACACCAGCTGGGCCAGGCCAGGGAAGGAGCCGCGCAAGATGGAAGAGAAGTTATTTCTCCTCAGGTCCAGGAGCTGGGTATGGTTGGGGAAGCCGGAGGGGATGCGCCTCAGCCCCTTGTTCTCACAGCTGCTGTGCTGGGAGGCAGCAGAGCAGACACAGGCTGCTGGGCAGGGGGTGGCTGCTGTGGCCTCCTCTGGGGCCCGAGTCGGGGCCCGGGGCCTGGGGGCCCCCTCCTCTGCCTCCTTCTCCTTGTCTCCCTGCCTCCGGCAGTATAGATCCTTGGCCCTCAGTGACTCAAGAGCTTCTCCTTTCAGGCGCCTGGGCTCTGAACACAGCCCGTCGGTCTGTACCCGGGTCTTGGCCACCCATTCCCACAGGGGCCTGGCAGCACAGTCACACGACAGCGGGTTCCCACTCAGGTTGAGCTTCCGGAGCTGGCCTACCCCCTCCAGGGGCGGCAGCCCCCCCAGTTGGTTGCTCTGGAGGTCCAGTGATCGGAGGTGGGGGCAGCGGGCAAAGGCCCCGGCGCCCACGTCCTGCAGGGCAGCGTGGTCGAGGGCCAGATCTCGTAAGGCCGACAGGGCCAGCCCATCTTCCTCACCCAAGTAGGTGAGGGGGTTGTGACCCAGCTCCAGCTGAACCAAGCCATCGGGGCGAGACAGAGCCTCCCCGGGCAGGGCCTGCAGCTCGTTGTGATCCAGGCTGAGCCGGCGAAGGCCGGGCAGGCCAGCCAGGGCCTCGGGGGCCAAGACGTGGAGGGCATTGTGGGAGAGGCGCAGCCACCGCATCTGGAGCAGTCCCTGGAAGGCCATGTCAGGCAGGTAAACCAGCGAGTTGTGGGCCAGGCTGAGGCGGCCCAGGGACCCCAGCTGGCTGAAGGCTCCCGGGCGGATCTCCTCCAGGTGGTTGTGTTCCAGATCCAGCTGCCGCAGGGCTCCCAACCCATCCAGGGCCTCTTGGTAAAGGACCGAGAGGCGGTTGGAGGCCAGGCTGAGGTAGACCAATCGGCCCAGGCCGCGGAATGCCCCTTCTGCAACCTGCTCCAGCTGACAGTGCCTCAGGTCCAGATGAGTGAGGTAGGGGAGCTGCAGAAAGGCCTCAGGGGGAATCACCTTCAGGGCATTGCCTTGGAGATCCAATCTCTGGGTCATCTGTGAATGACAGGAGCGTCTTGGCAGGGTCACCCCCTTACCAGATACAGATGATGACCTGCGACAGTCCAGGCCTGGCCAAACTCTGTCAAGCAGACTGGGCCTTAGCCAAATACTCCCTTCCCTCCCTTTCTCTGGAATATAATTGTAAACACACACACACACACACACACACACACATACACACCCATGTGCCCCCCTCCCCCCCAAAGCTGGAAGCTTCTTGACTTGGAACATTCCAATCTAGAAATTACCAGTTTCCTTCCTGTCTGTGACTATGGGGGTGGGCAGCCAGTCAGACTGTCTTGGGCAGGATCCCAGCCCTCTTGAGATACAACTATCCTGCCTTTCCAGCTGCCTGAGCTTCCCTACAGCCTGGATCCAGTAGGCCTGGGTGTTATGAGTTCCCTCTTCCCAACTTCATCTTTTTTTTTTTTTTTTTTGGTGGGGCAATGAGGGTTAAGTGACTTGCCCAGGGTCACACAGCTAGTAAGTGTCAAGTATCTGAGGTCAAATTTGAACTCAGGTCCTCCTGAATCCAGGGCCGGTGCTCTGTCCACTGCGCCACCTAGCTGTGTCCCCCCCCAACTCAACCTTAAGGCTCCCTGGGGACATACCCATGGTATCCTTCCTCTGACCTCCCACTACATTTTTGGAGGTGCAAGTCCTAGCCCTAGTGAGGTCAATAGGCTAATTTGGGGGTTTTAGTCCCTAACCCAGTATGGGGGGAATTGAGGGACTGCCCTTGTTTGTAGGGGTCTGTCCTGGATGTGGTGGGAGGGACCCCTTGGGCTGCCCTCTTCCCCTTCCCTTTATTGCCCACCTCCTGCTTTCTCTGGTATTTCTGGTTAAGCCTCATTGTCTTTCCATTGGAGACTTCCCTTAAACCTGCCCAACAACATTGCCTGGTGCTTTCAGCACCGATTGGCTCATCTTATTTTTTTGCAAGGAGCTGTCAATCCCGAAATTCCCCAGCCCATCCCTGCTGTCTCATGTTATGAATCACCATGCAACCCTTGAGTCCAAGGACCATTTGCATGAAACTCTCCTCCTTGGCAGAGCTTGATTCATCTTTCTCCCCCTTAGGGGACCAGAAGAGAGTGTGGAACCATATGTCTTCTCTCTCAAAGCTGGAAGTCAGAAGACCAGAATCTCTCTTCTCTGTAGCTCCACTTCTCTCACAGGCATAGAACACAGAGCAATCAAAATCTACCAATGAGAACAGTTCCATGGCCCATAGATTTTGAGCTTGGGTAGAACCTTGGAAGGGACCATTGAATTAAACCCTCTCCTCTTACAGAGGAGGAAACTGAGGCCCAGAGAGGTGGTGTGGCTTGCCTAGGTGAGTGTCTGAAGCAGGATTCCAATCTAGATCTTCCTGAATCCAGGCCCTACCCACCGTACCACACTGCCGACATCATACCCCTTGTCTATAGCTTTCCATCGTCACCGTTAATATGGACATCATCCAGATTAGTGCTAGTAGATTCATTGTAATGATATTTTTTTTTGTTTTTTTTTTGTTTTGTTTTTTTTGTTTTTAGTGAGGCAATTGGGGTTAAGTGACTTGCCCAGGGTCACACAGCTACTAAGTGTTAAGTGTCTGAGGCCGGATTTGAACTCAGGTACTCCTGAATCCAGGGCCGGCGCTCTAATTGTAATGATATTAATGATAACATTAACATTTACAATAACTACATTGGTGATATTATATATTACATATATTTTATATATATGTAAAGTATATATACCATGCTTGGTACACAGCAAGTACTTAATAAATACACTATCTGTATGCAGACAGGATTCTCCAAATCTTGGTGACTTTTTTTTTTGTGGGGCAATGAGGGTTAAATGACTTGCCCAAGGTCACACAGCTAGTAAATGTCAAGTGTCTGAGGCAGAATTTGAACTCAGGTCCTCCTGAATCGAGGATCAGTGTTTTATCCACTGCGCCACCTAGCTGTCCCACTCTTGGTGATGTTTCTAAGCTATTAAAGCTGTGTTTAAAAGCTAAAGCTTGACTGCTCAAGAATTTTGGGATATCCTGTGTACATACATGTATACATGTATACACATACATACCACACCCATACGCAATACAAGACATACATACATGTACACACATGTGTATACATATACACATACACACATACAAACACACACACTTATACAATGCATATACACAAATACATGATGCATGCATACACACTCACACACATACACACATGCATACACAATAGTTATACACACATACATACACATACATTCACACACATGTATACACACATACATGCACATATACACATACACAATACTTATACACACATGCATATACACATTCACACACATATACAATACATATATGTACAATATACTTATGCATACACATACACATACATACATACCTTTTGGTGTTTTTTTTTTTGCAGGGCAATGGGGGTTAAGTGACTTGCCCAGGGTCACACAGCCAGTAAGTGTCAAGTGTCTGAGGCCGGATTTGAACTCAGGAATTCCTGGATCCAGGGCTGGTGCTTTATCCACTGCGCCACCTAGCTGCCCCCCATACATACCTTTTTAAAAGGAAAACTAGACTTGAAATCTCATCAGCCTAGGGCATTCCTGGTGATGAAGTACCTCCGCCAGTGGAGGTCAGTATCTTTCTTTTGTTTTGTTTTGTTTTGTTTTTTAGCAGGACAATGGGGGTTAAGTGACTTGCCCAGGGTCACACAGCTAGTAAGTGTCAAGTGTCTGAGGCTGGATTTGAACTCAGGTCCTCCTGACTCCAGGGCCGGTGCTCTATCCACTGTGCCACCTAGCCACCTAGCCATCCCCTGGAAGTCAGTATCTTTCTGCTATTGAGTCCAGGAGAATTGCCTGGGGGGCTCTGTTTAGGATCATAGACCCATGATGTCTGGGGCAGGGAGGGAGGACTTGGAAATGGGCCTCCTGAAACCAAGGCCAGGGCTCTAGTCATTGTGCCACCCTATTTGTTAAACTGCTGTTATATTAATAATACGAATTCCTCCTAATACTAGTAACACATATGGAACATTACTATTCATAAAATTGGTGTTAATAATATTTACTTTGAACAATATAGCAAATTTCTCTTGTGTTTTAGAATTGACAAAACACTTTCTGGTGAGGGAGATAGGCCCCCTGTTCTCAACTCTGGGAACCCTCTGTTATCTCTTGGAGGTGAGAATACCTTCTCACCTCTGGGGGGTGTCCCTTATTCTCATTATTGGTAGAGTGCTTCTTCTGGGAGGTGAGAACACCCTCTGGGGAGGGCCCCCTTTTCTCACCTCTTAGAAAATAACCTCTCTGGGGAGGAAAACACCCTCTCACCTCTGGGAGTACCCTGTTCTTACTTCTATGGAGCCCCCTTGGGAGAACACGCCCTCTGGGAGGTAAGAACATCCTCTCACCTTTCAGAGTCTTCTCTTCTGGTTTCCCTGTTCTCACTTCTGGAAGCCCCCTGTTTTCACGTCTTGGGGCCCTCCCTGCTGGTCCTTCCTCCCAAGGTGATGAGCCCAGCCTGTCCTTTCCTTGAATCTCGACCAGGAATGGGTTGGGGGAGTATCCTCACCCTGGACCTAGCCCACCTTGGGGAAGCCCAGTGGTTGAAACTTGAGGACGAGCCACTCTCTCCTGAACACAGCTGACTGACTTCCAGGGATCACTCACTTAACAACTCTCTTTGGAGCCCCCGAGTCTGAGCCGATGGGTGGGTTTGAGGAGCAGAGCCAAGTGAGGAGCCTCCTACAGCCCCAGGATTGCACCGGGTCCTCCAGGCTCTGCTTGAAGACCTTTGTGAACAGGAACCTCCCACCTGCAATGGGGGCCCACCCCACTTTTGGACAGCTCTCGCCGTTGGGGAGTTTTCCTTCAATCCAGCCCAAATTTGCCTCTATCATCCTCATTTGGAAGCTCTCCAGGTTTTCAATGTCCTTTATAAACTCTGGTTTATTATATACAACCCTCTGACGTGGTCTGACCAGGGCAGGGGACAGTGGGCCTGAATCTTTGGTTTCACTGCCAGTGTGAAGACTCCCTCTACCAAAGCAGAGTTGTACCCCCTCTGCAATTTGTGGCCTTGGACAGTTGCTTTGAGAACAGAGGTAAAGTGACCAGCCCAAGGTCCTACAGTCAGTAGTTATCAGAAACTGAATTTGAACCTAGGCCTTCCTTCCTGAGCTTCAGGTGAGCCAGTTCTAACCACTGTACCACAGAGCATCTCAGTCCTGGACATTATCCTTCCCTTAATGTAGCCTCAAATGACACTAGCTTTCTTAGCTGCTATATCACACAGTTGACTCAGTGTGATCTTGCAGTCCACTGAAACCCCCAGAGCTTTTTCATTTGAAGAAGTAAAGTTGCTTCTGAAATAGATTTGTCTTGGCCTGGTCAGTATCCATTGGTCACTCATCGTACCAAGTCATTGATCAGGGACAAGACCTCTCTCTGTGTCACAAAACTTGTCAGCATCTCCCTCTTTTCCCCAAGATCTGATACCTGGTGCCTCCCTCCCACTAACTCCCCCCCCATCCTGGCTGCCCCCAATCACCTGCGGGATGGTGACTGGCACCTCCGTGAGGTTCTGGCGCCGGCATGAGACGTGTCTCCTGATGTTGTCACAGACACAGATCCGGGGGCAGCGGCCGGCAAATCCTCTCCATGCGAGGGCTAGCAGTATTGAGAAGCTGAGAGGTCTCCACATCCTGGGGTAGAGCTTGGGGCAAGAGATAGGAGGGAGAGGTTGGACCTAGTCAGCTACAAGCCAGGCCTTGTACATGGGATCATGGGGCAGAGAGGAAGGGGAAGGGAATAAGCATTTATTAAGCATCTGCTGTATGCCAGGAATTGTGTGCTAAACATTTTCCAAATATTTTATTTGATCAAAGGACAAGCTTAGAATCACAGCTCCACACAGTCCTGGTCTGTTTCTCTTCTCTTTTCTTTCTTTCTTACTTTTTTCTTTTGGTGGGGCAATGAGGGATAAGTGACTTGCCCAGGGTCTCACAGCTAGTAATTGTCAAGTGTCTGAGTCTGCATTTGAACTCAGGTCCTCCTGAATCTAGGGCCGGTGCTTTATCCACTGCGCCACCTAGCGGCCCCCTTCTGCTTCTCTTTTCATCATTCCCAGCTCTGGCCCCAGCAGTCCCCTCTACCTTAAAATGCTGCTGGGCAATGGAGGATGGGTGTTGGAACCCTGTCTCTGAACCCCCTCCCCCAGGTGCTGACTGTCTGACCCCAGGCAACTCTGTGTGATTATCAGTCCTGGAGCAGGGGCTGCTTAGCATTAGGGGAGGGACTTTCCTCACCAGTGAAATCACAGGCGTGGACCAAATGGCAAAGAGAGGAACAGCTTAAGTCTCAGAGGCCTGATGGCTGTTCCCTTGTATCTAGAGCTAGAACCACCTTCTGGATCTTCACGTCATCCCTCCCCCACCCCCAAGGTCCAACAGCCATCTCTGTCTGATGCAGGATTTGAATGCAGACCTTCTGAGATAGGCAGAGGAAACTAGGGATCCGAGCTCTCCCTGGAAGGGGCCTTGGAGAGTCTCTGATCCAGTCCTCACATCACGGAGAAGGAAACTGAGGGTCAGACAAGTCGTGGGGTTATAGGGTCAAAGATTTAGTGCTGCGCAGTGAGGTTAACTGACTGGACCCAGCTCACACCCGGGGGTCAGCAGCAGCAGCACCCAAGTCTCCCCAGCTCCCAAGTCTTTGTACTGAGCCTAACCCTCCACGCCGGCACCGGAAAAGTGGACCCAAGGCTTCTGGGGCTGGACTCCCCATTGAGATGGTAGAAGCTGGGGAGCCCAGTACGGGGAGTAGGAAGCCCTGTCACTGGGCAGCAGGGAAGTGAATTAGGGCCCTTCCTTTGCTGTCTGGGAGCCCCCAGGGCAGCTGCCTGGGGCCAGGTCAGAGGCTGGTCCAGCCCCGTCTACTCTCCTGGCTCCACCCCACCTCCGGGAGCTGGTGGACATCACCCCAGGAAGGAGCATCTGGGCCAAGCCCTTATTTCACAAGGGAGAAAACTGAGGCCCAGAGACACAGAGGGGCCCAGGCAAGTATCTACGGGCTTAGGGTCACTTAGATAGCCCCCCTTCATTTCACATAGCAGGACCCCGAGGCCAGAGAGGGAAAGAGCTGACCGAAGGACACACAGCTGGCCAGGGGCCCAGACCCCCGTCAGGACGCCGACTTCCCTCCCACTTCTCTTCCCCCAGTGGCTCCCCAAGCCAGATCTGGCCCCTGCACTTTCTGGGCCCTGCTGCTCCTTCCCTCGGGCAGATGGAGCCACTTTCCCCAGGACTCACCTAGACGTTCAGGTCACAAGCTCTCTTGCCCTAGTCTGAGCTCTGGGATGTGGACTGAGGGTGGCTGACAGAGGAGGAGCCCCCAAACAACTCCACCTCCTGGAGGCCAGGACAGCAGCCTCTTCTCCCCCGGCACCCCCCTCCCCATCTCAGGGCCTCCCACCCACCTGGCATGCCCTCTCCTCTGAGCTGAATGAGGGCATTGTTGACTGGTAGGGCCCAGCACATGCTTCTCCCCTAAGGAGAGGGGACCAGTGGGCCAGGGAGGGAGGCTGGGGTGAGGGAGGTGGTCTGAGAAAGAACACATTCAAGGCTTCTCTCCCTCCTGGCTGGAATTACCAGGGAGTTTTCCAGAGGCGCCAGATCTGGAACCTGAGCCTGGATGGCTGATGGCAGCCCCCCCAACCCCCCAAAGGGCTCAGTCACACACAGATCTGAGCAGCCCTGGAGGCTGAGGGCTGATGCAGACAGACTACCTCCAGCCAGACCCTTGTCCAGCCCAGGTGTCTGAGGTCATGGCCCAGCACCCAAAACACAAATATTTATCATCTGGAAAATGGGAATGCGGAGAGGAAAACACTGTATTTGGTTTTCTACTTTTATGCATTTACTTTTATATTTTTTGAAATGCTTCATTGATGCCTTTTAAAAATATTAAAATATCTTCCCCATAACTCACTCTCCAAGAGAACTCTCCCTTTTAACAAAGTACAGTTAAGCAAAACACATTGGCCATGTCTGACAATGTATACTGCATTCTGCCCCTGTGGTCCACCACCTCTCAATTGAGAAGCAGAAAGCACACTTCTCTGTCAATCTGGAGTTTTCATAGGGCTCTGCATTGATCGGTGCCCAGCTTAGAAACAATAGGCATTTACTAGGTGCTTGTTATTTCATCGATAATGTCAAGCTGACCCTTCCTGCCAGTCTTCCCATGTTTGATTTCTTCTTGTAGTTCTTGACAGTATATTGCGCCATGATCTTCATGGTCCACGAGTTGGCCAGCTATTGCCCAGGTGAGGGGCCCTCCCCATTTCCAGGTCTTTGCCACAGGCAGAAAGGGCCGCCCCAGATACATTTGTCTGTGTGGGACCTCACAAAGAACCCCGTAAACTTTCACGTGCTAGAAATGGAAATGGGCGTTGTCAGCCCAGCACACATGGGCAGGTGTGTCTACCTGGGCAAGTGCGTTCCCCCATGAGGAGCCTCAGTCTCCCCGTGCCATCTGAGCAGCTTGGGCTTGAGGATCCTCTCTAAGGACGTACACGATCTGTACAGCAGGATACCTGATCCAGGCAGGAAGGGAATGTTTCATAGGAGGTTTCCCTCAAGGGGCACCTAGGTGGCACAGTGGATAGAATGCCAGCCTCGAGTTCAAATCCAGCCTCAGACACTTACTAGCTGTGTGACCCTGGGCAAGTCACTTCACCCCAACTGCCTCTGGGGGAAAAAAATTCCCTCTAGGAAGAATTGGTTGCTATGGAGGAGGCTGAGTGACACCCAGAGGGCACCCTGGGGCCCACCAAGCCCAGAGCTCTAAGGGCAGAATAGGGAATGGAGGCTCCCTCTCAGTCTTGTGTTTGCGAGCTGGGAATGTTGTGCACAGCACAACACACAGCAGGCACTTAACAAGTGCTCATCAGATTTAATGGAATCCTAGGAGACAGAACGGACATGAACAGAGGACACGCGTTAGGGACAGTGACAAGCCCAGTCTGGTGGGAGACAAATACCATTGAGCCCCTGAGCTAAGAGGAGAAAATGACACTAAAAAGGGGAGCTGGCGTCACACGTCTGGGTGAGGCTACTGGATGGAAATGGACAGGAGCTGCACTGTGGTGGGAGGGAAGCCGGGCCCTCTCAGCTCCTGGCTTCAGGAGAGGAGGGCCTAAGTGTGTTTGGGGGACAGGGTGGGGGGATGTGGGGGTGTGCTTCTGGTTTCAGGAGTGTGGCGATGTCAGTTGAGGAAATTCTCCATACTCGTTTCCATTTGTTTCCCAAGCAATTTCATTGCTGTGGGGTGGGAGGTGGATTCGTACTGTTAACTCTCTTCACTGAGGTAGAGTGCACCTCATTTCTTTTTTTTCTTTGCAGGGCAATGAGGGTTAAGTGACTTGCCCAGGGTCACACAGCTAGTTAAGTGTCAAGTGTCTGAGGCTGGATTTGAACTCGAGTCCTCCTGAATCCAGGACTGGTGCTTTATCTACTGCGCCACCTAGCTGCCCCATGAGATTGTGCCTCATTTCTAACTTAGGGACCCTGGAGTCAGGATTAACCAGGTCTTCCCACCTTGATGGTTTTTTTTTTGTGTGATCAGAATGGATGAGGGACCATTTGCCTGATAATTCACCAAAGGAATCAGATTTACTCTCAGAAGCTTCCATGATCCAAGGTGGCCATTTTAGAGATGGGGAAAGCTGAGGAGGGGGCTGGAACTCGCTGCAGCCCAAGCTAGCCCCCTTCCCTGAGGAAGGAGGTGCCCACCCAGGGAGGCCTTTGGGTTGTTTGGAGTTTGCCAGACCCCTCCTCGGCCAAGGAGCACCCACCCTCTTGGGCTGAGAGGGTCAAAGCCATGCCTGATGAGGATGCTGGCCTGTTCAAGTTTCCCACCCAAGGCCCAGCCTACCTGCATGCTATCACTTCCCCCCCCCCCCCCCCCCCAGGCAAAGGGAAGAGGCCAGGTTGCAACACATCACTTTATTCTGTCTGCTACCCTAACCCCAGCCCAGGCAGGACAGTTACGCACACATCAGCACAAGTACCGACACAGATGAGAACAGGCGTGCAGGGGTGAAGGCACCCTGGGGTGAGGCCATGCCAGAGCTGGCCCCTTCAGCTCTGAGTCGGCTCGGAAGCCACCCTGGCCTAGGCCCACCAAGGGGAGATTCTGGAGAGTCCTCCCTCGTCCTCTGACCCACCAGAGCCCAGAAGGCGGCTCCACACAGCTGGGCCTCTCTGCCCTGACCTCCCCTGTGAGCAGCCAGAGAAGTGAAGTCAAGAAAGTGGCTGAAGAAGCCAAAGGGGGCCCCGCCACCGCCAGCCCTGCTCTGGGTTACGCCAACCAGGCCAGGGCCCACTCTCCTCAAGCACACACACGTTCCTATGAACACTAGCTAAAGCTGGGAAAAGGCCAGAGAAGCTGGACAAAGATCTGCTCCGAGCCTTCCCAGCAGCCTTTGCCAGTGCTCCCACGGAGGGGCCCCCAAGGCCACAGCGCAGGCTGGGAAACCACCACCGCAGACAGGTCAAGAGCACCCTGGGGTCCTGCTCCCGGGGCCCCTGCCACTCTTAGATATGTTACGGGGAAGGGAAGGGGGGGTGTCCCTGCTGCACCCCCTCCTCAGCGTTTTGGTCCATTATGAAGCATGGGCTGACCAGACGCAGAGCGGTAGCCCCAGGCAGGGCCCAAGCATAGTGAGGCAAGAGCAAAGGTTAGGGAGCCAAGGAGACCCAGCCCTGACTCGGAACCCACCAAAGCCCAGAAGAAAATGGCTGCTGCACCCCCAGGGAGCCCAACCACCTGGACCAGCTGTGCTCTGACCACCTAACCCTTCTGGGCCACCAGTTATGGTGGCCAAGCCTGGGCCGGAGGGAGCCAAGCAACAGGGGACAGCTCTCCCGCCTTGGTCTGGCTGGGTAGGATGGGGCCTTCCCCAGACCACCCTGCTGAAGGGCCGAGCTCAGGCCCAGCACAGCACAGGGTCGCGGATGGTCAGTCTGATGCTGCCACAGCAGAGAGTAGGCACCCAGGCACAGCCTAGCTCTCCTCCCCATGGAGGATCCTGGGTCACTGGGTCTGCCTCTCCCACGTGGCCCCCCCAGACTAACTCCGTGCCCCTCCCAGGCAGCAGAGCCCAGGAGGCTGAGATGAGGCTGCTCCCTTTCCCAAAGATCCCGTGGGCGGAAGCAGCTGAGAGGCTCCCCATGCCAGCTATGGGCACCGTCTGCCCCCAGAACAGTTAGTGATGGCCAGGGGAGATCCAGGCAGGCCAGCGTGAGGGCAGGGAACAGCGTTTAATGAGGGGGCCACCATCCATTTCCAGAAGCAGGCAGGATGGAAGTGTCCAAGGCCAGCTCCCCTGAGGCAGGCTGGCGAGGCTGATCCAGAACACAGACGTCATTAAAAACCCCACAAACCCTGGGACCGGAGCCGGGGCCAGGGCCGGGGCCAGCAGGTGGGGCACTGGGGGGGAGGACAAACACCAAACCAAAGCAGCCTCCCCGAGGTTTCCCAGGGTGGAAGGCAGGGGAAGGTCTCTTCAGTGGAAGTGATGGCGGACACACACACTTGTCCTTGGGGGACTGGGCAGGGGCTCTCAGTTCATAAAGTTCGTTGGGGGATGACGGCAGAGGCCCGGCCTCTGAGCGACTAGACATGGTGGAGGGTTTGCAGGAGGTTGTGGCGGGCAAAGGAGCAGGACTCGAGAGCCCTGTTGGGCCTACAAGAGACAGGAATAAAGGGAAATGAATGACGTGAGATCAGCAGCACAAGGCGTCTGGCTGGTGCCTGAGGAGGGTGGGGGCCGCCTCCCTGGTGTCCTGGGCGGGCCTAGGTTAGCTGGTGGCTCTGACCAACACTAATCAGGAGGCACTAATAACATAATTGCTCCTAATTCCGTAGCGTCCTATGGTTACAAAGAACAAGCCTGTGGGGGAGCTCCAAGCCTCACCACCCTCATTTCAAAGATGAAGAAACAGTCACAGAGGTCACGTGATGTGCCCAGGTCAGATGTGGCAGTGGCCTGGATGCCAAGGGTGCCCTTCAATAGTCACACGGGTAACCAACACTCAGAGCTGATGGGAATTCAGGAGACAGAACCACTCGCCTGTCCCTGACTCCAAGCCCTGCGCTGGCCACTGGCCCATTCTGTCCCTTTGACCGCCCAGCCAAGGCCAGGGCAGGTGGGAATGAGCACACAATCCTGATCCCACCTGAGCGCCTCAGCTGGGCTCCCCCCTCCCCGCCCCATCCCAGGAATGTGGAAGCCCCAGCCAAACAGCCACCCTGGGGCCCAGGAGCCAGAGCTGCTGAGTCCCGGCCTGTGTCCTGCCACCACCCCGGGGATCCCCAAGACAGTCGCGGGTCTTCCCATGGGGTCAAGCATCCTGCCTCTTAAGGAGCTGGCCCCCTCAGCTCTCTCCCCGGCCTGGCTGCCCATGCCCTTCCTACAACCTGGAGCCCAGGAGCTTCCCCTGGACCTGATGCTTGTCACCACTGCCTCATCCATCCTCCCGTGCCCTCTCTGACCTGTCCTGCTCCTCCCACCCAGGCGTGCCCTCACATGCTGCAGGGACAGAGAAGTGGGTACCTTCACCTTTGGGGCTTCCCGGATCCCTTCTCGCAGTATTTTGAGATGCACAAAATACATGAGGTCATTACAGGGGTACAAAGAAAGCCAGCTGCATCGAGGTGCAGCTCCTCGTAAACCACTCAAAGATATTTAACAAGTATTTCCAAATCACGTTTACAGAACTGGCCTGGCTAAGGAGAGCTCCTCGCCCAAAGAGGCCTTCTTAACCTTCTCCGCTCGTCACCCGGGTCTATGGGCCAGCAGAACAGGGAGACATAACCTTTTACTGTTGCCAGATTTCTCACGACCCTCACATTCAGTGACTTGACCTCATCTGGGGTCACAACCCACGGTTTAAGAAGCTCTGGTCTAGAGGATCAAGTGCAAACTCCTCAGTCTGGCATTCAAGGCTCTTCCCAGTCTGGCTGGAGGGGGAGAAGGGTCCTTGGAAAGGCCATCTGGTTGTGGGGAGGAGGTGACTGTCCCGACAGCCACCCCCAGGGCTCATTGCACTGGGTGTCACTGAGTGCACCGGCTGGGGAACAGGCGCCTTGGGCGACACTGGGGCTCATGTACATGTGGGCCCATCACCCCGCCCCCAGCCTCCTTTTCCTCATCTGTAAAATGGGGATAGACATGCCAGCTGGGCTGCCTGTTATATACCCATGGATGGGCAACGTTCTGGCCACCATCTGGCCAGAGAGCCGCCAGGCTCCGAGAGAGCCCAGACCCAACTGCGGGGAGGCTCCAAAGGCGGCCAAACTACTCAGGCCTGTGTCTTGCAATCAGCCCAGCCAGCGTGTCCTCCAGAACTGTCGGGCAGAGCAGTGCTAGGCACCCTGGGGGGGGTCCTCCAGGAACCCGCTCTGCAGACCCTTGTCTGCTGCGGGGCTACTTTGGGCAGCTGGGCCTGCCACATAGTGGGTCTGCTCTGGGGAGTCCCTGGGCCCCTGAATCTTCTGGGGGTGCCCGAGGTCTGGCAGCACAGGCCCCACAAGGGGCACACGCCGAAGGGCCAGGCTGTTATGGAAACTCTTTAGGCCCTGCCGCCAGAGCTCCCTCTGCACCCCTCCCCAGTCCTCCAGGACGGGCTCACAGACTGAGTCACCAAGGCTAGCAGCTGAAGCTGTAGTGCCCCCCACCCCGAGGGCCAGGCTGGTCACTCACTTGGTCACAAAGGCCAGGAGCACGGGCGTCAAGGTCTTTGGGAAGTAATCCTGCTGGACCATGTGGTTGAGGACCATCAGGGGGCCATAGAGATTGGGGATGGCCTTGATCTTGTCCTCGCTCTGCAGGAAAGGACACCGGAGGGTGAGGCTGGCTGCGCTGGAGCAGGCCCCAGAGAAGTCGCTGCTGACCTCCCCGATTCCAAGGCCAGGGCTGCCTCGGGCGGTCTGGCCCACGAGCCCCTTAGCAAGCACTTGACAGCCTTCTTCAAACTAAGGCGGGACTTTCCCAACCATTCTGTGGCCCAGACCCCGCCCCCCGGGTCAGCCCTGCCCACCATTGGGACATAGGCCAAGTGCCCCCACAAAGTAGTGGCCCCCAGGCTCCAGGGAAGGAGCCCCCTCGAGTCAGAATCTGTGCGTGGACCTCCCCTTTCCCATCTTTCAGCTGGGCCTAACCCCTTCTCCCTCACCTTGAGCAGTCCCATGTGTATTAAGAGCTTGGTGATGAACGCATTGGAGTTGAAGGTGGCGGAGCCAAAGGCTTTCTTCATCAGGGCGTCTGGAAGAGATGGAAGAGGGGCATGTTGGGCTCGGGGCTGGGGACTCCCAAGAGGCACCTGCCACCCTCCAGCTGGCACAGAGGTGTGCCCCTAAAGCCTTCAGCAGCACCGACAAGGCAGGAGAGGGAGAGGAGGAAGCCCAAGGGCCAGATGGGCAAAGGGGCGTAGAGAGGAAGGGGCGGCCAAGAAGATTCCCCCGGCCAGAGGCCACTCCGGGCTCACAGTGCCCCATCCCACCCTGGCCCCAGGGCACACCCAATCGGGCCCCACCAACCCGCCAAGCTTCTCTCCTGCTGTGGAAACACTTGGCCTTCAAACCAGCCTCGTCTCCTTGACACGACTGTGCCCCCTCGCCCCCAACCTTCCCCCGCCCTGTTCTGAGGCAAGCAGGCAGGCAGGCTGAGGGGCCTGCCCAGTGAGGGCATTTCTTCATTTCCTCCTCTGTAAAAGGGCACACCCACTGCTCTAGGGCCGGCTGGGCAGCGCCTCCCAAGCCCCCTTGTCCTGCCCTTTCGGTTCAGACGAGGCAGTGGAGGTCCCACAGCTGCTGCTGACAGCCTCCCCTCCACCTCCCTGTCAGACCCATGGGGCCCACGCACAGATGGAGGGATGCCTGGTGAGCAGCTCCCTCAGGCCTATCCCAGGCCCAGAGGCCCCGCTCTGTCTCTGTCCCAGGTGCGGAGGGAGCACTGTGGGGAGGACGAGAGCCTGTGGTACATGCCCTCAGACTACGAGTAGGGAACGAGTCATGAGCCAGACCTCTGTCCTGGCATGAGGGAACGTGGCAGCCAAGACACAGGCTCAAATTTCAGCTTCTACACTGGCCAGCCTTGGACCCAAACCTCAACTTCTTCACCTAGAGCAAAGCTTAAACCGTGGGTCAACCCCATATGCGGTCGTGTAACTGAATTGGGGGGCGGCGGGGCCCTGGATTCAAGAGGACCTGAGTTCAAATCTGGCCTCACACTTGTCACTTACTAGCTGTGTGACCCTGGGCAAGTCACTTAACCCTCATTGCACCGGGAGAAAAAAAAAATTGGGGGGGGTGAAAAGGGGTCATGAGTAGAAAGAATTGAAGAAGCCCTGGTCCAGAAAATGGGTGTAGGAATGGGTACTCAGTGCACCCCCTCTACCCCACAGGCTTGTAACCCCAAAGCATCAGAGCTAGGAGCTGTTCTGGTACCCAGTGCCCAGCACCCTGCACCCACGGGCATGGACTGAGCTGTGTGTGCCAGGCTGCCAGCCTGCTGCTGACCACCACGCGCCTGGCCCACCCATCCACCCGCCAGCCATCAGATGCCTCCTAGAAGCTCTTCCCTGCCAGCCTGCACCAGGCTGGAGGCGCACTTACCCACCGCCTCCTGAACAGCCGTCTTCACCGCCAGGTCATCTTTGAACACAGAGGAGACCTTCAGGAAAGTCGAGACCACCTTCTCTGGATCAGACGTGTCCGTCTATGGGGAGCAGGGACGGTCAGGGTGTTGGGGAGAGCCCCGAGCATGACTCCTGCCCTCCCCAGGCCCTGACCTGACGGGCCCCTGGCACAGAGCTCCATTACCTGCTGGGCTATCAGCATTGAGCTCTTGGGCCCAAGACGCAGAAGCTTTTCCGAAGACGGGAAAGCGAGGAATGTGGAGACGTCAGTGGGAGAGCACAGCACAGAAGCAGGTTCCTGCAAACAGAGGCCCTCACTCAGGCCCAGCGAGTGGCTCCAGAGGGGTGGGGCCCCTCCCAACTGTCTCTGCCGCCCAGCCCACAGCCTCACACAGAGCTCTCACTAGGGGGTGGGACACAAGAATGTATTTCAAGGAAGAGCAGCGTGCCTCAGCCGAACCTCCATCACCTTCTCTTACCCTGGTGAGACCAGAGAGGCCCGGCTGGCAGGTCCACGGACTGCCCGGGCCGGGGTCTGAGCTTGGCCCAGGAGGCCCGAAAGCCCCGACCCCACCTGTCTGTGCCTGTTGTCTGCCGCCCTGCCTTGGGCAGGCCATCTAACTGGGGCCCTGCCGGGAGGAGACTGACTTTCTAGTCTGAGACCCCGGTTTCTCGCCTCCCCTCAAAGCTGAACCTCACGAGGGCCAAGGCAATTTCCCCCAGGAGACGGGGGTCTTGCAGACAGTGCGCAGTTGGTTCGGGTGGCGACGCGCACAGTGGCGAGCTGGTCTCTCCACCGACAAACAGGCCCGGGCCCATCCTCCTCCCCGCAAATCCCTGGGAATTTACCCCAACGTGCGTATCCAGGATCTTCTTGGGGGGCGTGGTCACTTCTTCTGCTTCACCTCGCTGAAGCTCCTCCTCCTCCTCCTCCTCCTCCTCCTCCTCTTCCTCCTCCTCTTCCTCCTCTTCCTCCTCCTCCTCTTCCTCTTCCTCCTCCCCCTCTTCCTCCTCTTCCTCCTCCTCCCCTTCGTCGTCACTGCAGAGGGATGGCCGATGAATCCTGCCCTGCCCTGCCCCCCAGGTGACCCCTCAGGCCCGGCCGCCCCTACCTGAGCGAGGCCAGCGTGTGGGCCATGCTGAAGCCTTCCAGGATCTCCTGAAGCTGCTCGCAGCCTTCCTCACCCAAGGCGTTCCCTGTGGCGCGAGGGGGAAGAGTAAGGACCGGGGGAGGAGGAGGGGCTGACGCCCAAGCCCACAGGCCCCGGGAGCCTCAAGGCCGGACGCCTCCCCGTACCGTTGAGATCCAATTTTTCCAGTTCTGATTTGTCCTCAACAGCCTCTGCGATGGCCAGCGCGGCGTCTCGCTTGATTTCACAGAAAGACAAGTTCAGCTCCTGAGACAAAACAGGGAAGGGTGTCAAATGTCTCTGCTCCCAAGCGCGTCAGGGCAATCTCCCCCAAATTATACCAAGCCACTGCCCCCCCCCCCGGCCCTGGCTGGTCCTCGAAGGCTGAGAAGGCAGCTCTTGGATGCACGTGGGCAGCAGGACTCACCTTCAGTCGGTGCAACCCCTCCTTCACAGCGTCAGCGATGGCCAGAGCCCCTCGGGAACGCACCAGGCAGTCGCCAAAATTGATCACTTCCACCTGCCTCAGGATCTTCAGGGTCTGTGGGCCAGAGCCAGGGCACAGCGTGGGTGCAAAGGGAAGTGGAGGGCCTCTGCCAGTCCCTGACCCAAGGCCCACTTAGGCCCTCCTCTGTCGGGATCTGTCCCCCTCGGGCCTCAGGTAGCACTTCGATTGGAGATTCTCTCACACACGTAATTCTAATGGACAATGACGTCTGTGCGTTGCTATCTGAGCCCCTGCTGGGCTCTATGCTCCAAGGAAGCTTGTTCTGTCTCCCACAGAGCGCACCAGTGTAGGTGCTACTGCTCCCCCCCCTCGCTCCCAGCCACCGTGGGGCTCACCTCGGCCATGGCCACCGCCCCCTTCTCAGTGAAAGTGTTGTCATTCAGGTTGATGACTCTCAGCAGGGAGTTGGCCGCGAAGGCCTGGGCCAGCGCTGTGACACCAGGGTGGTTGATCCCATTCTGAGGCATGTGGATTTCTTCCAGGGTCCCAATGATCTGTGTGAGAGGAAAAGCAAAGCAAAGATGGGGAGGGTCCGTGAACACCACCTAAGTGCGGGAGCATGTGTCAGTGCGCCCAGAGCTGGGGCACTGGATTGAATGTGAGATCAGGGCAGGAGCCTGGGCTCGGTGCAGATGCCGAGCTGGATGGCCTTCGGGGCCAGGGCTTCTGGGAGGGGTGTGAGCGTCCCCCCCCCCCCTCACTGGCTCCATTCCCCCGCCCCTGCTCCCCCCACCCCTAGCCTGGCTCCCAGCAGGCCCCTTAACAAATGCTTCAACTGACATTCGACAGACTCCAAGCCCGCCCCTCTTCATCAAGGTCTGACATCAGGCCGCCATCTCTCTCAAGGCTTCTGAGCCATGTGAGCTTGGAGAGCCATTTCTTCCCCGAGCTTCATCAGGAGAATGGGGACAAGGCCAGCTCAGGCACTTGTGGGGCGCTCCCAGCTTCCTCCTCTTCACTCATTCCACCTGGTGGATGCGCCCCACCCCCCACCCCCCACCCCCCCGCGAGACACCACTTCCACATCTGCCACCGCCCCTGGATTGGGGACTCCCCCGCCCCTGGGCTCAGTCGAGCCTCTCGCAGGAATCCCGGGCGCCACTGTCGCTCACCCCAAAGGCTTCAGCCAGGGCCGTGGCTCCATCATTCTCCAGGCGGTTTCTGCCGGCCACAAACATCGTCAGGGCCAGCGGTTTGCCCAGGGCGCTGGATTTCCGGTGGCATTCAGTCAGAGCTGATGCCAAGATCTGGAAGGAGAAATCAAATGTGCTGGGTCCTCTTGTCTTCCCCTGCCCATCTCCACCTGACCGCAGGGTCTTTCTACCTCCCTCGTCTTTGAGTATCCTCAGGTCGAAAGCCAGGGGGCGACTTTGGGTCAAAGTCTGATTCTGCACTAGCTACATCCCTTCAGGCAAGTGGCTGAATGTCTCTGGGCCTCAGTTTCCTCATTTGTAAAGTGAGGCAGCTTGTTTTCTGTGACCTTTTTGCCTCTTGCCCAGAGCACTGCAACCGTTTCTATGTGCTTCCCAAGCCTCAAGTCTTTCCCCACTCCAACTCACCCTTCAATGCTGACTATGCCATGCCCTCCTCCAGTGAGCCCCATGGGCCCTGTCCCCTCCAGGACCCAATGTAGCATTCTCTGCGAGCCCTTCCTCACACTTTAACCCTCTGTCTGCATGCAGCCGGCCATTCCTCCACATCCCTCACCGCTGAGCCTTTGCCCCGGCTGGGCCCTCTGCTTGGAACGCTCTCCCAGCTCACCTCCCCACCTCCTGGCATCTGGGCTTTCTCCCGGGATCGGCTTAAATCCTGCCTCGGGAAGAGGCCTTCCCAGGTTCCCCCAGCGGCTAGGGCCTTCCTCTATCAGATTACCTTCCCTTTACGGCATGTGCCCCACGCTATTTACATGAAGAACGAGCAGTGGGGGCTCCGCTTTGCCCTTTAGCCACCATTCTGAGAAGTGGAGTTTCAGACTCCGTGCACGTCGCCTGCACATGTCTGGCCCCATCCCCACTGCTGCCCACCACGACAACTGCCCCTCATCTGAATGTCTCCCCAGAAGCCAGGAGCCTTCAGCGCTCGATCTTCTCCTTCCCTGCCTCCAATTTGTGAATTAACCAGAAATTAACCAGGAGAAACCAAGCTTATGGGTCCTGGCTCCCAAGAGCCCTGGTCCCGGTTTATTCTGCAAACCAGGTGCCCCGTTTGATTAATCAATCACTGGACATAACTCCTCAGCTTCTTTACTCCGCCATAACCCCCCAACCCCCCAAGACTAGGAGCTCCTCGAGGGCAGCCACCCTGTTTTGTCCTTTCTTTGTATCCCCAGTACCAGGTACACAGTAAGGGTTTAATAAATGCTTACTACCCTCCAGAATCTCTTTCTGGCTGCCGCTTGTCCTCCCCTCCCCATGGACAGGCCTGCTCTTCCCAACTGGAATTTATAAGCTAGACTTAGCTCCCCCATGGCAGAGAGCCAAAGAGGGGTGGGGGCTTGGTGAGCCCACCTCAGGGGAGGACTGCCCAGCTCTCAGCCCCATGGGGCTTCTGGCCTCTCCCACCAAATGTCAGCGTTTCCAGGACCACCCACTGGACCCCGCCCTTGTTAGCAAGGGCCCTGAGCACAGGCCTGAACTGCTCGTCCCATGTCTATGGAGGGCATGCAAAGGCCTGCAGTGCCCTTTGCGCCTCTGTGCGCTCGTGCCGGGGAGCCACCACCTACCTTGCCACCACCGATGCCCAGACCGCAGTTGTTAAGCTTCAGCTCCCGCAGTGTGAAGCAAGCCGAGCTCTTGAGCAGGGCCTCGAAGCCCCGCACACCGTCTGGCCCAAAGGCGTTATCACTCAGATCCAGTTCCACCAGCTGTGCCCCGGCTGTGATGAGGGCATCCCCCAGCGAGATCTAGGAGCACATGCAGGAACAGGCGAGAATGCTCAGAGCTTCTTCTGCAAAGTTTGGGGGGAGGGAAAAGGTGGTGCCAGCACCCCAGGAGTCCTTGTAGCACCCCAGGTTCTCTGTTCCCCCTCCCTCTCTTCTGCTACTGCCACAGGGGGTTGATGTTCATGGGCCCATTGATGCTCTGGGGCAAGCTCTGGCCTGCTGCTGGCTCCCTCGCCCACGGCCACAGGGCCCATGAGTCTTGTCTCCTACGTTGCCCTCCCATTAGGGAGAGGCCTGCTCTCCAGGCTGCTCTGATTCCTTGGTTCATGCTGGGAAATGTGGGACGACCACCCCTGCTCACATTGCCCTTGTCTGTCACAGCAGCTCAGGGGGGCCTCTCCTAGAGGGGAGGGACCCCCCTGACAGGGGCTCAAATGAATAAATGAGTGAATGAATGTGAGGAAGAAGGGGGAAGAGGGAGGCTAGAAACCAAGTCCTTTCTGGCCAATCTTAACATCCCGGCACTGACAACTGAGGAATTACAGAAAGTAGGGAAGATGCCTGAGCCGTACACAGGGAAAAGGAGGGCACCGACCTGGGGAGGGAAGGAAGGCGTGTCTGGAATTTAGATGCCTGTGTGGTAAGGTTGGGTAGAGGCAGGATGGCGAGAGAGGTATCTGACCGTCCAGAGACCACATCTGGTCAGCTGGACAACAGAGAGCCACAGACGTTCTCTGAGGGTAGCTGGTAACGACGGGCCTGCCAGCCTGATCCTGGCACCAGCGTCCAAGCTCCCCACTCAGCTGCTCGCAGTGGGGCTGACCGGATCCCCAGTCATCTAATGGACAAGGGGTCCTCTGACCATCTGCCACCACGTGGGAATGTCCTAAGGAACATGCCCAGCTGCTACTGCCCAAAGAGAGCGGGGGACACTTAGAAACGTCCCAGTCCATGGGAAGCTGGGCCTGCACTCCTGAGGTCAGGGGTCTTTCTGTCTCTGGCCTCTAACAGTGAATTAAAGGAAGGAAGGAATGGAAGCCAGGGTAGACACCATGAGGCCCTCAATATTAGGATGAGGCCACAGGAGTGGGAAGGAGGGCCCTGGTAGAGGGAGATGGTTTAGGGAGGTGTGACCCTGCACATGCTACAGCTTCTTGGAGCCCCAGGTAAGAGCTGGGTGAATCAGGTGGACACCAAAGGTGGAGGAGCAGCCCGCACCCCAGAGGTTCCAGGCTTTCCTGAACATTCCATACACTCCACCATTATTTGTGTAACCCCAGAGAGGTCAATGAAAAAATGGCCCCAAATTATTTATAGCAGCATGTTTTATGAAAACAAAAAACTGGAGCGCAGGAGATGCCCCAATTGGGGAATGGCTAAGCCAATGGTGTGACATGAAGATGATGGAATAGCGGACTCCCAGGTCACATGATCAACAACATGGGGGACTAGGCATTTTCTCAAATCTCCACAATCGTTCAAGATTTTCTAACATCGAAATTATGCACCAGAAGAGATAAAGCCATTTCAGTCCCCATGGTCCAGGACACTGAGCAGGCAAAGAAGGTAGCGAGACCATGATCTAGCAGCTAACTGTGCTGGCTCAGCACCTCCCTCTTCCCAGGGCCATGGATAGCCACCCCCGTGCTGCAGGGGAGCAGTGGGCTCAGGGCTACAACCTGTCGTCGGGCTCCTCCAAGGGCTGCAGAAATCCAAACTCCCAAGAGCAGAAATGTACCCAGGCTGTGGTGGCAGCAGCCTGACACGGCTCTGCCCTGTGCTAGGAAGAGGTGGATACCTGCATGGGGGCATGAGTCTGAAGGAAGGAGCCCAGCATCCAACTGGGATCTGCTTTAACCCCCCAGAAGTCACTTGGGGCAGAGACCTAGGCTGGAGAACCACGAATTGTCCACATAGGAGGAAGCTGAGACACTTTGAGATCCAGCCCTTAAGGAAGAGGGAAGTCAAAAAGTGAGCAATTGGGGAAAATAGATTGAAATTACCAAAGATCGGGGCAGCTAGGTGGCGCAGTGGATAGAGCACTGGCCCTGGAGTCAGGAGGATCTGAGTTCAAATCTGGCCTCAGACACATAACACTTACTAGCTGTGTGACCCTGGGAAAATCACTTAACCCCAATTGCCTCACTGGGAAAAAAAAAAAAGGAAATTACCAAAGATCTCAGGAAGAAAAAACCCCTCAAAAGACCTTGACCAGAAGCAGATGCCTCTAAGATTCAGTAAAGGAGTCCAGGCCTCTATGAATCAATAAATACTGCCTGATGGGGCAGAGGGCCCTGTGGATCTTGAGAATGCGGAGCCATAATAGGCTGTTCTGAGTGGCTGAAAAGGGCAATGAGAAATGTGAGAGCAGAACTGACGGCCAGAACGGAAACACTGAAATCTGCCCTAGCAAGTGTTGGCAAAGAAACCAGAGAGGCCGACTGACTGGGAATGCACACACAAAGACGTGAAGGACAATCTGGACGAAGAGAAGTAGAAGCAATAACACCAAAAGAAAGCGCTTTCTCTATGCAAGCAAAACATATTATCTTGAAGATGAAAGCACAGAGACAACCTAAGGATCAGAAAAACATAACAAGTCAAAAACCTCAACACCATAATGTGAGAAATAATACATAAAACTTCCCAGAATTTCTGGCCACAAAAAACCAAATTGCCGATCAAAAGGATCCACAGATTGCTTCCAGAAAAGATAGCAAAGGCTCTAAGTTCCAAGACACACAGTGGTTAAATTTAACAATGCCACTGAAAAACAACCAGGATCTTTGCATAATAAAAAGGAAAGACAAGACTACTCTGTGCTCATCAGAAAATGCAGGAGGGGACAGAAGGGTGTTCTGAAGAGCAATGGAGCTCAGGATACAGCCCAAAGTGATGTATCCTGCAAATCTGAGTTTGGGCATAAAGGGGGGGGGCAGAGAAGATGGATGCTCAATAATAAAGAAGCATTCAAAACGTTCTTAGAAAGAAAATCAAACATGAAGAGATTTTATTTGCTTCTCAAACACCCTAGGCAACAGCAGCAGCAAAGGGAAAGCATAGAGATCATCAAGAGACTTTCTTTGTGTATAACAGAAGACAGAGGTGAAGTCAGGTGCAGGTGATGATGGAGAGACCGGTCTGAAGTATTATGGACTGAACCTGGTGGTACTGCACTCATGGGTACAAAATGGGAGGGAAAGAGGAGGACAGAGAAGAGGGTGATGTGTGCTAGCCAAGTCCAGGGCTAGTGATGAGAGAAAGGGGAATCCTGTGGTCTGTCAGAAAGAGGAGAGTCTGAAGGGCAGTGAGTGAGAAGGCAGGGGAGGAGAAGGGGTGCCACTAATCAAAGTGAAGGAAAATGTGGAGCTGGGACTGGGTGGTGTTTGTGGCGATTTGGTGCTTGGAGAAATCTTACTTTGGGAAGGGGCAGCCATTGAGGGCAACTGATGCCTGGGGAGAGGGATGGCATGGACCCAGGGAGGTTTAGAGGCAAACCAGATAAGGCGAAACAGGTGTGTGTGTGGGGGGGGAGAGGTCAGTAGGGAGTTGTCTAATCAGGGAGTAAATGGGGGGCAGGAGGGGAGGGGGTGTGTCATGAGGTAGTCCTTTCTAGGGAAACAAGAAACAACAAGGCCCGTAGAAATGCATATTCTTCTGAGTGAGGGTGAGTGGGAAGCCCCACAAAGCAGTGGCACAAACTACCAAAATGGGCATCCCTGAAGCTCTGATTTGATGAGGGACAGAGAACAGAAAGCACCTAAATAACTAGAGGAGCCGCGGACTAAAGAATGAGAGTCTAAGGCAGATGAGGGAGCAAGGGAGAGAAATCCTTTCTGGAAAAGGGAAAAGAAAACAAAGACTTAAAAACCAGGAAGACAAGCTGAAAAGGAAGAGAGGAAGGGAAATTCTACTTGGCTGCGGGGAAGAAAAAGGAACTAATAAGCAAAGCCCCAAAGGGAAAGGACAACAAACAGGGTGGGAGGGGCTCAGAGATGACAGGAAGAGTACCAGTGGAAGACTTATTTGAACTGCTGCAAAGGGAAGTGAGCAGAACCAGAAGAATACTGTACACAGTAACAGCAACACGGTAATGAGGAACAACTGTGAAAGACTTAGCTATTCTGATTGATATAATGAGGCAAGACAGTTCTGAAGGACACATGATGAAAAATGTTTCCCCTTGAGAGAGAGAGAGAGAGAGAGAGAACTGACAGTCTCTAAGAGCAGAGGGAAGCCTGTTGTTTTTCCGACTTACTTTTCTTGTGTGTTTTTTGGAGGGTGGTGGTGGTGGGATTATGGAGAAGGTAGATTATGTTTTGCTTGACTTCATATGTACAATGGACATCATATTGCCTGCCTTCTCCATGGGCTAGAGGCAGGGAGGGAATTTGGAACTCGACATTTAAAAAAAACTACCAAAAACAAACACAGAAATATTTTTTTTTTAGTGAGGCAATTGGGGTTAAGTGACTTGCCCAGGGTCACACAGCTAGTAAGTGTTAAGTGTCTGAGGCCGGATTTGAACTCAGGTCCTCCTGACTCCAGGGCTGGTGCTCTATCCACTGCGCCACCTAGCTGCCCCACATAAATAATTTTTTAAAGAAAAAGAACCCGTGGGAATAGAGTTACCTTAAAAAAGACTAAGCTAAAGTAATTGGAGAGAGTAGTACTATGTCTGTAGTGGAAGAGGGGGAAAAACCCTGTTCTTAGAGACAAATGGAGGAAAATATAAACCATGCTCTCATAACTTGAAATGTGAATGGATTAACTAATCCAGTAAAATGAAAAAGAACAACAGACTGGCTGTGAAAACAAAACCCCACAAACATTTAAGAAACATACAAAGAATAAAACTGAGCAGTTAGAAAAAAATGTACTATGCATCAAGTGAATCCAAAAAAGCCATGTTACAATCATGTCACCCAACAAAAGTAAAACATTCAAAAAATAAACTAGACATTTGCTGAAAGGAACCATAGAAAACAAACCAGCGTCAGTATAAATGCTCTGAGTGTAATGAGACGATTATAGACATGAAAGTATCATTGTGAAGAAATCACAAATATGATGAGAAGTATGGAAAGACTTCTATGAGTAGATACCAAGTGAAGAGGGCAGAACCAGGAAAACCACCCACCCAGTGACACCAGTGTAACTGAAAGAACCATAATATTATAAATGAAGCTGGATGCTGTGAAATCATAATGACCAAGCCTGGGAGGAGAGAATCTTCAGATTCAGAGGCTGCTTGATAGATAGCATGGAGAATTTTAGGTCAAGGGAAATTAGGGCTGAGAAGGGGCACATCAGTCATGTGTGGAAGTCTGTCTTCAAAGGGTAGAGAAGCGAGGGGGTAGTAGGAAAGGAACGCAGTGAGGAGGGTACAGGTACAGGATTCTTCCCAGGAGTCGGCCGGGAAAGGGAGGCAGAGATGATGAAGGAGAGCATGAAGAGATGGGAGGAGCTTCAAGTGAAGGCTTTTGAAGGATGGTTGAGACTTGAACATTCTTACAGGAAGCAGGGAAGGGCCAGCAGAGAGGGTCATACTGAAGATGAGAGAGAGACACGGGAAATCACTGATGGGGAGAGCTCTGCAAGAAAACAAAACAGGGCTGGCTCAAGGGTCCGAGTAAGTACGGGCTTGTCTTGGGAAGGACGAAGGCTTGGGGACCAGGAAGAGGTGGCAAGGAAAGTGGGATTGTCCCTCAGCAGATGGTGACTATAAAGAATTAGGGAGAGAGAAGGGAAGGAGGAGAGGCCAATGGTAAAATCACAACCAGGTGGCTGTATGAAGGCAGACAAGGACACTGATGGTTGGTAGGGTCACGGGGTCAAAGATGCCCGTTATTCAAGAGCAATTCCTAGAGGAACGAAAATTAAAGCAACTTGGAGGGCCCCACTTATACGCACTAGACCGGTGAAAATGAAACAAAGGGAAATGACAAATATTGGAGGGTCTAGAGGGATGAAAGGCACACCAGGATGTGGGGGCACACCCCTTCTAGAAAGTAATTTGGAACTATGCCTTAAAAGTCACTAAATTTGACCCAGAAATGACACTGTTGGGCCTATAAGACAAAGAGGTCAAGGACCCTATGGACAAGAATATTTATAGCAGCCCTTTTTGTTATAGCAAAGGGGTACCTATCAATAGAGGAATGGCTAAACAAATTACAGCAAAACAATGTAATAAAACCATACTATCACATGGTTTCAAAGCAACCGGGAAGATCTGCAGTTCCCAGCAGCACTCTCTCTAGCCTCTGTGGGGTCTGAATCGAGCATCACAGGCAGCTCCAGTGGGATACTGCTCCACCTTATTCTTACCCACACTCCCTCCCCTCCAATGCTCTCATTCATTCTGTCCTATTCTACCGGTGCATTTATTTGCTCCTGGCATCCCGAATGCCTTCAGGGGGCCCTCCCATCCGGGATCCCCCCAGATCTCTGGACGTTTCCTCGGTCCTCATCTTCCAGCTCCACTAGTGATCTGTGATGAGGTGCCTCCCCTGCCTCCCTCCCCTTAGCCCCTGGAGAAGAGGGCCTGTGTTCTAGCCTCACATTCCCAGTCTTGTACACAGTGGGAGCTTGGTAAACGGTTGTTTATCCAATTGCCTGTTAAATTAGTTTTTAGGTAACAGCCCCTTTTGTCCCTTTCAGACTCATTGGTCAGAAATGGATTCTAAGGGCAAGGCACCTTAGTCACCTTAGCCCGACCCTTGGCACCAGCTGACCACAAGGTGGTCACGATACTCCCCTTTCAGTCCAGCCTAGCAACCAGGGAGAGCCCGCCTGCCCGCCCACCCAAAGCTCTGGATAGCTCAGGGAAGGGATGGCTTCTGAATGGAAGGAAGTACTGAGGGGTGGGAGGCAAGGACAGCCTTGCTGGCCCCCTTCACTCACCAGGGCAGGAGGGATCTCCGACCTCAGCCTCCCAGTGAACATGTCGCTCCAATGGCATCGCTTGGCAAGAGGGGAGGGAAGGAAACAAGAGAAAATGCTAAGTTTACTAGGATGGCTTGGACTCCTGCTCTCTGATCAGGCTCGCACCCAGCCTCCTAGCAGGGACATGCAGGGTTAGAACCTGAAGGGCACTGAGGCCGGGCCCCTCCTGTGAGGGAGCAGGACATCAGACTTGGTCCTGCTGGTGGAAGGGCCTGGTCTCTGCCCCCCACGGGCAGCACAGAGAGGGAGATGCTGCTTGGCTGCTCACACAAACATGAACAGAGAGTGAACAGCGCCTGTAGGCACCTGGCTGGTGAGTCAGTGGCACCTGAGGGAGGATAAAGCAGAGGGACCGGCCCAAACAAGGTGACAGCCTCCCTGCGCTCAGGGCCACGCCGGGAACATTCCACGTCCAGGCTCTGACTTCCCACTTCACAAACCCACCCACAACACTGTGAGAGGAACTGGGACACTGAGCTTAGCTAAGAGAAGGTTGGGAAGGGGGAACAAGGTGGCAGCTGGCCTCTGCCTAGCCATCCCCACCCCAGGGAGGAAAAGCACATGCCTGTCTACAGAGGGCAGAGTGAGGTCCAGCCAGCCAAAGAGACAGGCAGGAAGGTTTCCAAAAGTCACTTGAGGGGCAGCTAGGTGGCACAGTGTATAAAGCGCTGGCCCTGGATTCAGGAGGACCTGAGTTCAAATCCAGTCTCAGACATTTGACACTTACTAGCTGTGTGACCCTGGCCAAGTCGCTTAACCCTCATTGCCACCCCGCCCCCAAAAAACCAACCAAACAAAAAATCACTTGGAAGGGAAGGAAGAGCCTCCGACAGGGCTTGGGTGGCCTCCCTGGTGAGGGCTCCCCTCAGGTCACAACCACAGCCATGTCAGGGGAGTGGCACACCCTGGCAAGGAGAGCCTCCAATAATCCTGAGCCTCCTTTCAGCCCAAAAGTTCAGCAGCTGCTACGGGGAATCCTTGGGCCAAAGCCCAATTTTCATATGCTTCGTTCCAATGACATCAGAGTTTGGGGCCAGAGAGGAGAATCAGCTTCCAGGGCATCCAGCCATTGCGCTCCCTCCAGGTGTCCCCCATCCCAACCCCCTTCCCAAGACACCTCTCCTCTCCTCTTTCCTATTAGAATGTAAGTTCCCTGAGGACAGGACTGTCATTCTTTAACTTGTCTCTCCAGCGTCCAGCATAGGACCAGCACAAAGGAAGTGATGAATAAACGCTCTTCTCTTCATTCATGACTGTCCTCACTCATTCCCAGAGATGGGAACTGGATCTGGGATTTCAATGCTGTTGGGAACTCCCAGGGGAGGACGCACCCTCTTTCAAAACAGGCTGGCACCTTCTCTTCAATTTATAGTCTTAGAACAGCAGCTTTAGGGGCAAAATTGAGAAGCCCAGGATCTCAGCCTCATCTTATGGGCCCACGGACTTGAAATGTGACCTGAGGCCCTCCTGATTCCTGAGCCCAGGGGGTCTCACCCCAAACCTCTGCTCCACTGTTCACACCCTGTGGGACCCTGGGCAAATCCCAGGGAGGATGATGTCTCTAGGGCCCCTTCCAGACTCCTAAACATTTCCTCCCCTGAGACTGCTCAGTGCCCCGAGAGTGACAGAACAGATGGTGGTCAGGGGCAGGACATGGTGTGTCTCCATGGGGTGGGGGCCCTCCTTTCCTCTCCCAGGCCCACTGGATTCTGGGGTGGTATCTGTTTATCTCTAGAGGCCTGTGCTCTCAGTTAAGCTGGGGCCAACAGTCCAGGCCACCCAAGTGGGATAAGCATCTTGTTATTTTGCTGAGAACATCCCAAAGAACGAACCGTCCCAGGCCAGAAGTGAGCAAAACAAACCGGAGCCACGGCTGCCAATGTTTGCTCGGCCATGACCTCCTCAGGTAAAGCTGGCACAGCTGGTCCTCGTCCTCTGAAGGCTCTCTTTGAGCCTTCACTGGATCAGAAAAAGAAAAGCCCTTAGGAGGAGACTACCCATGGTCCCTCCTTGACCCTGAGTTGGTCTCTCCCGCCTGGGACGTGGTGGGCAGCAGCCAGCTGGGCTTGCCTGCCCTGATCCCCTGTGGCCCACAACTGGCAAAGGAGTGGCAGTGAGGACAAGGGGAGAAGGAATGAGGGGAAGAGTGTGCATTGAGCACCTTCTCTGAGCCACAAGCAAGCACCATGGGCATAAAGAGACCATGAGGACAGACCCTGTTCTCAAAGAGCTCCTGCTCTCAATGGGGAGACAACACAGGGCAGGTGGAAAGGCCCAGAAAATGAACCCAAGGGAAGTGATGGGGTGGGTGCCAAGGCCCAGAAGAGAATGCCCAGGGGGCCCTGGAAGGTCAGATGATGTTTCCCCAGGGGCTGGAAGGCACAGAAACAGGGCAGGGGGTAAGAATCCCTCCTAAGGTGCATCAAACACTCACCTTCAGTTCCGATTTCTTCTCCAGGGCTTTGGCGATAACTCTGGCTGCCTCCACACCCACTGTGTTGCCTTCAAGGCGCAGGGCCTCAAGGCCCTCAAAGGCCTCTATCTCTCTAATCACCTCCCGAGCTGAATGGACCCAAGAAAGGAGCCACGTGGTTAGAGAATCCTGGGCTCCAGGAGCCAGCAAGGGGTCCCTGAGAGGCCTCCCTCCCCTTTAGGAGCTCTAAGTGTGCTTCCTTGTGTGTCAGAAGGAGTAATGAGCACCCTGTAGCACCTGCCTCACAAGGGTGTGTGTGGTGCTTGGTGACCCTGGAAGCCCCCCCCCGTGCCGCTTCCTCGCTACCCAAAGCACGAGGACTTGGGGGTGCGGCCCCCAGGAGTGAGTCCCCAACCCCTCCAAGCTCCAGCAGCCCCAGGCAGGGTGGGAAGGGTCACAGCCTCAGTCACTTGTCCAAGCAGATGACAAATGACAACAACACAGAGCTTTCTTCAGCATCGTCCTGGAAGACCCCCAGTGCAAACGCCACCATCCCCTACCTGACAGATAATGAAACGTTAACACTTCGGTGACAGGTCACAATGAATGCCCAAGGACTTCGGCCAGGGCAGCACTCGCTCTGGGCCACGTGCTGGGCGCAAAAGCAAAAGGGAAACTCTGCTGTCTGTGAACTTACGGGTGATCACTGGCCATGGCCGTCGATGGAGCAGGGTCTTAAGCAGACCCGCTGTTTGACTGCGCTTCTTACCCTCCATGGGGAAGGGCAGCACTGTACCCATTTTAGGGATGAGGGAAGCTGCCCCATGCCTTGCTCTAGAATCTCCTCCAGCCCAGAATCTAGACTGACCCTGGTTCTCTTTTAAGGGACAAGCACTACCTGGAGCCTGGAAGCACTGCCGATTACCTGGAGGCTGAGGTCAGCAGACAAAGCCAGGGCCCAGACAAGCAGGTGCTTGGTATTTGCCTGTGACAGGGGCACCGAGGGACCCAGGAATACTCTGTCTTTTCAGGCCCATGAGCTCCAAGAGATCCCTCCCCTGCTGGGCAAAGAATGCTCAGGCTGAGCTGCATCCCGTTAGCCCAAAGCCAGCCTCAAACAAGCTTCAGAAGCTCCCGGGGGACCAAAGACTTAGAGCGCAAAGGACTGTTCGCGGCACTCAACCCAAGCTGTTTGTCTGACAGAGGAAAAACCAAGAGAGCCCAGGCATGGTCACATGACTTGCCCAGGCTCACAAAGAGGCCGCCTGCAGTCTGCCAGCCAGACCCCAGTGCCTGCCCAAGCTGGCTGGGACTTGTCTCCTGCTGCCTCTGCCCATGAGTCACACACCTATGACCTTTGCTTCAAGGGGGCCTGTGATTTCCCAGGGTAGAAATCTCCTCACTGATGCAGAGTGGCACCTCATTTGTAACTTATCATCCTGGTGGCTCCAGGGCACTGAGAGCTTAGCTGATTCTCCACCAGGGCACAGCTATCAGGTGTCCAAGACAAGACTCAAGCATAGAAGGGCAGCTAGGTGGCACAGTGGATAAAGCACTGGCCCTGGATTCAGGAGGACCTGAGTTCAAATCCAGCCTCAGACACTTGACACTTACTAGTTATATGACCGTGGACAAGTCACTTAACCCTCATTGTCCAGCAAAAAAAAAAAAAAGCTTCAAGCACATGCCATGTCACCATGGCCAGTCCTCTAGCCCATAAACCACAGCGCTGCTCCGCCCATCTGCCACCTCCTCCACACAGCCTTCCCTGACTGCACCCTCCCAGCAGTTCCCAAAGCAGGGCCCTAGCTTGCATGTTTGCTCTAAGATTCAGTTCTGACTCACAGGGATGTCTACACTGGTCACACCTAAGATCCATGGAAGGTCCTCCTTGTGGAGCCCCCCAGCAGGTGCTCCTGACACCACCCAACCATAACTTGGCCATCTTTCTAGATCCCAATGCAGGGGGGGGGGGGGGTGTGTCTGTGGGCCTGGCTGTGAATTGGGGCCCTGTCAAGTACATGACCTGTGTGACCCCCAAACAAGTCCTTCAACTCTTGGAGGCTCAGGGGGGGGGAGAAAGGTGATCCCTGGACATGAAAGGATAGCCACATCTGCCTCACTGAAAGAAAAAGCACTTGGTGGCCATGTGGAGCCTCAGGCCTGGGCCTGGGCCGGGCCGGAAGGGCAGAGAGCCCTGAGTTTTGGGAGACTCTCAGAGGCTGGGCACCTCAGGCAAATCCTGGCTGCCGCTGGACAATCATTCAAGCTTCAACCGGATGATCCCAGGAGCAGCGTCACAGTCACCCCTCACCCCATTTTACTTTGATTTCTATCTTGAATTCCAAATTCTCTTCCTCCCTCCCTCCCTCTCCCACCCATTGAGAAAGCAGGAAACCCAGTGTTCACCACACACAGGTTCTCATAGTGCTCATCCTGCCCAAGTGGTAAGGAAACTGAGGCAGCAATCTGGGGTCTTAAGGATCTGGCCTATTGACCACAAAGGGAGTTAGTGCCAGAGTCTGAAGTCAGGCCCAGGCTCTCTGCTGAATAAATAAAGGCATGTCGGGCTGGCCTTGACATCAGTTTGATCAGCCCAAGGCCAGGGAGAAGCTATCCCGGCAGGCCTCTGGCTTCATCTCCACGGCATTCCTGGGTCTCCTAGAAATGGGGACCCTCTGGTCAGGAGTAATTAACTGCCCTGAGCATGCTGGACAGGGTGTCAAGGAGAAGGGGAAAGAAATGATCCAAGCACACACTCTGCCACGCACCCAGAAAGTCTTTGTGGGCAAGCCCAAACCAGCTCCCCTGATCTAAGTCAGTGTGGCTGAAGAGTTCAGCCCAACCAGCTGATCCCCAGGAGCTGCACCTGGCCAGAAAGGCTGCTTCCCAGGGCTTAAGAATGTGTAATCTGAGGCAGGGCCTGGTCCAAGGGGCACTGCTTCCCTGGGGGGAGGGGAAAGAGAAGGGGAGGAACGACCTCCAGGGAGAGCATGGGCTTGCTGGGCTGGGCCTCTTTTAGCCTAGGTTCTCCCTTAGCTAGTCCTAGCTCCTCTCCCGATCTAGGCCAAGGGGGTGGAGTGATGGGGCGAGGGGTGGGGGTGAGGGGCTCACCATCCTCTGCCGTGTTGAGTTTGAGGCTTTTCCCTTTGAAGCTGAGCTGTCCCCCGCCCACCTGGGTTCTGGCCAGGCTTTCGGCAAGTTTGGCAATGTCTTCAGACGCCATGGTGGCTGTGGCTTTGTCAGGCTTCCTCCCCGGGCTGCTGAGAAAGGCACCAAGTCTCATCATCAAAGCCATCCCATTTGTTGGATATTTTGCAAGCCACACAGTGCCCTCCCCATAATACCTCGCTGACGTACATACGGGGCCTCACTAGCCCCCTGGGTCAGTGGGGAACATGTGGGGCTTTGCCTGCCTAAGGTCCCAGCTAAGAAACAGCAGCGTCCGGCATGAAGCCCAGGTTGACTGGTTCTGCCACCAGAGCCGAGGCTGGAGGGCATTAGATGTGAAAGACACGCACTCTCCCTGAAGCAACAAACATTTATTAAGCACCTACTGGGTTGAGCCAGCAAAATGTGGGTCTGACAAGAGGGGTGGGCCCCCAACATGGCAGCCACAACACACGCTACCATGATACATTCCAAAGTCGTGCTGCTACTAAGTGCCAGGTAAGGGGGAAAGGAGCTGGCAGCCAAGTGACCGGGAGCAGAGGGAAAGCTTTCTGCAAGAGGGATGGGCTTCAAGAGCTGGATGGGGGAAAGCCTGCCTAGTGGATTCTGAGCCCGAAGGGAGCTTGGGGGTTGCCCAGTCCAACCTCCTCCTCTGCTGGACAGAATTACAGAGGCCCCACAGGTAAAGTCCCTTGCCCAAGGTCACAAGGTAGTGAGGAGCTGGTCCCCACGTGCAGGCCAGCTGGGGCCAAAGGCCTCTCTGTCTGCCAGATGTGAGCATCCAGCTCCATCTCCGACTGTCCTCAAACAGCAGTTGCCTACATGGGCTGAAACCCTGGGCAAAGGGAGTTCCATCTAGCCTGACTTGCTGGAAGGGGCAGGTGGGCAGAAGAGATGCCTGCCACTCTCAATGCTCTGCCCCCTGCTCTTGGGCCCTCGAGTCTCAGCTGCCCCCTGACTCTCCTGGCTGGGACAAGATGGACAGAACCGTGGGATTTCCTTAATTTGGAAGCCAGATGTCAACAGGGCTGAAGATCCAGGGCAGAGTATACACAGGACCAACGACTGACTGTCCTGGGCCACAGCTCCCACTGCCCTCCCCCAAATGGGGCAGAGTGCTTAAAGCCATCTATCCAGGGAGAAGCCAGTGCCCTCCCTGGCTTGCCTGGCCGGAGGCAGGAAGAGGGGGAGGAAAGGAGTTGTCACCTAGAGACGGCAGGCTCAAACTCAGGACCAGTAGTCCCCATTGAGGGCAGGAAGCAGGGGCTCCTAGGAGACAGCAGGCTCTACATCATAAAAGCCACCATCACAATAGGCTGGCCCCACTCCTGGGACAAAGACCACCCCACCCCCACCAAGGACAGAGGAGCCCAGAAAGAACCAGTTCCCCCAAGTCAAGGGCCTAGGCCTGCAGACAGGTCTGACAAGGGCCCCACCAAAGAAAGTCAAGGCATAGATCAATAATGAAAGACTAATGAAAGTTGTCTTGGGGTACCACCCTCTCTAAGAGACACAAAATAGGAACCTGTTGGGGGTTTTTGAACTAGGTTCAAGTACTTGGGTGGAAATTAGGGGAACGTTTGATTCTAAAGCAGAAAGCTAAAAGAAACCCCCGAACACCCCAACAGCCCCACTAGCCCAGTCCCAAACTTCATATACCTAACAGAACTAACCAGCATCATTCATGTGGCTGTGTGCAAAAAACCCTAGATTTTTAGTCAGAGAGAAAACTGGATTTGGGTTCAAATACCAAAACACAGCTATGTGAACAGTAACCTGCATGGCCTTGGCCCTCTCTGTCAAGGCCTGATCGGGGCTGGACAGACCTTCGCTATAGCCCCTCCCAGCTCCAGGTTCCTCTCCTAAACGCTCTGGCACACCTTGTGGTCTCCCCCTCAGAGAACTGAATCCACATGCTACTTAGCCTTGCTGCCACATCCTGGCCCAGCCCAGCGGGGCCCAGTGCACCAGAGTTTGGGGCAAGGTGAGGAGATGGCCCTCTGGAGTGCCCGCTTAGGCCGCTGGCCCCCCCAAACTGAGCTACAGCAAACTTTGCTGCCTAAAGTAACTGTGGAGCGTCTCCACCTGACAGCCAACACTGTCACCTTTTACGACCTCTCGGGGGCTTTAACCTTTCCTATGGGTTGTGTCTCTAGGCAAGTGAACCCTTGGGCATCTGCAAGGCCTAGCACGTGACTTGGACATATCAATTAACACGAATTTGTGAAGCCTGGGCTCTGCCACAGGCACTGTCCGAGGTGCTGGGAGTGGGCATAAAAATGCAGCTGGTCCGCCCTCAAGGAGGTTACACTGACAGTGCATGCCTGTGTGTAACTCGAGTTGTTGTCAATGTACCCGGTTCCTGGATGGCTCCTCCCTTAAGAGCGACACCTGCCAACTGCCCGCCTAAGGATGCAGCCAGTCGGGAGTGGGGGCAGCTCCTTTGCCCTTTCCCGAGAAGGGGTCCAGGCCGAGCCCCCCAGGGCCCTCCCCATCTGCCAACTAGCGCCAGGAGACTTTCCGATTGTTGAGGAGCCCTCCCGTCGCCCAGCTGACACCGGGCAGGGCCCTGGCTCCGCCCCTGTACAATGGGGGGTCCCTCCCCCCAGCCTGGGTCTTCCCCGAAGATCTGATCCCAGGCCCCGGGTTCGGCGGTCGGCACGACCATGCACGATGCCGGAGCGGAGGCGCCCCGGGCGGGGTCCCCCCTCCCAGCCCTGTAGGAGGCCGGACGTGCTCCAGCGACCGCGATCCCCCAATGCACCACCTCTGCTCGCTGGGTACCCTCCCTTCTCTGGGTCTCAGTTTCCCCATCTGCACCCGCCCAGCAGAGGCAGGTGCGGACGCAGACGAGGACGGGGGCGGGCCTTCTCCCCCCTCCGCTTCCTGCCCCAAGGGGCCCCGCGGGAGCCACAGGACTTACGTGCGCGCGCGCTGACGGGCGAGCGGCGGGCTGGCGGGAGGGCGAGCGGCGGGCGCCTCGTGCAGCGGCGGCGGCCTCAGAGCTTGCGCTCGCCACCCTCCTGCGCACGCGCACGGCTTCTCCCCGGGGAAAGGGGGGGGAGAGGAGAAGGGGGGGTCGCGCGCTGGGGGGAGGGGGGGAGGGGAATCACACGCGGGAGGCGAGGAGCACGCGGGAGGCGGCGGCGGAGGCGGCGGCGTAACACCGCGTCACGATAGGCTGGTAACCAACGGCCGCCCACCCTCCTCTCTCACTTACTCCCACACACAAACGCACAGTCACACGCGGCTCGCCCTGGTCTCCGCCAACAGCACCTGCGCCTCCGGGCCGCCGATCGATGATGGCGGCGAGGGAGAATTTTTTGAAAGCCGGCAGTTAATTTCCTGCGATCTGATTTGCTCAGGGACTCTTCGCCGGCCGTCTTTTCCGCCAACGCGCCGGCTGAGCCGGGAAGTGTAGTTCCACCCCTTCGACTCGCCCTAGGAGCCGCACCTTTTCCTGACTACAGTACCCATAGAGTAGTGCGGGCCACAAGCCGGCTTTCCTCCCTTCCCGTTTAGAGTCCCTCTCGTTCCCGCGAGATCATTGATCATTGGCAGGGCTCTCGTGGACCGGAAGAGAAAACTACCATTCCCGAGGTGCACCGCGGCTGCGCCTGCTCGCTGCCTTCGCTCCTCTCAACGGCCGACTGTCAACAACTTTATTTAGAAATTTGACGGACAAAATCTAGGCCCTGGGGCTCCCTCTAGTGACTGACTCTTCTGTTCCTTAAAACGAGGATGGGGGCATTGGCTCTGTTCTGGATAGTCCGCAAAGAAGGGGCTGCCCCGCGCTAGGGAGGAGGGGCAACGTGGAAAACGCGCCGTTACGGGCGTGGTCAGAAGGAGCGAGCAGACCCAGTGAAAAATGCCCCTAATCATTAATAATAAAAGAAATGCCAATGAAAACCACTGAGCTTCCATCTTACAATCGAGCCGATTGGCAAAGAGGACAAGACAAAATGGCGATTGTTGAAGAAGGGGAGGGTGGCGTGCTAATGCATTGTTGGTGGAGCTGTGGATCCGGCTAGCTGTTTGGAGTCCAGATTTACCCCCGTCATTGAATCGTACGGACCCTTTGACCCACCCATTCCAAAACCAGGTAGCTGGACCAAAGGGACCAAAGCCCAGAAGGAAAGGACTAAAATCTACAAAACTACCAATAGCCACGACTTTAACACGACAAAAAAAGATACAATAAAGGGAATGGCAGGACAAATCGTGTCATATTACTGTGATGGAAATTGCTGTCAAGAGAAGGGGGGGCGGCTAGGTGGTGCAGTGGATAAAGCACTGGCCCTGGATTCAGGAGTACCTGAGTTCAAATCCGGCTTCAGACACTTGACACTTACTAGCTGTGTGACCCTGGGCAAGTCGCTTAACCCCCATTGCCCCGTTAAAAAAAAAAAAGAGCGAAATGAGGGACGTGGTAGATTAAGAGGAATTTGAGAAGGCTCTTTTGAACTATGACCCAGTGAAATGAACAGAACCGGGAGAACAATTTACACACTGACAATGATCATGTAGAGAAAAAGAAAGAAGATTTCAGTACTCTGGTCATCAGAACTAATTCATTCGGATTTGGAGGTCTGACTGTGACTCCTTTGGCGAGGAGCAGTGGATAGACATCGCCTGCGCATGCCCGACTATGGCCAATGGATTAATTTGTTTTCCTTGTTATAAGGGGGAGGGATTGTAGGTGAGATAGTGGATAGTGGTAGAGATGCAAAAGGGGGAAAAGAAAGAAAAGAGCATTGGAGTATTGATAAAACACTAAATATTCAGAGGAAAGTAAAAAATTCGGGAGAGGAACAAGCAGGGCAATGTTACTGCTTTGTTACATTTGAGGTTGTTCAGCTGTGTCTTGGCAAAGATGTTGGAGTGGTTTGCTGTTTCCTTCTCCAATGTATGCCCATTTTACAGATGAGAAACTGAGGCAAATAAGAGTTAAGTAACACACAGCTAGTAAATGTGAGGCCGGATTGGAACATAGATCTTCTGGATTCCAGGCCCAGTGCTTTATTCTCTGCACTAACTAGCTAGATTTGATATATCTGTAACTCTCCCCACTCCCCAAACTACATATAAATGAAGTTTATTTTCATATACCATCTTCTTTAAGGGGCTTCTTTGTATATTGGAATGTTAGTGTTCATTGATGATTAAGTTCATAATTTTTGAAAAGACATTTATTAAAGAGCCTACTATGTTCCAGGAACTGCAACACACTGGAAATACCAGTACAGACAAAAAAGACTTAAAAAAGCTTTCATTTTGGGAGTGGAACAGCACAAACACTGGGAATACAAAGTAGGTGCAGCATAAAGAGCACAAGCCTTATAAAAACTGGTCTGTTGGGGGCAGCTAGGTGATGCAGTCAATAGAGCACCAGCCCTGGATTCAGGCAGACCTGAGTTCAAATCTGACCTCAGACACTTAACACTTACTAGCTGTGTGACCCTGGGCAAGTCACTTGACCCCAATTGCCCAGCAAACAAACAAACAAACAAACAAAAAACTGGTCTGTTGGATGGGGTCCTGTTGGTCAGGAATGGTGGCCAGACAAACAAATGCTTTAGAGAGAAATTTCACTCAAATGTGTTTCTCTTCCCTGGAGGAGGAGAAGGAGGAGTCAGGGAGATCTCCTAAATGAGGGCTTTGCTTTTTTTTTTTTTAATTTTAGCAGGGCAATGAGGGTTAAGTGACTTACCCAGGGTCACTCAGCTAGTAAGTGTCTGAGGCCGGATTTGAACTCAGGTACTCCTGAATCCAGGGCCGGTGCTTTATCCACTGCGCCACCTAGCTGCCCCCCCCCTTTGCTTTTTTACATAGAATGATATTTTTGTTTTTGTTTTTTTGATGGGGCAATGAGGGTTAAGTGACTTGCCCAGGGTCACACAGCTAGTAAGAGTCAAGTGTCTGAAGTCAGACCTGAGTTCAAATTTGGCCCCAGACACTTGACCCTTACTAGCTGTGTGACCCTGGGCAAGTCACTTAAACCTCACTGCCCTGAAAAATAAAATAGAATAAAATAAAATGAACATCAGATGCAACAAAGCTCTCTTAAATGACAAGGGAGGGGCAGCTAGGTGGTACAGTGGATAGAGCACGGGCCCTGGAGTCAGGAGGACCTGAGTTCAAATCCGGCCTCAGGCACTTAACATGTACTAGCTGTGTGACCTTAGGCAAGTCACTTAACCCCAATTGCCTCACCAAAAAAAAAAAAATGACAAGGGAGATTGGAATGGCTTGTTTTGTCAAGTATTTACATGCATTCTGAAGTGAGGGAAGGTGGTTCCTGGATGGGGTTGGGGGGTGGGGTAGTCACCTGAGCTGGTAACTTAGTCCTTGACAAATTAATCCTTGACAAAGAAACTCATGCTTCCAGGGTCTGTCATGTTCTGTGATTGAGCCAAAAGGGACTTGGTCCCCTCATCTCATAAAGGAGGCCACTGAGACCCAGGGAGGTGGTAACTTATCCTTCCTGCTACACTGTAGATCTCAGACACACAGATTTTTCTTCTTTTGCACTGTAATGGCTAGCATTTATATTTTGCATGTTGTCATTAGAATGTAAGCTCCTTGAGGGTAAGGGGTGTTTTTGCTGTGCCCCCAGCACTCATCACAGTACCTGGTCCATAGAAATGATTTATCAATGCTTATTGATTGATTGATGGAGTACACCCCCCCCCCCCATTTTCCAGGAGGCACAGGGAGGGGAATCACATGATTTGCTTGAGATCACACTAGTAGTAACCAAAGTAAGATTCAAATTCAAGCCCTCTGATTCCATAGCCACAGTTCTTTCTACCATATCAACTGTCTCCCTTATTATGCTCTGGACTAGAAACAACTCAGTTGTAAAGAACACAACAAAACAACAACAGAGGCCTGGAATGGGCTTAGACCCAGGAGGGAAGCAAAAAGAAGTCCCCAGGACACATGATGAAAGCAGCACTTCTTCTTAAGGTGGGCAAGTCTTACCCTTTACCTCCTGGGGTTGCTTTTCCTGGTCTCCAAGTGGGTAGTAACATCCTAGGCCCATTGGGGAGGGACACCCATCCATCTCCCCGCACAGCCACAGGACCCACCAATGGGCAGGGGAGCTATATCTTTGGTAATTATCAAAACCCTTTAGAACAAACAGGGCCTCTCAGTTTGAAGGAGCAGACTCTGGGAGCTGGAAGAAGCCTCCCAGGTCACTAGGCCAAGCTGTGCCTGAAGGAGAATCCCTTCTACGACATTGCAAGATGAGAACATGGGTTCTCTAAGCTGTGCTTGAAGACTCCCCACGAGGGGGAGCAGAGGTATGCTGGTAAAATGTTTTAACAACTGGTGGAGGAGGAAGAGGAGGAGGAGGAGAAAGGAAGGAAGGAAGAAGAACCCAAGACACACTTTTAAATTTAATTTGCATTATTAACATGATATACTTCTTATTATTGTCTCGACAATCGACAAAAGAATCAAATCCTCATTTGTGGTAGCGTTGTTTTGGCTAGATTTGAACTCTGGTCTTTCTAGGGTACCACCTAGCTGCCTCTGGTTAGTCCCTCATTACCCTCTGCAGTCAAGCAGATCCCCTAATCTCTCCCTCACCCGATACATGGAAATAGCCCTCATGTCTTCCCTGAGTGTTCTCTTCTCCAGGCTGAGCACCCCCAGATAATCTCCAGCTAATCTTATGAGGCCCTTCCCCATCCTGGTGGATGACCTCCCGAGCCTCCCCATCTTCTCAGTATCTCAGAATCCGTGGTGCTCAGAACTGCACACAAACAGGGATGTGAACTTCCAGTTTAGTGGGCTGGGAATAATATTGGATTTGAAGGGGCCACCCACATTTCAGGACTGTCTCTAGCACTCCTGTTGACTATGTGATCCTGGACAAGTCATTTCTCTCTGGGCCTCAGTTTCCTGATCTACAAAATGAGGAAGACCCACCTGGCTCCTCTAGTCCTCTACAACACTAAATGCAACGATCTCATTTCATCCTTACAGAGCCTTTCTGGGGTAGGCAGGAAAGGAAACAACTAATAATAATAATAGGACCAGAACCTAAGCCTGAACTCAGGTGTCCTGACTCCATCCCACAGCCATTTCTCTTGGTGCCTGTTGTTCTGTCACTAACTAGTGTTGTGACATTGAGCATTTTTTTCTCCCTGGACTCAGTTTCCCCATCTGGTCGAACTCCACCAATTGCAGTAATTTATAAGTGTCGTAGAGAATGAGACATCCTAGCTAGTGAATTTAAGAGGTGCGGTGTTTGGGGCACGATAGAGAGCCAATTGTCAAAAAGTACTTAGGAAGTGCTTACTGTGATCAAAACACTGTGCAAAGCCTTGGATAGGGTGCTTTACTTGGAGAGGGGAAGGTCCTGGTTCAAATCCCACCTCAGACATTTATTAGCTATGTGACCTTAGGCAAATCACTTCACCTCTGCCTCAGTTTTCTTATCTGTTAAAAAAAATTAAAGGGTTGTTCTAGATGGCTTCTAAGGTCCCTTTGAGCTCTAAACCTATAATCCAAAGAATGTAGTTAATGTTTAAATTTGCATTTCTCTAATCAATGATGATTTAGAGCATTTTTTCATATGACTATAAATTGTTCTGATTTCTTCATCGAAAAACTGCCTGTTCATATCCATTTATCAATTAGGAAAATGACTCATATTATTGCAGATTTGACAACATTCTTTATACATTTAAGATATGTAACTTTATCTGCAAAGCTGTCTATAAAAATCCTCCCCCACCCCCAATTTTCTGCTTTCCTTCTGATCTTAGCTATGTTAGTTTTATTTGTACAGGGCCGGCCAAGTCACAAATATTTAATAACTCCTTTATTTTTTGTTTTTAATTTACAATACCATAGCATCATATACAGTATGTGTGTGTGTATATGTATATATATATATATATATATATATATGAAATGAATTTACATTATGTGTGGAAAAATCAAATCTCATAAATGGTGTAAAATAAAGAAAAGATAATTTTACAAGTTATTAAAACATCAGACCCCTTTCTGACTTTTGGCTCACCCTGCACAAAACCTTTTTAATTTAATATAATTGAAATTATCCATTTTATACCTCACTCTGCTCTCTTGTTTATTCATAAATTGTTCTCCTCTCCGTAAGTCTGATAATATGTTCCATATTCTTCAGTCTCCCTTTGGGGCATCTAAGTGGTGGTGTGGATAGAGGACTGGCTCTGGAGTCAAGAGGACCTGAGTTCATATCTCACCTCAGACACACTAACTGTGTGACCCTGGGCATTTAAATCACTTAACCCCAACTGCCTTAAACATCCAGGGCCCTCTCCAGTCACCCTGATACATATCTTGGACCCAGACGGCTCTGGAGGAAAGAGTGAGGTTGGTGACCTTGCACAGCTCTCCCTCACTTCACTTCAATTCAGTGCAAGTCATGACATCACCCTGATGTCCTGATCCGCTTTGAGAATGAAGGACAGACAGCAACAATATCCCTCTTTCTATCTAGCTCATGTATCCATTGTGACCTTGACTTGGGAAATGGTGGAAGATAGATTTCTATCAGACAGCTTTTCCCAACACTTTTTCCCAAATAATGAATTCTTAGCACCAAAACTTAAGTCTTGATACTTGTCGAATACAAGGCTATTATGTTTATTTGCTGCTATAGATTGTTCCGTTTCCTCGGTTCCATTGATCCGCCTTTCTATTTCTTAGCCAGTACCAAGTAGTTTTGAGAATCCCTGCCTTTATAATGACTTTCATTTGGCGCCTTTGACATGTATAATCTCAGCTTCCCCATCTGAAAATGAGGGCTCCAGAATGGGTGATTTCTAAGGCGCCTCCCAGGTCTAAGTATGACCAGATTTAGGCTCAGTAGAAAGAAAAACTTCCCAGCAATTGTAGCTGTCCAAAGGTAGAATGAGCTGCTTCAGTGGGGTCTGGATTTCTTCTCCCTGGGGAAGTCTTCAAGCAAAGGCTGGATGAGCATTAACAAGGATGTTGTTAAGGGTCTGCTGCTTCAGGTCCCCCTGCTGCCTCAGGGGGCTCTTGCACCTCTCAGAGTCTGACCTCATTTGGGACTCCCAACCATCTCAGGAGTGAGAGTCCAGAAAGATTATTGCCCCCATATTGCAGAGGAGGAGACTGAGGATCAGAGAGAGAGACATGACTTTTCAGCCCCTGGTTGCACAACTAGTATGGTCAAAGACATGGTGGAACCCAGGTGTGCCTGGTCACTGTTCCTTTATCATGCAAGCATTGACAAAGCTCTTGAGAGATGAAGTGAAAGATGCCCCAGCTCCCAATCAAGCTCTTGGAACTCTGGTAGGGAAAGATTTGTTTATTGAGTATGGCTGCATGCTGTGCCCCTCCTCGGTCACTCTCTGCGCCATGCACTGTGCTAAGTCTTGTGCCAGGAATATGCTTGGGCTTTTACCGACTTAATGCAGGTATTTTGATCAGAAAAGTTCATCCAGCACATTCTTTGGGACAAACAGACATGCCGATGTTAATACAACTGGAACATTTAAAGTGAGTGCTGCCCTGGGTGTTTTTAGATAGCAGTGACTCAAAAACTTAAAGTTTATTTCCAACCCACCACCCAACAAAAATGAAGTTGAATGGGATTGTCTGCCTGAACTGAGCAAATTCAATTACGTCGTTTGGTCTAATGACGAGGATTTCTAAATTGTCTGCATTGTTTGGCCTGAGTCACAGAGGGGGGGTTCACCAAGACCAGCTCTGGGGTGGCCCATGGGGCAAAACCAGCTGGCAAACTTTGTCAATATTTAGAAGGAAAACATGCAGAATTAGAAAATGAGCCAGCTCCCTCTTTTTTTTCTGAATTGAAAACTTTCGAATTAAAATGCCAAAGGAAGTCTTTTAAAGGAGATTTATTAGTTGAAGAGTCACTTGGGAAGGCCTCATCTCTTAGGGCTCTTCGAATTGCTTTCAGCAAGAAAACATTCCAGCAAAAGTGAAATCAAAGGAAAAATGTGTCTGGCTCTGCGACCTTCAGTGATATCGCTGGCTCCAAGGGGAGAAAAAACTGAGTAAGAAAGAACAAGGACAATCACACTGATTAGCTTCTATTGCAATAATTTTTTATGATTATACATATTTCATGGAGTACTTACGTATCTATTTTAAGTAGAATTTTAATATGGATTTGGTGTTTTCTTCGGGATGAAAAATGCATAAATGATTTGAATCAAATATTTTAATGTATTGTTTAATTTATGGGGCTTCATAATGCAATGATTACATATAGACATTCATGCTATATATGTATATGTACATACATGTAAGTCATGTGTATATACATTTCTATATATAGAATTCTTTATTAATCTCTCACTTCCTCTCATCCTTTTTTCCTTCCTCTTCTTCCTTTTCTTCTTTCTTCTCTCTCTTTTCTGTTTCTTTTCTCTGTCTTTGTCTCTCTGTCTCTTTCTCCCTCTCTGTTTCATATATCTACACACACACACACACACACACACACACACACACACACAGCATGCTCCCTTAGAGCGGGGATTAAGTTTTCCTTTTATCTTTTTATGACTGGCTCTTCACACAGTCCTGGAATAGAATAGACAAGTAGAGTAGTTAATCAATGGTTGTTGATTGGTTGGTTGGTTGGACTTGAATTGAGGAAGACCTGGGTTCAAATATGACCCTTAACACTTACCAGCTGTGTGACCATGGACAAGTGATGTCACCTCTCAGCCTCGGGAAACTCTCTAACATTAGAAATGATAGAAAACTGGATCCACAGAAAGGATATTAAGGTTCTGGCCATATTAAATGACACTGAAGATACTTCCTAGCTGTGTGACCCTGGGCAAGTCATTTAATTGTTTGCCTGAGTTTCCTCATCTGTAAAATGGGGTAATAATTGTCTCTACCTCCCAAGGTGGTTGTAAGGATCAAATGAGATAATATTTGTAAGCACTTAGCATGGTTTCTGGTAAGATAAAGATATTAGGTATCTGCATGGCAGGGAGATAAGATGGTCCTCCTTGAGGACCAGAGGGGTGTGTTTGTGTGTGTGTGTGTGTGTGTGTGTGTGTGTGTGTGTGTGTGTGTGTGTGTGTGTGTGAGAGAGAGAGAGAGAGAGAGAGAGAGAGAGAGAGAGAGAGAGAGAAGAGATTGAGAAAGAGATTTGAATTGAACATTGGCTATAACAGCGTCTCATTCAAGTAGATGCTAGTAGGGGCAGCTAGGTGGCGCAGTGGATAAAGCACCAGCCCTGGATGCAGGAGGACCTGAGTTCAAATGTGCTCTCAGACACTTGACACTTACTAGCTATGTGACCTTGGGCAAGTCACTTAACCCTCATTTCCCTGCCCTCACCCAAAAAAGAGTGTATCAAGTAGATGCTAGTACACATAAGTCAACAAATGTTTATCAGAATGCTAAATATGCCAAGAACTGTACCAGGTCCTGGGAATAAAAAGACAAAAACCGAAACCATTCAGTGGCAGCTAGGTGTTGCAGTGAATAAAGCACTGGCTCTGTATTCAGGATGACCTGAGTTCAAAACCGACTTCAGACACTTGACACTTACTAGCTGTGTGACCCTGGGCAAGTCACTTAACCCTCATTGCCCCAGCGGGGGAGGGGGGGGAAGCTTACATTCTATGGAGGAAAAACAATAGGTGCCCAAGAGGCAACTATAAAGTATGATCATCAGCAATGATGAAAAGAGCCAAGGATACCGCCTATACCATCAGTCTGATAGCTAATGGGGAGGGACAGGCAGGCTGAGGCTGGGTGTTCTTTTCTTCAGTGTTGAAGAAGGATACTGGCTGGAATTATATCTATCTGTCCTCTCAGATATCTCTGATCTAGGAATATGGGTCTGGGTTCAGACTTCCCTAGTTACTCTTAATCTTTTTTTTTTTTTTTTTTGGTGTGGGCAATGAGGGTTAAGTGACTTGTCCAGGGTCACACAGCTAGTAAGTGTCAAGTGTTTGAGGCCGGACTCGAACTCAGGTCCTTCTGAATCCAGGGCCGGTGCTTTAATCCACTGAGCCACCTAGCTGCCCCCTCTCTGGCTACTCTTTGTGTGTGTGTGTGTGTGTGTGTGTATTTTTGGGGGCGGGGTGAGGCAATTGGGGTTAAGTGACTTGCCACTGAGCCACCTAGCTGCCCCTCTGGCTACTCTTAAAGTTCCTTCCTGCTAAATGCTAGTTACACAAAAGACCATCACAAATAATGAAAAGTTGTGGTATATGAATGTCATGGAATACTATTGTGCTGTAAGAAACAATGAGCAGGTGGATTTCAGAGAAACCTGGAAGGACTTGCATGAACTGATGATGAGTGAGATGAGCAGAACCAGAAGAACATTATACACAGTATCATCAGCATTATGTGTTGATCAACTGTGATAGACTGGATTCTTCTCACCAATACAATGGTACAAGAAAGTTCCAGGGGACTCATGATGGAAAAGGTTCTCCAAATACAGAAAAAAAAAAGAACTGTGGAATATGGATGCTGATTGAACCATACTATTTCTTTTGTTTTTGGTGCTGTTGTTTTTCTATTTTGAGGTTTTTCCTTATTGCTCTGATTCTTCTCTTATAGCATGACCGATGCAGAAATATGTTTAATATTGTTATGTATATGTATTTATGTACATACACATATATACATATAGATATATGTATATGTGTGTGTATATATATATATATATATATATAAAACCTATATTGGATTGCCTGCTGTCTAGGGGAGGGGGGGAAGGAGGGGAGGAAGGGAGAAAAATTTAAAATTGGAAATTTTATATAAACAAATGCTGAAAACTGTCTCTGCATGTAACTGGAAAGTAATAAGATACTTTTTTTTTTTTTAAAGATCTCAGCTCAAACCAAGAGAGAGAATGACCATCTTCAAACAGAGGTCAATTCTAGCAGTTTCTAACAGCTGAAACAGAAAGGGGCCAGCTTCCTATGCATGCCTTCCATTCCAAAGAGAAAGAGAAAGACATTTTCTGTATGTCCTTGGTCTGTGTCCCAGGAGTGTCTGGACACAACTCAGTGAGTCCCTCATCCAGGTATGCATCACTCAATGCTAATCAGAAAGTCACATCCCCCTCTATACTTAGGAGGTGGTGAAGGAGAGACTGTTAGTTTGGGTACTTCTCTGTCTTAGCTAACAACTCTTGGTTATAGAATAACCATAAATTAATTTAAATTATTTCCACAAGACTTGGGTCCCAAATACAGAGTAGAGTATGACTATTTTTCTTCAACACTGGATATGGAAAAAGCAAATCAGCCACTTAGTCTGGAACATGGAGAGCAAAGTGGGGGAGGGGTAATATAATAAATAAATCAGCTTGAAAAAATAGGCTGGAGCCAACCAAATGATATTTATTAAATATAATCTATAAATGAAGCAGCATACCAGGCGCTGGAGATACAAGGGCAGAATCAAAACAGTTTTTGCCTTCGAGGTCAAGGGATTTATAGTCTAATATGGTAAAAAGCAAGTACACCTATAGATGTACACATGACATACACAAATTACCCAGAAGTTATGCAAAGTACACATAAACCACAAGGCAATCTTGGAGGGACAGGGCATGGGGTGGGGGTGGTCAGACCAGGAACGTGCTTATGCAGGAGGTCCTGGAGCTGAGTCTTGGATGAAACCAGAGACTCCAGGAGGTGGAGGTAAGAAGGAAGCGAATTGCAGCCACAGAAGACAGAGCTGGTGCAAAGGCTGAGGAGGGGAGAAACAGGGTTGTAGATGGTGAAGAACGGGAACCAGATTATAATTATAGTATACCATTGTGGTTTACTATAATTATAATAAACTATCCTGTTATTATATAATGATAATTATTATTAAAAAAGATGATAGATTATAATAGACTGAAATCCCAAACATGTTGTTGTGGAATACACCCATGAGGTGGGGGAAGGCAGGGCAGGGATATGGCATAGAATCATATACATAGGTAAGTACCTACAAAGTGGGGAGTGATGGGAACAGCATAAAGACCCAGAGGAATTTCTCAGAAACATCTGAGGTAGGAGAACACATTCTGCTCTAGGCGCATTTTGCAAACCACAACATACATTAGAACTCCAAATATATTTTTTGGTGGTGGTGTGGGGTGGTATTTGGGGGTGTCATAATTCTCTATGAAGAGATCATAAATCTAATAGCAAAGGTTTTTTTTGTTTTTAAATTTTTTTTTTTTTTAGTGAGGCAATTGGGGTTAAGTGATTTGCCCAGGGTCACACAGCTAGTCAGTATTAAGTGTCTGAGGCCGGATTTGAACTCAGGTCCCCCTGAATCCAGGGCTGGCGCTCCATCCACTGTGCCACCTAGCTGCCCCATTACTTTTTTTTTTTAAAGAAAGTACTAGAAACCAAAAAAAGAAAGGAAGGAAGGAAGGAAGGCAGGAAGGAAGGAAGAAAGAAAGAACTAGAAATGGAGTTAGAAGAGTCCAGTTTGAATCCCGGCTTTGCTATTTATAATCTGTGTGACCTTGGGTAAGTCACTTCATTTACCTGTTTCTTCACTTATAAAATGTCCTGGCATGTTATCCTCACTTAATCAAGAGTCATGAAATAACAATTATTTTTAAAATAAAAAGAGTCATGGATTAATCCTCTTTAAAATGACTTGGTATATGGGGCAGCTTGGTGGTGCAGTGGATAGAGCACCGGCCCTGGAGTCAGGAGGACCTGAGTTCAAATCCAACCTCAGACACTTAACACTTACCAGCTGTGTGACCCTGGGCAAGTCACTTAACCCCAATTGCCTCACTAAATAAAATTAAAAAAAAAAGACTCGGTATGGGGCAGTTAGGTGGCACAGTGGATAGAACACCGGGCCTGGATTCAGGAGGACCTGAGTTCAAATCCGACCTCAGACCCTTGACACTGACTAGCTGTGTGATCCTGAGCAAGTCACTTAGCCCCAATTGCCTCACCAAAAAAACCCAAAACTGACTTGGTATGAGTCTGAATAGACTTTCTCTATCTCCCAGCTTCTTATATATTCTGGTTTTGTTTGTTTTTGAGGGGCAATGGGGGTTAAATGACTTGCCCAGGGTCACACAGCTAGTAAGTGTCAAGTGTCTGAGGCCGGACCTGAACTCAGGTACTCCTGAATCCAGGACCGGTGCTTTATCCACTGCGCCACCTGGCCGCCCCTGTATATATTCTGTATAAACTTATACACACGAAGGTCCACAGGGGCAGAGTAGTTAGAGTCAGGGAAAGCCTTGCTTCCAGTGGAGTGACCCTGAGCAAGTCACCTAACTTCTCAGTGTCCCAAGGAACTCTCTGTGAGCACACCTTTCAGAAAAGGTGAGGATGTTTTTGGTAAGTTCCTCCCCAGGAGCCCCCTAAACTCATGAAATCAAAGGTTGGTACGTGTTTATAACATATAAGTATGTACGTGTAGGTGCATTATCTCCCTCCAGAGAATGTTAACTCCCTGAGAGTGGGGATTGTTTTGTTCCTTGTCTTTGTATTCTGAATGCCTGGCACACAGTGGGTGCTTAATAATGCTTGTCAATTGCTGTGTCTTCTCAGAAGAATACAAGCTCACTCCTTCTGAGCCTTGCCTTGGTTTTTAAAAAATATTTATTTTTATTCTGAACTTAACATCTCTGCCCCCCCCCCCCAACCTGGGGCATTTCCACATACACAGTAGAACAGAAAAAGAGGAAAATACATAAATCTCTGTTAGGTGTGTCTTGCTTTTCCTTTAACATATAAATGATGATGAATTTAACATTTAACTCTCAAAGCTGTCCTTGTGATTCTTCTGTTCTCTAATAGGTATTTTTTACATTCAATTTTTTGAATCAACAAAAATCTATTTTCTCTCCTTCCCCTCCCCCCCATTAGAAAAGAAAACGAAAATCCTTGTATGAAACATGCATCATCAAGCAAAAACAAATTCCCCCTTTGGCCATGTCCAAAAAAGGTAGGTCTCAGTCTGCATCCTGAGGCCAGCCCCTCTTGCCTCAGAGTTGCTAGCCCACACTTTATTTTTTTTATTTTTAATTTTTTTAGTGAGGCAATTGGGGTTAAGTGACTTGCCCAGGGTCACACAGCTAGTAAGTGTTAAGTGTCTGAGGTCGGATTTGAACTCAGGTCCTCCTGACTCCAGGGCCAGTGCTCTATCCCCTGCGCCATCTAGCTGCCCCGTAGCCCACACTTTATCCTTGGTCCTCTGGAATTGTGGTTAGTCACTGCTTTGCTCAGAGATCTTCAGTCTTTTAAAATTTTGTGTGTCTTTACATACTGGTATCACATAAATTGTTCTGGTTCTGCTCGCTTCACTTTGCATCAGTTAATAGAAGTTCAGTTTCACCAAAACAATCCCTCTTGTCATTGCTTATAGTGAAATAATATTCCACATTATTATATGGTTATAGACATACATACACACCATATATGTGCATGTATACACACATACCATAATGTGTTTAGCCATTTCTCAATGGATAGGCACCCTTTGGTTTCCAATTCTTTGCTATAACCAAAAAAGGGCTGTTATAAATATTTTTCTGCCTATGAGTCGTTTTCTTCTTTCTTTGATCTTTCAGGTCTAAGCCTTTAAGTGGTATCGACTGGTCCAAAAATATACACAATTTAGTGACTTCTTTTTTTTTTTTTGTAGGGCAATGAGGGTTAAGTGACTTGCCCAGGGTCACACAGCCAGTAAGTGTCAAGTGTCTGAGGCCGGATTTGAACTCAGGTACTCTTGAATCCAGGGCCGGTGCTTTTACCACTGTGCTATCTAGCTGCCCCAATTTAGTGACTTCTGAGGCATAGTTCCAAATTACTTTCCTGAACAACTTAAAAAAAAGGCACATACTTTATTTGAAACAGAAGGGCACTCCCCCCCACCAACACCTTTCCTCAACCCCCACCAAGATCAACAATAGACCGTTTTCTTTAATTGGTACTAAATAAGAATTTGTTGAATGGAACTAAATACTCATATGTTCCAATGTCTTCCTCTCCCTAGGCTTCAGTTTCTTTATAAAATAAGGGGCTACCTGAAAGGACCCCTGGGAGCTCTGACCCCTGGGACACTTAGAGCAGGGGCCCCTAATCTGGGGTGAACTTGGGTGAAAGGGACATTTCCATCTTCATTACGAGATAATTGGTTTCCTTTCTCATTTTAAGTATTTTATGAGATGCTTTAAAAACCGGTCCTTAAGGCTTGATCAGGTTGCCCTAGTGGCCCAGGCCCCCGAAAAGGTTAAGAACCCCTGTAGGTGTTTAGGAAGAATGGGAACATCTTCGGAAACTTCAGATCTGAAAAGCCGAGGTGTTAAAAAGGCAATCCCATTAAAAAAAAAAAAAAACCTCCTTGCATTTAAAAAGAAAAATATAAAAAAAAAACACAAAGGGGCCCCACTTTCGTGGAAACCGAAAGGGAAATCTTCCCCACGCCTTCCCCCCGAGCCCACGGAGAGCAACAATAGGCACCGCTCCTCGCCCATCCCCAGGGGCCCGCAATGAGGCTGCCCGGGCCCCTCCAGGGCTCGGGGGGAAAACTGCAGGGAAGCGTTTTCTCCAGTTGGGGCTGCTCTGATCGAGACACAGAAAGAATAAGGGGGGGGGGCAGAGCGAGCGAGGGAGCGAGCGCGAGCGAGCCAGAGCGAGCCGCGGAAATGAAAGTGAAGGGCTGAGCGGCCACATGGAGGGAGCTGCCCGGCAGCAGTTCCGGGGGCACAATGCTTCCTTCCATAATTAAATAGCACTTACTCTTATTATTACTAATAATAATAATCTAATCATACCTCTAGTAATACTATAGCACTTATCGAGGCCCGTTGGAGGCGCGGTGGGGGGACTGCCAAGCTGGGAAAGGTGAGTCCGGGAGGCTTTTTCCCCCCGCAGCCAAACACTGAAATTCACCCGGGCGCGGCGCGGAGGGCGCGGCTGGGGGCCCGGCGGGCGGGCGGGGGGATCGAAGCTGGAGGCGGGGTGCGGCCCCAAGGGGCCTGGCGGGGAGGGGTATGAGGCATCTCGGGCCCAGGAAGCCCGGATCGGGGTGGGGGTGGGGGCAGTGGGGCGGGGCGGCTCTTCGCGGGGTGCAGGGGGGAAATGGGCTTGGAATCTTCCCTCCCCCTCGGGGGAAGGGCCGAACACCCCCCATCCCCACTCCTTCTGCCCCAAATGGCCGAGAAGTTTCAAAGTTATTGCTGAGCCTGGCTGGGGTGGGGGTAGGGGACCCGGGCCTGGGGGAAGGGGGAGGCTGGGACCGCTTGGGGGGGGGGCTTTCTCTTCTTCCACTGAAACTTGGGGAGCTGCGAGATGAAGGGAATTGGGAGTGGGGGGCGCTCTGTTTCCAAGCTCTGATTTGCAAGCTAGCAAATCGGCGGCTGGGGGGAGGGGATGGCTTGGGGCCCCTGGCCCAGGGTGGGAGAAGGATCGAGAAATCCCCTCGCCCCCCCCTCCGGTCCCCCTGCCTTCCTTCCGCTGTCTCCCTCCCTGCTGGGCAGCCGCGGAGGCCAGCGCCGGCCTTGGCCTGGCAGGGGCGATCTTCTTCGGCTGCTGGCAGCACTCGAGCCCGGGGATCCGAGGCCCGGCGCGTGGGAGGGGGGGGATGGGTTCGGGCCTGGGTCAGTCCTGGAAGACATGGGTGCCCCCCTTCCCCCCCGGAGCAGAGCCCATGGCCATCCCCTGATGCTAATTCCATTGGGACCACATTGAAGATATTGATGATCTGGTCGATTTGGAGGGGGTAGTTCCTGGGTTCGAATCCCCTCCCTGACTGACTATTTCTGACTGTGTGACCTTGGGCAAGTCACCTCCTCTTTTGAGAGGGCCTCAGTTTCCTCTTCTGTAAAGGGAATAAGAATCCTAGCACGGTCTGTCACACTTGGCTGTTTGGGAGGGAAGCACTTTGTAAACCTCAGGCGGGAGAAATGGGCCATTGTTATCAAATTAAACTTTGAGCCAGCTAGAAGCCTCCAGATTTTACAAATACAAACCAAAGCCAGGTGGGGCAGACGGCCAAACGATCAGTGAACATGGATTAAACACCTACTATGTGGCAGGCACTGTGCTAAGCATTGGGGATGCAAAAAGAAGCAAAAGACCTGTCCTGCCCTCAAGGAGTGTACTGTCTAAAGGGGGAGACAACGTGCCCGCAAATATATACAAAGGAAGTGATATCCGGAACAAGTGGGAAATAATCCATAGAGGGAAGTCCAGTGGGAAGGCTTGCCTGGAGGAGATGGGTTGGAGGAATCAGAGCGAGGGTTGTACCCTTGTACTGACTCCTATCTCTTTTCTGCTATTAATTCTGCACATCCTGATCCCTGCCCTCTTTCTTCCATTAGAATTCCTTGGGAGCACATAGCAGACGCTTAATAAAGACTGACTGCGTGGTTCCCATTGTTACAGACCAATCCATCCATCACCAAATATTTATCAAGCATTTGTTCTGCACCAGGGGATGCAAAGAGAGGCAAAAACCAGGTTCCTGCCCTCAAGAAGCTTACAATCTATGGGGAAATAACATGAACATATACAAGTGTATACAGAATAAGGGTGTATAGAATCAACGAGCATTTATTAAGTGCCTTCTGTGTGACTGGCATTGGGCAAAGAAGGCATCCCTGCCCTAGAGGAACTCCCATTCAAATGGAGGAGACAAGAGGTATATGTATAAATAGGTATATACAAAGGAAAGATAACTTTAGAAGAGAAGGGGCAGATAGCTGTGGGGCCGCCTAAAAGCAGGTACTTGAGCAGAATCTTCTGGGATCAGAGATGTAGAGGAACAGTCTGGGGGATGGCCGGTGCAAAGGCAGAGGAGATATGTGGGTACAGACACAACAAGTATAGCAGGTGGGAAGACTGAGGCCAGTGAGGAGGAGCCATGGGGATGGTCACACAGCTAGTCATTCTAGGTAAGGATGTAAAGAGTTTGGGGTTCACCCTGAACTTGTCTCATAGGATCTAAATTTGGAAGATTTCAGAGGCCCAGAGAGGTGAAGGGACTTACCCAAGATCACACAACTAGACAGTATCAGAGGTGGGATTGGAACTCAGGTCTTCATGACTCCCCATCCAGTGCTCTTTCTATTTCCCCATTCAGACATTGCTTTTTTCACTAGGGTAGGTATTCCCTCTGCTACTTTGGCTACCAGAAAGCCCTCCAAACTGTCAGCTTGAGACCATTCTCATCATCGCCATTATTCTCATCATTCTACCATTGTCCCTCTGTACCCTTTTCTTCCCTGTGCTTAAATAGATCTGTCTAGATGTCCCCATTTTGGTTTTGTTTTGTTTTTTTGCAGGGCAGTGAGGGTTAAGTGACTTGCCCAGGGTCACACAGCTAGTAAGTGTCAAGTGTCTGAGGTCGGATTTGAACTCAGGTCCTCCTGAATCCAGGGCCAGTGCTTTATCCAGTTCACCATCTAGCTGCCCCTTAGATGTCCTCCCCTTTTTTTTTTTTTTTTTTTTTTTGCAAAAGAAGAAACAGGCCTAAAGAAATTAAGCCAGGACTTGGACTCAAACCCAGGTTTTTGGAGGACCTCAGAATCTCAGAGTTAGGAAGGACCTTGAAGGGTCTCTAGTCTAATCCATTCCTGGCCAAAGGGATCACACCCAACAAGTGAGCACCTGCTCTTTGTTGGAGGACCTCCCCTGATGGGGAACCCGGTTCCCTCTGGAGGTGGCTCCTCCCACGTGTGGATCGTCCTCTCATTTTGGCGAAGCCATTCCTTGCAGTTCCCTCCCATTAAGCCCCAATTTGCTTCTTTGAAGTATCTATCCATCCAGGTCCTCCGTCACTCCACAGAACTTCCCATGCCTACCTACAGACACCTCCATGTCTTCCCTTAGTCTTTTCTTCTCTCAGTAAATTCCAGAAGTCAGCTATCATGCCCTCTCCAGGGTAAATGTCAGAAATTCATTCAGCTGATCACAGTGTGGCATGAACATCAACCCTTCCACATCCCAAATACCTTCCTCTGGACCCTTCCTGCTTCCCAATGGCTTTCCTAAGATGGGGTGCCTAGAAATGAGCACAGTCTTCCAAAAGTGGTCTGGCTAGGACAGAGGACTATTCGTCGAGTCACTGACTGACTCCATTCTCCCAACTCCAGCATTATGGACAATTTGCTTCTTAATTCAGCATTAGCTTTCTTGGATGCTATGCATTGTTCTCGTATCAAGCTTGTGATCTCCTAAAGCCCTCAGATCTTTTTCAAATGAACCTCTGCCTCGCCATGCCTCTCCACGTTGTCTTTTTGAAATCAATTTGTTAAAACCAAGTGGAAGACTTGTTAGTAGCCTTAGACCTGGGCAGGCAGCTTGGCGCTGCAGGGAAACAATTATGTGGAGACAGAGAACTTGGGCTTGAGTCCCTGCTTATGGTATTTACTACCTACATCATCTTGGGTGAGTCACTTTACCCCTCTGGGCCTAAGTTTCCTCATTGTAAAATGAGAGGGTTGAGAGCACGGACTGGTGTTTCCTCAGCTACCACAGAGCCAGGTATGTAGTAGGTATTTAATAAATGCTTGTTGATTGATTGGCTAGATGATCGCCAAGGTTCTTTCCATCTAAATCTTTAATTTTATGACCTTAGAGATAATCCGGTCCTCCTGCTTACTTTGCAGCAAGAAAACTCAGGAATGAGGCAGTGAAGTGTCTTGTCCAGGGTTAACGGAGAGAACCAGGATTTGAATCCAGATTTTTTGACTTCAGGGTCTGTGTTCCGCCTTTCCCCTCACTTGTTATTTTCTTACTGAAAGGGTACATTCGTGGGTTTTGTAAGTTGCCTCAGAGCTCCAGGGGTTTTCTAAGGCAGAGCCTCATTTCCAGGGCCTAGAAACAGAAGGGCAGTGTTGCGTTTTGGGGTGCTAGCCCCAGCCCCGTCTCTGTCTTTGTCTCTCTGTGTCTCTGTATCTGTCTCACTTTCTGTCTCTCTGTCTTTTTGTCTCTGTCTCTTTCTGTCTCTGACTCTGTCTTTGTCTCTTTGTGTCTGTGTTTCTATCTCTGTGTCTCTGTAAATCTCTCTCTCTGTCTCTCTTTGTCTCTGTCTTCTGTCTGTGTCTCTTTCTGTCTCTGTGTCTCTGTGTCTATCTTTGTCTCTGTCTTTCTGTCTCTGACTCTGTCTTTTTCTCTGTCTCTGTGTGTCTCTGTCTCTGTTTTTCTGTGTCTCTCTTTGTCTCTGTGAATCTGTCTCTGTCTCTTTCTTTGTCTTTCTGTCTCTGTCTCTCTGTCTTTCTGTCTCTCTTTATCTCTGTCTCTGTGACTCTCTGTCTTTTTCTGTCTCTGTGTGTCTCTTTGTCTCTGTGTTTCTGTCTCTCTTTATCTCTGTCTCTGTCTCCCTCTGTCTCTGACTCTCTGTGTCTCTGTCACTCTCAATTCTGCTTTGTGATTGTATTGCAGCAAACATGATGAAAATAGCCAGGTCCAGACTCACTCTTCACTCACACAGCTAAGCTGACTAGAGGACACTTGGCCACTGTGTTGGACGCAGCCCCACCAGGAATCTTCACCTTCTCCACCAAGACAGCACACTGCGGGGGGGCCCCCCCCCGTCCCCATCAGTTTTCTCTTTCCTGATACCCAAGCTCTTCTCCCCTCCCTCCAGTAGCTCTGGAGGCCAAGCCAGGCATGGGCAGAAGGGGAGAGGCAGGCAGTCTGGGGGGTGCCCCCCAGGCCAAGAAGGAGGAACTGAAGACCAATAGGAGAGGAAGCCCTGAGGATCCCAGGATGCTGCGAATTAAAGACAGGGCAGGGCGACAACATAAAGATGCCTATTATAATTGACTGCCAAATAAGGTGGAATTTGGGCTCTTCTCTCATCACAGCCTTTGGGCCTTAGAAGAAGCCTTAAAGATCTTGGCTCAGTAGAAATGCCACTAACTGTGGAGTCTCAGGACATGGGTTCAGATCCTTCCTGTGATCCCTGGGTGACAATGGGTCTCAGTTTCTTCCTCTGTAAAAGAAGGAGATTGGATTAGAATTCAGTACTTCTCAATTTTTTTTGGTCTCGAGACTCTTTTGCACTCTTAAAAGTATTGAAGGTCCCTCTCCCAAGAACTTTTGTTTATGTGGGTCACAGCTAGAAATTAAAATGTCAGGGCAGCTAGGTAGCACAGTGTATAGAGCACCGGCCCTGGATTCAGCAGGACCTGAGTTCAAATCCAGCCTTAGACACTTGACACTTACTAGCTGTGTGACCCTGGGCAAGTCACTTAACCCCAATTGCCTCACAAAAAAAGAAAGAAAGAAAGAAAAAGAAAAAAGAAAAGAAATTAAAATGTCTGGCTATTATTATGAAAAAAGTTTTAACCTTTTGGACCCCCTGAAAGGATCTCAGGGATCCCCAGATGACTTAGCTCGATGATCTCTGAGGTCCCTTTGGCCGTAGCGCTCTCATCTGGTGGGCTTCATCCATGGGACCCTGCTCCTTTCAGAGGGGAGGAAGGGAGGCCCAGCAGGGTCAGGGGCTTTTCTCAGGGTCACATTGGCAATAAAATAAGAGAAATGCATTTCAGACTCAGGTTTTCTGTTTGTTTGTTTGGTTTTTTTGTTTTTTTAGTGAGGCAATTGGGGTTAGGTGACTTGCCCAGGGTCACACAGCTAGTAAGTGTTAAGTGTCTGAGGCCGGATTTGAACTCAGGTCCTCCTGAATCCACAGACAGTGCTTTATCCACTGTACCACCTAGCTGCCCCAGACTCAGGTTTTCTGATTCCAAAAAAGGTACAATTTCCACTCAGTTGAGAAACTGAACTCATAGATCATTGGGGGGGTGACTACTGCTACTACTCATAATGTGTTCAGTCATGTCTGACTCTTTGTGACCCTATTTGGGGCTTTCTTGGCAAAGATACTGAAGTGGTTTGCCTTTTCCTTCTCCAGCTCATTTTCCAGATGAGGAAACTGAGACAAACAGGGTTAAGTGACTTGTCCAGGGTCACACAGCTAGTCTGTATCTGTTTTGTTTTGTTTTGGTTTTTTGGTGAGGCAATTGGAGTTAAGTGACTTGCCCAGGGTCACATAGCTAGTAAGTGTTAAGTGTCTGAGGCCAGATTTGAACTCAGGTCCTCCTGAATCCAGACCTAGGTCTCTATCTGTTCCCTAGCTGGGTAGTATCAGACACCGAGTATGAAAACTAAGAATCCAAAGGGACCTTAGAGTTGGGGAAACTGAGACCCATAGAAGGTGGTGAGTGTTGGAGCTGGATTTGATCTCAGGCTCTCTGGAATCCTAATCTAGCATTCCTTCCGGCCCGGTAAGGAGAAGTCACACAGCCATCCAGGCCACTTTTAGCCAGTCATGAGGCCTGTGCTGAGTCATAGAATCCCTCACTGAGTCACCCAAGGGAAGGCACCAGGAGGCCTGTGGGATGGAGAATCAGAAGGAAGAGCTACCACAAGGATTTGGGGTGTGCCGACTCTATAACTTCCTGCAGCTCACTTCCCTTCTTCTGGGAAATGAAAAGAATGAAGCCCCTCCCCCTTTCCCTCCGTGGTCCCATGGAGGCCTTCCCAGCACCTCCCCATCCAAGGCGCTCTTCTCTCTGGGTATCTATTCAAGTCCATCTGACCATAAGCTCCCTGAGGGCTCTCCAGGCCTTTTCTCTTTGTCTCCTCAGTCATGAATACTTCATGCATACTCTGAAGCACTGCATGTCACCTGTGGTTGTATGATATCCCTGGATAGGACTGTAAGATTCATGTTTCCAACACACTTCCCAGTACTCTGCAAATAGTGGGTGCTTAAAATATGTTTGTGGGAATGAACTGAACCCCCTCATTTGAGAGAAAGATAGATAATCGTTTATTAAGTGCTTACTGTGTGTCAGACCCTGTGCTATTATAGATGAGTAAACTGAGGCACAGAAAGTTTAAATCTCTCACTATGGACCTGGTCCCAGACCTGAGGGTTCTGTAGTAGAGTGCTATTGGGGGGGGGGCAGGGAAATGAAGGTTTAAGTGACTTGCCCAGGGTCACACAGCTAATAAGTGTCAAGTGTCTAAGGCTGGATTTGAACTCAGGTCCTCCTGAATCCAGGGCCGGTGCTTAGTGCTTTATCCACTGCACCACCAACTGCCCCCAATGCTGTTTTTTAAAAGATGTAAATGCTTTGACAAAAAAAAAAATACTGAACATCAACACACTTAATTAAATTTATTTAGTAACTACTTGCATTTAAGTTAATTAAATTCAACTCAAAAATCCCAACTTTTTCTTATGTTTTCATTCATGATGGTTCTTTGTTCATTCCTTTTAGCCACTTTTCCCAGGCTTTTTTTTTTTTTTTGGTCAGGCAATGGGGGTTAAGTGACTTGCCCAGGGTCACACAGCTAGTAAGTGTTAAGTGTCTGAGGTCAGATTTAAACTCAGGTACTCCTGACTCCAGGGCTGGTGCTCTATCCACTGAGCCACCTAGCTGCCCCTTCCTTTTAGCCACTTTTCAATGGCCAGAGTTCACATGGATTTTCTTCTCCATCTGCTTTTTTCATTTTGTGTTTTTTCATAAAAAAGTCTTTTTAGATTTCTGTGTTCCTCATATCTGTCCATTTTAATCTATTATGGTATTTCATTCTCTTCATGTATAATGATTAACTTGATCATCCCCCTACTGCTGGATATTTAGTTGACTTCCAGTATTTTAAATTACAAATTATGCTGCCATGAACATCTTTAAATGGATAGCTCTTTTGGGAGGCTTATTTGTTCATGAAAACTCTTTCAGGGTGTATTGCCGATTATGGAATCACTGGACCAAAAAGCATGGTCAGTTTTCTAACTTTTACTTCATCCTATTGGATTGCTTTTCAGAAAGGATTGTTTACAAGTTTGCAGTTCTACCAGTAATGTATAAGTGTTCCTGTTTCTCCATAATACCACTAGCTTGGTTTTAATTATTTTTGCTAGTTTGGTGGGTATGAGATGGTACCTGAGAGCTGTTTTAATTTACATTTCATGTATCTAAAGCTAGAAGGGATTTCAGAGGCCATTTAACAAACCCCCTCCATTTTACATAGGAGGAAACTGAAGATGAGGGAGTTTAAGATAAATAGGATATGAACTCAGGCCCTCAGATGATTAATGAGGCTGAACACTGTTTCAAAGCATTCCATTTGTTTTCTCTTGAAAGTTGTTCACATCCTTTAAATAATTACACATTGTGGACTGGGACTTAGCACTGCACAATTTTTAATAGCGTCTTATGGGTTTTTTTCATCATAAACATCTTTCCCAATATGTTATTTTTCTTTTAGTCATTTTTTCCTACTCTTGTACAAAACCATTTTATTTTAATGTTTTGGTGCTCAAGCATGGCTACCTTGTGCCTTCTGTTTACTGAATGGGGGGAGAGCCCTTCCTCATGTTAAGCCTGTTTAAAAGTGTAGAAGGAATGGAGGATGTGGGCCTTTTCACAGAAGGGACATGGAGATGAAACGGCCCTCAATGACCAATCGGAGTGCAGACCATCTGGCCCAAGTCCCTCCATTTTACAGTGTAGACTCCTACCAGAGAGGAGACTCAAAGTAAGGATATATTTCATGTTTCTGTAGGCCTTGACAATTCTCAAAGTGCTTCCCCCTCAATGAGTCTGAGAGGTAAGCAGTGTAAGTGCTATCAGCCTCATTTTACAGAGAAGGAAATCAAAGGTCGGATGGGGTAAATGACTTAGAGGATGGATCAAGCCTGGATCTACTTTGTCAATCAATTATTCATCCTGTGTTAAGCGCCTGCTGTATGCCAGACTCTGCTTATTCCTAGGGATAAAAAGACAACCAATCTCTGCTCTCAGAAGTTTATGTTCTCTTGGGGGAGAAAATGTGTATGGATACAAAATTATAGAAATACAAGGTAGTTTGGGAGAGTAGGAATAGACAAGGAAGGGTTTCCTGTCAAAGACAGTGCCTGAGCTGAGTTTTGAAGGAAGTGAGACAGAAGTGGCCCGTGCAGAGGCTGTTTATGAAGAAGAGAGAAGGCCAGGAGGAATAACAAGCAGTGAAGCTGGAAAGACAGT